>NC_088708.1:55891262-56590543 GCF_963576615.1 Watersipora subatra
AACTTCTAATATGCAATATGACAATTACAAGACAAAACCCAATATATAGCAATGAGGAGACAACTTCTAATATGAGACAAGGCAATTAGAAGACAACAGCAAATACTTAGCGATAAGGACACAACTTCTAATATGCAATATGGGCAATGAGAAGACAACAGTTAATACATGGTAATAAGGAGACAACCCCTGATACATACCATCGATTTGAGCTCATCGTGCTTAGAATTCAGCAAGTCGACGATCTTATCAATGGCAGACTCAGCGAGGTAAAATGCCACTGTGAAATTTCTGGAACTGATCCGGCTTTGTATATCACTAACTAAATGTTTGTCAATAAGGGAGCTGATCTCTGATTGGACGAGTGAGCCTCGGCTCTGAGCGCCTTCTTCAAATGTCGTTTTACCATCCTATAAAGACATTGATTATATCCTATAAAGACATGAAGCATAAAAACAGCACAATAGCCAAGAAAGCTTAGGGAACTCTCCAGACTTATGCCATGTAAAATTGTTTTCATATGATTCTAACACGTGTACAGCTCTGTACAACGAATAGCTGTACAGTCATACCTCAACATGCGAGGGTCCTCCCATACGAGAAACTTGAGACACGAGGAAAATGTCAAGCAAATTTTAGCCTTGAGATACGAGACAAGTTTGAGATTCGAACATACAAGACAGTTCTCGATGCAGCTGCTACATGGCTGAGTATGGGAGTGGCTGCCTACGAGACCAGCATCGCTCGGTGTTTCTCATCGAACCAAAAAGAATTTAAAAAAGATGCTAAAAGTTAAGGTGCGTCTAAATCCGAGGCAAAAAGCCCAATCCAGAAAAAGATAATCAATGATAATTATTTCAATAATTTTAAAGATAATAGAAAATGAAGCCAAAATTAAAATTGAGTTTAGTGTAAGACTAAAACACGCCTTTTAGTGTCTGCATAATATGCTGAATTCATTGAAGTTAAATTTAAAATTTACGTTATGATATAATATTTTTCCATGATGGCGAGTGTTAGCATTAGAGGAAGCCGGTGATCTATGTTACCTTATCCTCGAGAACTGAGTTAACTTCAGACGTCATCACTCTTAGCATCTCTTCCTGAGTGTCTTTGAGCTGAGAGTTGACGGAAGCACTGAGAGACTTTGTCACGTCCTTCACACATTCTGTGAACCGAGTCGGAGTCTCCTCACACTTTATCACAGCCGTTTGCAAAGTCATCAGTATCTGTGATCAGACAGAGCTTCATACAAAACAGAGTGAAACACTAAAAACCATGTTACGGTTACTACCTACTCAATATCAAATAGGGTAGCGAGATGGCAGGGAAATGCTAATTCTCATTAAAATAATAGTTGTGTGAATATATTTACATACTCAGATAGCATTAAGCTGAATAGTATATACAGTCAAACACGGATAACTCGCCCTCGGATAGCTCGAACACATGGTTAACTTGAACGGTTTTGTTTGGTCCATTCCTACGCAATGATAAATTGCTTCAGATAACTTGACCTCAACTTTGTTAACTCGAACAGTTTTTGCCCAACGGCTACCGAGACGGTTGTTATCGCTTTAGAAACTCACTTTATTCCAAGCCATAGAGATAACCCTCAACCTTTATTAGTCCGTAGGCACCGTTATTACCATCATCGGCAAAATATTTTCGCCAATGACTTTTCTAAAGGTTTGGTGAAATTTGATATTTACCAAACATCCGCTTAGCAATGGTCCTACGAAGGAAAGGAAAAGCGAGGTAATCTTCGCATAAACTTCAAGAAAAATCGGCAAAATTGATCTTGGTTAAAACGCTCAAAAGAAAAAGATGTCTTTTCTTCTGAGCATTTCAACAGCGATCAAGTTTTGCCAATTTTAATCTGAAAACGTCCTGGCGGTCACATCGCATAAAACAACAAAACAAATCTCAAGGGATAGAAAAATCTCCATGCTTTCTGATAAAAAATTTTTAAACTTTACATTAGAAGCATTTAATTTGGAACAAGCCATTCATGCTTTTGATTTATATTATAGTTTGTATATGTACATGTATCTACTAATAAATACACGGACTTATGACAGTGCTCTGATAACTTGAACGCTCTGATAACTCGAACACTTTCACTCGGTCCCGTGAAGTTTGAGTTATGCATGTTTGACTGTATCTCTTTCGAGCAGTTGCATGAAGTGCACCATGTAGAACATGCAGGGTTACATGTTTGACTGTATATATCTTTCGAGCAGTTGCATGAAGTGCACCATGTAGAACATGCAGGGTTACATGTTTGACTGTATATATCTTTTGAGCAGTTGCATGAAGTGCACCATGTAGAACATGCAGGGTTACATGTTTGACTGTATATATCTTTCGAGCAGTTGCATGAAGTGCACCATGTAGAACATGCAGGGTTACATGTTTGACTGTATATATCTTCTGAGCAGTTGCATGAAGTGCACCATGTAGAACATGCAGGGTTACATGTTTGACTGTATATATCTTTCGAACAGTTGCATGAAGTGCACCATGTAGAACATGCAGGGTTACATGTTTGACTGTATATATCTTTTGAGCAGTTGCATGAAGTGCACCATGTAGAACATGCAGGGTTACACGTTTGACTGTATATATCTTTTGAGCAGTTGCATGAAGTGCACCATGTAGAACATGCAGGGTTACATTCAGGGAAATGAGTACAATCTTAACTCCAAACTGTCTTTAAAACTCTTTCGCTGCCACGAGCCGCATTTCTGTATGGCCAAGAGCCAAATGATGTGGCTTTAGCAGGCTTCGTACAAATCCATTTCTGATTAGTGAGTAGTTAATAATTTACAATATCAAATCTGTACTTGAATGGAAGGAAACAACTATCTGCATGAGTTGAGCCAATAAAAGATACGTTTACAACACATCCTGAGCGTAGTTTCACTTTGCAAAAACTTTCACTTTTTATCGCAGTTTACTGTTAGCAATGACTAGTCGTGCTAAACGCATTACAGCTCCAAATTTTTACTAATTTTAGGTCTCTGAACTTTGGGTGCTTTTAATTGAACAATAGTACTACTGATAGTAATTATTTTTATCAGTAATAATAATGCCGTAAACTGTAATAATATTGATAAATTGTCCGACTCGGACATGCTAACGGTCTTTTCGAAAATGGCTGAAAAAGTGTTCATTCTCATTCTGCAACACATTTGTGGGAATTTATTATGGCATTGGCTGATATAAAATCTCATCTTGATTAATTTGGTATCAAAAATACAGCGTGGTTCAAAAGTTGACGTCAAATATTACGTTCTACCGAATATCTAGTTATACAAAATTAATTTGATAGCAAAAGAGTTAATGACCCAAATGAAGACATTAATAATGCCTTTAACAACACTTGTTTTCATTATGTCATTCATCAAATCTGCCCCATCGACTATGCAAAGAAAAATAGTTGAGAAGTTGACTGGTAACACTGAAGCATGAGAAATGGTCTCATTCATTAAGCGCACTCGCGATGTATCGGACACTCCATATCTCACCTGCTTAGACCTATCAGCATCTGCGAGCAGCTTTTGTGTTTTGCTAAATTCAGCCGGAGAGAGATTGTCTGTTTCAGAGAGACTGTTGAGCAGTGCGTGTATATCATGGACTCTCTTGTCTATGATCTGCAAAGGGGAGCACCGTGATACAGTACATGATGCAGCTTATGCCCAAATGGAAGGCGCATAGTATCATACTTACACGTACATTTAGAAGCCCTATAGTAGTGTGTCTGACAAATACTTTGTTTCAACTGCTTTTGGCTTTGTAGCTATTCAGCCAGTTACTTGCAAGGATACATTCAGTCAAGCATAGATCCTTGCAAGTATCTGGCTATTCAGCCAGTTACTTGCAAGGATCTATCTTCAGCCTACCAATTCTCATCTAAAATACAACTTTTGATTCTTCAGTTTGATGACCTACTTGGTATTCACAAAACTTACATTCGGTGATACCAAATGAGCTGCCACAATAACATCCACAAGAATGATGTTGCAAAAATAAAAAATGAATATGAAAAACAATAATAGCGAAAAGCAGTAGGCAAAGTGTTTCACCGATAAAAAAGAATTATCAACTTCGATTGATTTCTACAGCTCATCACTGAAATTATGTAACAATGAAAACAGTAAAAGGTTATTTGAAATGAAAGTTTTTTGTTTGTTCACAGATGTATGCGACAGTGAGAGGAGTGACTTGAGAGGAGTGACTTGAGAGGAGTGACTTGAGAGGAGTGACTTGAGAGGAGTGACTTGAGAGGAGTGACTTGAGAGGAGTGACTTGAGAGGAGTGACTTGAGAGGAGTGACTTGAGAGGAGTGACTTGAGAGGAGTGACTTGAGAGGAGTGACTTGAGAGGAGTGACTTGGGGCAATAAAGAAAGTGTGTTTGTAGCTCTAATAATGCGGTTAGCGAATGGTAAAAACAAATGTATGTGCGTCTTACAGACTGGGAGGAGGAGACAAGAAATCCTTGCTGTAGTCTATAGCGTTGGTCATACGCTATCTTCTGCGGGGCGTGGTTGCGTTGCAAACAGGTTTGAATCTAAATAGACAAAAGAGCACATAGTTGTATTCGATGGTGCAAAACTTAGCTTCGGCTTAGGAAAGATGTTAATTGTTGTATTAAGGAAAAATAAAAAAGTTATGAGCCTCATTTGTTTCCTTAAAATCAATCAGTTTGAAATTTTGATTTAGTGCATACCGTATTCCATAATTTACATTCCTATCAAAAACTAAACAGCGCTATTACACTTGAAGCTGTCTTTTATCTAGTACTTCATCAAATAGAAGACAACTCCTGCAATACCAGCAGTTTTCCAATGCTGCGAACTCACTTGCATAGATGCCTTTTGAATGGCTTCAAGGCTAGCTTTGGCACACTGAGCTATATCAAATATAGGAAGGGGCATCTCTTGCATAGTGTAGTTTCTACAAAACAAAAAATAATTAGAATTAGGGTAGATAACTTAGATGAAGCCAACAATAATCTGTCACAAGTCAAAGACCAACCTAAAAGGGTTATCGGCAAAAAGAGCTTAAAAAACTGATGATGTTTTGTTATGAAAGCTTTGATCTACAACCTTTGAAGTGATTGTGCAACATCTCGAAGTCCGGCAGCAGAAATGTTATTTTTGTCCCAGACAACATTGGTGAGAGTAGAGTTTATAGTGAGAGCCTTAGCGAGCATCTTGGCACCGATGTCTCCCATCAGGTTTCCACTGATGTCTAGAGATTTGAGGGTATTGCTATTACCAAGGGCGTTGATGACAACTGTCGTATCGAAACGCAATTTCGAATCTGCCAGACTCAGCGACTCCAAAGCCTATAAAGGGAACTCAACCATAACACGGTTTGATTTTCATGTTTTATATTAAGACAATTGTAGTAAAATTAGCATGAGATTCTATAACTGAAATCTCACAGAACAAAATAGCTTCCTGTGCTCAATAGCAAACTAATAAAACTGCATAGACAGATACGCCAGCTGACACCGGTTGATATAATAATGTATGTACTACTGAATGCCCGGCGTTGCCCAGATAATAAAAGTCTTTAGGCAGAAAATTAATTTTATTTAACATATACAACATTTACTATTCTAACTTTTAAACTTCATATTATGAGAAAAGTGCTTTTGTGCAGTTCGAATGAATTAAGAGAAAAAAGAAAATAACTGTAAAGTTTTCAAACTTTTTCAAACAACTGAAACTTTTAAATTTCATATCATGAAGGAAGTGTTTCGTTGAAATAAATTAGGAAAAAAAAAAGTGTAAAGGTGTTTAAATGTAAATGTGAAATAATTAGCTAGTAATGGCTAAATATAGTCTATTTCGCTACGATTACAATGAAAAATTATTTGGTATACAATTACAGTGAAACATGGATAACTCGCCCTCAGATATAGCGAACACATGGTTAACTCGACTGGATTTGCTTGGTCCGTTCCCACGCAATGATAAATGGCTCTATATAACTCGAACTCAACACTGTTAATTCGAACTGTTTTTTGCCCAACGGCTACCGAAACGGTTGCTATCGCTTTAGAAAATCACTTTATTTCAAGCCATAGAGGTAAACCTCAACTTTTCGTAATTCATAAGCGTCGTTACTACCTCCATCGGCAAAATATTTTTGTCAACGACTGTTCTAAAGGTTTGGTGAAATTTGATTTATACGTACTACTATAACGATGAATAGCACGGGCTAGCCGGGTCACGGGCGCAAGGATTTTCGCCACGCACATACAAAACAAAAACAGCATGTTGTTTTTGTTTTGTATTTGCGTGGCGAAAATCCTTGAGTGCGTGACCCGGCTAGCCCGTGATGAATAGTTTTCCGACGTGGATTCCGAGTTGAATCAACGTCGGAATGTTGAATGTTTAAAACGTCTTAAAAATTGTAATTAAACGTATACGTTGTCTTAGCTAAAAAAAACCATTCATCGTTTGACCTAAACACAGAATACGTGTGTACATTCAATAAGTATCCATTCAAAAAACGTTAGTGATATACAATGTACCGTTAAACCTCGTAAAACTTTTAATTGAACTGCCTCGGAGTGTTGCTCTTAACGAATGCCAGGTAAAGTAAGGTAATCTTTGGATAAACTTCAAGAAAAATCGGCAAAATTGATCGTGGGTAAAACGCTCAAAAGAAAAAGATGTCTTTTCTTTTGAGCATTTCAGCAACGACCAAGTTTTGCCAATGTCAATCTAAAAAATGTCCTGGCAATAACATCACCTCAAACAACAAACCAATCTCAAGTGATAGAAAAATCTCTATAATTTTTGATAAAAAACGTTTTAAACTTTACATTAGAAGCATTTAATTTGAAACAAGCCATTTGTGCTTTTGATTTATATTATAGTTTGTATATGTTCATGTATCTACTAATAAATAAGTAAATACATGGACTTGTGACAGTGCTCTGATAACTTGAACACTCTGATAATTCGAACACTTTTGCTCGGTCCCTTGAAGTTTGAGTTATCCGAGTTTCACTGTATATGATTTTAGTTTGTTTTAGTGTTGGCATATCGTAGAGACGTATAGAGTGGTAAGGAAACCCATAGTAATTATCTAATGCAATCATTTACTGGTAAAATTATTAAAATCATCATCATTAAAAAATAGTAACAAAATGTTAACCTTAGCAACTATTGTTACCTACAATAACTTTAGTGCATTTTGTGGTTACGATCTGCAAGAAAATGTAATATTACAATGTACTACATGCAGAGTTTTTACCTTCGAGACAGGCGTGTAACATAAACGCTGAATCTAACTTGAATGAATTTAGCTTACTAAAAACATACTTGAAGGAAGTTTTAATAAGTATTTTAGTAAACTTTTAACTAAAATTTGATCACTTATCTGTTTGCGAACGTATTTTTAACATAACTGATGATTTTTTTTTATTTCGAGAGAAATTATTGATGATATTGTACAGTGGAAAACAAATTTGATATAGTATGGCAAAGATGAAAAAGCATCGTGTTTCATATAACTAGGCGAAAAAAATATTTTATAACAGGGAGATCGTAAAGCGTAGGGGCAATGTATCAATTAATACGTCATTTAGTGGGGGCAATCGAAAAAAGAGTATACGGGATATGATAAGAGTGATAGAATTTTAACGGCTGTGTAGCTCAGTGGTTAAATGCGTGGTTAAAAACTTCTGTGAGTTAAAATCCAGCACGAAACGAGCTTTTCATTCCATAATTTTAATAGCTATAGCTGGACATACAGAATCAAGGACACACAAACACTGAGATTTATATATATAGATGTTCATGTATGTATGTATGTATGTATGTATGTATGTATGTATGTATGTATGTATGTATGTATGTATGTATGTATGTATGTATGTATGTATGTATGTATGTATGTATATATGTATGTATGTATGTATGTATGTATGTATGTATGTATGTATGTATGTATGTATGTATGTATGTATGTATGTATGTATGTATGTATGTATGTATGTACTTGTATGTCTGTTGGACAAATAAGTTAGTATAATTGTGAAAATTAGACTAACTTGACTAGAAAGAAAATGCTCAACAAGTTAATGGAATTTTTAAAAAAGCTTACAATGTCTACATGTTTCCAGCTGTCAGTTTTATGCACTGGCATTCCTCAGGCTGTACTAACATTATGCTAGTACAGTATGTTTGTATGTATGTTTGTATGCACATACACCTATTTATATTGTATTGTATCATCACTGATAAAATGACACGATATATTGCTCTAGGATATTCACAACAAGACTTGGAATTACAACTATACAAGCGAGTAGACTGTGAAATGGGTTGACTACTAACAACAATGACTATCTTATCGCTGTTTTAACCAAGGAGGCAGTCAAAGAGGAGTATATAAAAAGTGAAAGGAGAAACACAGGAGGGTGTTTGATACTCACGCAGTGTTCATCTTGTATTGCACAAACAAGGGCATCAAGGGCCTGAGCTAAGGCTCTAAAATTGAACAAAACAACAAAAGAATAAAACTTTCAAATCAATATGAATAGTCCTCATTAATAATCAATAATCATCAATAATCAGTCCTCGTTGACAACTGCCATTTATTTAAGATTATTATAGGAAATTATGAACACTCAACAATAGCTACTCTAGAACTTCATAATGTGCAAACAGTCAAAATCTCGTGAGAAAACATATTTTCTAGCTAATAAATTTACTCAAGTGTCATAAAGTTAAGGAGATGTTGTTCAGATCAACCGACCCATTCAATGAAGGTAAAGGTTTCTATACTTTCTAAAAGCTGCTAAAATTCCATCATTTTCTCCATGAGATGAATGATATATATGAATGCTGATATTATAGACAATTTCTTTGGTAGCAAATTTTTTGTTCAAGGTCAAGACAGTTCATACCAGAGCTGAATGTATTTGATAGCTAACAATTTGAGAGCTGAGACCATACAACCATGTTGCTAAATTGCTATAAAACTAATGTGTTGCTTATGCTATATGTTAGCAACTCAACAACAACAACATAACAGATCTAGAAATGTGACTAGTCATAAATACTTACTTATTTCGTAATTGCGAAAAGTTTTTCCCGATAGACAGATGATGGATTGTCCCATTTTTGCCAAACCATGGTAGTATCTCGTGAAGGTTTGTATCCAACCCTGCACCACACATGTTGCTGTTAGTACATGTTTCCACAACATACCAAAACACAACACGAACACTCACATACTAAAATAATGAACAAACATAACGGCTGTTAGTTTAACATATGTCCTGTAGTCATTCTGTTTTGTGATGTTTACATTGTGACAAAAACGCTGGAAGTTGATTTGACAGCATGGTTTTGTATTTGAAAATGAACTAAAGCTACATGATGGCTATTGTTAGCTCCAAATGGGTGAATATGTTGCTAACAAACTAGTATAGATACGAATAGAGCTGTTTAAATAAATGGTTCATAACAGTTTTAAAGAACATATATTAATCCTTATTTGCTATTTAAAAGGTCGCTGCATTGCTAAAAACAAACTGGAGTCAGAACCTCTACATCCGGAAGCGAATTTATTTTGGGATCCGCTTCGCATGTTAAAGATGAGCGTACATAAAAATTTAGTAGATTTTCTCAGAAAGTATCGGTATTTTTTTACTATTTGATGTTTTTTATGTTTGAGGTGATCTGACTGTCAGGATGTTTCTAGATTAAAATTGGTAAAACATGATCGTGGTTAAAATGCTCAAATCAATCATAAGTCTTATTACGTCTATAATTGCACTTCAACAAAGAGACCAACAAAATAGAGACACATAACGTTGCAACCTTAACAAAATTAATTTATTAATAATTAATAAATTAATCAATAATTTAGAGTTATTAATCATTTAATTATTAATAATTAAATGATTAATTATTAATAACGAGAGAAACAAACAGCTGCAACACTGCATCTGAGCATTTCAAGTGCAATAAAGTTTTGTTAATTTTAATCTTAAACATTCTGGCAGTCAAATCGTCTTAAGCATCAAAAACAATAGCAAATGTGGAAAAAATACCGATACTTTCTAATGAAATCTACTAAAAAATTTTGTAACTTCATCTTTAAAACCGTCACGTGCCTGACCAAATATTCCTATGTGAATAAATAGTAATTCATTCCACAACCCAAAAGGTTGGGCCATTTCCTTAATAAATACCACAGGTAAATACACAAAAACAAAAAAAACACATTATAGAGGATATGTGTAAATTAAATGCATAAATAAATAATCGTTAAAAAGGTCTTCGCTGTCATTTTGTCTCTAGTATAGCCATGAACACGGAGGTGCAGTCTTGTCGGTACATAAAAGCGATGTCGGCGAGGTAGAGGTGGAGATAGAAATACTCAGTGTAGCCACTCGCTCCAACTTACACTGGGTAAAGTTTTAACTAACTTGACTTGTATGTGCATTTTATATTTAATGACTGAACATAGATTCCAGGCATGCATTGAGAGCTATTGAACAAAAGAAAGAAAGAACTACCTAAAAGCAAAGCATAGTACTAGCACAACACAACTAGGTAAACAATCTAACGAGTAAAAACAAATCACTTGAGTAATTAAAAACATGTATATAGATGCATAAGCACTAACCGTTGTCACTGAGGTCAAGGCCGTGAATATTCCGCAGTGAAGCGACACACCCTCCTAAAACCATTCCTCCTTCAGACTTCATCTCATTATTACTCAGGTCTAGATCGACTGATGGTTTGTTGACATTAGCCGCTAAGCCTAGAAACATCTCTCTGGAATAGAAAGAACAGGTAGCAAAATGGTATAAAGCTGGTAGCTGAACTTAGAAGCTCTGTTAGAAGCCATATCTTGTCTAATGTTCTTGATCGACTATTTAAGATATAAGCATCACAAGTGACAGCGACATCTGTGCATCTGTTTTCACAAGCTGAGATTACCACCGTGGAACTAAATAAATACTAGAAAAACTTTGAATAAAGTAAAATGACTTTGATAATAATAGTAATAATAATATGGCAATACTAGTAATAATATGATGATAAAAATTGTAATCAGACAGTTTTAAAAGCGCAGCTCAGCCATAAATTTGATCATATAGCAGTGTTCATGTCTGATCAGAATAAGTGAGCATAACAGACACCCCTTTCCAAAACCTACAGTCTGCACAAACATACTTCATTGCCAAGGCAGGCAGCTTGCAAAAGGAGAAGTTCAGCTTGGAGAGAACGAGAGAGGATGAAAAGAATTGTTTCCACGAAGACGCAACTTTAACCTCTTTCATCTTTTTTGTGCTGTAAGGATTTCCAGACACATTGAGCTCTTCGAGATGCTGAACGGAGCCTCTGGAGAGGGCAGTGAAGAGCTATACAACAAATGCGCATGACATCAGCGATAAATGACTACCTTGTTCACAAGATAAAGAAAATTTACCTAGATCTAAACAGAAAATAAATGCTTTGATGCGGATCAGATTTGATGAATTTTATGCTACAATCAGGAAAAAATACGAAGTAAAATAAATTATCGGTTTCAAAATAGGTATAATTTTAGTCACAAAGGTATAGTAATTTATTTTTAACTAGAAAAAACAATTGAGAAACCAAAGTGATAAAAGAATGCGTAAGACAATATAGAACTAAAAGAATATATGACTAAGAGCATATATAAGAGAATGTATTATTAAGAAAATGTATAATTGAGGGAACCTATGAATAGAGAATGTATGAATGAGAAAATGAATAATTAAGAGAATATATAACTATGAGAATAGATAAATATGAGAATGAATAAATAAGATAATGTATAATTAAGGAGACATATCATGCCTGTTGATAAAGGCCTTCAATTAAACAAAAAGGACATTATCAATAAAGTAGATAAAAACAGAGCAGCAACATAAAGGAACAGTAGGTATTAAACTCCCAACAATGTATTCTATTATAGATACTGATCAAGAAATGTAGTTAAACGTTTGCCAATGTTAGTGTATAGCTAATAACGAGTCGAAGTAGTCCTACATTAAAAGACTCAAGTTAACACAACATACAAAGAATATCAACACAACATGAAAGGCATATAAGGTCTGACATGAGAATAAACTCATAGATATACATATACTGTATAGACCTGATAATGCTAACACTTTCTATCCACACACTTTGAGAGTAGTTTGTACCAAATGTAGATATAAAGATGTAGATACATTTCAGCCATTTAATAGCAAGTGTACGAGAGCTCCTGATAAAGCACACCCGCTGTTTGGAATGTTCAGGAAATACATGATTAACCTGTAGATGGTTATTTTGTTTGACCTTGTTCAAAGCTCGTAAGAAATTTACTGTAGCAATAACTATCACATCTAAAATCACACATTGGCCAAGCACTAAGTCAGCAACTAAACCTAGATCGACAAGAAAAGCAATCTTATGTAAACATAGATTTTCGTTACAAAAACAGCAGCTTAACGTATAATTTGTATGGTGGAAACGAAGAAGGTATTATTTAGTAGTTTTTGAGTGAATGCAAGCCCCGATCAGCTGAAGCGCTTAAGGAAAAATAGCTGATGAATTCTCAATATGTTTGACCACCTGACTGAATATAAACCTTGCATGACCTCTACATGACCTTTATTTCTTTCGAGATCTACAAATGCTAAAAGCAAGATCAACACTTGCATCTCAACAGTCAAAGTGCCTTAACACTGCCCAGTAACTAGTAATTGCTCTTTAAAACTGCCTAGTAAATCTCACTTGTGAGGTATAAAACACTTTAAATTAGTACTTGGTTCGACAGAAATGTCTCCGAATAGGAAGCATTCTGTAGCCAGTCAAATATTGAACAAGGATGTTACTCTATGCAAGAATAAAATGCAAAAGATTATAACAGAATCACTCACTGAATCCAACGGAGAGTCTGTATCTGAAAGGTCCAACTTTTGAAGAACATTTGGCTGAGCAAGAAACTGGTATAATTGCTGTAATAAACAAAAACTATCACAAACAACTCATACAACCAGGCGTAGAACAACTTCTAAATTTGTAAGATTGACAGATGAGAAGTCTTTATCATTTAACTTTATAGAAAACAATACATACTACGCCTAGTCATGTTAGAAAGACTTTATTAAAACTAGAAGGTCGGAAAGAAAGCCAAGCGATGCAGACACGCTGCTGACTTACTAGAAGTTCTTCTGCCTTTAGACTGTTAGAGGAGAGATTGAGTGTATGTAACGTGTTAGCCATTATATGATTATGAGCTATTCCTTCCATTAGCTTGTTGACACCTCGTGCGGTGACGGAGCACTGAGCGAGCACTAGGCTCTGCATGCCATGTGTCATGTTGCCTATCGCCTCACCCAGATACGTCATCCCTGCTCATCAAACAGAAAGAGTTAAAAATGGGTTTAAATATCATAGATGGTCAATTTTTTCAACTCATATTTGCAAACAGGGGGGTAGACAATCAGATGTAATATCTGTTGTGTCAATGCCATTACACAGACGTGTACGAGTAGACTAGAGTGAAATTGTTTGAAGGCCAGGGCTGCACAACTGTACTTCTAAACTGCACAGTTCAACCAGTCCTGTCTTACCTTTGTCCTCTATTGCATTGCCAGTCAAATCCAATGAGACAAATTTTGTAGTCAGGTTTGAAGTGATGCCCGCTGCCAACTTCTGCACAAAGTCGCTAAAAAATGAACAATATAAGAGAGACAGGCCTATTTTTCTTTTTTCAATTCTTTGATTAGACAAATATTATAATATAATATACATATAATATATATCAACTATCCCGGGCAGGCTTGGGGCCACTAGTGAGTATTGAGCGCACTGCACTATTTGCTGGCTAGACGACAGTAAGGTGCACTAGGCACTGCACTAGCACTAGTGCATGGCATAGTAATAATATAAAATGCACTAGGCACTGCACTAGCAGAAATTCTTGTGCACTAGGCACTGCACTAGCACTAGTACATGGCATAGTAATAATATAAAATACACTAGGCACTGCACTAGCAGAAATTCTTGTGCACTAGGCATTGCACTAGCAGTAGTGCATCGAAAAGTGAAGTCAAAAATGCACTAAGCACTGCAATAGCAAAAATTTTTGTGCACTAGACATTGCACTAGCACTAGTGCAGTGTAAAATCATAAATGCACTAGGCACTTCACTATTAAACTTCACTAAGCACTAGACCAATGAGCTTTTTTGCTATAGAAGCTGCAAGAATTGCTTGCTAATCAACAGATATCTACTGCTATCCACTGCAATAGTACAATTATAGCCGTGCAAAGGATGTCAGCCATGTATTTGTCAAATAAACTAGCTTCACTTAAAATTTCAAACAAACCATAGACCTACAATAATGCTCAATATTAAACAGTGCAGATGACAACAGATATCAAATAGTGCAATGTATTACAATTACAATAACTAAATATACTAAGCAAGCATGGAATGGAAGAATTCACTTCTTATTATATAAATGTACTATGTACAACAAGAAAATCTACCCTTGGATAAACCAGTATCATGTAAACAGTAAGTCATATTGATGGCAAAATTGATAAGCAATATTGTTCAGAGAAGATGTTTATTAGACCAAAGGAACATTAGCCTTTCAAAGTTGGCGTCAGCCAGTTTAGATCTAGTTTAGACTAGTGCATACTATGTCGCACTAGGCACTGCACTTGCACTAGTGCATTTATGAAAAAGTTTCCAATCCGCACTAGGCATTGCACTAGAGCATTTTATGTTGCACAGTGCACTGCACTTGCACTAGTGCGTTTATGGGAATTTTCTAATTCGCACTAGGCACTGCACTAGTACATACCATGTCACACTAAGCACTGCACTTGTACTAGTGCACCCAGGGACTCAAGTCAAATTTGCACTAGCATTGCACTAGACATTTCTATTTTTAAATTGCACTGCTCTATGCACTGCACTTGTGCAGTGCACTAGTGCAGTGCAGTGCGCACTGCACTGCTAGTGGCCCCAAGCCTGATCCCGGGTATTGCCAGAATTAATAAAAGTTCATGGCCATTGCACAACGGTTCTAATTCAAAGTTTTTTTTGACGTTCTATTTTTGTATAAATGTGTTAGTCGCAATAAAATCTCACAAAACACCAATTTTACTCAATTTTGACAAGTTTGAAAATTTGGTTCAATAAAAATATTTTTCAATTCTTACATATACATTATATACCTTTTGATTCCAGTAGAGCTCAAGTTCCATTCAGCGATGGAAGTGTTTCTTTTTACCACTTTGAGAATCTCAGCCGCAGCCTCATTTGTCTGCAAAAGCACACGCATACATACAACAGCAGCATTGAGCCTAAGAGCTTTCAACTATCAGGTGCTGTCTGGTTAAATTTAAAGAAATGATAATTGAATGATGATAATAATTGCTCAAAGGAGGCATGACAGCAGCTAAGTCACCAAATTTAGGGAAAAACAAAAATGAACATACAATTTAATTTTGATAAGGAGACAAGTTCTCAAGGAACGATTTAGCAATGTTCAGCTCACCTACGAGCCAACAATAGTGCTAGTTAATGACAAATGTAAATTATTATCGCTAGTAAGTTTGGCAGTCTCATGCATTGTGAGCTACTGTCAGTAGTCACTATTTTGTGCATAACTATCTCTTCAAGTGGCAAGGATAACTATCCCTTCAAGTGGCAAGGTAGTCAAGTGGTGTAGTGGTGAACATGCCTGTCTGTAAAATGAAGCATTCGAGTTCAAACCCCGTGGAAGCAAATTTTTCCTACAGCTGTTGGCTGTTGACTTCGGACAGACGAACACGGCTCTTATTATAATAAAACTTTTAATTATGCAAAGAACTGTTTATTTGCATAACTAAAACGAATTTGGGCAACTTCAACAATCTGATAAATTAATATAACTTGTATTTTAAAGTGAATATTTTTTGCATTTCATCTTTAACCATCTCGACCGACTCCACAGTCACTAGTTTCCGGCTTTTCCTCGTATTTCTCTGACTGTCTACGTCAAAATCTTTTTAAGAATTTATCTAAAGATGCTCTTGTTGTGCTACTCATTTTTACTTAATTGTTTCCCTTCTTTTCCTGTCATTACTACTACTTGTTGAAATTTATTTCTTTAAAAATAAAAATGAAGGTATGAAAGACTGTTTAACATGATTTGAGCACCAAATAATTAATATGAAGGAAAACTGCGAGCATATGTAGTGATTTATAAAAACATAACATTTGGAGAAACTTTGAATGCTGCGTGTTTGAGTCAAATGTTTCCTCAAATTTAACCCCAGCTGGCAAAAATGTTGCATGTTAAGCCGATCGTAAGTAAAAGTTCGACTCTACATATAAACATGCTGTCAGTACCAAAGTGTTAGCAAAAATGGGGAAAGAAAAAAATTTACATCATGAAATAGCTCTTTTTATTTAATCATCAATTAAGAATCCAGAAATAGATATTTTTATTATATGCTGGCTGCAGTTAAAGGTAGATAACTCAATTCATTCATATGATCAAAAGTAAAGACATATACAAGTGAATAAGATGTCTCCAAAAGTCACAAGGAACTGGTTGTTCCACTCTTTACCAGGGTTGGAGCAACGGCAGTAATTGCAAGTAAATTAATAATCTATTGGTAGTTTAATAATGCATTAATAATTAAATTAATTGATTTCACTTTTGAGAACTTGCATTAATAATTAAATTAGCAAACTAGCTCACATTTAAATTTAATTATGCATTGAATTAATTTGTAACATTTAATCTAACATTTAATTAAATTGTAACATTTGTAACATTATTGCATTGAAAACAAAATTAATGAATTAAACAGTGATTAAATTGAATTATTCATTCAATTACCAAATTAGCGCATTAATAATTGCATACGCGAATTAATTTTTTTCTAAAACTAAATTCATGACTAAATTATGAGATTTAGATGTGAAAAACTGCGTCAATTGTTAAATTTTAAACTAGCATACCAAAAATCATCGCATTAAATTGCTAATTAATAATTTAATGAACAAGTTACGGCAACTAATAATGTGCATTATTAATCAACCACAACTGTGCTTTTACACCTGAAAAGTGTCTGTTCCTTGCATGAGACAAACATTTACAAAAGAATAAAAGTTGAAAAGCCTAAATTACAATTAAATAAACCTAAATAAACAAACTTCATATACACAAAGTTACTGCATTTGTAACACGAGCCCTCTTGCAACTCAATTAAAAAAATCAAGAATGAAAATGAGATACATCTAGTCAGATGAGTGAAGTTTAAACTATTACCTACTTAAAAAGGGCAAAATATGCATGATCCAAACAGCATTGTATTGCATTGCATGAACACTATAGAATGGGTAACATTTAACACACAGACTGAAACATAAACAACAAGCTAAGAACACCAATCAAAAATCAAATATTCTGACACCCGTGATCAGACAGAAAATCGCATAGCATATCTTTCCAAGTACTGTTCATACTTACCATCTTCATGCTAGAGGCATCCACGCCTGTAAACCACTCATTGTACTGCAGGGCGCCTATCAGTGGCACATGGTCCCTACAACAAAATCACCAAATTAGTGGTACACGAAGAAACATTGCACATTTACTGCCATATGGAAACAAGCAGCAGAAGGGCAACCAAGGAGTTTGGATTATGACACGAGCAAGCAGGCTGCGCTGCAGCCATCCGTTGTAAGCTGACTTCAAACAATGGACACCGAAACTCAGGAGGCTGCAACAGCATGCAGATGTAAGCTCTGTGAATTTTTTATCGATGCAAATCATGGAAAAATGCAAAAAGCATGCCAGCTAATCGTGTTGTCTAAGCTCTCAGGGAGAATTCTCATAACGACAACATTTATTCCAATGTAACCAAAGCAGATATTTCTACATACTAATGCTAAATAAAGCTAAATTACAAAATATCATAAATCTTTTAATAACGAAGCTAGATAACAGTATTAATATTATAATAGACATACAGAATGTACTCATCTTCACCTTTATATCGTAGTACCACAGAGAGCTGACAACTCTTATGCCAAACTATCAGCATTCAAAAAGTGATCTATTTGACAAATATTCAATATGCCTTACCTAGGTACCTTGAGGCGTCTAAAAAATTCAGAAGTTATCAGAAATGACTAAATTAGTACTGTGTCTTTACTTTTGTGTAGGACACAGTCAAGTGCTGGCTACTAGTTGCTAGCTACTAGCTACATCTATCTTATGGAGGATACAAGAAGTGGTGAGCCAGAACAGAAACAATGAGAAGGAAAAAAGTAAAGTAAGGTAACGGACTCTATATTGACCATAAACCACCTATGGACTAAGAAGAATCTCTAACAAATAGGAAGTTGTCTCCTAACGACAGAAATAAGGAAACAACCTTTTAACAAATAAACTAGTAAAGACATAAAATGTGCTTAAAAAGGAGAAATTTCTATAATTAGAAAATTAGAACAAAAACACACCTTTTGTCTAAATCATGGCCTGAAAGAAAAAGTAAAATACAATTCAAAGTCTCAATTGCTAATCAATATCCTCTCACAATTCAAATAAAGGAGAAGACAACCACAGTTAGATCATTTTCGGAAAACTAAGAAACTTTTTATTTTCATTAATGTTCAACTATATGAAAAATTCAAAATCTTTAATAAAAAAACTAAAGCGTGATATCAGTAACAATATGACAGACATTTCACACAGATTATCACTTGGCTGTCGCACCCAGCAAAGCTAAATAATTATATTATTTGACTTAACAAAGACAAAAAGTCTTTCGCTACAGATCAAACTGATCTCTGCATAAAGAGCATAAAAATTTATTTTACAAACTATGAGAAACCATCTGAGTCAAACATAAGTCATTTGAGTTGAACATGTCTACCAAACAAAAGGAATTGCTCGTTTTTAGGCCTACACTGACAATATCGTTTTCAAATAATATAATAGGACATAGAAAGAGAAGGAGAGAGAGCACAAATAACAGCATTCCGTGCTTCTACGGGACAATATTGAGTGACTTGACATTGACAACATAATTTCAACAACTCAGCTCAACATTCAGCATCCAAGGCAGCGTTAGTTGGCAACCAACCAGCAATGTTATTACTAATCCTTCACCAAAGCTGCCCTCATAACCGTCATATCACAATATGTGACGAGAGCATGTGACAAGAGATAACGTAATGGTTGTACAATGACTAGTATTACCTGGACAATGTAGGGTGCTCTCCAGACCTTAAGCAAGCATGTATATTACATTGAGAAATAGGTGCAAATTCAGTCAACCACCCAAAAGGTTACTAGCTACAAATCTGCTATTAACCTCTATATAGCATTCCATGCAGAGTTAACATGGGATTATAAAACCTGATAAGATTTAAAAAGACGATAAAGACATTTTATTACAAAACTTAAACGATGAAAATATTTTACAATTAAACGGCTGTATGAAGAAATAACTCTCTGAAATAACTACAAAGAATATAACTACACATATAACTTTGTATATAATACAAAGTTATATCACCAAAGGATTAGACTATTCAAAAACTAAATACCTCTATGGCCAAATAACTTTAATATTAAATCACCAAAGCACTACATAATCCACTATTGAACGACTTCATAATAAAACAACTCCAACATTGAATAAAAGACAGCCCTCTGTTTCACAAAATCTTAGTGAGTCAACTTGCAATAATACACAACAAGAACCATGTATTCACTTTGTTGAAAGGTCACTCAAAGGGCCTTTAACCTCTCAAGCCCGAGCTTGAATATAACAAATAGCGACTGCATAGGAATCATGAAGCTATTCAAAACTATGACATGTTACGATGTATAACAAATATCATATATGTGTATTTTTATATATGTATAGATATGTGTATCATTATAGATACTATAAACATAAAAATATGTAGCTCTTTTATATCTATACACAGTTAAATTAGAAAGAGAGCTAATGTATAATAGACTAAGCAGGGTGCAAAATCGATTTAAGGCTATACTAAAGATTTAAGGCTATACTAAAGATTTAAGGCTATACTAAAGATTTAAGGCTATACTAAAATGTATATTGATATGAGCTACAAATTGTTTCATAAAATTGAGTTTGTCTAGCAAGGAAAACCCAACTATTCAGTGTTAATAGTTTCACTTTGGATTTATATACGCTTTCAAGCTTTAAATGCAAAAATTATTTCATAACTTCAAAAATTGCAAAACTGCCTGACATAAAAAAGAAACAATTCAACAAAAGCTTAGAAACAAATATTTGGCTGCACAACATAGAAAATAATAAAAACTATTGTCAAAACACAAACTGATAATTAATTTTTAATTCTAATACAAAACCAACATGGATTCGAGGAGTCCTTATAGTGCTCACTTATAAACTGTGATGACAGTGTGAGCTTAAAGGTTGACTTGCAACAAAATTCACATTACAGTTATTTGGTATCAAAAGAGTCACCATGTCTTACTCTGTTGTGTTGTAGGTGCAAAATATGTGGAAATGTGATTACTAGCTCTTAAAAGATCAAAAACGAACAGTTAATCGCCGCCATCACGAAACCGCCGTAGATTGGAATCAGTTGATTTCTCTGACATAGTCAATCCATTTGGTTATTGTTTTGACACGTGATGTTCTCTCGTGAATTGAAAGGCCAATAAAAGGCTCAATATAAAACTTTTCGCAGCACTAGTTTATGACAAACACTTCGGGTTTTACCGAAGAGCCCTTTCCAAATATAGATGCTCGCTACGTTACAGTTTTGTTTCGGCTTGTCTAATCATCTAGTCGTAATCTGATCATGTGACCCATACTTCCTGCCAAACAGCGCGAACAATTTCTGCAGCATTTTTTAATCATCACAGGTGACCAACAGGCTCGTCATGTTTATCAGAGAATGATATGTACTCCTTCGAGCTAAGGTTAAAAAATTAAACGAATTTTTACAGTAGGTTTTGATATATCAGTGCTCAAAATTACAGCGTTACAATGATGATGAAATAGACACATAAGGACAATAAACATATTTTATTGAATGCGTGAAGAATATTTGTAAAAATATTTCGACAAATGGTTGCATGAAAGTGTAAACAGAAGCCATCTCGTTCAACTTACGTCCCATTTACGTCCCATTTCTATATATATATATATATATATATATATATGTATATAGCTATACATATATAGCTATATGTATATAGCTAATACCATACTACTTTTTAGACCAAGCTATATGTATATAGCTTGGTCTAAAAAAATTTTAAAAGTATAATTTGTCTGGACTACAAATTTGTTTAACACCGTCACTCATTAGGTATCTTGGTAGGATAACTACTTATATATATATATATATATATATATATATATATATATATATATATATATATATATATGTATAAGTAGTTATCCTACCAAGATACCTAATGAGTGACGGTGTTAAACAAATTTGTAGTCCAGACAAATTATACTTTTAAAAATTTTTTAGTCTTGATATATATTACTGTAACTAGCTTACATTCAATTAATTTTGAAATATCAAATTCTGTCATCGATGTGATTGGCCATATATCCGATATAGTAACATATTATTATGTGTGGCATCACCTGAAAACTTAAATCCATAAATAGTTACCTAAAATTATGAGAATACAAGAATTTTGTCACTTATATAGACGACACAACTCCAAAGACACTGATGAGTTGAGAACCAATAATGAAACCGCAAGTCTTATTAGCGGACATAGAACTAAAACCTACAAGCCATGCTACAAGATGTTAAGTGATGTTAACCCAGGAATATCTGTTACCAAAGGCACATAGGAAACTTGTACTCCCCCAACAGAAGAGACAGAGCTGTGAGAGTTCTTACTTGAGTGAGAGATGATCAAAGTCTCTGAGGTAGAGAGTCCTTGAGTCATGCGAGAGGTAGATGGTGTCCACGTCCCAGATGATCTCTTCCACCAGGCGATATCCATAGACATCACACATACATATGTACATGCGTGAAAAGCCGGCACAGGCCGAGTGGTCCTTGACTATGGTCGCATCGAGGGTTTTATACAGCTGAGCAGTACGTTCAGTCGGCATCAAGTCGATCTTTGGTATAAAGTTTCTGTAACAAGTCACAAAGCTTGTACTGTAACACTCCTTATGATTGACTGACTGACTCCTTGACTGTTACATACAAGGATTTGAGACTTAACAACTTGAAAAATGTGGAAATCAGAGGATGTAGGCTGAAATGACACAGTTACTTTTGATAGAGTCCATCTTCATATGTGTGACCTTGAAAGTCTGAAATCTCAGACTGGCTTGATGGATTAAGGAGTACATGTAGCTAGGCGTGTGGATACACTGAATGACGGAATACAGTAATACCTTAACCTTAATAAAGTAATATAAGCTCAATGCATTCCGGGACCCATGTTCGAGTGTCGATTCACTTGCATCACAAATCAAATTATCCTATATAAAATAACTAAATATAAATTAATCTGTGCCCAACTTCTGGAAAACGTCTACCAATGAAAAAGCACGTTTTTATTTGTTCTAATTCACCAGCAACTTTCACAAAGTAACAAATACATATATAGTAGTAGCGGCTAACAGCATTATGTGCGGAGAACTAGAGAGAAAGGACAATAGAGAGACTTGATAGAAACACGTTTACACTTTTGTGCAACTACCTAACATAACATGAACTTTAAATTTAAAGGTCGACTAGCAACAAAATTCCTATTACAGTTATTTGATATCAACAAATTCACCATGTCTTATTGTGTTGTGTTGAAGGTGCAAGATATGTGGAAATGTGATTAAAAGCTCTTAAAAGCTCAAAAACGAACAGTTAATCGCAGCCATCACGAAAACGCTGTAGATTGGAATCGCTTTCCAAAATGGCTCAAATGGGACGTAGTTGAACAAGATGGCTTCTGTTTACACTTTCATGCAACCTCATTCGTCGAAATACTTGCCCAAATATACTTCACACATTCAATAAAACCATGTCTATTGTCCTTACGCGTCTATTTCATCATAATTGTAAAGCTGTCATTTGAGCACCGATATCTCAAACCTACCATAAAAATTCGTCTAATTTTTCAACCTTAGCTCGAATGAGTGCATATCATCTTCTGATAAACATAACGAGCCTGTTGGTCACCTGCAATAGTCGAAAAATGCTGCAGAAATTGTTCGCGCGATTTGGCAGAAAGTATGGGTCATATGATCAGATTACGACGAGATGATTAGACCAGGCTGAAACGATATTGTGAAAATGCGAGCATTTATATTTGATACGGGCTTTCCGGAAGAACCCGAAATATTTGTCATAAACTAGTGCTACGAGGCGCTTTATATTGAGCCTTTTATTGGCCTTTAATTTCATGTGAAAACATCATGTGTCAAAACAATAACCAAACTGTTAGGGGTATGTCAGCCAAATAAAGAGATTCCAAACTACAGTGTTTTTGTGATGACTGCTATTAACTGTTCGTTTTTGAGCTTGCAATCACATTTCCACATATTTTGCACCTACAACACAACAGAGTAAGACATGGTGATTCTTCTGATACCAAATAACTGTAATGTGAATTTTGTTGCAAGTCTACCTTTAATTAAATCAACTTAGCTTACTATGCCAACACTTTAAAGAAGTTTTAATCTTACGCTAATCTTAGTCTCAATTTGGTTTTTATTTTCACCTTGTTACTTTTATTTTTCGTGCTTTCACCTCAACTATTAGCCAACCTTTTTAAAAGAAACTTATCTAGGTATGTTTGCTTTTACCTCCCTTTAAAAATGTTATGCACAACAAAGTAAAAACTGCTAACTAATCCGATGAGAAAGACCAAGTTATGCTGTTCTCGTAAGTCATACTCTGCCAGTTAGCGAATGCATCGGGAACTGTCTTATACGCTTGTATCTCAATTTTGTCTCATATTTCAGGGTATAACTTTGCATAGAATTTTCCTCATATCTCGAATGTCTCAAAAGGAACTTGTATGTCAAGGTATTGCTGTATGGCTAAGATTACTTAGCCAAGGTTTATAAATAAACGCAACCTACCCGCACAAAGACAATAACAAAAAAACTAAGTTTTGCAACGCTACTATTACAATAGAAACCTGGATTTTGAGAGCAACCTCCCGTGACTTTTCCACAAATAAATAAAATATATAAAATTTTTCGAGCTATGAGTGAAAGTTTGGAGCAGATAACATGCTTCTCTCTAAGATTCCAAAATAAATGGTGAAGATGTGGCTGAATATGGTGTGATGATTATTGGCAAAAACTGACCCCACCAAGCCAAAAATACTGGCAGAGCAAACGACTCTGAGTCAAATTGGAAAATCTTTGGCCAAACCTTTTGTCAATCATCTTTGTAACATGATCCAAAGTGAAGGTAGATGCCGTTGAATGAGCCACTGGAACAGTCAGGGTGTTATGCTGGCCAACCGCATCTACTCATCCAATAATGATACAGTC
The DNA here is from genome assembly GCF_963576615.1 of Watersipora subatra. NCBI lineage: Eukaryota > Metazoa > Bryozoa > Gymnolaemata > Cheilostomatida > Watersiporidae > Watersipora > Watersipora subatra. Next base: position 55,915,836 of record NC_088708.1, read on the forward strand.
GAACCCTTACTAAGGTACAGTCGAACCCTCACTAAGGTGCAGTCAAACAGTCACTATGGTACCGTCAGACCCTCACTAGGGTACAGTAAAACCCTCACCAGGGTACAGTCAAACTCTTAGTATGGTACAGTCAAAACCTCACCACTGTACAGTACCCTCACTAGGGTACAGTCAAAGCTCTAAAAACAAATATAATTCTTTCCATTATCTGCCTTCAAGGTTAAAACCGTCACAACTTTTATATAAATATTCTCATTGAAATACTCCTTAATAAGTCCTGCAGTTAATTGCCATGTAAAATTACTGTATTTCATCATGTATTTCCTCAAATTTCACATCAAAAAATAAAAATTTCCTCATGTCAATGAAATCCCAAGTGAATGTATAATGGTTCACCGATATACATCCACATCTAGATGTGTGAACAGATGACACCTCATACTCACGCGAGTGGAATTAGTGGGAAAACGGTTTTGAGCTGGAGTGCTATGTGTGAAACAATCTCATCCACTTCATTCTCCTGTGTCAGCGAGACCAGCCTCATCGACTTGTTTTCACCATAGCTTATCTTTAGCTGTCAGAAAACAACCTTCAGTTAGAAGTCAATACTCACACATCCTACGTACAGGCAGACTACATCGAGATTAAATGGTGCGATACAACTAGCTGAATATAAACTAGTAGATGAACATAACTGTCTTATCTATATGATAGATACTACGCTGTCACTTTGTCCTGTTTTCGATGGCACCAGCAACAGGTTGAGTGTGTTGCTGGTGCCATGGAGCTTGCTTATAGGTTTGGCATGTTATTTCTTTCCTCAGTCAAGTTCCCTAGCGATGAGTCGGGCTTGAGTCATGTCAGATAACACGCTCGACATTTCAACAAGTGTTTTTGCAACTGATAAAATTTGACAAAGAGGATTGAAAATAGGGTTGAACACATGACTTCAAGGCATTGCAGAACCTCAGTGTGTTAGAAGATTAGTTTACGTAGACACAAACGGAGCTCTTTGCTGGGGAACAGTCAATTTTTAAATATTTCTATAGACATGATACTTGCAGGACTTGTACTTGTGGTGCATAGCAATCAAACAACTCTGTGGCATAGATATACAGAGAGTCGCCTGCTTATACTCGCTGCAATCTCAGCGTAAAATATCTTGAAGATGAGTTCATATATGCAGAGAGGAGTAGATCTGTGGCCTTGTAATGTGCGCAGCGGAAACCATAACTTGCCGTTCACAGTTTCGGCTAGGTAAATTTTGCAGGAAATGAAAATTTTAAAATTACTTACACAAAAAACAGCCAAATGACCAAATCTTAGCAATTTTTTTCTGCACAGATACCATCAAGTGGTTTCAGGGTTTGGATCTTCTTTCGTGCTAAACATTAGATGGATCCAAAAACTGATGATACACGGCAACCAAGAAGGTTACACCGACCTATTTGAGGCAGCCAATGCTTACAGCTATACTAGGAAACGGTTAAACTCTGAATATGCCAATGATATAAACAGTCAAAAGTTCATTGGTTGATAAATCGCCTATAAATGAAACAGCTGCAAGCAGCTTTGAACAATAGTGGCATTCAAGAGTCTGCATAGAGCCTGCTTGTGCCATAGCGGTATGCATAGTACACAGTACATAGTATGTCAACTTTAAATGATGACTAATTAGGTAGTCACAAATGAAAAGGCCATCAAGTCAGTCTAGAGAATGGAACCGGCTCAATTCTCAATTCAGAAACAGTTTGCTAAAGCTCATCAAACTTTTATTTTTCTATCGTTCAATCAAGTTTTGTCGATTTTAATCTAGAAACATCCTGGCAGTCAAATCACTTCAAAAATCAAAAACTCGCGCAGATTATAGAAAAATACCGATACCTTTTGATAAAATCTACTGAAATTTTGTGTAAGTTCGTCTTTAAATCTGATTTAGTGTGAACAAGATCAGGATAAAGATTTAGCCACTCGGAGCATCACCTCGCTAGATGACATAATCAATCGAGCAATAATTAAAATGTTTTGAGAAAATGAAGTAGATTTATAGTTTTAAACTGATGTACAAGATGAACATCTACTAATATAAAGATGGAGATCAGACATAAGTCAGGGCTCTTCCTCCGCCTAATTCATTTCTGTACATAGACTTCTTTACATGTCTATGATAGCTCGATGCTTACACTATAGTAACAATAGGACTCACTTGCCACTATTTATTACACAAACACATATCATTGCTACATGGACTGATCGAGGCTGGTCAGATCAACGTAAGCCACTGAGCAAGCTAAAACTTTTCTTGTGCACTTCTGGAGTGAACCGTCATCTGGTTTGTCCCTGGGAGGTACACCATTAGCGAACTGTTCCATGTGAAAAAAGGAAAGCGGCGGAAAGCAAAGAAACCTTTGCCCAATATTTCATACAGAAGTTCTGTCAGCAGCCAATCGTGGTTGTGATGTAATCAAATGACAGCATTTTGGGCTGATCGATAAAATAATAGAACCAGTGGCATTAGACCATTATGATAGAGTCAATGCGTATCGACTGTAAAATTGCGACCGTAATGCGTAAAATTTTTTACTCTAGATAGTGTTTTTTGTGTTGCAAAGCTATGAATGCTTTTCACAAATTTTTTATTACTGTTTTCATGGTCAAATTTTTAATGAACAATACTCTCTCAACAGAGAGGGTATTGTTCATTAAAGAATTGTAGCGATATGATTTTTAAAAATCATATCACTACAATTTTTAGCAGTCTTAACTGGTGTAGCGTCAGTCCTTAGTTATATTCTCTCCAATCTTCTCATGCATCTACTTTTTGACATCCAAACGCGTGTCATGGACAGAGGCTTCATGTAAATCTCAACGTCCCAAAAGCATCTACGATTTGTCACATGAACATTGGGCTATGTAATGAATACCGGTTTCAAGGTTTCAAGGTACGTGATCATCCTTGTTTAAAGTCGCCCCTCCCCCTTATTAGTCCAATCGACCTAGTGTGTAATCAATTAGCCTGATATCTAGATTAGAGCCAACTCTACCAGATAAGACCTATAATAGTTTCAAATACTTGCAGATGAAATCAAAAGATTGATCACACACCTCAGGGATTGAACAGGAAGTCAAAAGTTAGCTTGCAACAAAACGCCTCACAATCATGAACACTATGATTGGCTGATTTTAGTTCCTCGTTTGCGTGATGAGATGGAGAAGTGAAAGCATTGGCAGAGAAATAAATTCTTCAGAGGGCAAACCTTTTTACATGAGATAGCCGATCAAGCTCAGCCAAAGGGATGACCACACACGCAGATGCTTCTCATCGATGCGACCTCTGTTGTATCGACCCCTGCTGTATCAACCCCTGCTGTATCGACCCCTGCTGTATCAACCCCTGCTGTATCGACCCCTGTTGTATCGACACTACATACATAATGTTGGCATTCGTAGAGCTCATGCATCATTCTCACCAAATTGACTAGTCATTAGTCACAGGCAGAACGGTTACGCTTTGAAGAAGCGATAGTTCTGCCACAAGGATAATGTTTGCTACAGCTAATAAAATGGGAAGGATCAACCAATTTTCCATGGAGTTCAAATTTATAGTCAACCAGCAACGGTATTATTGATGGTATTCATGATAAAAGTGATTTTATAAAAAGTGATGTTAAGAAAAAAAACATCAGAATGAAACCTTGACCGGTGTAACTATTAACACAAAAAGGGTAATGCCTTTCGAAATACACCAGACTATCTTAAACTCTGGGTGCGGATATATTACTTGGCAGATTCTAAGAAAACCTGCATTTTTTCAAATACCAAATCTTCTGTTTAAACTCACACCAAGAACCACTCATCCACAGATTACATAGTCATGAGATATAGGAATCTGTTCAACATGGAACATATCATAGTTGGGATATGGTACTAAAATAGATCTGAAACAACCTCGCTTCCAGTTGCTACCAGCCATTACAACATTTCAAACCCTAGCAGAGTTCAATAGATTGAACCAGAACTTACATGAAAAAATAATAATCAACATTAAAAGCATGGCATGCTCAATTTAAAAAGAAAATTGAATAAAATGCTTTAATACACAGAGTTGATTTCTGTAACCACACAGCACTATTGTGGTCACGAGAAAATGTATTAGCAACTATTGGTTGGCAACTACTGGCTGGCAACTACTGGCTGGCAACTACTGGTTGGCAACTACTGGCTGGCAACTACTGGCTGGCAACTACTGGCTGGCATGATTCTATAAACAAGTGACAATCAATTAGGTATGAAAAACGAACTTGAACAAAATTTTATCGGAATGTATCGATATTTTTTTATCATTTGCCATTGTACTTTTATGTTTGAGGTCATCTGACTGACAGGATGTTTATAGATTAAAATCGACAAAACTTCATCGCAATAAAACCGCTCAGATCACCCAAAAGTGCGATTATGACGTCTATAATTGCAAAGAGACAGACAGAATAGAGACGCGTAAAGCTTCAATTTGAACCCAATAGCTGATATCAACTCTAGCAACGATAACAACTAGTGATGTCATTTTGCACGTATTTTTCTTCCGAGTGTTTTAACCGCGAGCAAGTTTTATCAATTTTAACATTGAAACATCCTGGCAGTCAGATCACCTCAAACATCAAAAACAATAGCAACTGATAGAAAACTACCGATACCTTGTGATAGAATCTAAAAAAGAATTGTGCCAGTTCATGTTTAATTGCAAACTTCTACTCAGCGTATGACTACTCAGTATTTGCCATCACATTAGCTATACGATACCAGCTACTCCAGCTATAGTGGTAAGTCCTACATACCAGCAAAGAGCTTATTATTTTATAGCCTGTTTAAGGAAAATGAAAATTATTCTACAGGTTAAGTCAACAACAGATTAAGGACTCACTTCCTTCTTGCTGACGCTGTCGATGGCCTTTATCTCAAGATAATGTATACTCAACTCCAACTGCAAACATAACAACGATGTTTACAATTAGACAATGTTAATGGGGCTATGAAAGGTGTGCAGTACAGTAATGCCTCATTTATAGCGATTAATCAGGACTGTCACCCAGCGTGAAAAGTGAACAACCGCAAAATACAAACTAACAAACTCGCAACTAAAAAAGTCACTTTTTCTTTCATCGTTGGCATTTGTTTCTTTTTGTTAAGTTCATTAGACTACTTGAAGGTCGAAAACATTTAAGAGGCATGATGAAGTTTACGTGTTTTAGTTTTTGATTCGATCTCTTTAATTTGTAATTTTATTAGAAACATTTTAAGGAAAAGCTGACCCGCTAAGGAGAGAGGGATTACTGTAATAATGAAATAAGACCAGAGGTATATTTTGGCTTTCGGCAAGGTGATTACTGTAATAGCATAGGCAAGTTCTACCGTATGTGAATAAGACAGTTCTTGCGCAAAACATTACTGTGAGGAAGGATTTGGTGTCTGATGCACAAAGAAATACAACTAGTAAAGATGCTAACGATAATCTTTATAGCAGAAAGATAACATGTGATGTCTGTACAGCAGTTTGCCAGGTCGTACAAACTCTTAAGAGGTTGTCTGGTAAAATACTTGTCCGATTGCTGATATGGCATAAATAGATATTAATAGCATAGATATTGCTGCCTCAGTATCAGCTCAAGGGGATGTAGAATCTGCTGATCTCTGACGACTGATAACCAATGCGAATAAGTTCACCAGGCTGATTAAATATGATATAGCAAAAGAGGGTGTACTCATTTGGAGGAGCCACAAAAAGTATGTACACTGTAAGTGTACCACAATGTTTAGTTTTAAAAACTCACTCACTGATTCTAAAGGAAATAGAAAACTGGTCTGCATATGCTGGTCACCAATTTGCACTGTGATTGGCAACCTACTGCGGTACATTGTATAGTAAAAATATTATAAGACAATCCGCATTAGAGTTCCTACCAATACCTTCCAAAGCTGAGCATACGCTCGCCAATAAACTGTTATAAACTTTCAGCCGATTTCTGTAATTATGTTTACATTGTGGCAAGATGGGTGCACGTTGAGTTACTGTACAATAAGTGTTTCAATAGATATTCGCATGTTGCATATTCATGAGGGTACTTTGTTAAAAAAAATAGTGAAATTTACACCAGAGGTCATAGCGAGGCACTCCTAAACCGCCTAATCCTGATTCCCATATACACCGCAAGCACCGGCGACAGCACCGCAGGGCTATCAGTTGTGAAATGTGAACCTACACGCCGAGTACCGCCTGTAGCTGCCAGCGGTCAATACAAGAGTTCAGCGCTATTCAACTTTTGCGAAGAGTCGCAGCCAAAGCCTTCTCAAAATACTCTGTACAGGTGAAGGTCAGCACTTTCGAGACGGCATGGCTAGCAGCCATTTTGATGTGATCACCAGCAATGCAGCTTTACGCGAACATTAGTCGCCGAGCCTATCGCTGCAAGTGTTTTGCTGTGCGAGATTACCGCCGGGGTCTCGCATTCGATATGGGAACCAGGCTTTAGCGGTACGCTTTTGAAATGGCAACGAAAGAAGAGTGAAAAATGTTCAAAATGATTTAGCTTGATCGCCATTGTCTTGCGCATCATTCGCAAGCTTGAAACATTCGATAAAGATTTGTGAATGACAAAACTCGCTTGACTTGCGGATTTTTGCCGTTTCCATCTTGCAGACGAGGCGAACTGGCAGAGTAACCATGTGAAAGTTAGAATGGTAACTGTTGCTATATGCAGAGTAACCACGTCAAGGATATCGTGTGACCATATGCTTCGCAGTCGAGCACATCGACCGATCTACACAACCGATTGATATCATGCAGCAAATACGTTTATCATTTTTATTGCTTATTAACGCGCACCAGCTTGTTCTACAAGTAAAAATGGAACTGAACTAAATCTTCTCTGATTGGTTGTCGCAAGTGAACCATCGTTATATTGCTGTATGCAAACCATCGTTTGCATACAGCTACAATATAATTCAAATAATGAAAAGATGCTTCAGATATGCTGAAACGATCGTCCCTTCTCCAGCGCCAGTCATCAACTGCAAGAGGTCAGAAAATGGGAGCTAGTAGAAAGACAACTTACTCTTGAGACATTCTTGTTGTTGAATACCATGAGCCTCTGGCCATGCTTAGCCAATACCTACACAGAGAAGAATACAATAGGATAAAAGATCCAACAAGCGATGACAAAGGCGCCAGCTGCAACAAGAATTATATGAATCTAAATATAGTGTAGCGATGCTGGACTTGGCTCTCAGAGTCACTAGTAGAGCGGGCCAGTTAGTTAACGGATTAATTACCTGAAATTAATGAGGAAAACAGAAAAGAGGCTGGATACCAGCCACTAAGGCTCATTATTTTCGATCTTTGGAAGGTTAGGCAAAAAGAGGTACGAGGCTACTTGACACAGAAAATTTCTCTGCATCAGTTTTTATGTGAGTCCTAATTCAACCGAAAAAAGCTGCCAAAACTCGAAAATACAATTCATGGCAGTCTTGGCGAAGACACTTAACCACCAGCATATAAACTTTTGACAATGATACAAAAGTTGATCAGACCTTTGTCTCGACATACAAAACAATTTCCAATCATGTCTGAAAAATTTTAAAGCATACAGTTCAAAAAGGAAAACGATAACAGAAATTAAAATTTGAAAAAAGTAAACTAAATCAATTTAAATTTATTCTAATGTAAAATACGCCGCGTATTATCATCATTCATTTTACCACAAAACTTGAATTGTTAAAAATTATAGAAAATATAAAAAGCGAGTTAATTTAAACTACATCTGTTAATAGTTAGAGTAAGTTATGTCTCGTACTTGTATTACTCACTTTACAACTGAACCTACACACCACTCACCTTGCTGATCTCTTTGTGTACCTCTATGATAATGTAACTATGATAATGAAAAACATTTTTATACTGATTATCATTTTATTTAGTCCTTATATTAAGTTTACGCCGTTATATTTAGCTTTGTGAATTATTTTATATATGATTCATTCGTTTTAATGCTATATGTAATGACTTGAAATATTTATTATTAGTTTTTTTTGGTTTTGGAACGAATTAAATACAATATCAGGACTTATTCCAAAATTGTAAAAATGTACCAATAAAAACATCTTCATAATGTTTATTATGTAATTTCATTTATATATATCATTTAAGATATCGCATAGTTCTATATAATGCTATGTGTAATTATTTGAAGCATTCATCTTTGTTTATCGAGGTCTGAAATGAATTAAACAAAATATTCCTAAAAGATTTACTCAAAGGATGGTTTGATATATGAAGCAAATACCAGAGCAGAATACATGAAACTTGGCACGTAACAGTTTGGCCGCATTCAAAGAGAATTTTAACTGGCATTGTTGTTAATCTCATCTAGAAATTAACCTGACCAAGAACTGTCAAATGGCTGATCTGCTTAATAAAAACACCGTTGCAAAGAAAACTGCAATCCAACAAAAACTACAGATTGCTAGTGATTAATATTAATGGCCGTTTGTTACAATCGTCTTCTGACTCTGAGACACTTGTATCCAAGGGTTACTAAATGAGAATGTTGAAGTACCTACCACAACTTTTTGCTCCAACTTGTCATTTCTCACTTCATAGTTCATCAACCTGATGAAGGCAATGTTGAATTTCTGCTTTGTCTGCGCAGTGATGCTTCCTGGTCAATATAAACTCTTTGTTAGTCTCTTACTCATACAAAGATAGAAGTACAAAAGCAAATTTTCTATCAGCTAGCATTCACTTAAACATTCAACAAAAACATTTGAACAAAGAAATGGCGTGGCGGTGACTTTCATTACGAGTAACTACGGCAACAAACTCTTGGCGTACACGTAGTAATAGTTCAGTACGCTGGTATATCTTTGAGCAATGTTGAAATTCACAACAAATTTTTTCAACGCCAATGAAAAAATTTACTAAATAAAATGTATTGGTTCATGGCTAAACGAAAATGCAAGGTTTGATAGCTACCAGACATGGATTTCATTTTATCATTGACGACATCAAAAAGAAACTGGGCCAATAAAGATTCCTGGCCTGAACTCCATCCTGACTAAAGTTAGTTTTTGTACAACAAAATGTTAACATAAAACTGCCTTTTTGCCATTAAACTGACTTATATCCACACACTGCTGAAAAGCAAAACAAAAAATTGCAAAATGGCAAGAACAAATTGACAGAGGCGTTGCGCAAACCCATAACTCATCTGGAGTTACAACAAAAATCAATGTTACAAAATTGCAAAAAAACAATAGACAATGATAAATTTAAAAGAATGTAGTCAAACTCAGTAGAAGAAGCTGAAATATGTATGTCTTAATTAGTCAAACTATGAGAAAATATTATGGCATCTGCCAGTTTTAAACGCATTGTAACGATGAGCCTGGCTCGCCTTAGAAGCATTTAACGATACAAAATTTAACGAAGTCACCTATTACCTCAACTTTCATATTGTATGACTACCCTAACGCTCAATGATTGTGACTACGTCAACTGGAGACAATGAAGTAAGATTAGGAGCCGCAATCTTGTGGGAATATATAACCTTCAACAGCGGAGAAACAGCTACGGGTGCTGAGCTGAGTTTCATGAGTCATGACAGCGGTCAACTGTGTAAATATTGATACTGTGCGCTAAACTTCTAAAGGTCAGCCAACAACTTCAACAAAACATTATGATCTTCCTTGTGTGCAGTTATCCCAAATGGGTTGTTTTTGAGAAAGATAAATCTTTACTATAATAAGAGCTGTGTTCGTCTATCTTAAGTCCTGCTTAGAGAGCTAGGAAAGAAGATTGCCTCACACGAGGGTTAAACTGACAGCATCAGCTTCAAAGGCAAACACTCGACCACTACACCACTCGGTCACCATACAAGTTCATGAGATAATCATACTAATTACTCATGATGATCTCACACAATCCACTGAACTGGCAAGCAAACTAGTATGCATAATTTTTAACCGAAATGAATATAACTTTTGCATAGAGCGCTTGGATCAGCAGTTGCACTTGCAATATTATTAAGATAGACAAGCAACTTTGCTCACAATTATTTAGGTTTGGTAGTTCTCTTGTTTGCTTGTCGGGTCATTCTGCAGAATGATACACTATGTACTACTAATGATACACTATGTACTACTAAAGCTTTTATGAAATACAGAGAACAATTGTAATATAGTAGCAATCAAGTGATTGTTTATTGTAGTGTTTGTCTATTGGACTGGTAAAAACAGTCCAATAGACAAACATTAGAATGAGTGGATGTAAAAAGGAAGCAATAATTTGGAGTTGTATCAACAAGAGAAAAGAATTATATAACTTATAATGCTGTTGATCCAACAAAAAGGTAGTTCTTCAGTTGGCAGGTGTATAGAAACTCTTTAACAGCTGATTCGTGCATGTTTAATAAACAAGTAATTTATTGAAACTATTTGTCAGCGATCGTAACTATCTCAGAATCATAGCAATAAGCTTTTAAGGTCTAACAAAGATTTGGTTGAATATGTAAGTTTTTCAGCTCTATATTGACTTTAAAGGCATAACAGATTTTGCCTGAGCCACTGAACACAGTGATTTCTATTCAAGATGTTTGTGAGGCGTCTCATGTTTCACACAGCACAGAAGAGAGCAATAAAACTAGCAAATTTAAGCATTTGCCTCTTTCCTATGATTTACTATAACAATTATAATGTTAGTTACGATTGTATTATGTATGCATCGATAGGCTAAATTACACTATTATAAGTTTGCAGTGTTTGCCAAAGAACGTGAGTTTTAAAATAACTCAGCAAAATACTACAACCCAATCAAATATGTGCAATAGAGTAGCAAACAATATTAACACAAATTTGTTTCAGCACAAAAAAATTCTATAGTGTTATGAAAAAATAAGCTACAAAAAGTTGGTAAGCCTATATTGGTTGTTCGCCGGAACTTTGATGCATTTGTTGATTTGGAGACACAAGGCTGTTACAAAGTTTGTTATTAAACGACTCAAGCCTTAACAATTTCTTAAAATACGTAAAATACTAAAAACTAATAGTGATATTTAGCTAAACTTGTTTTGGTACAAAAAGGACAGACTCAGCCTCATAATAGTGAGCAGCAATGAGAAGAGCTTAGTTGTATCGAACGTAAAATATGCACAAAAACAGTTAATTGGAACCGAAAACATTCACATTTAAAACAATCCAACAGCATTTTTATTGCATATATCAATCGGCATCATAGATTAATTTGTCCGACTATTACTCTAATAAGTATGGATGATGAGGATTATAGAAACACAAATAATAATTTTACCTACCTTTAACATCATCACTGAGCATGATTATTCCGTCTTCTGAACAAAGCTCAAAATTTGGTCGTCATACGACAGCAAAGTAATCTGACAACAATTAGCTCACTGCGCTGAATAATCTGAATGGATCATTTTGGAAGCGAATTGGGAGTCCAGGAAGTCGAGTTTCTCCTCCTCCGAGCGTCCATAAATTATTAGACTGTGCGTAGATCTATTGGCAAATGCATTGATAGTCGTATCTGAGAAAGTATAACGATTATGGAACTCTAACTAAAAACATCAACGGGAGACAATTTGAGAACCGTTTCCTTTTCGATGCTGTCAATAAAACAAAATTCATGAACGGTTGCTGTCAAAACTTGTTTTTTGTTAAGCTATAAATCATTTTTTATAAACGTTAAAATAAAATAATAATAATAATTCTACCCTTCAACATAGCGCAAAAATATAACTGAGTAATGAATTATCAATACATGTACGTATAATGAGAGTTTGTTGCCGTAGTTACTCGTAACTAAAGTCACAACTGCGCCACTTTTTTGTCCAATCAGATGCTCATATGCATCTAGTTGGCCAACAGCTGTTCGTCAAAACTGGGTAGTACCGTTGGCGAATAAGTGTGCGTAAATTCGCGGGTGAATGTTGCAAACGTCCGTACATGTACGCTGAAAATTACTGTTTTTACAAAAAGTGTACCGTTCCAATTATCGTTCATCGGCTTCTGCTTTCTAATTGGCTTAATTGATAGATATCTAACGTAACTGACATTTTCTAGATAATGGTGATAAGCTATTAATATTTTTGAAAGCAATAGGTTACAGGACATTACTATGAACTCGTGAATTCACATGTGAAAAAGAGCTTACTGGCATGTACTGACCAATGATAGGTCTTTAATTAAAAATAATGATGGAGTTGACAAAAGCAAAGTACAAAGATTTGTACAATGTCGGCATATTATGGTTAGAAGCTAGCATTACTTGCTCAAAATTGTAACAACGCTGCACGTAAATCACATTTTATAACCGGTATGGTAGGCTATATGCTGCATAGCCATACCTGCCAATTCTCCCAAAAAAAAAAATTAAAATGCGGGATATTTTTGCCCCAATTTCCACAATTTTATATATACTACCATTGATAAATCAATTGCCCCAAAACCAAATCTCACGCATTGCCCCACTCTTGGGTTGGCAGGCCTGTGCATAGCATTAGTTACATATGCATTAGTTACTATTCAAGCATTTTATGTTTGTTTCTTATAAATCCTTTTAGCCTCGTACTTTAAGCAATGATATACAGTTAGAGACTTTCATAACAGTTTCTTACCCAAAACCGTCAGAGACTTAAGACTTAAATCTCAGACTGAAACATAACTCAGCCTAATGCTGGAATCTAGGTGAACCAGAGTATTAACCAAATTTTCACTTCTGAGGCGCTTTCTCAAGGCCCCTGAGGCCAATTACAAGTGTACTGTTACTATCGAGTAAGTATACAGCCCCCCCCCCCAGGGCTGTATATCATTGCTTTAAGGGATATCCGAGGGAGGTCGCAGGTTGCACTGAATAATGTATATACTGGTGGCTTTTGTATTTTTGTTATAGAATAATAGGTAAAATATACATGAATATGTATAAAAAAAGTCATGACATATTAATAAATGAGTTCTCGTGCTGTTTGCCTCATATTAAAGATCATAGTGAGAAAACTCCATTCTGATTCTGAACCCAAGAGTCATCTATAAACTAACCAAATGGTATATTGGAAAATTAATACACACTTGGGGTTTATTTTATTTATGCACTTCCTATATTTGATGCGAGTAACAGAGATAAAAAATGAACACAAATTAATTAATAGACCATATTTTTATATATGCGCATATCTGTGGCAATCATACTCATAGTTTCAGAGCACGCTAACAAGTAGTGAAATGTTTAAACTATCTTACACCACATTTTATTGTTGCAGCATGTCTTCTTACACAGTACAAAATGTTGGCAAACATTGATTATTGCCTAGGCTAATGCGCTTCATAAATTAAATTGTTGAACAAGAGTAACTTTGTTAGTCGTTGATATTTGTTAAGTGGGCTAGCCTTGAAGCATTTTGAATTCTATCATTTTACATAAATCACTGCTAAATTCTGAATGTCTATAGTATCTATAAATTCTGAATATCTATAGTATCTAGAACATAACAATTTTTTGAAGTAGTTTTTGTTATAGGCCTACTAAGTGTGTGCAGTGAATTTAGATGAGTTTCTCGGATTTTATGGTTATGAAGTCAATATTATTATGCAATGCTCTGAAGAATAGTCCCTAAAAAGGCGCTAAAACTTATTGCACGAATTGGCTTGTACAACGCTGGAAGATTGTTGCTTTAGGATTGGCTTAATAATTTTAAGTACTCGGCGTCGTTTGTTTTTAAAATTCTTCAAAGCTGACTGTAAAATGCAAATACTTGGGACCTGATTTGAAAAGTCTAAATTAAAAATTTTTTCAAGCTCTGCGATAAAATAAGATATTTTTCAGGCATTGGACAAAATTTATTGGGCAGTAGTTTTTTATTTGAATAATCGTAATACTGGTTAGGTCCTAAAACTGGGATTTGCAGTTTTAGTTGCATTTCTATTTGCTTTGCAGTCAGTTAATCAACCTACCTAACATTTCACAACTCTGTAAGAAAAAATTTCTTTTAATAATATTGAGTAATTTATTAACTAAAGAAAATTAAAAAAGCTCCCTATCACTAGTTAATGCGCTATTATTCTTAGCATACTCAATATTGATACTATATACCGTAAAACCTTTATTTTAACGCTATGGGGCTCTATTTTCCAACCCTTCCTTCAGAGTGGTGCTTTATTAAAGGTGACATTGAAATAAAGGGTGGCGTTGTATTTTTCAAACATCTTGTCAGAATGCTGAGAAAATAAATTTAACCCATTCACGGGCGAATCGTGTGTCGCCTATATTTTTTATTCTCATTCGGGCAGTGCCACATTAACCCTTTTGGACGCAAGAAATTTGCTAATTTACCTCCAACTTGTTGTATACCTTTAAATAAATATACACGGAAAGTTGATACATGTCTTTACCAGTTGATATCTATTGCTTACAATTAACCTACGATTATCTTATAGCCTGCTTTTCAATTTGTTGGGACCTTCAAAGTTTTTTATCTCAGTTTAAATTTGAAGGCATATTCTCATTTTATAAGTACATTTAACAATTGCAAAAAAGCTCATGGTACTCATCGATGTTTGCGACAATTTGCAGTCAAAACTGGCTTTTTATGTGCAATAAAACAGGAGTTACGAGCGTCAATCCATTTCAAGCTGAGTTCAGATTACCACAATCATGCTATCAAATAATATATGCTATAAATCTGCAAGTTTTATCATAATAATTTATTGAATGCTACAAATATATATTCAAGAACAAGTAACATAAACATACCATAATTATAATACGTGAAGCAACAAATATTAATATTTTTAAAAAAATTTATTAGCATCGTTTGCTTGACTAGTTGCGTTCTGATTGTTGCTTCTGTTTGGAACCATTTCATGGTCTTCTACTGTTCAATACTTTCCACGATGTCTTTTGACCTCAACCCATCCTCTGCACAGCTGAGCTAGTCGATATTAGTGTCCAAACAATATTTTAGTGGAGCAAAGTTTTGTACGCAATGCCATTTTGAGTAGAAACTTCTGACACAAATAAAGAAAAACCACGTGTAATCAAAATAGTCTCCAAATGTTAGCCTCAAAATTTTCTATCCCGTTTTCCTTCGTAAATGTGAAAACTTTTCCCACATTCATAGAAGTAGCAAGACCGCATTAAAAAAGGAACTACTATTAGTCTGATGCAGTTACTAATTATTTCGATGGTGTTGCAATCAAATTTTTTAATGAAAAAACCTAAAAACTTGGAGCTGGAAAACGGATTTCGATATGAACAAAAACAACGAACAAATTAATTGTTATTGATGTAACCCAGTCATTAGTACAGTTTTATGGTCAATTTTTACTGATCACTTGCTTTATGGGTTCATAAAGATTAAGAATGTCAAACAGTATTGGTCAAATAGAGGTGGTTTTCAAATACGCGTGACGTTCAAATAGAAGTGGCGTTCAATTAATGGGTGGCGCTCTATTTTTCAACCCTTCTCTCATAGTTTCGCTCAAATAAAGGTGGCATTCAAATGAAGGTGGTTTTCAAATACAGGTTTTACGGTATCTTGTTTGTAAAATAAACTTCAATAAAGCAGTCTAGAGAGTTCTACCTATTTCAGTCCAACTGGTTCTATCTATGAATTTGATAAGATTATTTTATAATACGAGATATGTGATATTTACATCAACACTCTGTAAGGTATACGCAGCATGTGTATAAACACTATCTGAAAATTTTTAACTATGGAAGTAATCCTCCTGTAACCTGCATTTCGCTGCTGGTGCCAAGTTTTGTCAGATATTAAATAACAATTTATGAATTATAATATATAATTTATAAATTGTAATTACAAATCATACAAATTATAATTTATTTTAACAATTTATTTATTTTTTATTACTTTTGGCCTTAGAAAAAGATTACAGTTCATATATTTTACTGTAGATTTATTATGAGGATATACCTGCATTTCAATTTTTTTACAGTTTTACCCGTGGTTGATGCAAAATAAAGGCTATTATCAATAATCAGCTCGTTATTAATAATTCAATTGGTTTCTATCTTTGTCTAAAACTATGGCCTTTTTAGCTGGCACGCTACTGGTCTATTACTCCAATCATCACATAGGTAACATTCCCTTTTATAGCGAGGCATGATATCTTCGTTCATTTTTGCTGCAGACTAAGCTATGAAATGGCGTCCGATACTAGCACTTCATTGCCAACAAAGCTTTTTATTCACAACAGTGAGCCTCTGACTTTTTACATGATTCCGTGTAAGCAGAAAAGGCCCCTTCAAGAATTGATTGAGGTATGTCACAAACAAGTTGCACCTCTAGATTGAGACATTCGTTCGTATGTTTACATCTATAGCTAGATCCTTGTTACATGTTTACATCTATAGCTAGATCCTTGTAACACGTTGAGCTGAACCTCTCACTTAGACTAAAAGTATTCATCAAACCCCCCATGGGCCATGAGCTATCAAGCATGTAACCAAGTACAGTAGGCGCTCCTCAACCCCCCATGGGCCATGAGCTATCAAGCATGTAACCAAGTACAGTAGGCGCTCCTACAACGAAAATCATTCGTTCCAGGAACGTTTATGTTATAGGACTTTTACGTTATAAGAACAGTAAAATACATGTAAATTGCCTAATCCGTTCCAAGATCTTTTCAAACTCATACCTTTGGCCATACAAAAAAAGAAAACGTGACATTTTTTATTTTATTTTAGGCTGTACCGTAACTGCAGTATTATTTGTTTCCATCGACAACTTTTACAACACTGTTTTAGAATTTTTATAACACTTACAAATTTTCACAATGACAACACTGGTTTTATAGACCATGATTGCGATAATTTTACAATATGCTGATGGAGAGGGCACATCTTTAACGTTCATTTATGATTTGCTCATTTTTTCTAAACAGCCAAGTCTATTCTGCAAACCAAAACTAAAAACAAATATTTTATACGTTTACAATAAAGCAAAGCCACACAATATTTTCATTATAAAAAATGGTAATACATGTTCGTCATCTAACTGTACCCATGGGTCAAGGTCGGGCTAAAAGATACCTTTCGACGATACTTCCAACTCGTGTCATTCAGATTGGTGGATCGCCGTTGTAACACCTACACCAATCAATCGCCTTTGTATTTATGAACAATTGCGCAGCTACCTATCTTCTGTTTTGTTGACACATCCGACAATCTACCACAATGAACTAGAAGGTCATGGATGTTGTATTATTATATGTGTAATAGATATAACGCTATACGTATGTCATTTTTCTCTCGTAAATGCGGCGAGATATGTTACCATTCAAATTGAATTTGAGAACTCGCCTGCATTGACACTTTACATTATATAGAATTTTTTACCTAGTGCGAAGCAAAAACCTCACATAAATTATTAATGTTACCTGGAATTTACAATATATGAGGTATATGTATAGGAGATATACGTTATATACGGTGTTTTTAATACAATTTTCACTACTTTTAGCACTTGCAGCATATGAACATGTCTGGTCTGTCTTGAGCTCTCCTTAATACACTTTTAACAAAAATTTGACTCTTTTCCAAAGATATACCACATGATACGATCATCAACACATTTATGCTTGTACCTGTTTATTAGAAGTGCTTAATCAAATTTGAGCATTGTTCAATTAAGGCAGAAAGGGTTAGGAATGTTTGCGATATAATATTCCAGGAGAATGGAGGATCAATGACAAGCCAAAGACGAGAAGCGCAATACATGTAAGTAGGATTGCGCTTTTTCTTGTTTGTTAGTTAAATATGAGGGACCTCGTTGACCGAAGATTCATATATCTTCTAATAATGTGATCGTCCAAAGCTGTGCATTAAATTATTTTATGAGTAACAAATAAATAATTTAATAGACTATATTTCACCCCTTCTATTCTTAGAAGACATTTTAAGTCAGAAGTTCACTTAATAACTTTGGTTTATGGCTCATGCATAAAGCGTTGTTTGCCGGAAATATAAAAATAATACCATAGATACTACATGTAGATAGGTTTATAGCTGCATTAGGAAAGCTTTTACCTTGTTGAAGTTCACTTCATTTAGATGCTTTCCGACTGAAAGCAGGTAATTGTCAAAATATTAGTTCTGCTAGGATATACTTTTGTATCATCCTGTTACTTTAGCCTTAAGATATAAGCATGTGCTTTGTCTGCAAATATGTCATATTTAATTGGTTTGAAGGTTTGTATGATTTAAGTGGTAGTAAATAGAAAACATTTTTGTGTAAAATTGTCAAGATACTATATACAGTTTTAGTAGTTTTTGGTCACCTTTATCATTACAGAGTATACTGTATTCGTGATAAGCCTAGGTTTCACTGTTTGATTTTGGTCAGTCGCAGATATTATTTTTGCTAGAGATCTTACCTTAAGTTTTACAATGTCAGGAAGCAATTTCAGCTTTAATTGTTTTACTATTTGCACGCAGTTGTACGTAGTGTATCTGTCTATTCTACCATGGGTTAGTCTGTGATTTCTAGTTTTGTGTTAAGGTTGTACCGCCCTGGAGACATTGTTTCCAACCGTGACCAAGTCAGCACTAGCTTTATTGAAGACTGCATCAAACAGCAGAAGCTGCTGGATGTAGATAAATACAGGTTTGTCTATATCATTTATAGCAATCTCCACCTTGTTCAGATTGGAGAGGGTGCACATGAGACTATATGCGAATTATTATCGTTGGAATTGTATTTTATTTAAAAAGGAAAAAGGAAGACAATACTCATGTCAATGCCACTGTAAACTAGCACCAGTTTGTAAATTGATCTCGTGAATGCAGGTTAGTTTTTGTCAGTGTGTTTCGCAAAACTTTATTGTTACGCAATTCATTCATGATACAGTTTGGTTTTAGCCATGGCTAGCTTTAAGAACTAGCCTAAAATCTATTATTTTAATAACAGCTGGCAAATTCTTGCTTGTGCGGTTTAAACTGCTGAAAAATTCCAGTTAAAGTGGGCCAGCATAAATTCAAATGGCTGAATTTATCTGGCAGAAATCGGCAAGAATTGCAAGATTTACTCAAACTCTAGTTGAAAGCAAAAAGCATTTATATTCATCATGTTGTTAGAAGATTTGCCTGCGCATACTCACAGTTTGCTTTTAACTTTCCATGTTCTTGTCATCAGTTCCAACTCCAAGCCTAATATATACACTCATTATGCTTTGAACTGTTTCATACGGTCACTAATTTTGGTTTTAAAATACTTGAGTTCGAAACATAATGTACTATTGATTTTGTTATAGTATTGATCCAGACAAACTAACGGTCTACTAGTATGTCTAATACTGTTTTTAAAAAATAAGAAATGACAAGGCTATTTTGGTATGCATTTACATGTAGGCCTATAAACTTTCTAGTCAGGGTGACTGTGGCTTCCCGTGGGATCCGAATGATTAAAGCATGCCACCTACCTAGATGCCTTCAGTAGGTCCCAAAGAGCAAGAAAAGTTTTGTTGGCAAATTCTGAGGGGTGTAAGAGGGCGGCCATCTTGGTTTTTCAAAATGGCCGCCATTTGAATATGTTTTTCACCTATAACTCGAGTACGGGACAAGAGCCCAGTTTACCCCACATTTGCTCTCAACCAACAGAAACCACTCGGTTGCGACAAGCATGATCTGGCGTGGCTGCTGGGAGAAACTCTCACACCAAGGACAATCTACAGAACAGGAAGTGCAATCTGATGCTGAACATGCTGAACAAGTTAACTCAGAATCCAATGATCAAATTCCCGCTTGGGCAGCATACAACTCTTTCGTAGGCAGGCCAAGGCCACTCACATGTGTGAATACACCACCATTAATAGCTGCACCAGCTCATGAATGGCCAACACTGCTTACGATACTGAAACAAGCACAGGGAATCTCTGCCAAAGTCATTGGACCACAACGTAAAACAGTGGTTACACTTGACATGGGTTTGTACAAACCTGCTAAGCAGCTTCAAATGGCTCGGAATGACTGCAGTCACTTAATTCTCCGTCCTGGAGAACTTCATACTGTAATGGCACAGCTCCGAACTATCGGATCATACATGGACAACAGCGGCCTAGATTTATGTTGGATTGAAGCAGAGTTGTATGGTTCAGCTACTGTGAAGCAGATTCTTGAGGGCAGACATGTGAAAAGAGGTAATACGTCACATTTAACAACCCTTCAAGCTTTGTTCACACTATACGTAGAGGCATTCTTCAAAGACACACCTGGTCTGATTGACAAATACGCTGAAATGGTGCGCCTCCTCAACCAGGCATGTGCAGATGATGATCCCAAAGAGATTCAGAGAGCACATGCAAATATGGTACAAGCAATTGAGTCACTGGGCATCTTGGAAGAGATGAGTGACTTTGATGATGATTTCTGCAAGAGACCACTAGCACAAGCATTCCGTAGATACATGCAGATGGTATTAGATATGATGGTTCATATCAGGGCAGTACGTACTGGCAACTGGATACTTCACTTTGAGGCAACAGAAGCCTTTGTGAAATATTACTTTGCGCTTGATAAGCTAAACTATACCCGTCTTATTCCTTTGTATCTAGCAGATATGAAGTCGGTAGCTCAGTCAGACCCTGAAATATGGGCGGAGTTCATGGATGGCAATTGGGTGGTCAACAAGAATGCCGTACCCTTCTGTGCGGTTGGCCGGGATCACGCGCTGGAACAGGTAAACGGGTCAATGAAAGTGTCTGGAGGTCTCATTGGAATCACCTTGAATGAATATGCCCGAACAAAATTCTTCCTAGTTGCACCCGAACTCGCTCGAATAGCAGAGGAAGCAGAGACAATCGCCGGCATATCCCCATTCAAGGCCAAAAAGCATCATGAACACACAGAGGCAAAAGCTGAGCTTCAAGAGCAGAATGTTGATGACCTGACGGAAAGCATCAAAAATTTGACAAATCCCTTTGCAGATGACTGTGATCAAGTGATCAACTTGGTTACAAAAGCAGTTATGTCTGACAAAATACAAGAAGACATCAACAGAAGCACGCAGGTTGGAGCAGAACAATTCGCCCTATTTGTTCAAGAGAGGATCACAACAGGACAGGTGAATCTGTGGGCTCCAATGAAGAAACAGAAATTGCAAATGTGGTCATCAGCTGGAATAAAAGTGAAACTGAGAAATGGTGATCAGGTTGTAGAATTGAAAGAAGACAGGGCACTCTTTGCTCGCTTGCTGATTGTTTCGAAAGCAAGAGATATCAACCTTAAATATGCAGTTGGAACCTATGAATTTTTAGTTGTGCCAAGGGCCTTGTTTGCCGCGGATGGTTCCCTGTTTTACACCACGTCCAAGAGCAATTTGATGTCCATCCTTGAAGGATTGCCAGGAGACAATTCAATGCCTGATGAAATGGATGACAGGCCTGCTGCCAATACCGCTTCTAAATGTGTTGCAATCGTCGACGGAATGGCTGATGTCCAATCACTAAATAAACCAGAATGGGTAAAAACATGCCAAGATTTAGCAACTCATTTCATTGAACGTCACTTGGAAAAATACAGCAGCTATGACGAAGTTCATCTTGTGTTTGATCGTTATGATATTGGTCAATCACTGAAGGCAGCAACACGTGAAAAGCGACAAGTCAGTGCCAAGACTACCAAATCCATATCACATCCCAGACACAACATCAGTTGCTAAGACAAGCATGCAGAGTCTGCTAGCCCATGTGAAAACCAAAGATGAATTAACTGCCTATCTAGCCAACAAGATACTTCAACATGCTGAAACAAATGGCAAGTGCCTTGTAGTTGCTTGGCGTGACCAAGCAAAAGCCACGCATAGAGAAGTTGAAGGTCTCTCAAGCTCACAAGAAGAAGCAGACACTAAGCTAATTCTGCATTGTGTTAATGCTACAGAAAATGGTGCCACATCAATCAGGATTCATTCGCCAGATACAGACGTTCTCATTCTAGCCATCAGACGTTATCCAAACCTCTGTAAAGATACATGTTTGGTAACAGGAGTCTAAGAAAATCGTAGAGTAATACCCCTTGCCCCTATATACAATACCTTGGGTGAAAAGAAGGCTGCATGTTTCCCGGGCTTTCATGCACTGCCAGGGGCAGACGTCACTGGACGATTTGCTGGTAAGGGAAAGCGAACATTTTGGAAAATCCTGAAAGAACTTGACTCGGATTATGTCAAAGTGGATGCACCTGCACAGCTTGGTGTTGCAGAAAGACCATCTGAGGCAATCATTGATGCCATTGAAGCATTTATTTGCCAGCTGTATTTGCCCCACACAGAATTGACCAATGTAGCATATGTACGGTGGTGGCTTTTCAAGAAGAAGCAGACGCGATCTGAGGGTCTGCCTCCAACTAAAGCTGCACTTTTGCCAGCTATCATGCGAGCCCACTACCAGGCTATGATTTGGCACAATTACATCATCCCAAACCCAGAGTTACCACGCCCTGAGAATTATAGCTGGGATTTAGTTGACAACAAATTCAAGCCAGTGACGACATCTTTCCCTCCTGCTCCAGACGCCATAATCCATTTGGTAAAGTGTGAGTGTCACCAGTCCTACTGTGCCAACAACATGTGCAAATGCAGAAAGAATGGACTAAGCTGTACAGGACTTTGTGGGTGTTCCATTGATTCAGACGAATGCGAGAATGCAGAAAGTATGGCCTTAACAGATGATGAGGACAGTGATAATGAACTATAATGCATTATGCTTGTAAGAAACTGTTGTGTCAGGTGCCATTGAGCATTCCACTTTAGCAGAAATTATGTCTTAATACCCCATAATGTTCAGTATTTCAAAGGTTTATGATATCAAAGTACTTGGCTGTATGGTGCATAGGTTATGTCGAGAGAAGTTGAATAATTTTCACAGTTAACGCATGCTCATGCCATTGGCGGCCATTTTGAAAAAAATATATAATTACACTATTGACTCCTATTTGGAGTTTTCTTGAAAATATATCAATTGCATGATAGATGGTGGCACCTTTGAAAAACAGGATGGCTGCTAGCCTTGTTTACCTTAGCAATGTCATACCATGTTTTTTGGACTGCTTGGTGTTGTAAAAATTGGTATTGCCACCAAAATTGCCTTCGTAGCATGTTCACAATTCGAGTTACACATGAAAATGTATTCAAATGGCGGCCATTTTGAAAAACAAGATGGCTGCCAGCCTTCCCTCTTACCCTAGCCATGTCAATCCATGTTTTTTGGACTCCTTGGTGTTGCAAACATTGGTATTGCCACCAATATTAGCCTCATAGCATGTTCACAACCTGAGTTATATGTGAAAAATCGTATTCAAATAGCGGCCATTTTGAAAAACCAAGATGGCTGCCCTCTTACACCCCTCAGAATTTACCACCAAAACTTTTATTGCTCTTTGGGACCTACTGAAAGTATCTAAATAGGTGGCATGCTTTAATCATTCGGATCTCAAGGGATAATCATATTGAACCACAGCCTCCCTGACTATTCACTTAATGAATTAATAAACCGCTGTACTATTCAGCTTAGTATGTAAAATATGTACTGCTAATAAGATTGAATATATGGTTTAATTTATATATCAAAATGATATTTGCGTATTACCGCCAATTTTTGCCGGTCGGTTGGCGGAAATTAATTTCGTCCTGGCAAAAACCAACCCTGGTTATAAAAACCCTAAAAATCTTGCCATAAAACCAGCTAGAGTTGCCAACTCATTTTGGGAATAGCAAATTGTTTTTAGCAAAAGATTAGGTAGATTATTGATTTTGAAGACCAAGTGTATTCTAATGTCATTACATTTTGGGCACTTCGTGAGACATTTTCTTCATTAAACTATATTTTCATGCAGTTTTAGATAATACATCAAATCTTAAACGACATAAGGTTTCTTCCGAGCTAGAGTCAGTGTCTAGTAAGCTATGCCAGAGTACTGAAGTACACCACATATATACGTATAAGAACTACTGGGTTACGCGTAAGCATAATGGGGTTGGTTTTGTCATCGATCTCTGTATAAAGATCAACTACAGTAGAGAAAAGGCTCTGTTGTTAGACGACTCTGTCAGTTTTGACGCCAGTCATATGCATTTACCTCCTGATGCTAGTGTGTTTCTGCATTACAGGTATTCTGTGAGGTCAAAGCTTGAGAAGACATCTGCGCATGGAAACGCAGCTGATGCGTTCGCATTCAGTGAGACAACTGAAGGTTCCTCTCTGAGCACTAACAGTAAGAGGTAATTTTTGTCATACCAAATCTGTTTCTGGCTAGACAAATGTATCTCTGTCGGTCGTCATAGAGTCATGGACATGTTCTGCACTGGCTTTGATGAACACTTTGGCTGCTCTATATTAATGACTAGCGGAATGTCTGGTGTTGCATGGTATTAAAAATCAGCTTATAAACAGTTTCAAGTAATGTAGTTGCCTGGTACTTACCATTAGTCTGGCATGTTGCCAATGGCTGATTGGAGTAAGTTAGTTGACTAATAAGAACAGAGAGCAAGCATAAAATGACATTGTGGCATAGCAGAGAGCGGTATAAGTATTTTTACCCACATAGTGACATAAATCGCCCAATGGATCTATCAATCTCGTATAGTTCAATGGTTTAGCATATCATCTGGGGAACAGGAGGTTCCTAGATCAAATCTTTTGTGATATGGATTCTATATTCTCAGGTTTTACTAATAGCTGGACTAAATTAAATCACACACAAACTTTGAGACTTATGTATATAGATGCACTGTTGGGCTGTTTCTGCCAAAATTACAAAAAAAACTTTGAGTTAAAATTTATATACTGCAGCTTTTTATTGATTATATATTTGTATCATTTTTCTGTACAATAAAGTTCACCTACTCAAATTCTTTAGACTGCAAATTATGCTCAAAGGAACTGATTGAAACATGCATTTGGCTATCACAAGAATATGTTAAAACAATTACCAGACGAAAGCGCTCGGTATAATCATAGCAAAATGTTGTTTATACTCATTACAATTTCCATTTATACATTTATATTGTTATTTGAGATACTCTCATCACATTTCAAGTCTTACATTGTAAGTTTAAAAAGGCCCATTGAAAATTTATAATTGTGTTTAACTTGTTTAAGAGAGCAATAGCCATTGTACAGGAAGAGAGCAATAGCCATTGTACAGGAAGAGAGCAATAGCCATTGTACAGGAAGAGAGCAATAGCCATTGTACAGGAAGAGAGCAATAGCCATTGTACAGGAAGAGAGCAATAGCCATTGTACAGGAAGAGAGCAATAGCCATTGTACAGGAAGAGAGCAATAGCCATTGTACAGGAAGAGAGCAATAGCCATTGTACAGGAAGAGAGCAATAGCCATTGTACAGGAAGCGAATAAAATAAACTAAATAAGATTTCCTGAAGTTGACTCCGTACAAGGATTTAATACTTTACTTGTACATGTATTTGTCTCTATGAACTCGCTATTGCACAATGCCAAGCTATCATCTACTGCAGTTGTTCTATTTTTTGAACAGTTTGCTTAATAGCTTGAATTCTCAGTTTAAATAAGCGTAAAAATATTTTCCAAGCTCTGAAACGTGTTTGACGGAGTTTCTAAGAGTTTTGAAGGAGAAAGCACCTTATTCACAATTCTTGGTCAAAGGAAGCTGTGCAAACTTAAAATGATGGCGGTAAATTATTTTTACCAATAATTGATGAAATATTGCTCAAAACACTTTACTTTTTAAAATGTTTTTAGTTTGAAATAGTTTTATGGGGTTTTCATTAGCTTCATACTTGTTCTTGCCATAATTCATCATCGAAATTCAAGTAGTTTATTATTTACTTCCTACGTACACCTGCTGGTGTCGCAATCAATGATTTAATTGTTTCGTACAAGTCTAAAGTGCTCCAAACTGTTATGTTGTTGACTTTAGATGTTTCCTCTTTTTTTGCCTATGCGCTGACACATTTAAATAACCTTATTTAGTAATCTTTCACTGTTTATGTCTTTCTAAAAATAATATTTGATATAAATCGTTTATGTTAGTTGTACTTCTCATAGCCATTGTTCTCTCATAGTCTATGTCATGCTAGACCATTGCTTAGGTCACTTTCAGAAGTAAACTTCCTAAAGAAAATATTAGTTCAGGCTTTTTTTGCTTCTTGCTTCATCATTCTGCTGAGTCACTTAAGATTTATCATGTCTCCTTCATTCAATTGTAATGGTGTGTTATGGTAGACATAAGAAAAAAGAATATACTGTACAGGAAGACATACTCATCATCAACGCGGTGTTGAAACGGTGCAGAGATCTTAGTATTAACGGCAACAGGCTTTGGGAAGTTATAGCAGCTAATAAGGTAAGTGGTTCATTTACATATGCTTTTGCTTTTCTCAGGTTTCTGCGTAGTATTGCATTTTTATAGCTTTAAAAGATTTTCGTAGGGGTATATTATGAGTTTTTAGGGTTTTTATTATGAGTATCTTATGTAAAGATTTGTGAATTTTTCAAAATTGTTCAAACTTGATCCAATTTTAGTAGTTCCTCCAAGATACATCATTTCATCTATTTAAAACTTGAAAACTTTTTCAAATTGGCCCATGATATATTGGCAATTTTGTGACGTCACATTGGGATGCAAATGGCTGCGACAAATGGTCAATATGATAGTCATAAGACACAAATCAACTTGATAGTACAGCATGGTGTGACACCCTATGTTTACCGACTTGCAGAAATATAGTACACTGTTTTGGTGTTCTGAATATTTCATCTCCCTGAGCTCGTCTCTTCTCCTCAGGCGTATTGTAATTGGTGGCAATTTTTGTAATTGGTGGTAATTTTTAAGGCCTATTTGCAATAGCCTATGTTAGTTGCACCAGCAGCATATTATACCAGGTATTCTACATAGCTATTTTAATATTTTATTTTTGAACCGGTCTAAATAAGAAATTGTTGCTTAGTAGATGAATAAAAATTAACAACATTTATTATTAAATTAAAAAAGATTTAATTCAAATAAAATTGCATCAATATACGGATGCTGCAGTCAAGAGGTCTCTTGATGTTTATTGAATGATATTTAAAATTTTGTTTTTTTAACATTTTCAGTTATTAAAAACTAGTAACTATTTTTGTGACTGGTTGATACCTAATGTTTGAAACACTAAAAATAAATATTTTATAGAATATTAGCAATAAATATTTACTAACAGCAGTTCTCATCTGCACCTAAGTGATATTTTAATGTGATATTGTTAAAATTAAGAAATTAAAATTAAATTGTTAAAATTAAAATGTGATAAGTTAAAATTGAATAAACAATGAATATAATGGAATACGTTATATATTAAAAATAAATACGTAATTTTGTTAGATGTTATTGTTAAAAAATACTATTCGATTTCATGTAAAAATAAAAACATTTAAAATCGATAGAATATTTATAATCATTTGAATAAAAATGAAATTAATGTTTTTTCAATGTTTGCTTTATTATTATCTGCTATCTTACTATTTAGGCCTACTATCTATCATTATTTAGCAAGAAAATAACAAGTGAACAGAATATTTCAAAAGTACATTAACTTAAGTATTAATATAAGGCACGTAGTTTACAGTATTTTATATAAAAACTTCATTTTTAATGAAAGTTTACCACCATTCTTGGTATTTTTTCACGTCATAAGTCTATAAGGGAAATACAGTTATACACTAAACAGTAACAACTGTGACGATCCTCCCTGATAATACCCTCATCATTATTACTTTATTTGAAATGGTGTAAAGCCATTTTATGTTATCGTAACCAATAGAGGGCAATTCATACTGATCTCTCCTACAATTTTCTGTATAATCTATTTTGCAAATGAAATATATGTACTTTTTCATTGTTGAAGATGGAGACCGAGATAATTTTAAATTAGCTCTGCTGGCGTGATATCCATAGTTGAGTAAGAGTGCCATGTTCACAATGTACATTCTTTTACAGCGCCGTGTTTCAAGACATACTATCATTGTAAAAAAAATTGCTAGAAGTGTCAAGTTTTCTATTTTACCAAAAGTTTGTCTTGATGGAGTAGTGAGGTAATTATATTATTTTCACAAGCAAGCCTATTACTATTGCGGACATTTTTAACGACGCCGTCTTGCAGGTGTTAATAACAATAAAACTAGTGCTTGGAGATTAAAATTCTTGCAAATTTTATTTAAACTGTAAGAAAAGTTGTTTCACTTTAATTTGAAAGCATTTTGAAATTTTTATTTTTTCTTTACACAGAGAACAACAATAATAAAACTGAATGATACTTTTGGATGCATTACCATTGAGACCTCAACGACCAACGAAACATATTTAAATTTCATTTTTAGGTTAATATTCTTTTTCTTGTATGGTTTATGATACAATGCAATGTAGAGATTAGAAAATAAAGAACATTTTTGTGAAATTACACGTTGAAGTATATTTTCAGTCAAGACTTAATATTAGGTTCCATAATAAAATATTTTACCCTCTCTACTAGTTTAATCTATTCCAAACTATTAAATCTGTGCGAGCAGTATTCATTTTGCTTTTGACCAGCAAGAATAATTTTTTGTGAATATTATCGTTATATTGTTATCGTCATATTATTTAAATATGACTGTGAATAGCGATGTCTGAGTTCAACAAAGTTTTGACGTTATCTGTTGCGTTTTTAACACTTTAATCCGACATGCTACAGGTTAGCTGGCAGCATTTTAGAATTATATCTATTTATACCAATATAATCATGATATTTCATTTTTATCAGTGTTTTTAATGTTAGAGGAACAAAAATCAAGTTTTGGAAACAACAACACTCGCGATGTAAGCTCTGTGGTGTGACAAAAGTAGGTCATTTTTCAGCAAAACGCCAAGTTATGAATTACAATGTCAACACTGATGATTAACCAACGCATGAACGCGAGGCGAATATGCATATGTTGGTCACTATTCCAGTCACCATGCTATATTGTTATGGTTGTTATGGTTACCCAACATGGCTGATAAGTATAACGTAAAGTCAAAGCAGATTCCATTAATACCGAAAAAGTCTGCGTCGTAATTATATGTGCTGCATTAACTTTTAAGCAGTGATTATAGAATTACACCAATCGGCTTGTGCATACATCTTTTGGAGTCTGTTAGCAAGAAATTTTTCCTTTGCGTAAACCGGAAATTTAAGAAATTGTCCATAAAAATTAGCTATTCTCGAAAGTCATCTGTTTAAAACCTATTAACATCTGTTCTGCTTCATGAATAAAGATTTTGAACAGGCAATTTTTAGATAATCTAGTTACAAACAACCAATTTTATTATAACTGTATAGCGTCGCAGCTGTTTCCAGTCGATATTTTTCAAAGGATCGCAAATCTTTTTGTGCATTTTCACAACTTTAAAATGTTGATAAAACCTGGTATTTGGTTGCAATTACACAAAAATATGATTTAAAACTCTTTGCACTAAAAATTTGTGCTGTCAGTCAACCTTTAAACGGGGTTCGAAGCAGGTCTAGTCAATGCTAAAATTGTTTAGTATACCATGGCCATTATGTAATGCTATGATGGGAAAGATATTTCAGAACTAAACCTGTTTTTTAATCTACTGGATATAAAACAAAACATATGTGAAAACTATTGATTTCTCCTGATCAGTCATACCTTGACCTTGAGTTTAATGTATTCCAGAACCGAGCTCGTGTCTCAAATCAAATTTTCTAATATAAATTAACTAAATATAATTTCATCCGTTCCCACCCTCTGAAAAACTACTAAAACAAGATATTACTGTGGAATAACTTGTTTTTAATTTTTGTAATTCACCACCTATGTGCTGACAAAGTACCAAATACCTATCTAGTGATTTATCATCAGCAATTAAATGTAACACTATTATGTACAGCACTGTATGGACTTCTTACCTTTAAGACCGACTGTAGGGGCTAACGGCGGTGCGAGAACGACTTCACGGCAACACAGTTGGTACGCTACACTTTCGTGACTTTACGTAACAACAATAACAAATAACAATAAGTTTTAATATTTCGTTACACTAAACTTACTTTAATTGGGTTTTTGGTTCTTTGCTTTTCTTCCGGTGAGGATCTTTTTGTCTCACTCTCACTTTTAGCCGGCCTTTTTAAAACTTTTTTAAATTAATTCGACAAGAAAGGTCGAGCGATGCTGTTCTCATAAGTGGCCTCTCTCATACTCAGCCACTTAGTTGCCACATCAAGAACCGTCTCTTTCGCTCGCATCCCAGATTTTTCTTTGTATCTCAAGGTAAAAATGTGCTCGTAATTTTCTTTTTATCTCAAATTTCTTGTATGTTGTGAAACTTATATGTTGAGGTATGACTGTACTGGCAATCACTCCATCAATCGTTATATTCAGTCTTTAATCCATCAATGGCTTCGAGCCATAGTTAAGAAAGTTCAAGCAGTCTATAGGAAGTGCAGCATAATGTCGCTCTATAGCCTCATGATTACTACCTTTATAATCAGCATTGGTGTGCGCTGTCTTCAATCCAAGATCGTTAATAATACAAATATACACTCATGAATTATCCGGAAATATGTATAGAGCACGAAGTTAAAATAACTGTGAACCGTGACAACTTCTACACCAATTTGGTTCATCATCATTTCCTATTATTTCGCCATTGTGTTTTACTTTTAAAGTTCGACAACATAACTTTTTTAAGGATCTGCTGTTTTAACAACCATAGATTTGTTTATCATGTAGGATGTAAATCGAACTAGCCAGTCACTGAAAGAGAGATTTATAAAGAAGATACTGCCATATGCTGAGAAATATGATATCAGCGCTGAGGAGTTTCGAAAGTTGAGAAAATTGGGTGCTGCAAAGGCAGGTGAAGATTTGATATTTTATCTGCCCATTTATCTCAACTTTTTATGACATGCTCTCGTGCAGAAGATTTCCTGCATATGTTGATTTGCGAGAGTGATGAAGTACTCGGTACAGCCAAACACTCAGATACCAAGTTAATTTGTTTTGGTACTTGCTTCATTCGGCAAAACCGTATTATGTTTTAGCTAATATTTTTATAAGAATTGTTTTGTTAAGAAAAGTGTTTTGTTTAATTCATACCCGCCTCTAGTCCACAAAATAATAAATACTTCAATTATGTGTATAACAAAGTTATTAAAACAAATGCATGATATAAATACTAAATGTAAAGATCCAAGTTACCTGCTATTTGTAAAATTGGTAAAACAATAACCAGTGAAAAAATGTTTTGTGTTGTTCATTTACCTTAACTTACCTACACTAGATATAATCTTTGCATACCTTTTTATGTTTATAAATCGTTTTTCATTTATTTCGGATGTTTACTTGAAAAATTGTAATATGTTGAAAAATTATAGCAGTCACAAGTTAGAAGTTACTTCACATGTTGAGGTAAATATTTGCTCAAATTATGTCATGTAAAAAGCTTAGTGTTTATAGACGGTGGTAAGTCAATGTTTAACTATATATACTGTAATAATAGGAGTAGCTTTACTCTGTGCTTTAGTGGATAGAAAGGCGTATCTCAGTGTGCCTGTATATTTCCAGCGTACTCTATTGTCAACAGAATTCTCAAATAAATTTATAAAGTCATTATTTGTGTCTTATTGGCAGTTATGCTATCAGTTTATTTTATCATTGATAAATTAAATTTTTTTTGATTGCTGTCATTAGCAATCAGAAAAACATAATGCTAGAAACCAAAACGGTCAAATGCTGCAATAAAATGTATGCTTGTTCAATGAAATATATTCTTTTAATATTCCATAAAAACGATTGATTTTGCCAGATTTCTGCAGCTGCTTCTTTTATTAAAGAAATTTGTCATTTATTTACTGCACCATTATGAGAATATTGCATCAGACATATAGAGTAGACGCTCCTACAATGTAAATAATCCTTTCCGAGAATATTTATGTTAAGGATTTACGTTATGCGAACAGTAAATAAAATGCATGTAAAATGCTTCATCTTTTCCAAGATCTTCCAAAACTCTGAGTTTTTGGTCTTCAAAAAGAAAAAACACTAAACCTAATTTTTTAATTTAATGAACAGACAGTAACTGTGGTACTATTGGTTTGTATTGTCAACTTTTTTCTTTCTATTATCACTTACATTCGATTAAGGTCCATGATTACTGTGATTTTACGTTAAATAGAGGAGAGTGCACGATGTCGACTTACATCGACTTTTCCACATTTATTCCTACCACTGCACAGGATAAAAAGGTCGGTGGATCGACACTCTAACACCTGCATCAATCGACTGCCCTGGGGTATTTCTGAATAATTGTAGAGCTACTTATCTTTGCTTTATCGGAAAACCTGATGATCTCTCGT
This sequence comes from Watersipora subatra, assembly GCF_963576615.1. Lineage (NCBI taxonomy): Eukaryota > Metazoa > Bryozoa > Gymnolaemata > Cheilostomatida > Watersiporidae > Watersipora > Watersipora subatra. The sequence goes on from NC_088708.1 coordinate 55,948,267, forward strand.
GGCATCGTAGACTGCCATGGTAGTAGAATATATAATAGAGATACCCCTATACATTGTTTTTTCTCCTAAATGTGATAAGAAAGAAAATGATATTTTTAAGGATAACTAAGAGATACTCATTACTCCAGTCGAATTTGAGAACTTGCACCTACTTGGCTTGTTACGTTATATAGAATTTTTACGTAAAACGAAGCAAAACCTTAACACAAACTACGTAGGTTTTCCCATGAACAAACAAGCGGAGCGAATGTTTGAGTTTTTATGATAAATGCATGTGCACACAACTAACGAAAATTATTCATCAACAACGTCCGGAACCCTTGCATCGAAATCGCATCAACAAATTTAACCATTTTTTTGTAGATTCGTTGAAGTATAATAACGATACAAAACACATACAAGCCTATTTAAATATATTACCAAGTCTTTGACAGGTTACCGCAAAATCTAAAAACTAACCCAACTGATCGGATTATACATAAATAGACAGATTAATTTGGCCGAAAATCGTTATTAAAACTAGCCAAGCCTTACTTTTATCAACATTAAGACCGGCAAACGAAACGCCGAGCGACAGAAAAGAGAACAATTAAGTCGTGCGCGTTTCATGAAAAAATAACGTGCACATTTCACCAGTCTATAGCATTGTCGAATTGGCGACGGTTTCTGTAATTAACGTAGAAGTACAGAAATCGTTTCTTTTCTGCCGACTTCAAAGTAACTGACATTTTGGAAACTTTTAAGTACTTTGGTATTCTAACTGATGTCCAAAGCAGTGAAAGTAAAGGAAATGACGATGATATTTTTTTCTAACAATTCTAATGAGATTATTACAATATTTAATTAAAAGTTTGGATATTCTTCTTGATACTTCTTGATATTGTTAGCTATGACATTTTGAAATGTAAACAAAATTGTGCATTGGTTTTCTATTATTACTGTATTAATAATATTGGTTATTCAAATAATATCAGTGCATTTTACTTCTAATATTGCATTTCTCCTATTGCAGGGAGAGAGATATAAACATATAATCTTTTCATTTCATTATTGCTGTTTGTCATGACCAAACACTTTTTTAAATAGATTTTCTAAAAATCTATATAAATGCCACAACTTCTTGATATTGTTAGCTATGACATTTTGAAATGTAAACAAAATTGTGCATTGGTTTTATATTATTACTATATTAATAATATTGGTTATTCTAATAATATCAGTGCATTTTACTTCTAATATTGGCCAATATTGCATTTCTCTTATTGCAGGGGGAGAGATATAAACATATAATCTTTTCCTTTCATTATTGCTGTTTGTTGTATATAATAACACCCACACCCAGTACATTACAGCTACCATTGCATTATCCTATTGTACTGCAGCGCCATTTGACTGCTAATATTGCATTTCTTAACCATCAGTACCCCTTCTTTTTTCCAATATCACTTTGGTCGTGGGCTGTATGACAGTGGAATTTCTAGTAAGTAAAATTTATGTTAAAGGAGGTTTACGTTATAGAAGCGTCTACTGTATCATTATACAGTTGATGAAGAGTGATAAGGTATGACATGAAACGTTGTCTGCTCTTTTTCTTGGTGATCATCAGGCGAAATAATGTGGGATACACTTTTTCTCTTTCCCATTTAACGTGTAGGCCTACTGCACTATCAGCATCTTTCATCATCTATTCTACTTAGTAGGCAAAGAAAAAGATGTAACTTCCATAAACATGCTAGAAATACTTGTTGACCTTGCTCATAAATCTCATTTCTCAAAATCAATAAAAGTGATCTACAGAATTCAATTGGGTTAAAATGAAAAAATATTAAATTTTTTTTATTTTCAAATTGTAGCGGACACTTGTTTGCTACAGGTTCACCTTTTGTTCACGTAGTGGCCATCTAGTCAGCATGAAAGCATTTAAAGTAATTAGTAAGCAGATGTGTTTTTCCAATGCAGAAGTTTTTGCTGATAATTAGTGATCCTTTTGGACTGTTGAACTATATATTCCTTTTTTCATAAAAAAGCCTTCAATTTAGCCTTCAACTCACTGTGTTCATGTTGTAGAAAGAGTTCTAGCAGGCACTCGTCGACTTCACACTCGAGAACAACTATCATTTTTGAGAGCACCAAGCACTGCCACACCAGCTGTTTTTAATCCATCAGACAGCTCGTCATCTGAGGATGGATCATTCGCTGCTAAAGTTCTCGTGCCTCAAGTACCTCTGGCTAGGAAGCGTAAGCCGACAGTCATTGAACTTTCAAGCACTAGTGGCCCAAGCAGTCAAAGTGAAGCCAGTCAGCAAAGTCAGGAAGCCTCGAAGAATAGACAGTCTAAGGATCGATTAAAGCATCGTTGCACTGAGTCACCATCGAAACGAAAAAGCAGTCGATTATCTAAAACAGATAAATCTTCTCCGGCTGGTAGTGAGGATAGAAGAAGTTATGTTATAGAGGATCCTTCACCCGACGTTGTATTGTGTGTTTCACCACCAGAAGTTTTGCCATCTCCGGGATTGGGCACTCGGTAGGCTCATATTTGTCAACTAATTTGCTATCTATGAATTATCGTAGTCCAACTATTGAACATTTATAGATACATGTAGTCAATTGTGTGGTTGTTAATTGGAAATGTTTGATTTCAATATATTGTTGTAAATTATCTTGTAAGGTTAGAGCTATTATTTTTTGTCTGTATTGTTCTTGCAGCATTAGTTCCTTCTAATCATGCTCGTGAAAGCTTTTGTTTTAATGAGCTATTTTAGGCAGCAAAACTAATTTATCAAAAGCTGGAGTATTTTGCTTAAATTTTGCTGTTTTGTAGACAAGAAAACATTGAAGAAGCTGATGAAAGCGATTTAGCTCTGCTGGTTACCCCAAGACGTGAGTTAGATATCTCTGGTCCATCATGATGGCTTGCTTGAATTCCATGAATATGTAATGTATGTTCAATATAGCGTATACTGCTTGGTTTTAGAGCTAACAACAAAGCCAGTTAGAGTAAAGCTGACTTCAAAGCTAACAGCTGAAGCCTCTGTGTCACAGCCAACGATGGTATCTGAGGCATTGCTTAACAGCAATTCTACTGTAGCAAATATTGGTGTCTACAATGAACGCAAAAGCAACCAGGCTACACTTCCACCTCCACAGGCTTCAACATTGAAATCACCAGCAACTATATTAATAAATAGTTCTTTGGAGCCATCGCCGGGTGACAATCATTTTTCAACACAGGCCGTTTCAACTAGCCCACTTAGTATTGAAGTGAGTGCAGCAGATTATGCTCTTTTAGAGTCATCTATTCATTCATTGCCAAGAACTGTAGAGGCTGACAGAGCAACTGCTGACAAGTCATTCCACTTAGGTGATATTAAAATAACGGATTCTTCCTGCAAGGTTTCTCTAGACACCTCATCTGCTAAAGAGTGTAGGTCATCTCAAATGTTGAGAAAAACTGAAGAAGAGCGCATCAATAGTTCTCAGCTTATGGATTCAGTTGCTGTCAAACCACAAAGTAGCTCCCAATTAGCAATTGTTAATTCTTCAATATATATTCAGAGTGCTAACACAATCCAAACACAATCTCTACCAATAACGAAAAGTGATGAATTATTTCGTGACTTGCTAATGTCTGACACAGCACCACCAAACCATAGTTGGTTGCCATCCACATCCAAAGAGTCATTCTCAAACATGAATGAGAAACCAAACGAAGCTTCTTCAGAATCTCAGTATAAGCATAGTGTCGCATTACCTAATGAAAATGCTGAAACACAATTAACTTGGTCAAGTTTTGATTTGGAAAGCCAAAAAACTAATAGATTGAGTATCGAATCTGCCAAGTCTACTTCGGGCAATTGTGATTCTGGCAACAGTGCAACATTTACTACACTTTCCCAGCCTGATCAAGTCCAACCTAATTCTTCAATTGAAAGGAAACCACGTCGATCTCCGAGGAAATCTAATCAAAGCCCTATGCATTTTGCTCCGAAACAAACCTCTTCGAGTCCAAATAGGCAGTACATCATTTCTCCAGAAACTAATAGATCAAGTATCAAAACTACCAAGTCTGCTTCGGTCAACTGTGATTCTGGCAGCAATACAACAGTCGTTACAGCTTCTCAGTCTGATGAAGTCCATCCTGATTCTTTAATTGAAAAGCAACCACGTCGATCTCCGAGGAAATTTAATAAGAACCCTATGCATTTTGCTCCGAAACAAACCCCTTCAAGTACAAATAGACAGCACATCATTTCTCCAGAAACTCATAACTTAATGCAAGTTAGTCCAAAAAGTATAGCAAAACCTGCACCATGTCATTCTACACCCAACGTTGAACCGATGGACTTTCAGTTTTCAACAGCGGATTCCAATGTAGACCAGCCCAATGTTATTATTGAAAAGACACCTTTCGAACAAGTACCTGATAAAACTTGTGTTTGTGATAAGCTCACTGCTACACCTGAGATCAAAAGCAACTTGTCGGTTGTGAAACAGCCACCATCCACAAAGCGACAAAGCTCTCTGAAGGATGTGTTGCAATTGCCTTTGCGCAGTCCACAGTATCAGGACGCAGAGTCATCTTTTACTAGTATTTATACAGACTGTCACTCCAATCACAGTAATGTCTCTAAAGACCCCCAAGATATAGATTCCAACATTTCAACGACTAACGAATTGAATCAAATTGATTGCGCACAAGTGACATTGACTTCTCAGATCAATATCGGTTGTTCAAAGTCAAATTACCATGATCAAGCCTCATCGGATGTAAAGGTATATACTATGGTATCTTTGATAGTTTGTTTATTGAAACAAGCTTTTCAGTGCATGTGCATGCTAAAAATCCTTTTGCAACAATTATTTTGGGTGCCTAATGGTTTTTTAAAATTGTTTTGATATTGATTTTATTCAATAAGAAATTCTCTCCAGTGAATTTGCTAAGTGAAGCAAAATGACTAAGAATTCTCATTCTTAGTTTGTTATTCAAAACTCCTCTAGAAAATTCCACGAAAACTATACCATAATTTAAAATTTAGTTTCAAAAATTTTGTTTTGTCTAACGGTAGTACTAAATTCACATTACTAGATGTCTTTGCTGATGGTTTTAACCGTATTTGTGTATTATCCAAGGTGTGTATGGGAGGTCAAATTTTTAAGTGTATTTTGATTTAAATCTTTTTTAAAGATAGTCACGTTGCACCAAAAATTGAGATTCTGACATCGACAGATTTAGTTGAGAACTTGGTTGAAAATTGGTTGAGCATTGGCAAACTGTTGGAGTAACCGAATGTCAAAGGTTTGTAACCGAACAACTCCGGTCATGCTCAAAATGGTTCAATCAGGTGTAATCATACATGTAGCGCACCTTTCATTGCCAGTTATTGCTAGTTCAACGCCACTTATTGCTAGTAAATGCAGTAATCATTTATTTTTTTAAGACGATCGATTTAATTGTGGTTCAAAATGCAGCAACTGGAATCATGTGACCATAAGACAGGAAATAGCTAGTAACACGGTCATTCTTTTCATGTAGGTCTGGCTCATTTGACAACTCCAAATGTGCAGTCTACTGAAATTGTTGGGCTGATCAGACTGCATACACATATGCAGTCATACATGTCAATCATTTCGGGGAGAACAATGGAAATCTGCAATGTGTTTTACAGCTAGTCTTCAATGCATCAGTGTGAAACCGCTAAAATCGGAGTTGTCCTATTTTTGTACAGAAAACTACAAAAATAGGACACACAGATTGCCGTTTATATAGTAGATGTGTGACCGAAAGGACTGCTAAGTTTTGTTTATGCAGAAATTGTGTTATAATCGGAGATCCTGTGACTAGAATTTGTTCAAGCTTGGATTTTTGTTTGTTTTTTTTCTAAAGACAAATTCTTTTAGCTTTTTATGTTGGAAATATCTCTACTAAGCAGGTGCCTATAGTTGCCATGTCTAACAGTCCAACTGTCATACAAGCAGTCAGTAAGCAATCAGTTTCAATTGCCTTTCTATGTCAGGTTGTTGCCAGATACATTTACATTTTTGCGGGTTTTGCACCGCTTATTCTTTTAGTCAGCTATATTTAAAGCATCATGTACATGCAATCAGCATCAGTATTACTATAAGCTTATCATGGTGCATATTATCCTGTCACTTGAACAGCCTGGAGTTGACTGCTACAGTACTATAAAGGTTGAAACACGATCTACCGACTCTCTGGAGCCTGTGCCTGGTACTTCAAAGGAAATTCTTGATGTAACCCTCCAAACGGATTCTGATGTCCCGCAGATAGGCAGATGCACTTCGTGCCCAGAAGTATGTAGTCCAGTATTCTTTGATCAGTAGACCAGTCCATGTCCGTGCTCAACTCAGATCCCACACTAACCTTAAGGCGTGGTCACACGAGCACCGAACCGACGTAGGTTCGGTTCGGAGGCTTAGATACCATTCGCTTAGATAGGTTCGCTTCTTAGATACCATACGTATAGGGACAAGACACGGTTTCATTAGTAGTTTTTATGTATTTGAGTTAAATATTTCTATTGTAAACAAAAAACTTTGAGGAACAATTATAATTACACAGCAGATTTATCAGAAGATCGTTCAGCTGCTCAAAATAAATCACTCGATACAAAGATTTTGCTAACCCTTCCCATCAACATAATTATATTGTTTTTATTAACATATGAATGTTTTTCTATGCTGAGTACATAACAAACAAAATCAGTCTTTATCATAGTACTGTGGTTTTACATAAATAAATCAGTCAACGATACTTCATCAGGATGAATATGACACATTACTTATATTCCACACGAAAGAAAATCACAACCATTCCCTTACATTTATGCAAAACTTAAGTGCAACATCTTACATTTATGCAACCCAATCACAAGTCCGGGTGAACCTTGTCGTAAATTGCTTCATGTTGTTTATTTAACGAAATAAAAGTATCGTCCCATTTCTTTTTTAACTTTACTCGCACGTAAGAAGAAATGTGACGCGTGCTCGCTAGAATTCTAGAATTTTAACCAGCCAATAAGAGCAAGGGTTCGGCACGAAATTTCGAGCAGTACCGAAATAGTTCGCTTCGGTCAGAAATGTCCTCAGCCGAACTTTTTAGAGCTGAAAACGACGTCGTTTTGCGTCATTTAGTTCGGTTCGGTGCCCGTGTGACCACGGCTTTACGGTTATGTAACTGTTGTTACCAAGGAAATACTGTTGTTCAAAGAGGTTTTGATATGGTTGGCTTTTTATGACTGCTAAAACGCATGTGTAAGAAGTACCAAACTGATATACCAAAGCTTGAACTGAAATCAATGTAACTTCGGCTGCAATATGTTAAGTATAGTCACATGCATTCTCAGGCACTAGGCATAGCATGCTTTGCAGGTGTCATATCAAGCACTCTCATTGGTTTAATTGTACTTACAGTACTTTGTGCATAATAAATAATACATAAAGTGCAAAAAATTTATGAAATATTTTATGTAAATATTATTATTCGATTATGGGGCTGATAATATTTGACTAAGTAGTGCGTTGTCGGTGAAGAGCATTCTGAAGAATGCCGTGCTCTGTAATTGTCAAGTGATGTTGAATTGATTGCGTATAGAATAGGGTGAGATAGCAGCTCCAGTTTCATCAGTGACGTAATAATAACTCTCTGAGGCCATTGAGGTTGCGTCGTGCTCATGACCCGTTAAGTGAGTCACAACGATAAAATGTACTGGCCACAATGTTGAGCTATACAGAGTCTAGTTGTTTTTTAAAAACACTAAATATTTATACTACAAGGCTGTCAATAACCAATAACACCGCTATTGCCAGAGGACAACTGCAACCCTTATCCGCAACTAATGCCAGTGAATAAATAAATTATCAAGTCAATTGTCCTATAATACACATAGAGAGAAATGTAAAATAAGCTTCTACCACAAAGTTTAGAAATAAATAATGATAACAAGTTAAAATGGTAGCATATTTCATTAAGATAAAAATAATTCATATTTGTATATTAATTTTGAACATAAAGGTTTTTATGATGAGTCTGTGTCAATCTGTTAGTCTGTTTAGCTGTTACCAATCTAACCTTAAAGCGATATTGAGGAATGGAATGGCAGTTCTTCTGTGATCAAATTACATTGAAGTCCTGTGTCAAGAATGTTGGGTCATTTTTAATAGCACATTTTATGAACAGCTAGCTTAAAGCCAGCATTTTCAAAAGAGGAATTACAATTATGTGTACTGTTTGAGATCCATCACACAAGATACAGAACGTGTTGTGGCTAGAGTGTTTGCCACCAGCTCTGAAGGTGGCCAGTTCTCTTGCAGGACAAGGTGTGTAGGATGAATGAGCTGAAGTCGCATGAGATGTATTCAAGACTGATGAGTACGTACAGACTAACAGACGAAGAGACACTGATGTATGTCCTCACTCTCAGCGCTGACTGGGAGCTAATTGAGCAGCATATCAAGTCTCGTAAGACATCAAGATTTCTTCTTCTGATTTCTTTCAATTTGTTAATCAATGTTTTTCCAGTTTAGGCGTTCATGGGCTCTATTTAATTCATAGTTTACAAGCATACTTACTCAATATTAATGTATAAATAATACATTAATATTATTAATAATTTCTTCTATATATGTCTCAAAGTATGTATGTCATATGTATCTGTGCATTCCGGCTATAGCTATTATTAGAATAACTGCAGCAGGACAACAATGCTGACGCAATGTTATGGAGTACGCCATTAGAAGCCTAGCAGCATACTGCAATTTTCCATTGGCAATGTGCCAGGCTAACAGCTTGAAAGTTACAGTTGTTTGACAAAATTTTAAAACCTTTACAGTTGTCTTCATTTCTCTCTTAATTTATTTAAACTACACATAACACTTCTTTCATGATATGTAGTTTGAAAGTTAGAATGGTAAATGTTGTTATATGTTAAATACAAATCAATTTTCTGTCCGGACTTTTTGATTACCCAGGCAGCACAGCTAGTAATAACATATTTAATGCCTTGCAATTTTGTAATGTTTGGTGACTGTAAGGCAAAGATGGAATAGAATAGATATACATGATTGTGGGCATGCTGGTAAAACCATCTGAGTTATTGTATAGGGCGCTTCTGCAAATATATAATATAGGGCAAAATGCAAAAATGGGAAAGGCGTGAGGCATTTAGACTCCAATCGCATATACCTTAAAATTGTAGAAGAATTATACTGATCCTGGTCTTGTTGCGGTACACAAGGGTGAGCGAGTATGCTTCATTGGCAGCTGATGAGCGGATGCCTGACCTAAGAACTCCATAAATACATAATGTTTGCAAGCTTTCATCTAATTAATATAATAACCCAGACAGCCGCATATGGTCAAAAGTTACAATTGCTTATCCCCTATTCCCATTTAACGCTAAATGCTATACATGTCAATGTTTTAGAGCAAGGAGCATCGTGTCTGTGTGGGTCTTGTTTGGCCAATTTGTTAACACTTATCAATATAGTGTTAACTAATCTGTTAACACCATATTGATAAGCATGTTTAATCATTTCGATCACCAAAGTTTAGGTCATTTGAAACATCAGTTGTTTTTGTAAATGACTGAAATGTACATGCATATTTGACTACTTCTTAAATGACTACTACCCTCTCGACAAGTTATCTGATGACCTTTATGAAGACTCAGTGTCATTGTTAATGCTAGTCCAAATTCCTAAATGTTTCAAAGGAGTTTTGACAGCAGCTAAGACTGCCTTTTGCGAAGGTGGCAGCAAGACAGACAAATTTAAACCATTTTCACCGAGAAGGATATACAATCTTGCGGCACGCTTTACGCAGTCGCACATGCAAATTATTAGTTGAATCAATAACCGATGATCTACTTTGGCAACCAGAGGTTTGTGTTATTGGCAAAACAGTAGTACCATATCACTGTCTTTTATACAAAAATTTCAAGATAGCTTAAGAAATATCCATGATGAAAACAAATCCTAACACCATTATAAATATTGGTATATCGTATCTAACCGTTCAAGCCAGCATTAGCAAGAACTTTAGTCTATTGTGCCACTGTCAATCAATGCAACAGTATTACATGTATGTCATCTGAGCAATAATTCAAAAGTTAGCAGTCCATTATTAATTTTGTTCTTAAATCAAATTTACTAAATATTGCAAACACGGCATAAAATTATATATTGTTAAACATAAATGCTGTTTAATTTTTAGATGTGTATTTGAATGAGGAATTGTGCAGGGAATAGTAAAATTCTATAGTCAGGAGTTTTTGAGCGTCGCATCGTGTGAAGGGTAGACCAAGAGAAGCAAATTTAATTTTGGGTATGGCTTAAGGCGAAATATAAAAATTTTACAGTATCAAACTTTACAATTAACTTATGAAATATTATGGTAGTTTGTAAAATTCTCCCGTCACGCATACGAATACAGAGAAAGTTACGTGACTAAAAGCATAATTAGCCCTTGAGATTCAAAAGTATTTTAACACATCAAAGTGCTGGCCTAACTACATATGTGCATTGCCTCGGTGATGTGATCAGTTACACCAATGATATACAGCCCAAATCGAAGTTGGGGGCTGTATATCATTGGTTACACATAGTCGACAAATAATTGTTGAGAGAACAACCCCGACATAAGGTGACACAGTAACAAAAACTCCCAATACATAGCCAGCATATATGGTAATAAGCATACCGCATATAATCATGCTGCAGGTGGTGAGGTTGGAGAAAGATGGACTCGTATAGATGATGCACATCTGTTCAACCCTTGCTTCAGAAGAAAAAATTTGAAGATGTTGAAGAGAAAGTTTAGCGCTCGCGAAGTGAGTGCGCGCAAAGCTTTTCTCCTACGATATGTTGACTTAACAGCAAGACAAAGGAGAACTCTGTTGAATATGTAATTTGACTGACGTATCGATTGAGGGCTTCATTAGGAATTGAATGCATGTATAAATGGCAGGAGAAAAGTGTTTTATGACAACAGCAATTAACAAATTTTGATATTTTGAAAAAACTATTTTTATACATTTGTCATCGCCAGACACTGTTCTTGTTCATACTTCAACTCTCTTTAGTAATTTTTATAAATGATGATATGATATATGATGGTATGATATATTATAAAACTATATAAAAGTACAAATAACATTTATTTGTTCTTATAACAATAGTGATAACAGAGATGGCATAAACAGTCCCATGACATTACTATACTGTGCTTCCTCCAGACAAAAGGTGGTTAAATACATCAATAATAATGTATAACGGTAATAAGGTATAATGGTGTAGCTAGTGTTGTGCTTACTAAGCATATATGTGAGATCAGAAAGTATGACTCGGCAAGTCTCAGACACATCTGGTGAACAAAATAACATTTGATAAGTAGCAAAATGTATCATTCATTATATCAAAGTGAAGCAAACAAAATCGTATTCGAACAACTTCTAAAAGCCTTCGCTAAAAGACTACAAGTAAGATCAAAAACATCGTCCTCCGATAACTCTCTTGCGTAATATTAATGTTACTACATGTATTTCAATAAAATATTTACTACCAGCTCTTTTTGTAAGCTGAATACACACTAAGAAATAATGAGTCAACTATGAAAATGACCTAACTTTACGGATTCGGTAGTTTCACCAAAAAGGCTTGGATGGTTGATCTATCCAGTTGTTAGGGATATTTTTACCTGACAGGAACATACACGTATTTTAGCAGTAGACAAGAAATCATTTATAAATAATTCCAGACCTCTAGACAGTTGACATTAAGCTGCACAAAATTGGTGTAATGTAATAAACGCATCAAACCAATATTGTACAGCTACATAATATCAACCGTTTTTGCCCAGGTAAACAACAGGGGTTTCACTCTCAACTTTCATCTCCAAGGACTGAATGTTGTTTAGCTTGGTGCAGTGGATAGGGGCCAAACCTGTATCATTGAGTTCTACACAGTGGAAAGGGGTATTCATGAGCCAAAAAAGGGGCAATTAGTCTGTGGTGATGAAGTGATAAGGGGTATTGATAGGGGTAAAGTGAAGTGATAAGAGGTAAACAACTAATGTGTCTTCTCATTCTATTCTTACATTTTGTGCGCAAGATGCTTGGTATCACCTGAAAATAATATTATAATGTGATCAACAATGAAAACATTGGAGTTGTGCAGGCCTGTATTCCCAGGGGCGGCTGGCCGGCCCCAACTTGTTAGGAATTTTTGGCAGCCAAGTACAGTCAAACTCAGATAACTTGCCCTCGGATGAAATGTAAATTTTTATCACGAACACTTGGTTAACTCGAACGGATTGGTTTGGTCCGATTTTTATAAAGGTTTGCAAAAGGTAAAGTTTTAACAAACATCCGCTTAGCAATGACCCAACGAAAGCCTAGAAACCTTCGGATGAACTTAGAATCTGAAAAACTTAAAAATCGGCAAAATTGATCTTTGATAAAACGCTCAAAAGAAAAAGATTAATTATGCCTTGGACATCACTACGAGAGACGTGCGTTTAGTGAAACGCATGATGGCTGAAATCATGTCAGACCATCATAAAATTGCTCCCAATGGCTTACCAGATGAATTAAAAATAATATCTCAACAAACCAGCGATTTTCTTTCAAAGTTTAAATTACTTTTAAGCTAATACAAGTCGAAGTTTTTTGTCAGTCATGTGTGAAAATGACTCCTGACAATGTTTGCTATTTTATAAATACGTTTTGGACCAATTTTGAGCTTCACGCAGTTTTTTAGTTTGTTGAGATTTTTCTAAAATCTAAACCTGGCACGATCTTAGCCATCTCGCAGTGTCACGTGTTCTACTAAACCCGTACATGAGAGTTTTATCTTGAATATGTGATATGAATGGCGCAACCACCGAGGACTTTCACAGCAATTGAATGCATAGAATTTATTGATTCGCTTTTTAGAAATGTCCAGATTAGGTGTATTATGACAAAAGAACTATCAACAAATTGTAAATATGTAAAAAATGCTTCCAAATATATAAACGTAGCGAGACTAAATCAAAACTTAGGCGAAGTGTCTTATGCGGCAGGATGGCTGAAAACACGCCAAGGTGAGATGAGTTAGCCACCGGAGACCATGCTCATCGATGTCGGGTCTGTTGGAGGTTTTGCACAACTTTGAAACATACATCACAAATAGAACAAAAAATATCACAAAACAAAATATCAAAAAACAACACTATCACGTGGCCTGAAAAAAAATACATGCTTTTTCAGGGCGACGCACTAGAAGTTGAGCCTAGGACGCAGACAAAAATCACTGCCAGTAGTATAAACGTTAAGGAACATTTAGGAAATGTCGAAGATAACAGCTTCGTGGAACACGCATACACATTCACCGTCATAAATTATCTATTGGTCACTTTACATTAATTCACTTTAAAAGATGAGACAACATAGTATAATCATATAAAAACAAACGTTAAAAACTGAAATATATGGTCAAGGAATAGTGAACCACTCTTTGTGTTATTGGTGGCCCTGAAAAGGGCCGTTGAGATAAAAACAGCAGCGACAAGTTTAATATTCCTGGCTTTGAGAATCTTTGCCCTTCTTTCCAGATTTTGAAGGCAATAGCACCTGTTGAATGTTTGGCAGAACGCCTCCTTGAGCAATTGTGACGCCTGACATCAACTTATTCAATTCTTCATCGTTTCGAATTGCAAGCTGCAAATGCCTTGGAATTATTCTAGATTTTTTGTTATCTCGTGCTGCGTTTCCAGCCAACTCCAGAATTTCGGCAGCCAGATACTCCATCACGGCAGCTAAATATACTGGTGCACCAGCACCAACTCTTTCAGCGTAGTTGCCCTTTCTCAGAAGCCTGTGAATTCGACCAACTGGAAACTGTAGCCCGGCACGAGAGGACCTTGTCTTTGCTTTACCTTTAGCTTTACCACCTTTACCTCTGCCTGACATGTTTGTGATGAGTAGTGGAGAGTAATAGATTCTCCCGCGCGCAGCGTGTTAATTTTATATGCATTCATTATCACGTGATATAAAAACATCTTTGTAACAACAAATAAGAATACTCTTTTACAAAAGCGAGCGCATTCGACCAAATTTCTAATGCGTTCGCTTAAAATTATAGCTTCAGTATCTTCGAAAATGTAGGTGATAATTTTTAGTTTGTAAAACTCGGGCAAGCTAAAATGGCAGCCTCCATAACTCCTACAATCGACTCGGCCATGAGTCAAAGCAGTTGGTACTTTCCAATCGCGATCAACGTAGTAATGTCTTGCTTTGCAAGTGCAGTACTGTTTCATATCATTCCAAAGTTTAAAGAGATGTTCATCAAAGCTGGATTGTCTGGAACAGACATGAACAAGATACCTAGCGTGCCGATTCAGTCCACAGCGCAAAATCCATCGGCGTTAGAAAAACCTATATTGTACGTATTTACGTGTGAAAGTAAGAGCTACTATTTTAGGTTAAATGAATGCGTGGGCGTGATTTTGTTGTTGTAATAAACATTTCAGTATTTTTTGTTAGTTGTTTAAAGTAATTGTTCGATAATTTGTTGTTTTATACATCGGTTTCTGCGGTCTTGTGATCATTTTTGGTATTATCCTGTTTTTATTTGTGAAGAAAAATCAATTTTTGCGCTGCAAGATCATATTTTCCATGCTTGTCGACTTATACAGTTTATGCAGCATAAGCTATATTAACAATGTTAAATGGTTATTGTGAATGGTAATGGCAGGCCATCTTTTATTCCTGTTGTGCAAAAATTGTCATGCACTATATCTATACACTATATATATTCGTATTAGTTTATTCATTTGCCGTTTGTAGGCCAGAGGCTCAAGGTGTTCTTTCTGGTGCCGTTTATCTGATAGTCGTATTCTTGTTTATTCCTGTACCTTTTCTAAGGCATTTTACTACCAGTGATGTACAGTTTCCACATCATGAGGTATGCAAATATTTTTTTGTTATTTATGTTCAAGAATCGCTTAGTCTTTCATGCATGAGTATTACGGACAAACCGTTAAGCTTCCTTCTTGTTTGTCATTTACAGTTTGTGGACTTTTTGGCCGCATTACTCTCAATGTGTTGTATGCTGTTTCTCGGGTTTGCTGATGATGTTTTGAATTTGATGTGGAGGCACAAGCTCTGGCTCCCCACTATGGCATCTCTCCCACTCCTTATGATCTACTTCATCAGCTTCCATCACACCATTATAATAATACCAAAGCCTTTCCGAGATATGTTTGGTTTTAGTCTTGACTTAGGTGAGTGTGACACATGAGTAATTCCAGTATCTAATGTATAAATATTGTTTAGAACAGTATGCAATGGAATTGCAGTTTTCAGTTAACAAAGAAAGATTAACTGCCGTGAGAGCTGATGTCCTCTTTCAAAGTCCTAGATGATTTCGTATTTTTGAATGATTGAAACCAAAAGTGGAGAATATTCTTTAATGCTTGCACTTGAGCTGATTGCAGTAGGGAGCTTCATGACATAATGTCATTTATTAGACTCAGTAGTGAGAAAAATCTGTACCAGTTACACTTGCAATTAATCAGTTACCTCACAATTAATCCTGTTTTGAGGTCTACTAAATAAACTCACAGGTCTTAACATTAAAGGTCCTTCTGTAGCATTGTGCTACACATGCAATCAATTATCTCTATCACACTTGCCAATTCATGAAAGAGGAGTATTTACAGATTTGTTATACACACATCAAAACAAGGCTGTTTGTCAAAAAACACTGTCAAAATTATGAAAAAAAATCATAAAAGTACTTATTTAAATCATGAGTTGACTAAATGATTTAAATCATTTCATTTTTTGTACAGGCCTGGTATAAACATCTAAGCACCAATAATTCAAACTCCATTTTGTTAATGTGCATGTAATAAACACTCTGAGCCAAGACTTGTTGATGTCTTCAAAATTACACTCTTACAGTTTTTGATTTTGGATGGGCAACAAATTGGTCAAGTTATTAGCATTACAAATTACAAAATAAATGTTTACTAGTTACAATATATACCGACTACTTGCAGGAGTTCTGTACTATATATATATGGGAATGATGGCAGTTTTTTGTACTAACGCTATCAACATTTTGGCTGGTGTCAATGGCCTTGAGGCGGGTCAGACGCTTATCATAGCAGCAACTATAATTTTCTACAACTGCCACCAGTTGCTCTACAGTAAGTCAGCTACCATTTATATTCTTCTGTTACGAATGACTAATTTTTCAAAGTGAAGTCAATTTTGAAATTCTAGTAAGCCTAAATGGATTGCAGAAAATCTTTTGTCTTTACTATGATTGATCAAAGTTGGAAACACCTTAATATTACTAATAAATGTTCATGTAGGTTCAATACATCCTGTAACGTACTTCAGATAATTGACTAATTTTGTTTATGAAATTGTTTACGGTAATTTATTAGCTTGCAGATTAGTGTCAACTGTTTCAGTTGTGCTAGTGGGTATTTTATCAAATACCTTGCTTCACGGATTAAATAAGTTGGACAACACTCGTCTCATGTTTTTCATATAGAAATAAATGCATGACTACATGTACTACCCTTTGCTTTTTCAAGGCGCAGCTTTCTCAGCTTTAGCACATCTCGGAGTGAAAAATATTTTTTGGAAAATTACAGTAAATGAATCGGAATAAAAAATTAAGAAATGAAATATACAAGTCTCTCTGTTATTCGGGCTCAGTTAGTTCCCCCTACAAGCATCATTGTGATGTCAGTCATCTCAGTTTTCGTTATGTTTTGTGAAGTCTGAAAGTGCAAAATGCTTATGACATCCTTCTTGACAATTTTCAAATCCTTTAATAAACTTGAGAAATAGAGGAAAAATGCTTACCATTAATAAAAAGGGGACTTATTACATAAGAGTATATCAGCTTCTATTTTGTGGATTTTTGCTTTTTGTGGGAGTTGTCGGTCTTGATTACTCTCAGAGGGATTGCTGTACTAACCATTTCGTTTCACTCTTAATGGCTGCTTTACACATTGCTATATGGTATTCTAAAAATAGATCGAATGTCTGTGTTAATAGAGGAAAGTGCTAGGCAGTCATAACCTTTTAATGATTGTAGGTGTCTCCCAAACACAAGCCCATCTCTTTTCCCTTTATCTCCTCATACCATACATCGGAGTGTCCATTCCTATCTTATTCTACAACTGGTCAGGCAGTTACACTCACTACTACATTCACATCTAATTATTAGCTGTTTGCTGAAACACAATTTCAATCCTGAACGAAAATAATCAAATGGCTGAACTACTCGGCAGTAAAAGCATGATTATGATTCAAAATACAAGAGTAGATCTACTAATCCGATAAACTGATTCTCACTGAAAATTAACCTTATTTCAAATATTTTAAGTTGTGCGATTAATTATTTCTTTTATTACAGAAAATATAAATAAAATATCGAATGATATTTAAAATATATTTGGATAATTTAACTTGGTGAACCTGCTCAATAAATTTATTACTAGCCTGTGATTGATTATACTATTCGTCACTGTAGATTGAAAATAAGATACATACTAGTTACATCTTCACTAAGGCTAGAAAGCATGGCGATCCTCGGTCGATTACTGTACATTGCCAGGATCAGATTTTGTTAGATATTTGTATCTTGACTTTAAGTTTTTTGCATTAGTTAATATGGTAGGCTATTACATACTATTACAATTATCGATAAGTGATTGTAGAAGGTATCTGGAGTTTGAAATTTAGGTTAAAAATTGACAAATTTCAATACTGCATATCAGCGCCAGTACCAGAATTTTGACATTTTTAGTAATAATGATACTTGTACATACCTCTTTTGAAGTTACACTAATTATCAAGTCAATTTGTAGATGGTTTTTCATGGTGCTTGTGATAGGCACAGTTGTTCTGTGCTTCTGGTCATTCAATCGCAAAAAGTCTGTGTACACCTTAAACTGTATACACATGTAATAAGAGCTCAGGTAATATGTAAAGTACAGGGATCGACTCATAAAAGGTCTATGACTAGGCTAGGTTTGGGAATGTACTGTACTACTGTATCTGTAGCAACTTGTGACTTCTTAGCCTTGCTTCCTCGGATTCTTATGTACTATACAGTGTACACAAGAAAACAGTGTAGAAATAGACTGTGTTTTAATGAAATTAATTTTTTCTAAGACCATTAGAAACAAGCATTTCATGTGTTTTTATTTTTACTAGTTGTAGCATAACCATTAATGTAGTGAAGGCTAGCCTGCACTAAAGTTGATATCTAAAAAAATTGTAGAGAAGGAAAACAGGAAAAATTATTCTAAAAAAGATTGTGTGAAATAAAAAGCCCAGCAGAAACATTTCTTGTTTTATATTTTTACCAATTGTAACATAAAAAATTAAGGCTTTTTTCGGTTTGGTCGAATGCCTAACTTTTGGTCGAAATCTGTGGCGTAAAAATGTTGAATCTTTTGATCGAAATACAATTTGGTCGCCATCAGAGTTTCAAAACGGTATGACTGTATTAGTAGTTGGTTCCATGTAGCTGACACAGCTTGCTACCTTCAATCTTGTATGTATGCGTTATTTTAGGTGTCCAGCTCAGATATTTGTTGGTGACACATTCTGCTATTTCTCTGGAATGGTATTCGCTGTAGTTTCCATCCTCGGTCACTTCAGTAAGACAACGCTCCTCTTCTTTATACCACAAATCTTAAACTTCCTCTACTCTGCGCCTCAGCTCTTCAAGCTTGTCCCATGTCCCAGGCATCGCCTACCAAGGTGTGTGTGTTTTATTTCATCAATTAGTAAAAATGTAACATCAAACAACAAATAAATATAGATACATTATCGATTAAATAAAAAATAAATGAGAGCATAATTCCTACATATCAAGGTATGATGAGGCGCAGCAGCACTGAGGCTAGTCAAGGCGCTGGGCCCTCAGAAGTTGGCATGTTTCGACAATGAAGCCAACAGTCTCCATTTTATCAAAATTAAAGTAGGCCCTAATTAATTTAAGTTAAACCAATGGCTTTTGACATCTCTTTTAAAGCTAATATGTGTTCAAGTTTTACATAAGGATGGAACTCTACATTCATTTGTTTTTGACCGGAAGCAGTATAAAATATTAGTAATGTTAAACTGGTTTTCAAGAATCTAGTATTATTGTTAGAATCTATTTTTACTGTACATACATACATGTAGGTGCCTCACACATTTCCATTATTTTATTTCTGTTTGTTATTATGTGGCATTTAATAACCAGTCGTCTTTATCTGTTCTGCTGTAAAGAGAACTTGCTCCTCATTGAGTGATAAAAACACTAGTAGAAATTTGAAACGTTTTGATATTTTTTCAATTGCTAAAAAATTAGATTATTTTTGGTTTGTTAAGTTGGTTTACTCAATTTTTATGTCTTTTACTTGCTTATTCTGTCAATTGAACTTCAGCCTCATCATAAAGTTTATGCTTTATGGTTTCCTGGTGTGATTGGCGCAAAGGAATGGCTTGATATGCAGGTCTAATGCCCGGTGTATTAGCCTTGCACAAAAATACTGTTGTCTATGTTCCCATGATCATTTGTGATTGCAGGATCAATCTGAAGACTGGCTTGCTAGAAATGAGCACCGCTAAATGCAAGGAGTCCGAGATGCGCTTATTGGGTCAGCTGGCCGTGCGACTCCTGAACGCACTTGGTTTATTAGAGGTTACACATGTCAAAGAGAAAGAGAACAGTTACCTCGAGTTTAATAATATGACTATTATCAATCTAGCCATCAAGTTTGTTGGTCCAATACACGAGCGGAGCTTGTCTTCACTGCTTCTAATTTTTCAGGTAAGACTCTCTTTAATAAAATATTTGATCATTTCGATAAGGATCACAGCAATGCATGGTATGTTTGAACAGGTTAAATTTTAATCCAGTTTCAGAACAGCTCAAGTTTAATAGGCGCTCTCCCTGAACAATTCTGTAAAATAATTGAATGTCAATGGCAACATTTCATTCTCCTGGTTTTTCTTATGTGGTAGGAGTTGTCTTATCGCATTAGTCTTTTTGCATTCCCTTATGTTGTAGGTCTTGTGCAGCATAATGGCGCTTGTGATACGGCTTCACGTCGCAAAGTACTTCTACGATGAGTAATGCTGACCCTCCTGTGTTTCTAACCAATTTATTTGTTTAGATGCTGCCACACAATCAGTGCTGTTTTGCTCGCTTTGATAGTTGTTCCTAACCTACATGGTACGCTGCTAGCAGCTTTTCTGGATTTTGTATTTGAAGATATGCCATAGATTGCATATGAGAGACAGACCATTAGTAAGACTTTCTGAAATGTTGGAAATGCATGTTTATATATATAGAAGTCTGTAGAAAGGTTTATAAAAAACTGGCTTATAATAAAATAGGAGAATTTAAAATGAATTCTGATTATACAAGTAATCTATATATACATGATATGCGTGCAATGGACTGGATAAGTGATTGAAGGTGACTGGAGGGAGAGTTGATACTGGAATTAACACTGGGAAAGCATGGGTGGTTCACGATCATCATTCACGAGACAATCAAGATGTAACTTTAGTTTGGTAAAACACCTCTTAAACTCTATACCATCTCCCTGCAAACAGATGCAGAATACACCAGTCTAGGCCAACAGGATCAGTTTGTGCAGGCTGCGAGTTGTCACAACAATAACATCACGCAATCAAAAACTCACAAAAGCATCAAGTTAATGAGCACTGCACTAGATTACCAAAAATAACACCAAATTATTTAAACATATCTTTTAGCACAAACTTGAACCAGCACTAAGTTTATTCTGGTTCATTAAGGCAGCATAGTTGTCTTTCTATCAGTCTACACATGATGCTATGAGTAGAAATACTACTAGTAGATGCCTTAGCCAATAGCCAGCTGTATCTGCTATTTTATGTGAGACCGCTAACAACCACGTGTCGAAAAGGAGTAAATCACACATATTTATAACAGATAACATATTTTTTATGATGAGAGGCATTCACATAGCTCATTTTTAGCAACACAGGGCATGACTTAATTCTAGAAATTGGCATTAGTAATTTCAGTGATGGAAATTATAGCAAGCAGTTGACAAATCCTCTCACATGGCATCTTTTATACAGTTATGATTACTGAAAAATTATGCAGGATGTCACGCTCTATAGAATATTTGATTCCACACCAAAAGTATTTAACAATTTCATAAATAGAAAGGTTGTTGAATTTTTTATAAAAAATCTCTAAAATATATAAATAATGAAACATCCATAAACTAAATTAGTTTTAAACTTTGCCTCATCTAAGTTGAACTAATTTACACCATACATCTCTATTGACATCTCTACATAAAAACAAACTGAACCTGCATTTCCATTTGTATGTTTCTAGGATAAAAAAATCAAGACTTTTTTATTGACCATTTAAGATGTTTTTTCTTACAATTTAGAGCATATATTTTTACCAAAAATATTTATTATGTAATTATCATAGCTTTTGGGCAGTAAAATGAATTACGTATTTTTATGGAACAAATAAACCTAGCGTGTATTATTTAGACAGCACGAGACTAGGAGGCTGTTCACTAGAAACTTGAACAATGTAACTTATCCTATGCCGAGAATTAAACCTCAGATGGCACAACCTATTGACAAGTAAAATCATTCAAACAATTCCATAGATATGTCAAATACTCCACCTTAGAAAGTCTGAAGTCCAAAAGAAGTCCATCTATGTCGAGAAGGGACACTCTGAAGGCCAGATAAGAGTTGCGACGGTCAGTAGTAGTAATAGAGAAGGTGTAGGCATTGATCTTCTTTTGATTGTAGCCAAGTTGAATGCATGCCCTAATAAGGTCATCCACCGCCTGATCGCGATCAGCCGTCACATAAAACCTAGTCATTCTCTTCACCAGCCTCTGCATCTTCGTCTGCATAAATAATAATCCAACATTGATCTTGTTCACTCAATGTCTCGAGCGCATGGAAACAACCAACAAACAATATATCAGTCATCTGTAATGGTGCAGGGAAGTGTTGCAGAAGTCTAGACACATTAGGTGTACATAATTTTTAGAAAAAAGTTTACATCTAACTATAATGCCAAGGGCTTAGTCAACAAAAACATTTAACAAAAGTTAAATGTGTACATTTGTTGCATATCCCATCCTCTCAGCGCATCAAAACCTTTATATGGCCAATAATCCAATTGCAAGTATGACGGAACTCCATGTAGGTAAGAGCATATACCTGCGAGAGCTGAGAGCTAGAACCCTGAGTACAAGGAATCTGGCTGAGCAGCATGTTGTCTATGTCTATGGGTTGAGAGAAGCTTGCCAGATGGTCACTTGAGATATTATGGTTCATTTCCTCCCTTGAGTCTGATCTGGAGGTCATATCTGGCTGGCTATAGGAGATTACGCTTTCCCCACTACAAAAAGTTTAATGGAAACAAATCGAGTTTAAGCTGCAAAAATCACTAGGCTTACTCCATCCATGAAAAAATGAATTTAGATAGCTAGATGCGAGATTTAATAACTTTTTGTAGATTGTAACAGCAAAAATCTATTCATATCAGCTATGTATTAAAACAGTTATAAATATCATAAGCATGCTCATGCCTCAGGAATACACAGTATACGTTTCTGAGAGATTTTACATGAGGGTTAAACATCTGTAAAGGGGGCTCGCTAGTCTGACTAATCCATAATACTTTTGCCTCTCACCGGGTGACGACGTTCACACGCTTTGGCCAGTGCATCTAGGTGGCTGAGAATTACATGTATGTATAAAATCTTACCCATAGCGCTACCATCTAAGAAACAAGTGACAAATATACTTATGTATGACCATACCTTTCTGGCAATGTTCGGAACCGTTTAGGATCAGGTGAACTTTGATTATTTTGTGACTTCCCTCGGATCAAAGCTAAAATATATTATATAGCCAGATATATAGTCAGCTAGCATATTTTGGAGGAATTGTGCTATAATATAGTTCATATTGAAGAATGAATTCACAAGCAGTGAACCAGCAACATGAACCACTTGATGGCGACTATATGTTTGTCCTTTAATTTATTCAAAATGTTAAACTTTCTCAAAATTTTAGTAAATTTTATCGGAGAGTATCAATATTTTTCTGCCATTTATGATTGCTTTTGATGTTTGAGGTGATCTGATTGCTAGGATGTTTTAAGATTCAAATTGACAGAACTCTATCGCGGTTAAAATTCACAAAAGAAAAGTATTTGCGAAATGATGTCACTAGTTGTTATCGTTGTGATTGTTGATATCGGATATTGCTTTGAAGTTACAGCGTCTCTATTCTGTCAGTGTCTTTGCAACTATAGACGCCATAATCACATTTTCACTTGATCTGAACGTTTTAACCGGGATCAAGTTTTGTCAGTTTCAATTTTGAAATGCCCAGGGAGTCAGAGCCTCTCAACATTAAAAACAATCACAAATGAAAGAAAAATACCGATAACTTCTGATAAAATCAACTAAAATTTGGTTAATAATCAATGCTGGGTTTAGCTTTTAAGACGGGTATGATAGCAGTAGAGTCTAAACATTTTATGATAATAATTATGGAGCAGACGAATCTACATTCATCAAGAACGATTGCCTTCTATAATATGTAAAACAATATACATGTATAATCATTTGGCATGCTTACACATGAGCAATAGCACAGATCAATGACAAATGTTAAGTCTCTTGTTATAGTTGCATAGTTGCCTATCTACGCGATTAATAAAAACTTTAAAGCTCTGGGCAACACATGGTTACACTTGCGGTTGTTTAAAGCTTTGGAAGAACTTTGTTTGATATACCTTAAAACCTCTAATTGACCACCACTACAGAGGAACGGTTGAAAAATAGAGTACTATGGCATTCAATTAGTTTTATTTACAATAATCAAATATTTGTGACAAAAACCAATTTTATCCCCAAGATGATATGCGCCGTTATCCTACATAATTCTTTGAACACGAACTGCAGAGGAATTCAAGTATATGGCGTGCCGCTGTTAATCGGTATGAGCAACATTAGATAACTATTACAATAGCTCGCAAGTCAGCAAAGTTTTATTTTACTGAAATTTTTATTTTGCTTTTAATAAACGTTTAAAAATATTTTTAAAAAGCACATACAAAATATCAAAAAAATTAGCTGCACACAAAATATGAAAAAGTCTAACATTTATATTTGTGTTGCAATATATGCATGCTTGATCCACTGATTAAGCCTGGTTAACATATACGCCGCAAAGCACCGACGACAGCACCGCAGGCTATTGCGGTAAAATGCGAACCTACACGCCGGATACCACCGGTAGTTGCCGGCGGTCATCGCAAGAGTTTAGCGCTGTTCAAATTTAACGAAGAGCGGCAGGCAAAACCTTCCCGAAATGCAATGTACAGGTGAAGGTCACCATTATCAAAACGGAATGGCGTGCGAACATTTTTATGCAGTTATTAGCGATACAGCTAAATGTGAACAGAAGCCGCCGCCCCTAGCGGGAATCTTGCCCAGCAAAATCGTTTTGCTGTGCAAGATTACTGCCGGGGTCTCGCAATCGATATGGGAACCATGATTTACTCAGCGATTCAAATCTTTAGTTCCATTATTTAGTTCTTGAAAGGCAAATAAACAATATATTTTGGCATGAATCCAAGTATGAAAAAGTTATTACTGAATATATAAAGTTGTTAAAATTCTCGCATCACCTCTCCTTTAACTCTTTTACCTCTCGTTTCACAGTTCAAAGCCCGATAAGTAAACTCTAATGGGAAAAATAAATGACTGAAAATTGCGGAATGTTTCTAGCAATTATTTTCACTCTGCATAAATTAGGTAAGGGCTTCAAGAATACAAATAAGATTAAGACATAGTTTTACTCCAAAACCATAATAAAGCAACACAATGACCTCTATGGTCTGATTTTTAGGTAACCTAAAGAGGAAACTCACCTTTAGTCAGTCTCTGTTTGTACCACCGGTGTTCCTTTATCTCAGCAATGCCAAACCTTGTAGAGGCATTTGGGTCGAGTATATGCTTGAGCAATGCTGCAAAATATCACTTAGTATATATTCATCAACTAAAAATATCACTTAGTATATATTCATCAACTAAAAATATCACTTGGTATATATTTATCAACTAAATATATCACTTAGTATATATTCATCAACTAAAAATATCACTTGGTATATATTTATCAACTAAATATATCACTTAGTATATATTCATCAAATAAAAATGGATAGTGATGAAATCCAAGCAAATACAATTATACTAAAAATTGAATGAATAGCAAAAATATGCCTGCAAAAGATTAATTGTACAATTTAAAAGTTGACTTGCAACACAATTCACAGTTGTTGGGTATCAAAAGGTTCACCATGTCTTAATCTGCTGGGTTGTAGGTGCAAAATATGTGGAAATGTGATTACAAACTCTTAAAAGCTCAAAAACGAACAGTTAATCGCAGCCATCAAGAAAACGCTGTAGGTTGGAATCCCTTGATTTCTGTTAGTCATAAACATAGAGAAAATTGAGAATTATTTCCTAGCCAGGAAACGTCTGTCACCAAAAATTACTCGCGATATAATAACAAAAAGTAGATTTGAACTATTTAGAGAAACAATCAGTTTATAGTACAATTTGATTGGCTAAACCTACTATTGTTACATCAATTCAGAAACAGCCTCATCCATATACATGGAAAGCACTTTTGTAGCTAAGTTTCTTAGGAAAATCTAATGGCGGATATCTACGCAGCAATGCAATAGCACAACGAGTCAGTTCAAATCTGACAACCAGAAAATGAATGAGATTCTGGAAGGGCTAGATCAAATAGATGGTAGACTAAGCCAAGCCCTCACAAACACTCATGTAACTCCTCCCAATGCACAACGTTCTGTAAGTCCAAGCTTTATGTTGATACACAAATAGTTACACGCCAGATTATAAAAGGCGTAGGATACAGGACTAAGAAAACAGAGATGTTAAACTAAGAGTGAGGACAATGAATGGTGAAGACTAATTAGCGGAGAAGACTCACACAATGAGAGTATATCCAGTTTATTGAAGGGAGGTTTCGTTGACTTGCGTTCAGTCCAGCTTTTGTACTCAACCAAGTCTACGCTAGGCTGATCCCATGGCAGCTCTGAACAGGTAAACATAAGGTAAACATAGAAAGGTCTTTTCAGCTATTTCGATGACACATTTAAAATTAATGCTCATGTTTTATTTTGCTTTGACAACAAATGGGTTTCAGCACCTGTGTAAACAATCACGTGTAATAAATATAAATACAACCATCACATAAATATAAGCTCCTAGCTAGTTGGGCAAATGAGGTAAAGAGTAAGAGACAGTCTGAACTACAGGTTTGAAGGGTCTTAGTATAAGTTTACCTCCAGCAAGCATAGCGACAAGGATGACACCACAAGACCAGATGTCAGCCGGCTGAGCCTTATGGGGTCTCTTCGCAAGCACCTCTGGTGCTACATACGGGTAGGTACCACAGCACTTATCCAGGTCTCTTTCGACACCCTGTCGTCTGAATATCGTGGCCAGACCAAAGTCTGCTACCTTCAAATTATCTGCAAAGCAGCAGTCATTGAGAAGATAAATCCATAGCAGTCATAAGCGTCAATACATTGAAGGCTTCATAATGAATATGCGCGGGTCAGGGGTAAGAGCCTCCTCTTCTAGCAATTTGTTCTTACAATGGAAGATGGTGATATTAAGCAAGTGCAATGAACCTCTAGAACTTGTACATAACCATTACATCTCCATTCAGTTTTAATTTCAATGTAAAAGCGCAAATCAATAAAAAAACTAAACTTAGTGAGCTGGCAAAACTTTAACCTTTTAAAACTGAAAAAGAATTACATGAATGGGTAGAACAGATTTGATAAACAGAATTTTACAGATCAACAATGCTTGCGCTGTGTTTTGATGTTTACATTGTACTAGATGCAATTTCAGTTATCCTTGGGTACTTTTCCGTCTGCTCAACAATCAGCAATGTGTAAATCAGTGGCTAATCCAATACATTTTCTAAGGCGAATAAAAAATATGGTTTATGAGAATGAGTTTATCACAAGATTGTCCTCGCTAAGTTCATTTTGTTGAACGATTCCATGACATCTACAAGAGCTATACCTCTTCTGACTATTGGGATACATGAAAATCAATCAATCCATGCTATCATGATAATTCTTTTTTTATTTTCACTCACGAATTATTGCACCTAGCTTTTGTTTATAATGCTAACAATCCCTACATGATAATAAATAAAATAGTAAACTGGAATAAATAAATTAGGTAAAAATTTACAACTTCTCACGGAAAAAAGAATTATGAAAGAGATCAACAAGAATAATTATGTATTAACATCACACCATATCATGTTGATGTATTAACATCACACCATATCATGTTGATGTATTAACATCACACCATATCATGTTGATGTATTAACATCACACCATATCATGTTGATGTATTAACATCACACCATATCATGTTGATGTATTAACACCACACCATATCATGTTGATGTATTTTTACGACATGCTAGATGTTTGAGAAGGAGGCTTTCCAAGCATTCCCTGAGACTTCACAAACAAGATTTCATCGATTAAGGCTATCCTGACTGGGTGGAATATTTGACATCAGCTAATATTTCTATAGAAATGATAACATTTTTCTTAAAATACAGTTGTCTATTTACTACATATATAAAACTAGGATACCTGACTATCATCACATAAAGCCACCTACCATAATCATCAAAGAGCAAATTCTCTGGTTTGAGATCCCTATGAGCAATTCCTCGATCAAAGAGGTAGCTAACAGCATCCATCAGCTGTCGGAAGAGTCTCTGAGCATTAAAAGGGTCCATTCCAACATCTGGCTCTACATAGCATAGCACAATGTGAGTGAGACTGTTTGTGTTGATGGTACACAGGTAGCAACCAATCAGGATTAATTCATATTTATTTGAGCACTACACATATTTACTACGAAACTGTCTTAGATAAATGAGGGATAAGTGTCAATAAGTAACATACCGATTCTATCAAACAGTTCCCCACCAGATGCATACTCAAGCAACATATAGACTGAAGTGGCATCTTCCCTTGTACCATACATACGAATAATGTTATCGTGATTACAAATCTTCTGTATGCATACCTACAAAAACATAAATATTTTTGCAAGTGTACAAAAAGTTACAAATTGTAGCAATAAAGAAAAAGCTGATTGAAAAAGTGAATTAATCAATTGTACCTCTTTACGAATATCAGCGCTTCTTTGTTTGTCACCATTCCATCTGATGATCTTGACAGCTACTGCAGTATTAGTAACATCATTAACAGCCAATTTCACTCTACAAGAAAAATATTAATTAGAAACTTGAAGGCTCTACATATGTATCAAAAAGAGAGAAGAAATAATGATGTCCAACAGAGAGCTTAGAAAATCTAATATCAGGGTTGGCAAAAATATCGATATTTTTAAAAATATCATATCACTGATATATATCGTGATATTTATTAATATTTATGATATTTTTTAAACAAATGACATTTTTGAAAAAAATCTGAAGCCATATTGAACTTGCATGGTGTTTACATTGTGATTGATGTATTTTATAGTTTGTGTGAGACTAGTCAGCAATATTTAATACCAAACACTTGATTTATTGTAGGCCTAGTATATTAATAATATTTATAAATATGAAAATTTTCGTCAAACATTGGATTGAAAATAATGACATGAATGCAAAGTGCAAAGAAAATAGTGCAAATAGTAAATACACACTATAATATTCCAAGCATGTTTTAATGTCTACTCTTGTCTAGTTTAGGTATTTGTAAACAAACACTAGCTTGCCAGCCTTCACCACACCGAGACAATTTCTCAACTTGCTGCGAACCAGTCCACATGATGAAAACACACACCCAACACTAGCAGTCAGAGTTACATCATCATATTCATAGATTTTATACTGAGCCATAATCCTTTGAAGCTATTCATAGAAAGACTTTTACAGAAAATGATGAAATGAGTTACTCTGACATCTCAGTGAGTCAGTGTAATGTGCTTACAATTCTGTTTCTGGGTGTCGGATTGTTCAATTCAAAATCATGGGTTATGAAGTTCAAAGGGTTTTCAGCAGGCTGGTCTTCAAGTAAGGCAATAAAATATAACAGTTTAACATGAGATGAGATAATCAGGTTAGGGAGATAGCACTGGGATGAAGGAATACAATTTAGATCTGAAAAACTCTTCTGAACTCAAACATTAATTGGTCTAGCCAATGTCACCTCCTTGGTCTGGCTGTCTTTGTTTGTCGGTGTTGGGTAAGCCTAATAGGCCCCTATGCAAGTATTTGATGATTTTAGATGTTATTTAGCATTTTTAAACAGTTAGCAATAGTTGTAAGGTAAAAACGGAATAATAAAATGGATATTTTTCAGAAATATCGATTTTTTTGACTCAAAAATATCATATCTATCGGCGATATATATCGATGATATATATCAAGCGATATATATCAAATCAACCCTGTCTAATATAGCAGCATACATACTCTCCATAGGCTCCTTCTCCAAGGACTTCCACAAAGTTCCATCCTTCGATGAATGCGCTTCCCATCTCAAAAGTTTAAACTCAACAAAACAACCGAATATCTAGACTGCCAAAGTAGCTTTTTTGTCAGTTACCATTGGTCATTCACAAATCTACAATATATTAAAAACATCTAAAAATATGCTTTTTGTTCACGATGGATCAGCAATTAAACATCAAACACAAAAATGGCCATCTTAGGTAATCTATAATCTAGATATTCTAAAAACAAGGATACATTTTGTTATATAACAAGGTATATTTGGTTTGGATGCGTCTAATAAATAAGTTTTCATTGAAGAAAAAAACAAACAGCTACAAACTTTTTGGATTGTTTTAATGAATTTGGATTTCATCAGTTGGTATCTCATCCAACTCACATTAAGGGTAACACACTAGATTGGATTTTTGTTAATTTTGTAAATAATGATTATGCTGTGGTTATTAGTCCGGGTTCAAGTGATCAATACATGATTGAGTTGGAACTTTGACTTGATTGTAAAACTAACACTAAGCCTCCTCAACTTGTTAAGATATATATAATCGGGCTTAAAAAGAAATAACAATGATCTTGGAACAAACAGAAAGTCAGATCAGGGGCTTGATTGATGGTAGGGAGGACATTGATAATATGTGGAATGCTCTCACACTACATGGCGTTAGCTATTGAAAAGCATGTCCCAACCACGACAATTAAGCAAGGGCCAAGCGGTGAGCCCTTTTGGTTTAATAAAATAGCAAGGCAACTTGTAAGCAAGCAAAGAATGTTGCATAACAACTACAGAAGGTCTGTATTTGTTATACAACTACAGACCTTCTGTATTTATACTGGAAATGAGTTATATCACCAAAAATACAAAATGTTTAGAAAAAATACCAAAAAAGAACTTAGGAAAATACATAATCACTACCTAACTAATCATATTTTTATTTCTATGTCTGAGGAAAGCAGCGAATGTTTTTATTGATTTTTAAAAGTGAAGACAGGCAAAAACAACAGTATAAAGTCATTGACTAGTAGTGAACATGACGGAAATATTTTGGAGGAGTCCGAGGACATGGAAAATGAGTTGAATAATGAGTAACTTTTTTAGTCTGAGACAAGACTGTATTCCTTATCCTTTGTTTGGTAAATCTACAATCAAAATAACCAGGGATGGAGTCAAGAAATTAATTACTCACTTGAAACCTGGGAAAGCACCTGGGCCAGATGGACTCCGGAATAGAGATTTTTGTCTGGCTATCGATGAATTATCATCGGTTTTAACAATACTATTTCAGTATTTCCTAGATATGGGCAGGCCTGCCTCACAATGGAAACAAGCCAATATAGTTCCAATACTTAAATCTGGTAGTAAGCAAGCAGCCAGTAACTACCGGCCTGTATCTTTAACTTGTATTTGCTCAAAATTTCTTCAACACATCATTTTACATCATATTAGTTCAAAGTTAAATGACATACTCATACCTCCACAGCACGGTTTTAGAGGGGGACTGTCGTGCACCAGTCAACTATTCACTACCATAAAGTCTATTTTGAGGGAAGTGGACAAAGGAGGGTGTGTGCAGGCAGTCATTTTAGATTGTTCAAAAGTGTTTGATAAAGTGTACCATGCACTTTTGATTGATAAACTTTTACGTTATGGTTTTACGAATGACATTCTTTCAAGGATTTTAGACTTTTGACAGATAAAACAAAGAGCGTGGTTTTAAACGGTTCCTTTTCACAAGTTAAGGCAGTAACCTCGAGCAATCCTCAAGGGTCGGTTCTTAGCCCCATGCTCTTTTTACTGTATATTAATGGCATTAGTCATTCCCTGACTCTAACCATTTGCCTATATGCCGATGATGCATTGTTGCATCATCTTGTTACCAGTGCCGCTTCTGTTAAAGTATTTCAGGAAAATTTTAATATTTTGGAGAAGTGGGCTGAAAAATAGGAAATGTTTTTTAATATATCTAAGTGTTCTGTTATAATTTTTGAAACTTCAAAGATTGTTGATTTTCATAGTGTACAGTATAAACTAAACAAGGTGGTTTTAAATCGTCTTAATAGTATCAAGTATTTAAGAGTTTTCATAACTAGTGATTTTAACGGGAGTGAGCACATCTATAAAAAAACACTCAGAAGCGATGCAGATTATGGGCATGCTCAAACGTAAACTTTCAACTGCATCACCTAAAATAAAGTTGCTGTCATATAAAACTCTTTGTCGGCCTAGAGTGGAATTTGCATCAGAGGTGAGGGATCCCAGCCTGAAATCTCTTATTCAATTGCTTGAGATGATACAAAACAAGGTTGCTCATTTTGTTAATGGTCTCAAGGGAGGGAGGGTGTTACCTAAGAAAAGGAATTGTTGGGATTTGATTCATTACAGAATCGTAGGAAAATTCCGAGGGTCAAAACCTTTCATAACATAATGCAGACTGAAAACCCCTCTTTCCAAGAACTAAATGATTTTATTGAGCAGTGTTTTAATGAGCGTTCTGGCCCTCGCGCAAAATGTCGGGCCAGTCAAGAGCTATCTCAGCTAACTGAAATGCGTATTTTATCAGCTTTATACTAAAAACAACCAAAGATATGCAAAAATTTTACTTGATACTTGTACGAGTCTGGTGGTCTCCACTTTCACCTACAGGTGGTCTACGGACGCTAATTAAATTTGAACTTGTTTTGAGTAAAACCTTGCTAGGAATGTGTAAAAATTGTTAAATGGCTTACAAAGAAGGTTTGTGCAGTTACAGAGCAGCATACATGTATCTGTCCATTTGTATCAAATTCAATTCAATATCAATATTGAAGTTTTTCCAACCTCCTCCCATTTTTTGCAGACGTAAGCACAAACTAAAAAGTCAAAATGGGTAACTGAAATTAATTTAATCACATTATCGATAACCTACTATTTTTATGCTATTATCTACTATATAATCCTACAATTTATACGTCTTATTTAAAGCAAATACTTGAAGAAGTTATGCAAATACTAACCCACGATAGAAAAGCTTATGAGGTAGATATTTATTTAGTTCCCGAATGCGATATGGCAAATGGATAAATGTATTGTTCAAACTCGCACACTGATTTGAATATTCTTCTCTTTCAGTATGCTAAAACAGTACAACAATTAACAGTAACAAATGTATTAGCTACGAACGCAAGAACAAAGCGTGGCTTTGCGGTACGGACATGTCACTACATTTACGAATCACGCGAATGTAAAATCCCGGTATTAACGTGTTTCCAGACAACTAATCAGAGAATATTTTACAACACTTTGTCCAATAATATTTTTCTGAAAAGCTCTCGTAGTTGGTTGGCTAGAAGCCTATGACCTGGGTCACTTGCTAGCGATTCATGTTTCCACTTTGTTGGCCTAGGCAGACGAGCTTCTGCGTTAAATTAATTAGCGCGTTTAAAAATGTAATTGTAACGGTCAGTTGTTCACTTTGGTGATTATACTTGCTATGTTTTGTGAACTAAAACAACCATATTGTATTTTTGAGGTATAGTGCAAATGATTTCTAAAAATGCTTATCATGCTTTTATAATCGAGGGGAAAGATTGAGGAATGTAATGTATAAAACGGCTCGGTGTGAAAATAAAATAGATTTTGTCATAATAATTATAATCAAAATTTCTAAAACAGTGTGTGGTTTTTAATTTTTTGTTAGATATTATGCGGTAAACAGAAATCAATTGATATTTGCTCAAGAAATCAGAAATCTTAGCTTATTGTTGCTGGTATATTTTTTGCATCTGCTTGGTTTTTGTTGCATACGCTTTTGCGTTGTTACAGCTTAAATTTTAAGCTGCTAAATGAAAACAGGCAAGTTAACTTGGTCAAAAAAGAGTACCCCTAAATAAAAACCTATGTGTAATGTCATGATAGAGCACATGTATATGACAAGTTACAGTATGAAGATTGGTCAGTTGTAACCAAACGACTGCACAAATAAAGAGCTTTCAAAGTATAGCTGCATATAGCATAAAATTTTAATTCAGAGATGAAGACATTGACATTCCCTTAAGCACATTGTGATTCTTGATCTGTAATGGTTATAACTGTATATCTATGTAAGCTTACGTTTAGCATCGGATTATGTTACCTAACTGCTAATTTCTGTAATATTTGATATCAATACTTAGAATACGTGTGTTAATGTCAACATTAACCAGAGAAAATTTGCTTAGTAGTTACCATAGCCTATGCATAAAAATCAAATTCTATGTGGTGTCTTATACAGGCTTTGATGTTATCGCCCTATGAGTAGAATTGTACTTTTACATATTGGTTATTTTAAAAAGTGTTCAATAACTACATGTATAATGCAAATATTAGCTTATCAGTAGTTACTATTAGTAGTAAGCAGCCTTAAATTTCTTACAATTGGTCAGAATTACAGCGGATCAACAAAGTGTTATACACTTAATTTTCATCTCTGATTAGTATTACTTACAACAATTATCTTATGCTGTACATTCTTTCATAGTTTTAAAAGTAATGACCATTCTACTTTAAATTGCGATTTAGCAGCTTATTTCTTGTAGCATTTACGCATTTGCAGTGTTAAAGTTACATTTTTGGTCAATATTATTCAGCATCTAAAAATATCTATTAAAATGACTGTGCAATCATTTTATATGCTATACTCACATACATTCAAGTTTGTAAAGTAAAGAAAGTGAAGTTGTACAACTGTTCTTTACATAAAAATCTTTTTACTATAAACAAAAAAATGGCTTCCCAAAATCTGCGTTAAATCAATGATATACAGCCCCTACAAGGATAGGCGACGGGCATTATGTGGGCGGGGCCTAATGATCGAGCTTTGTTGAGATGAACCCGAACACGGCACCCGAACAAACAAGTATGCTGAATAAAGCCTCTTGTAAATTTACAAATATTATGAACAATAGTGGTTATTTTACTAATCTGTTGGTTCCGTTTTGTTGTCAAATAAATATAGTTGCCCAATATTGTCACCATTATGATCAGTCAGTTGCTATTCACAAGCATTCGCGATATTAATAGTCGCAATCGTAAATTAGCCCAAATTCGGTTTTATAATTAGATTTTGAGTATGAAAACTACACTCCACAGCTTTGCCTGCTGTCCCATCTTATTGGATCTTATTGTCTCATCTCTTGGGTGGTTTATTACCAGCTTTAGTCAGTTCGATAGTCAGGTGTATCTCAAATTCCCAATAACATCTTCAGTAAGTGGCTCAAAACTCATTTTAAAAGTGTTTTCTTACGAAATGTCTTAAAATAATACAGCATAAAGTTGAACCTGATTTGCTAAACAAAATCTTGTAATTTATCTATTTATTGAATATTTTTTCTAGTTGTTTGCTTAATGTTATTGTTAAGTGCATAGGTTTATTGCGATTTAAAAGAGAGTCTGCCGAAGAACTTCACTAACCCATTAGGGAGATCCTTGTACAGGAAACTGCTACAAGACTAAATAAATACAAAATAAATACAATGCAAAATAATACACGCACTCAGTTATAATTTATCACATGTATTTGCTTGAGAGTTTTTACATCATTTTAAATTTGTTTTAAGCAAATTATGGGGGAATATGAGGTTAGTTGAATATTATAGAAATGAAGGCCTGGTTTATTTTGATGCACGAGTTATGTTGGCATATACAGTCAAACCTAGACTACAATCACTTTTACTTTGCATTTTCTGACCCGCAACAAAAATTTGAGCAAGTATTTGCTCTGACTAGGAAAGGAGTTTTCCAAGCACAATACTCAAGACTTCTCAAAATGGGGTTTCTATAAGTACATCTAAAAGTTGAAAGAGTTAGTAGAGATTAAAAAATAACCTAAAAATATTAATACAATACATAGATTATGCTAATTTTGAGTATATCTAGTTAAGGCTTGAGAAGTTATCCACATCATCAACAAACTTCTGAGTTATGCTTTTGTTACATGTCATAAAGTAAAATGGCTAAAACTTTTTGCTGCTAATTATTCATCTATTAATTTTGTTTTTACATATACCCTACAGGATGAATTTATTTGCGAAGTTAAGTTTCACGCAAATTGCCTTTTTCATGCATATTCGCGGATTAATTTATTCGCGGGTGAACACTGTCACTCTCTATTAAGAGTGAACTCTATTGCGGCTAGCAATAGACTTATCCCTACGCATGCGCACACCGCGTGCTTCGGTTTCTATTTAGCTTACAACTACGAGTCGATCGAGCTAAGCTATAAATTTCTTGCTGTGTTCAGAGGTTTTCACGAATATTCATCGATTTGGAGGCCTTTGATGAACCAACAACTTGTGGTAAATAATGAGTTTTTTTCAAAACCATTTACTAAATTAATAATTGAATTTTACTTTGGTTTTTCGGTAAAACGCAATATTTATTTTTCCCTCCCTACCGCTTCGCTATTTAATTTAGTGTGAGAGATTTTTCATCATACACGGAGGCACAATGACTGCAAGGATGGTAGATGTCATTCCTAGAAGATCACCAATCATTCAGGGAGGTCTTGAAATTGAGGTAGAAGTGACCGCAGCTGCTAACGAGGAGAATATATCTGTTTTAAAAAAGGGACAAAAAGCCTTTACGAGCACAAATTTTTGGCCAACCGGCAGAACTTTGCAACAGTAAGCCACGAGGAGAGTTCTGATGATAACTCCCTTACCAGCCATGTAGTAGCGAGAGAATCGTCTGTAACATTTACCCAAGACAGTGACAGCGATATAGAGCTGCTATTACCAAAATAACTAGTCAGAGAGCACCTTTACACGCTAGTATTTACCTATCAAGAGTATCAGTTTAATTTTATTGCCAGACAACCGCCATATGGGCCAAACTGTTTTTATTTACTCCATTCATCGTTTGTAAAATTTTATTTGTATTTGATATATCTTATTTGTACACTCAAGTTTGTAATAAATTATAATATATCTATATGTGAAATAGCATATATAATATAATCATGTTTGCTGCAGCGATATCAAGAAGTTGTTTTTGATGAAGGGGTCTAGGTTGACTAGTTGCTTCTCTGCCAATATTGAAATGGAATTCGCCCTGGTTAGAGGCAAACAATTCCCACTTCGGTAATTGGGGTCCTTTTCCCAGTGATTATTTAATCTTGTTGTCGTATGAAAGAGTAAATGCAAGGCTTGCAGAGCTGTCAAATACCGAAACCGAAAATGCATACGACTCGGAAGATTCCGAAAGCACTAGCAAATACAATGAGGATGACTTTAAAAATGAAAGTATTGAGGATGATGACTCTTATGACAATAATTATGTATTGGCACACAAAAGGTCAAAGACTTTGAAAAAAAATTGATGAAGTATCGCGGACAGTATTTCGGCGCCTACTACCTTCAGGGACACTGCTATTCATTTGAAATGAGTTCATCTGGAAGCCAATAATGCCTGGCTTAGAGAGACATTGTTTAAAGTGCTTCAACGTCTGTCCGACCTGGACCGGTATCAGGGTAGTGTGTCCACGACTAAGGCCATAATCGATTCTCATTTAGGCTGGCATCCGAGATCATTTTTGATGTTTCATTTTGTTCAGCTATGCAACATTTAGGGACGGAAAATGTTATGGATTTCCGGAGTTAGCGAGTCAGTGAAATTCGATTTTGTGGCTTGCTGGCCGTGAACTCACAACTATTGGTTAGTTGCCCTGTCCCCGCAGTAGTCTGTATTTTCACTAAGGCTAGCTTTCTTAAGAACGTCTCGCAAAAGCTAGGACCGATTTGTTGTGTTTAGGATTTAGATACATTTTTGAATTGGCAAGGCTACGAAACGTTTCTTTTTTTGACTGGACGTATATTTATTCACTCTTTTATTATAAACTGCGTTTCGGTGATTTATTTGCCTTAACGACGTTCCTTTAAGATATTTTGTATTGGCGGTAATCCTGGTAAGCTAACGTTTATATGATATATCTGTATGGTGCCTAATAATAATTCGACTTGTCTTGATCTTAATTGTGGTGTTGTTCTTTGGTTATTGCTACTGAATCTTTAACGTAGGCTCGTATACAACAAGATTAAATAATCATTGGGAAAATACCCCAATTACCAAAGTGGGAATTGTTTGCCCCTAACCAGGGCAAATTCCATTTCAATATTCCTGCCTTGGTGAATATTACTACTTGTCCCTAGTTTTCGTAATCAGAATACCGGTAGGTTCCGTTTCATTCTCAATCTGTAGTAAACACAAAAGAAAAATATTAACATGTGTAAAGGAAGTACAAAAACAATAGCTGAATTATTTAATGAACGCAATCAGTTTTTAAACAAAAGAATTAACTAACGCAGTTAATTATAGAAAAACGTATCTGCACTGCAAATCAAATACATACCATAATGTCCAGATCAGAATCATTATCGTCTTCAACTTCGGTATTAGAGGTTGATGGAGTTGATTTCAATGTAAAAAGACTGCAGGAGAGATTTTTGCGATGACGACGCCATGCCGAATAACTTGTGAAAACCTTGAATAATTTTGTAAAGAAGTTTGATGCATTGGCAATGGGGTTAGCTCGAAGCCCCGGCGATAGTTTTAAAAAAGTTTTGGAATTCGGCTACGTTTAGTACTTCTGCCTAGCGGCTATTTTTGCGATGGCACCATTCTGCATATCTTGTGAGAACCTTGAATAATTTTGTAAAGAAATGTGATGCATCGGCAATGGGGTTAACTCGAAGCCCCGGCGATGATTTTAAAAAGGTTTTGGAACTCAACTACGTGTAGTATTTATGCCTAGCGACTAGTTTTAATTTGAGGCAGTAGTTATTTTCCCTTGTGATTAAAAATAGAACTAATTTTTCACAGAGTTTAATAATTCACGGAATGGACTGTTCGTAAAATTGCGAATTTTATATATTTCCATCCTGTAGGGCTGGTAGTTGGGGTTTGCAAGTTTTGATTTTCACATTATTTGCATTGTATGTTTGTTTTCATGCCACATATAGTTCTTTGAATTTACCATCGGTTTTGGGCTCAAAAATATACTGAACGAAATACAATGGGTTTGTATAAAAATGTCTCTATTGACTATTAGTAATGAATTGCTCTCAGTGACACTGTTGGAAAAGGCAAGTTCGGTAAAAAAAAACAAATAATAGACAAGATAACAGGCTAGCGTTGTGTTTTTTTTGGAAAAAGTGAAGATTGTCTGGTGCTGGTGATTGGTGATGTAAATTTACCTTGCGTTGCACTCCACTATTCAATAACTGTTTGAAAGAGTGCAAGTCATGTAGAACCAAATACACTGCGAGCAAATATTTTGCTCAACATCCGAAGTAATTTGTAACCTACATGCCCAAAGTTTTTTGAAACACTCACAAATTTTTTAGTCAATACATATGTATGCAGTTTTTTTTCACATATTCCGATTCTTCTTTGTTTGCAAAATATTACGCAAAGCTTCAAACACTTTGTTTATAGTTTTAAAAAGTTAGATCTCCAAATGACTAGTGTGTTATATTACTAGTAAAAAGAATAGAGAAAGCTAAATTTTGATTAGAATTGAAGCAAGAATATGTAACAACTCATGAGCAAACATTTTGTGCGAATTATTTACAAACTCTTTAAAGCCATCACATAGTAATTGTAAAAAGAAAATGATAGTAATTAAAGAAAGCTAAAATGAATAGAAGTAGCTAATTGTGATAATTAAA
Organism: Watersipora subatra; assembly: GCF_963576615.1. Taxonomy (NCBI): domain Eukaryota; kingdom Metazoa; phylum Bryozoa; class Gymnolaemata; order Cheilostomatida; family Watersiporidae; genus Watersipora; species Watersipora subatra. The sequence continues at coordinate 55,987,626 of NC_088708.1, forward strand.
GACAAAGTACGAAAAAAGTATGTTAAAGTGAAGTTCCTAAATTCACCAGTATAAAGGCAAAGTGATAATAACAATATCGTTTTTATCTATTATCACTTTATTTAGTTTTTTTTACATTTAGTTTTATACACAGTTTTATATAATGCATTAGATTTAATGTTATATGCATTTACCAGAACCATTAGTAATCATTACATTTTTGGCTCTAAAACTGAATACAAAATGATTTCGTTTCGGAAGCCATTTCTTAAGTAGGAAAGATTTTACTGTTATAAATGCCCTCACCCTTTTCAATCCCCCACAAAACTTGGACATAATATTTTTACAACTTATAAATATATGTAATAGTTAAAACCTGTAACAAATATATGTTAAAATTATATTATCCCAGAATAAATCAAAAAATATGTTGGAATGGAAAAAGAACAAAGAAATAGCAAATAAAAACGATGCGTGGTACGTTTGCTTGTTTACTTTTGGCATTGTCTATCTAAACGAGGCTAACTGAAAATGGTGAGAAGTGGGAGCACGGCGAGTGGTCGAGGAGGTGTATGTTGTATCGGTGTCTTGGTTTTGTTTTGCTCAGAATAAATGTTTTAAGAAAGTAAGTAGAAAGATTTATTTACATCAGTATAGACTAAAAAGTTTTGTCATCATACAGAAAACGGAAGGTTGAATTGCTAGAAACTAAAGTTGTCCAACTCTGTATGTGATATATGATAAATCTAAATTATACAACAGTTGTCTAGAAGCCTCCAATAATTGACAGCTGAGAGAAAACAGGATGAATGAAGATGAGAAACACACACAGTAAACTCAAAACTAACACACAGAATAAAATTGACATTTCTCTCCTTTTGTATTTTCCATTTTATATTTTTGATTCGCATTTTAAACAAATGGTCCGAAATTCGAAAGGCCTTTCGATCTTTTGTATTTGGAGACATCTTTTAAAAGTCGAAGCAATATTTTATTTATACATGTATATATAAATTTTTATATATAAAAGACATGTCGTAACTTGGAAATCTTGTATGTAGTGTTTTTTTAAGTAGAGGTTTTATTGTATAGTTAATGTTTCGAGAATAATTGCTCTTTGACATTCTGCTATTTGAGTTTGACATACAAAACAAATATCAGGATGGATTATTTTCATATGTCAAGGTTTGACTGTATTTGATTCCGTTTAATATTCAATTCAAGATACGTGTATTTTATGACTGTTTTTAGTGTTGACATTTTTGCAGTCCATTCTGACATAAGTATTTAACAGTGATCCGGGGATCAAAATAAACTAATACTTGGCATTCATATTTTTCGAAGTGTCTAAATTTTTTACTGTATAATAACTAAGCTAGTGGAGGAACAAAATATTATCTAATCATCAACTCACTGAGTATGCAATTAAATAAAAAACTGTGTGTATCAGAGTGATACAGCCATCTTGTAATTGTGGGGGTTTATTCTTATGCAGTTATTTCAGTACATAGAAGACAGTTTCAGTCAGTCTCATTATTCAAATGCAGATAATAGTTCAGTATATAGCACAATATTTCATTAACTAACTGCTTGAAGTTAATTGCTAATTATAACAATAATAATAAAACTTGCTAATACTACCGTAATTTATAATTTTTTATAATATGATTCTACCTCATTATATAATTTTTGTTGCCCTAGTACATATCTTATCATCACATTAATATAATTGTAAGCTTACATGTAACTGATTTACATGGTTTACACAATTCAAGCTTTTTCACAATTTATTTGTGATTGAATTTCAATTTTATCAAACTCTAATGGTAAGGCGCTATGTCAGTATTTGCTAAATATTCGTTGTACCGCACATTTTATTGTATTTGTCAAGCTCTGAGAAATTGTTGAGTAATTGATAAACTGTCAAACTCATTACTTCAAGAAGAATGGGGAGGGACAGGCTCTCATCATTTCAAGGGACCTGTTGGAGAAGGTAGCATGAATGGTTTTCATTCATTGCATTGTGCTATATAAAGCAGGAGAAATAAATATATGTAGCGATAGCTGAAATTAGGTGCAACTCTAGCTAGTCTTTCTTTTATCAATCTATAGTGCTGGGTATTAAAATGTGTGATGTAAAGTTGTCTGCTCAATGATTAAAGATGTGATTGCGTCAAATTTTAATTAATTTTAACAGAAATTATCATTTTTTTCTATAAGTTGAGATGTTGTTTGTTGTTTTAGGCGATGTCATTGTCAAGGTATTTGAAAATTAAAATCGACAAAAATTGACCGCAGTAAAAATGCTCAGAAAAAAAAAATGTGCCCAAACTTGCCCAAAATTATGTATATAGTGAAACAATCTGTCTCTATCTCTCATATTCACATCGGCTAATGCGATAACAGTCTAGTGCTACGCGGCTCTATTGAGATATATTTTGTTTTGTATTTGCTCGTGATTGCTAGAATAAAATGTTAAATTTAGCTACAGATACATTATTGTAAATGGTTTAAACCTCTCAAATGAGGATAATTAAAAATTTGTCATATTAGTTTTCTCTAAACGCTGTGTAAACATCCGAGTACCAACTATACGATTTTGCCAGTCTACGGTAATTAGTTCGTCGAGCTCACTTATTTCATCGGAGCCTTTGTATTAGTGAAGTGCTCAGTTGCTACCCATACCGGAAACTAGTTACTAAACAAAATAAGCAAGCCACATCTTTGAAGAGAATATGTTCAAATACATGGCGAAACCAGCTGTATTCCTAAAAAAAGTCATGTATAATCAATGTTATCTAGTCATTAATAATATCAATTTGTAAAAAAGAATTTTCTGGTCACATTTGATTCAAGTACAAAACAAATGGTTTTCTACGTTGACCGAAATAATGAACGCAAAACAATGTTAATTTCTTTGAAATCAATTAAGCCAATGATTCTGGTAAAGGCTTAATAAAGCCATTCTTGCACCTGGTTGGCGGATTGTGGACTCACCTGTTTTCACTTAGTAGCGTGGAGCATAAAATCTTTTGAGCTCTCAATATTTTGTCCCTTGATATTGAGTCGCTATGCAAAAGTACCTGTTAATACAGCTCTGATTACATTTCATAAATCCATCTATCAAACAAGATTTCAGCACAGGTGGCAACGGGGCTATGATGTATTCAATATGTTTTGAAAATTGTCTTTTGCATTATCTTCAACATTATTATTTTATTATATAATTTTTACAAGCCAAAAGATTTTCATCTCAGCTAAAAGTTTTTATTAAAAACATCCATTCAAGTCGTGGCCACTCACATAGTTCCAGCTTATATAATAGGACAAATTATTCTACTGCAGTAAACTCAAACAAAACATATCATGGTTTGTGCAGCACACATTCATGTCTCACTTTTCCTGTTATGGCAGTTTCCACAACTGCTCCACTGGTGGCACTGCATAAACATCCTGTAATCAATAAAACAAATGTAATAAATATATATGTCATTCATAGATACGTTGTTCTTACCTGTATCTACTGGAAGCTTTCAATTTGGGAGTTAGATAGATTGAGAGTGTGAAACTATAAAATGAACAAATGTTTAACAAAAGCATAAGTACGCCAAGCCAACAATTCGAAGCTTTGTTTTTGGGAGTTAAAGATGGGCATTGATCGATCCATTTTTCTCACTTTCTACAAATCATAAGTGAATGTAAATTCTAATCATAAATCTAATTTGCTAGCTAAACCTGCCTAAGAAAATTTCAAGCAAATATTATAGCTAGACGAAATGATAAAAAGTTATGAAATGATGATTGGTGATAGCAAAAAATTATAATTTTATTAATTAGTAAATGTATTCATGAGTAGTAAAATTATTACCTTTAGTTTATATATAGGAGACTCAAAGGTAAAAATATATTTCATTCCATTCTTCTATCTTCCTCTGCAGCATAACGCTGCTGACGCCTGTCAGCTCTAATCATAACCTGTCTGCTCCAATCTTTAACCGCCTGATGCTCAGAAAACTCTGAGTCACCTTTGCTGGAACGGGAAGCATAGTTACAATTCTGTTGTTCGTCAATAAAACGTGTCGATGCAGTAAATTATTGACTTCAAATAATTTAGTAAATGACGATGTCGATGATGTGATCTAGTAATTGAGTAAAATCCCTAACGATGAGAATCTTCGAGATCACAGACAACGCGTTTTACGAGCGATAACATTTATCATGACCTATAAAAAAGTTTTGTGCTGATGATTGGCTAGAGAAGAGATCTTATATTTATTACTCGTGGGCTCTTTTCTCATGTATCACTATTATACACGTGATGAATAAAGCATCCGCTCCAGTCTAAGCGGTTCAAAAAATGATCTCATTCAAACACATATATCTCTGGGCAGGGTTAGTCTACAAAGACAAAAATGACATCAAATTGCAGCTGATGTTTTAGCTTTTTATTCGTCTTAATTTCATTTGATCGACTTTTTTGACGCAATCACATATTTAATAATAGAAAATCAAGAATAGGTCTATTATTGAGGTTAAATTTTAATATATTTACAGTTCACTCAAATATCCTGAATAATGCTAGATAATAATTTTGGTGTTGTTCCTAGCGGTGTGATTGCAACAATGGTCAAGCAATTATTCATCAAAATGGTATCTCACAAAACAGTTCTCAAGAAAATAATACGTTAAAAGTGAATTTGAATGGAACAGCAGTGCTTCACTTTTTTTGTGTATGCAGTAAATACAACTCTAAATAACAATAAGTAGTCAAGCATTTAAACTGTGTTTTTTGCTAAATGATCGCTTCCTTTAATACCAATTTCCCAAGCAATTATTTAATTTAAGTGTCTTTTTCTTTAATGGTTTTTGCAATTTTGCTTTACATCCCTTGTAATTTTGATGTCGAGTTTACTAGCCCACCTGATGTTTGAAAAACGGCTGAGCAAAGAGCATTATTTATTTTAATAAGGCTAGATTTCACATTCAATAGCATATAATGTCAGGAAACTGACAAAGCAAAACTTGATATTCGGGCTCTCCGTCATATATATAGGTCGCACCAAGGTTGAGCTGAAACTCATTTGCCAAAATTCTCAGTATTAATCGCTAGTAGCAGGCATCTTGAAAAATTAGCTGACATTCTCCAACAGGTTCACTGTTGTTAAATTTGAACTACGCCCTTTTTATCTTTTACTCTCAAAAATAATGAATCTATTATGCTTCCTTTCAATTGGTATTACTGATTTTATGCTGTGGCATTTGTCACCAGACATTCACTGAGCTAATCGAATCTAAAAGCTACTCTCAGATACATGAATGCTATCATTGTAAGCACTGCAGCCAATATATTCTTCACTTATAAGAAGCTTCAGCAATATTTCAACAATCACTGAGAGACAAAAACTCAGAATCTGGTGAATTATTGGCTTAGATTAGAGCTCATTGCTCTCACTAGGATGCCAATTTCCTCACCCTCTTCTTCACACACATCCGATTATTATTTGTTCACACTACGATATGTCCATCTCAGTTTGTCATGAAGAGAGAACATGGCAGCAGTTATGACGCAGCAGTCATATCTCATCCCAAACTTTATTATCTCACTCAACTGCAGTTTTTAAAGCCACCCTTTTTTATATGAGTGAATGTTCAAACAATTTTAATCTCAAGCATACATAACTCGTACATATTTATTAAATTTGTTTCATGCGAGTGATGTTGTTATTATTATTGGCAAAATTTATTTTCTTGAATGTGGTTTTTGTATTTGTTTTTGGCCCTTTCCATAATGATTATACCATTTAATAAAGCTAAAATTTATCTGCATGTCTGTTAGTTATTTATTAGAATAAATTGAACCCATGGTGATAATAACAAGTTGCTATCCTAATGCATGTTTACAGTGTAATGACTTTTTAGCAAAAGAACATTTCTCAACAAGTCATTAAAAGTACTAAAAATCAGCGAAAATGCAGCAGTAATTAAGCAATAGCCGCAATATTTGCTTTATTGCACTCCTAATTAAGCAAAATATTTTGGATGTTACACATCCAATTTGATGGACAGAAATAACAGCTGTATACTCATTACTAATTGGGAGTAATCGTGATTGTCATTGATTCAAGAGCAGCTAATTGTCAATGAATGTACAAAATGCCATTGTCTACTAAGCGCTCAGTTTTTACTAGATTGCCATTGACATGACACTTTAGAACATTTTTTGCAAAGGTTCAGCGTTTACCATGTGATCATCTGTGTAAATACATCATTCGTGGTTTAGCTTTCATTTAATATAAAATGTTTTGTTTTTCATATCAGAAAAAAGAACTTTTGTCAGTTATCTCAAGTTTGTGTCAAATTGCATGATTAGAATCTTTGTCTGTGTTGTAATATTTGCAATATTCTATAGTGTTATTTTCAAATTGTCTTACATCGACTAGACTGGATTGTTTTTGTATCTTTTAAAAACACAGTGTTCAATTTGAAGAATCGGCTATGAGTGTATATATAAAACAATTAAACTGACTTTATTTCAAGGGCTTCATGCACTACACAATATCATATTACCGGTACTATGTGCAAATATTGCTGTTACAAAAATGCGAGATGGGCAAGTTCAACAGTTTATGCTACACTAATACTTCAAAATTAAACAAATATATGCATATATTAGCGAAATGTATTAAAAATCAGCTTATAAACAATGAGAGTTGTCCTACCACTTGCTATTAGTCGGGCATATGCTAATGGCTAATTTGAGTAAGCTTACTAATAGGAGCTAACTACTTGCTCTCACGGTTGAGCATTCATAAAATTACGCCACCACTCTCCACGATGTTGCACCATCACGTTGTGGCGTAATGGAGAGCGATAGCGTATTTACATCTATATAACGGCATATATCGCCTAATCATTCCATCAAGCTCATGTGGATTAATCGGTAAGGGATTGAAGTGGTGAACAGGAGGGTCTGAGATCAAATCTTCTGCCATACATATTCTTTATTTCAAGATTTTTGCAGCTATAGCTGGACAAACACACCGACACAAACTTTGAAATATAAATATACATGTATATAGATTTGCTTTCGTTTAAACTGCAGCATCTTCATTAAACTTTGAGAAGTATAATTGATTGAGAACGCCCACTTATAATTTTTGTCATATCTATTAGTCCTCACTGTAGTGTAACTGTATACAACCAAATCAAAATAAAAAAACTTCTAAATGCAATATGTATTTATTTACAGTAGATTAAATGCTATTCCAATATTTTTCATGGCGTAGTCAATAGAGTTTCAGTTGTGAAACAGCTGGTCTGTATGGCTTTTTTTTTTTAATATTTGATATAAAGAATTTCTACATACTAAGTTTCTAGATACAAAGTCAAATTTTTCCCTCATTTGCTTCTGATGTTTAATCCATCATATGCTAGAGCAGACATTCCATTAAGAAAATATGTTTTAATTTAGTGTAGATGCTAAAAACCTTTCAATAAATACGTCAGGTAATGTGCATAATGTTAAAACAAGTGCATGGTATAAAACTGCGCAAAAAACTAAATTATATGTAAAAGCTATATTAATTATGCTATGATAATTGATATCAGTAAGTTATTATTATTACTTTACTGTAGCAAAATGAAAACGGAAACAGGCTCAGCAATGTGTAGGTTCGGCGGTAAAAGTTGCTATATAAGGATATGCTATGTAATTCATTTTTACTTAGGCTAGGTAAAATCTTAGACTACTGTAGTTTGATTTATAGATTTTTTATGTTTCATTTTTTTAATCTTTTTTCCTTTCTTCAACTTCTGAAACTGCAAAATTTAAAAAAAATTCAGACTGGTATGCTAAAAATTTCTTTAAATTCAAAGGCAAATATTTGCTCAAGTGTTACATCACATGTTGTCAAATTCATATGTTAAGGTGATCGTAGTTAGTCATTCAATTGTACAATGAATGTCAATATTGTCATTCAGTCAATACCTCATCTCACTTTCTATTTTATCTCTCGCACAGTCTGACTGAATAATATGCTCACCTAACTTGTGATTATTTGAGTGATTTATTAATTGGCCACGAAACAGGAGTACTCCCTGTAGAACTTACGCAAAACTTTAGTAGGTTTTATCAGAAAGTATCGGTATTTTGCTATCATTTTCGATTGTTTTGTTATGTTTGAGGTGATCTGACTGCCAAGATATTTCATGATTAAAATCTACAAGTCTTGATCGCAATTAAAAACGCTCAATTTTTTCTACTACAATTTTGTGTAAGTTCATCTTTAACATGGCAGCATTAGTTCTAGTAACTCTTTAGTTTACGGTTTCTTTAGAAAGGTTGGATAACTTAGGAGGCTGAGTATAGGGTCGAGGAAGTTTTTTATTTTGTAAAATATGAAAGTATTCCATATTTGAAATATAAGCTTTAAGTTGTGGTCACCAGAACGGCTGCTTATATGATTGATAAGCACCCATTTTGAAGACAGTTTGAATATGCCAACAAATTCTTTTTTATTCAATATATCAATTTTTGTCACTTTGACTATTTAATATGCTTATTTTAAAAATAAACATCGATGTAATTTTTTGTTGCTGATCTATTGGTATTTTTTGGCATCGGATTTTCATCGCCATCACTCTTCATTGTCATACTTTTCAGCCAAACTTTTCCATGTCTGACAACTCCAGCAAGACTGTCATTTCTGCCATAGATGCATCTGTAAAAACTGTAATCGAGATTACTCAATGAGCATCTTGTCAGCTTTCTCAAAAGCCAGTGTCATGAGCTTGTCAAATAAACCTCATGCCGTGATCCATCTATTTGCAAATTACCTTTACAATAGGACAATCCATATATAAATTATCATCTCTAACTCTTTCACCTTTCCATCCAGATGCCTTGCTGCTCGGGGCTCTGTCTTTCCATTCCCGTTTCAAAAAAGAAACTGCTAACTTGCTCAGGCAGCTAATCCCTTTCTAACTTTTATTTATTTCTAACACATTGCTCTCACTTTTTCTTCCACTTGTTATCTTAACACCTCCTAGGCTTTCTCTCTTCTACCAACTATCACAAAAGTTAATGTGCCCTGATACTACTTACATGTAATCCACCAGCGTATTAAACCTTTTTAGTCATTTGAATATTAGTCTTGTGGAAGGCTGTTTATAAAATTGTAACTCTAGGTATTTTAGGGTAACTGCACTTAAAAGCTTACTTCGTATAAAGGATAAATCAATAGCAAACTATTAATATTTGGTAGGATTACCAGTAAGGTGATATCAACCAGCTGGAGCAACAAAAGTTCGTCTGATACCAATAATATCAAAGCTGTTAGTATTCATTTATTATGATTTTCTTTACATTACAAGTAACATATAGTAAAATGACTACAATGGCATTTTAATAACTGGGAATGATTTTGAAAAGTTCGCTTCAGTGTACTAACTTACTAACAAGTTGGCATTTTAATGCATCATTCAAAAACACAATTTTGCAAAATACTAATGTAATTTAATGCCAGCGCAATTTATAGTTTAGGCAAGCAGTATCTGTCATCTACTGTGGTTGGCAATGCAGGCAGCTTGCATATTATTCTCAAATCGGAATCAGAAATTGTGCTACAATCAGCCAGTTTTGAAGTTAATAAAAGTGGTTGCACTGAAATTTTAGCTATTTTCACATGACAGTTGATTATGTCTGTAAAGTAGTAGAGAATTTGCGTGACCCATGTTTACTGAGACCAAACTAATTTCATTTTGAGCTATTTTAACCTATCGACACCTTCAGTACCAAGAAAAACTTAGGTTGCATGTATGCTTCAATAAAATGGTTTAATCACACAAGGTCAAAGGCTTTTATTGATATTTGTTGTATATGAATCCTCCTGTCATTGCATCAGAGACAAGAAGGCTTGTAGGCAAACAAATCGTTTTTCAATCTGTAGCTTAAGCACTTGTGCTTCAGATAGAAGTAAAATATTGTAACATCAGAGTTATTTAACAGTATTGCTAGTAGTTTTGCAAGCGTAAGCTATAAAGGCAAAACAAGCATTGAGCTCTTTGGTCGACTTGAGGAGGTCCTTTGATTCATAGTAAGGTACAATGTTTATGTTGATGTATTACTCTTATGAAATCTAATATTTCTTTAGAGATTGACGTCTGCCTTTATGTGTGTTAAAGGGTTCTTTTGTGTGACAAATTAAATGCTACAGTCAATTCATATAATTATTTACATAGCGAACTAAAATTTTGTTACTGTGACTGCTTTTGTTTATTGTCACTGTTTAATTCAACGGAACACAGTACATGAACAGAGAGTGACGAGTATTGAGATAGCGCCATTGCTAGGTGTCAGAGTGTTTTACTTGATCAGCACATAGATCGACTACTAGTAATTTTTTACGGCTTCCTTATATTCCTCATTCTTCAATCTCGTTGTACTTTTCAATTTTCAACATAGACAAGCTTAGCGCATATGGTAAGTATTAGCAAAAACTAAATATTCAGAGAATCTTTTCACTAAAAAACTTGTTGTCAGCGGAGAACAACTGCTAATGTGTATCTGAGTTATGTAGATTATGTAGTAGCATTACTTCAAATCTTATAAATTAACATTGCTGAACACTGTCCTTCATGAATTACAAAAAGTTTTATCTGATATTCAACATGCATTTAGACAAGTTCTATTGATAGACCAAATTCCTTATGTTAGAACATTGTTTGCTTTGAGTAAACTTAACTTGATGCACAATCGTATCTAACGAGTTGTCTCGATTTAGCATTGTGCTTTCAATGTTTATGGAGTTTTCAAATATTTTTAAAGCACTGGAGATTTTATCATTCACGTGTTTTACATAAATAGCTCAGCATAGCCACATACAAAAAGAGTCACAACTCTTTTAGTCAATGTTTACTGACTTTGCAATTTCTTTGAAAAGGTTTTGGTGCAGTTTTTATATATCTGATAAGGATAAGGCTGAATATTGAACCTGAGTACACTAAGTGCGAATTTGCAGTACTTTTTACTAAAATTTACCTTGTTACTGTTGCATATTTTAACAAAGTGATATCTATATTGTAGGGTTTGATACACCTAGAGTTCCGTGTAAATGTATATGCTGTATCAGTTACATAAGGTCTAATAATGCCAGTTTCCTAGGCCAACATGGCTGTCAAAAACAGGCTTAAATTAGCTGATTGTTTTTCTCTCATATAATTCTGCCCGGTGTATGTCTAAGTATCCACATACTTCCGCCCGATGTATGTAGAAGCTCATATACACTTCCATATACTTCGGGCTCTAGGCAAATCCTACATTTAACAAAGTTCTTATTAATGTGCAAAGCACTACATTTTGCATTATAGTTTAAGAGAAAAAGCAAAATATTCATCGTGAAATAGGATACGAGATAAGCACTCATTTCGTTCTGCGCATATCCATAAAATTTGGCGTTATCTTCTATGTGTCACTTACAACGATGTGGGACTGACACAGTACCTACTCTATCAATGACAGACAAACGAATCCAATAAAACGTTTTAAATGTACCAAACACATCTATAAGGCAAGCATTTGGTTATCATAACTTAAAATATTTGTAATGGTTTTAGGCCGCAGCTTTTGCTGATATGTTACTAAGCATGCGTTTATTCACTGTCAATAGGGCCTATTCGACGGTTGTTATGTACCATCATGTACCCCATTCGAGGCAAAAACTACTGTATTTTCCCGAAATTTATATACGGTTACGCGATGAGAATCCGATTGCCTCATGTATACTGCAATGGCATAGGCCTACCTCTGGAACTGGGAACTTTGTAAGCCCATAGACTGATAGCTACAGCCTTAACTAACTTCGATAACTTTTGGTTTTTATTGTCATGGACATTTTTCAAATTTTTACAATTTGCTCGATTATTCAGCACACAGCGTGTAACATTACAGGAAGAAAGGTTTGTGATGGCACTATCAGATCAATTGCAAATATATTATAATACGATGCTTTGCAGTGTAGCGCGTCTATCTTTTGTACTGCTCCTACGGCCTTATTCAACTGATCAAATATCAAAAGAGTCATTATAATCTTTCACTGACACGTAGGTCTTATACAAGCGTACCTGAGCAGGTGGCAGTTGTGTGACAGTGAAAACTGCTTGGATATCTGGACAAAATGTATAGGTTAGTGTTAATGTTTATTATTTGAGCGATAAATAGGCTTAGCTTCTAATTTTCATGAATTACTATGAAGTTGTATCATCTGTAAAGCTTGTTGAGGTAGACACGCGTGTCCTTAATTTGGGATATTTGCATGTGGTAATAATTTCAAAGGATACAATGCGTAATGCAGAGATGCCGGCAATAATTAAATGTTGAGGAGATGAACTGTAGTTCAATATTTGAAAGCAGACCGGAATGTATGAATGAACTAGGCACATGCTTATAGATTAAAATGATAGTATTCATTAATAGACCATATTGACTAATGAGTTTGTAGTGATAGTAGTAGCCACAGTGAAGTGCAGAGAAGATGATATATCTATATGTATTTCTCAAAGTTTGTGTGTATTCGTCTTGTGATTGTCCAGCTATAGCTATTATATCTTGGAAAAAAGAATCCATCTCGCAGAAGGTTTAACCCCGATCCCTCTGATGCCTTACCAATTTAGCCACATGAGCTTAATGGATTCATTAGGCAATATATGTCACTATATGGAAGCAAATATGCTACTGCTTTCTGTTGCAATGCAACAGTATGGCGTAATGTCATGAGAAGCAGTAGCTCTTATTAGTAATTTTGCTCAAATGTTCCATTGGCAATGTACCAGACTAATAGTAAGTGGCAGGCAACTCTCATTACCTCGCATTGTTTATAAGCTGATTTTTAATACCAGGACAACGCCTGGGTAGCACAGCTGTATGAGTATATATGTAACCTAATACTATATGCAACTACATAATTCTTTTGGTATACTAGTTTTAGCTTAGGTGAATGAAGCCTGCGCTTGCAGTTAGTAACTTTTGCTATGCTTACATCATATGTGTGTTCTTCATGCATATCTTCCATTTACTGAATATCATCTTGTACCCGTTTTCCTAGGGTTGTTTTCATTTCCTGTTGCTTATAAGGCCTTATCTTCTGAGATGGTTATCAGTTATTTAGAGTAAAGCGCTATTAGTAACAGTCTGACATGTTTGCTCTAATTATTGCGCATTTCATGAACATTTTAGGCAGTCTCTGTGTCATAGATTACTTTTTACTCTTCGACGTTGAAAAGTCTCAAGTATATGGTACATGGGACTATAATGCCAAACATGAGGTTTTGTGATTCAGCAAAATAACATTTTACTTAAGTTTTAAATTGCATTCAATAACATTTGCTGCACAGTTTTAGCAGCATTCAAGGTCTGGCATATACATATCTTAAAGTGATTTGGTGGAGACAAGAATTAGTTGTCAGCAACAAATGCAGCAATTCATTAATCATGCCAGTTGGCTAACTGTTTTTCAATGTTATAGTTGTTGTGATAGACTTGCAATATGTTTTTTTAGACAATTTACTTTTTTGTTTCCACTGTTTGGAGTTTTAGACATTGTTTATTGTCCGCATCTCTGTAAATTATACCGACACTAGAAACCTAGCTTATTAGGTTGGCAGATGTGATGTAACGCAGCTTTTATTATTCATACAAAATGACGATAAAGCATTTGCTTATGTTTTTTCTCATGCGTCCCCTGTCTTTGACTCACTCTCAAATTACTGATGCACCTAACTGCCTACAATCAATTCTTTGTGCCCACCTTTCATCAAGATAGAGCCTGTTTTAGTAATTACGTTTGCAGGCCTCCAACCACAAAATCATAACTTTAGCATTTCCTGTTACACACTGATTTCGTTTGACTTGTGGGTTGATTGTCAGCGGGTCACCATTCATTCTAGAGACAAATATAGGTGTTTCTTTTGTCAGGTCAAGTTTGCTTCACAGATCAGCGCTAACGCAGGATAGTTTGAGGTGTGAAAGGTTGGTTTGTAACTTTACTAGGTGTATTGTGTAAACTTGCGTATCATGTTACTAGAGCTGCATAGGAAGAGCAGCTGAGCTAAGCACAAGGAGGCATGTCATTAGTATAAACGAATAACAAATCGGATATTTACTCATTAGATCATGTTCATGCCCAAGGGTAAAGTGGAATATTGAAGTAGCAGTTGAAACTATATGTTGCCGTTCATTCTCTGTAGTAGACACCAACTATGATGGTGAGTGCTAATGTGTATCAGTCGCTAGTCATACCGGCACCAAATTGATTCTAATCACAATGTTTCTGCATATTATTATACATTTGTGTGCTTTGTGGTCATTTTGGTTATAATATCGGTTGTTCTGGTTTCATTTACATGTAACCGAAAATTATATTCATTGTTAACTATATGACCTTTGCTGCAAAAATTAAGACAGTATGGTATTTCTTGTTGTATCAGTAACCTAAGCTAGTCTTCCTTTGTTGGGTGTTTGGGTAATGTCTTGCTGTCCTAGCTCTGAAATAATTTCTTTTTCCTTTGAGTTATATGAATAATTATGTTGATTTTTGTAGTGTTGTAGTTGTTCGTCTCCCTTACATGAATTTTACATATATAAATTAACTTATGTCTAGTTTTAACTAAGTTTGAAAATGTCATGCAGTAGCAGTTCACAGTTGATGGCCTATTTAAGCGAATTATGATAAAACTCGTGATTTAACCAGATTGTATACATGTATTTCAAATTGGATGTTTATCGAGTACAGTTGAGGATTGAAATTATGTGGTTATTGCCATCAACTCTTATAGCTGTAAAAAATCTTCATTAAAATCACCCTATGAAGACTACTCAAAATTAGTTGAGTGAGAAATAGGTTGGCTTAGATATATTAATGCGAAAAGCAATAAAGAACTTTTGGAATCTCACCATTATTGTCAAAAGTCACTGCAAGTAATTTTGTTGGTTACACCAGGATTTTTCAGTCTCTTATGATCATACATTTGGCTCATAGGACCTACTACTACTCTGTGGTCACTAAGCTTCTTGTGCTATGTACCAACCAGCACCGCATAACTGTGCTATATGTATTGCTAGTTTTAGTCAGCAAGTTGCCAAGTGAACAACTGCTAGTCTGGAGGTTTTATTTTTCATGCCAAAAGCTAGAGTTAGCCTGATGATAAATGATGACATAGTATCCATGACAGTCATCGAATTTGAAGATTCAAACACTGCCAGACGTTTCGTCGAGCCTTAGTGTCATTAGGTGACCCCAAGACAGGCGGTTGGTTCATTCATTATCCAGTAGGAAACAATGACAATTTTTTACTCTGGGCTTGCTAAAGACTATCTAATCTCCATAAATGTTTGTGTGAAATAGCATTCAGGCGGAAACACTTCCTATGCTATCTGGATCAGTTAGTGGATTGTGATTGTAAGAACTTCTATTGGCAAAAAGAGATTGTTTGGTTTAGTAGCAAAACATGGGATCCAGTGTGTGACTGTGTGAAGGTATGTACTGAAGCCCTCGCATTCTGCGGGTACAATGGCTTGTAAGACATTGTTTACCCTTAGGATAGCTTCTACTGATAAGCAGACAGTCTATATGAAGATGGAGAGATTGACAAAGGATGTAAACTCAAATATATCTCATCACCAGCGACCCAGGGTAAGTTATCACTCACTACTTGTTGTTTCACTTGTGTAAAAAACTAGGCTTCAAGAATTAGTGATAGATGAGTACTTGGGTCATTTTTGAGTGCATCTAGTCATAAACCATGGAGACTGATTAAAACACCAACTATAGTAGTTTACAAAAAGTTGTACATGTGCTTAGTTATACAGTACCTTTGGTTACCTACGAAACTTTTACCGTATTACAACAATAGATGATGCTGCTAGGGCGAAGGTCAAATAAATATTTACTGACTGCTTTAATCAGGGAAATAGAAGATGAGTTAGCTTGTAATAAAAAACCTATTACAAGATAGCTAGGAAGTTTAGAGGCTACTAGTGATGTTTTGATGTTTTAGTTATTCGAGATTCTATAAAAGATTTTAAAAATTTCTTGATTTGTTCAAATAATACTAAAAGAGCATATAAAATTAACAATTACTCGTGTCATCACATGCAGATTGATTGTTTTACTAATAGTTAATGTAATTAGCGACTGCTTCAAGCATTAGTAGCCTTTACACCGGTATATGCATCAAGCCTTCATGTATCAAAATGAATGTCTGAAGGAACAGCATGAACTGCATTGTGAACACCCATATAAACAAATGTGGGTTGTCTAAATTAGGCATGAATCAACATTCATCAAGGTAAATGCAGTTTGACACCTAAGTTAATTGCTGCTAATTGTAACTTACTTTTTATAATATTTCGCGCAAGCGCAAAAATAGCTGTAGTACTGGCATGTAGAGCAGAAATACTATAATTTTGACCATCCTGCATCTGTGTAAGACACACTATCACTATTCGGTTTGGAGATGCATGATTTTCAGTCAAATGTGTTAAAGAAATCACAATGTAGGTTTATATGCTATTCGTCTAGTTACCACAGCGATTGGGAATGTGTATTTCATCTACTCTTAGTGTTGTAGAACAACCAATAATAATAATGAGTTACCACTTAGTGTAGGCCTATCTCTTTCTTTTTGTAAACTAATTATTGGCCAAGTAGATAGCCACACAGTCACACTAGTAAGAGAGAAATGAAAAAGGTGTGTGAGAAGCTATCATGGTTCATTATTGGTCAATGGACTTATAAAAATCTTTTCACTCAAGCAATAAGCGATCGATTGTTGACAAATATAGTGGGTGCAGGTGACTTTTGCATAAGATATTTTTATTAGCAAATAAGTTTTGCTCGCAAAATAAAACCTCACAGTAAAATCATACAGTTAACACCATACAGTTAAAGCCATACAGTGTAAAACCATAGTTTATTTTGCTGATAGAGCGAAAGCCGAGTATAGTGTACTGATTCTATCACTGAGGTCTATCATTAGACTATCACGCAGAATATTACATATAGGAGTCCAGGTTATCTAATAAGTTACTCAGTCGTTGATTGACCATATCAACTTCAGTTGCTAGAAAATATGGATTTACGATAATCGCCCAATTACTGTAGTATTTTAACTTGCTTTGTTAATTTTGCATTTACCGTGTTACAATGTTTGTCAAACACATATGTACACTAATACATGCAGTATATTATGGAACATGAGCCGCCAGAGTCAGTTACATTCTCATAGTGAGGAAGTGGATGATGGTGAACTGTGTTAATAGGTAAACCACAGAATATTTTAAATGAAATGGAAATTGTCAACTGATATTCTAACATGAAAAAACAATCAAAGGCTAAAACAATGAAAGACTTTTAATATCTGCAGTGAAAGATTCTCTTTTTATCACTAACCAGAAACAAGACTCCAATGTGCACAAAAGTAAGCTATTATTAGATTTCACAGCCACACCATTTTCTTATTCATTTCTTAGAATTCGGTTTGGTTTAGAACCAACTTTTTTTTGCACTTTTGTGAGTTTGCAAATTCAATGGTAAAAGAAGCTTATCTTAGCAAGCTTGTCAGAAGTCTTAAAAATGTTAAACAACAAACCTCTAAAATCTATGTAGCGCCTAACTTTTTATACAGACAGTTCTATTCTAAAGCATTTAGTCTATCCCTGTTCAACCAGTTTGCGTTTGCACAACCAGCTCTTCCAACACTTTCACCATGACAGCTAAAAATGTTTGGCAAATGATTTGGAGCGTCGGCTCACCATCACATGCTATTCATTCATTTTCAAAAAATGTTTTAGAATAACAAGTTTGTTTCACATTATTGATAAGGTCATACGCTATTTGTTTGTCATAAAGTCATTTGTCATTGCCATTATGTTGTGAGTTAGTTATTGATTATATTTAGGGTTCTACTATGAATAGCAGCAGAGCAAAGAAGTAATGTGAGGCTTTAGGTTTAGCAGAAGTTCTTTAGGTAGTAGATGGTGTGGATCATCTTCATAGACATGTACTTGTTTAACTATTGTATGTACATCTAAGTGTCATGTCACAATAGTTACCAAAAATACATTAAATGATAACTCAAGCCCACATTTTCTAAATACTTAGTGATTTTATCATTCATTTTTTGTAAGAAAGTTTTCTAGCAGTTCAATTTCAATACCTGAACCACCATTGAATGATGTATTCTTTGTGGCTAACCATGGACTAGTTATGGTGTCAATTTAAAAACATCATCATTCAACCAGCATCAACCTGGTTGGCACAGTAGGTCTATGTACCAGCATAAACACGCTGAGGTATTTGTTCATCATTGGAACACAATAAGCTAAAAATTATATTCAAATGAAACTTGACATTTTCGTAACATTTTTATTCGTATAAATAGGGACTTTAATGTTCAAAAAATACCAGCTGTTGGTATAGTACACTGTTCTAGTGTCTCATCTAGAGTGACATTCAAAGCTATCTCTTTATACTGTTGCAACTCATACGTCACAAATGATTCAGGGAATACAAATATTCTGCTGCAGATCTGACTGGCATATGGCATATATTATGCAAACCAGTACAGGAAGATGGCATCTGAGATATAATTTATTAAAAAAATGTTGCTTTTTATATTTATGCCACTTTATGAAGGGTGATACCTGGCAATCATTGAGGTCTCACAAACCTCGAGTCTCACAAACTACAATATGGGGAAATAGGAGATACAGTGTCATTCTTGCTTAATCCGAAGTAATGTTTTTATCTGATGCCCATTTTATTTCAACTACATGTATGCATTCAGTCTCATGTACTAACAACTATTCTGGTTGAAACAATCTGCTACTAGCCGATTTTATATGTTGGCATTTATGGTGAGAACAAGAAAAATTAGTGTTTTGCATTTGATCAGCAAATTACATGTATGTGTAGTTTTCCTAATGTTTTCACTCAGCTTTGTTGGCCATAATGTATTACTACCCTTGAAGGATGAGAGAAAGTCTGTTACATTTGATATGGAGAATGAGGTACTAGTATTTGCATGATTTCCTATTCCCTCTCCTTCTAGTTCTCCATTTTCTTGGTTAGCAAATTTCCTTCACTGTCTGTTCGCATGCAAATATCTGACTATTCATGAGAATGATGACTAACGAAGACCTCAATGGATGTTGTGGAAGTTTGTCCAATGAATACGGTTAAAGACTGTCCAATGAATACCGTTAGTCTTCATTTGTTAGGCAGATGTTCCCAAACACATGTTGTGCCCTATAAGACTTGCATCCATGCTTTGTAAAACTTTCGCTTGTTTCTTTGTTGTTTTGTCTATTAGTGTAGCAATCTTATCTGTTGTATCCCGCCGGGATAGAAGCTACATAGTTAGAGTATCCTAGTCGTTCATCGGGTCTCACACCCGGCAGCGACAGCACCCGTGATGCATCTAGCTATGATTTCGATAAAAAATCATACCACAGGATTGAGTCAGCATTTCAAGCTTCGCCGAGGCAGCCGCTTAGTGAAGGCTCTGAATAATATCACATCCTGTACTGCATGCGGTATGGAAAGTACTGTCAAAGTCGATGCAGAGGTTTGTTCGTCGAATCAGCATATTTATTAGTTCGAGTGTCTTCAGCTTTTTTTTCTCTAAGCACTTTTCTATATTGGGAGCATATAGCACACGTCACCTATACAGGATATGTCAACACAATACAGTCACATTAACGTGATATCTACTCACAACATTATAATATGTATAATTCTATATTATATAGTAATAATATTGTTTCTATAATTTTGTTAACCTATGAACTACATATATGTTGTCAAGTCCAGCAGCTACTTGTAGAGATCATGGCAGGCTAACTAATTAATTCCAAAGTTAATAAGTGTACATGTAGTGTAACCATAGCAACTATAGCGTGTTTTTCAGAATATGTAGTGATCAGGTATAACCGGTTTTTTATATTATGCACAGAAATATGGCTGCCCTAATGTCATAGAGAATGTTTAACACACTAGGCTCAATATTCTCTAATTTTTATGTCTGATCCTAACATTCCTAAAAAACAGGTGTAATAGTTTACCTAATCTCTAAACATCTAAAATAATACTTTTTAAATAGACACCATATATATGGTTTGAATTTTTGTTGTACATAAAGAGGTAATGTCATGATGTCTTCCTTCATGAATTCACTTCATAAGCTATGTTATAATGCCAAACTATTGTAATCGTCACACTAATAATAGTATTTCATTGTTGCAAAGTTTGATAATAAAAAATGCATATTTGATACAGCGTTGTTCAAACATACCAACTATAAACATAGTAAAGACATTCTAAGTTTTACCTAAGTAAAGTAATGCTGTAGGACAAGCTTGAGGTAGAAGAGTTGGCGCGAGGCCTAAAAGTAAGATCAGACAAGCCACACCTTGTCAGCCTCGGAGGAGGCAGATTGAGCACTGCTGTTACCATTCTTCCTCTTGATAAAGGTTTGTACTTGGAAGCATGTGTTTCCTGTTTTAAAAAAGTTTTTCCATAATACACAGAATTGACAATTGGGCACTGTTTGCATGCAATTACTGCAATCCACCTAATAGTAAAATACGCCAAATTTATTAGTATTTGTCAACAAGTTGTGGCAATCGGTGGTTTTTCTTTATTGATTGAACCGATCTTTCATAGTTTATTTTATACAAGTATCCAATATTATTGTCAGAAGAACTTTCTAATTCTGTTTGTATGTCAGCCCAGGCAAAGTTACTAGTTACAGATATTTAGAGCAGAGGTTAATAAAACTTACTTCTTTCTTTATTCAAAGTTCCAAGAGAATTAGTTGTGTAACTCAACTTTAATAAAATACTATTATAAGTTGCTTTTCATTTAGCTGCAGGTGAAGATAGTCTTGTGAAACAAGCACAGGCAAACAACACGCTAAATACATTTGGTGCTCCTACAAGATAGGTCTGGTTCATTACTAAACAGTCTAGGTAGCGGACACGCTTAAATATCCTTAATTTATTCAAAGGTCAGCCAAGTCTGATGGGGAGGATGTTATCAGACAGCACATTGTACACCTTGCCAAGTGGTATATAAGACGTTTCCTGAGGCTAAGGAACTAATTTGAAGTTGACATTTTTTTTTTATTCTGAGCTGAATGTTCCAACAATGCATTAAACTTCTAGTGAATGAAGATTGTGGTATTTTTGAAACTCTCTGATAATTCCTAATCATCAACTAAGGACTTTTTTACTTTGATACTAAAATTCATTGTTCGGCAAGTCCCCTGACTAAATAGTGCGTTCCGTAGTATATGTCCCTCGCATTGTAAAAATAAGATATCGGTCATTCTGCATACCTTGTGACAACCTTGAATAATTTTGTAAAGAAATGTGAAGCATTAGCAATGGGGTTAACTCAAAGCCCCAGCAATGATTTTAAACAGGTTTTGGAACTCAACTACGTTTAGTATGTATGCATAGCGGCTATAGTTTTTAATTTTGAGGCAGTAGTTATTCTCAGCACAGCACCTACAAGGACATAATTTATAGAGCTCATTATTATAAAATTCATTGTTAACCAGTTTATTATTGTATCAGATTATACAGCAGTTTAGATTTAGTGCTCACATTACTAGTCATCACCTCTTTTTAACCAGTAAAGTGAATGAAAAGTCATGGTGTGAATTTGCTGAATATTGAATGTCTGATCCAGCCATACATTATCATGACTACAGGCCAAACTAGATTGTGCGATATAGATACTTTTGCAACAAAAAACTCTTCCCAAAAGTTTCCATCACAGAAACACAAAAATGCTGTTTAAATTTTTGTTGAAAAATATGAAAGTTCTTTCTGACATTGAGTTGTGCTCTCTTTCCTAATACATCTAATAGTACTGTTCTAAATACGGAGTTGAAACAATTTGTTATTACATATCGTTATAAAATGAATGCATAGCCTGCGTATTATCTTATAGGTTGACTTACAACAAAATTCACATTACAGTTATTTGGTATTAAAAGATTCACCATGTCTTACTCTGCTGTGTTGTAGGCGCAAAATATGTGGAAATGTGATTACAAGCTCTTGAAAACTCAAAAACGAACAGTTAGTCGCAGCCATCACGGAACTGCCATAGATCGTAATCAGTTTATTTTTCTGACGCAATCATTACATTTGGTTATTGTTTTGTCACGTGATGTTCTCGCATAAATTTAAAGGCCAATAAAAGGCTCAATATAAAACTTCTCGTAGCACTAGTTTATGACAAACACTTCGGGTTTTACCGAAGACCCCGTATCAAACATAGATGCTCGCTACTTTACAGTTTTGTTTCAGCTTGATCTAATCGTCTAGTCGTGATCTGATCATGTGACCCATACTTCACAAATAATTTCTGCAGCATTTTTCGATTATCAAAGGTGACCAACAGGCTCGTCATGTTTATCAGACAATGATGTGTACTCCTTCGAGCTAAGGTTGAAAAATTAAACGAATTTTTACAGTAGGTTATAGGATATCAGTGCTGAAAGTGACAGCAATACAATGATGATAAAATAGACACGTAAGAACAATAGACATGGTTTTATTGAATGCGTGAAGTATATTTGTGAAAATATTTCGACGAATGAGGTTGCTTGAAAGTGTAAACAGAAGCCATCTTTTACAACTACGTCCCATTTGAGCCGTTTTGGAAAGAGATTCCAATCTACGGCGGTTTTGTGGTGGCTGCGATTAACTGTTCGTGTTTGAGCTTTCAAGAGCTTTTAATTACATTTCCACATATTTTGCACCCACAACACAACAGAGTAAGACATGGTGAATCTTTTGATATCAAATAATTAAAAGGGGATTTTGTTGCAAGTCAACCTTTAACATACTTCATTACCTTTGCATAACAATCAGCTTGCATTTCTAGAATTTGGGACATAAATAAGGGTGGCTTTTATCCAGGAGTTTCCAACCAAGGGCAAATGTGCCGTGGTTGGTATCATCTATAAATTAATTAGATTTGTCAAAGAAATATCTCAAGCAAATGAGCAATCAGAGTTTTCACATCACGTCAGCACCCCAAGGAGGGTGACAGGTTGATTTACTCTGATGCTTGACAGCAGATGAAAACATAGACAAGTTATCATGCTTTCTGACTTGCATGTTATAACTGCAGATGGGCTCTCGATCAAAACTTTGGGCTTGTTTACCTTGATTTTTTTATTTTTAAATATTATATTTTATATCATAAAGTATAAATTCCTGACTTGTGGACCTTAGATTTATCACTATACTCTACTTGCATTGCTTTAGGATTTGTAGTTGTTTTCTCTCTTGCAGGGATCACTCGAGTAGGCAGTGCTGAAAGTCAGGACATAAGGATTCATGGTGCAGGAGTGAAAGCGGAGCATTGCTATATAGAGAACAGTGAGACTGTTACAACTCTCTGCCCTGTTGATAATTCACTCGTCTCGGTAGATGGCGAGCATATCTCACATGCAGTAGTGCTTACTCAAGGTATCTCTTTCATATTTACTCACTGCGCTACTGCCATATGCTTCCAAGGCCAATTAAACACTGGGCATCAAGTACTCATGTATTTGCCTTATTATTAATGAACAAAAGTACTTCAGGAAGGCTTCATACAGTCAAACCTCTGTTAAGGATTATAAGGGTGTTAAGGAATCTAATAGATTTTTCATCATATGCTGTAAAATTTGAGTGAATCATAGACTTTTGGAGTTTTTTCCAGCATTGCAGTTTTATAAATGAAAGTGAAGATGTTGATAAAAATTAAAAAGGTAACATAAGTATAAAGAAATATGAAAATATTTAGCCTTTGCATGTTTAAACTTTACCTAATCTATTTAAAAAATAGTTTGACCGCGTATCTTTGTCACCATCTCCATTTCCTATCCTACATATCACTGAGCCTAAACTGTCAGTTGCTGGTATATAAGGTCAAGTATCCCTAAAAATCTCTTTCTATTGATTATTATTTAACTAATCTATATAAATCTCAATGTTTGTCTGTCTGTTTGTCCACATGTTAAGATATAGAGATAAAATGCTAGGAATGAACAATCTGCTGCGCACTGGTTTTGAACTCTCAACCTCCAGTTCTGCAGACAGGCATTTATTCAATATACTACGCTGTCCAACTGGCTATACTCTGGAATAAATTGAGCACACACTTATTATACAAGTCATTTTTGATGGCTTCACACTTGACACTGCAGCTAGTGTCATGCGTCAAGCTATACCAAAAGAAAACCACCTGCTCATATATTAAGAAAAATGCTTACACTCGCATGGCCAACAAGACTATTGCAATCAGTGTAGATCTGTAGTAGGCACTGCAGCTGGTACAGTATGAATTATACAAAAATAAACACGGTACAAAGAAATAAACAAAATTCCTTCATTTAAAAGAGTTAGAATGGTAAATGTTATATATATTGATTAAAAGTAAAGTTTTTGTAAAAAAACTTTTTATTATCTGTGCAACGCTGGGCATTCACCTAGTTCTTACACAGAAACTAGTTGATTACATGTAATATAGTTTTTTATTGAGTTTTATATAACATGTTTGTTTTGATTTTATGGGTAATTACCTACAGTATTTATTAAAAGTTGTAAGTATTTTAAATGTGATTTGTATTGTAGGATTGTAAGTATTGATTAAATTAATAATATATTCTTACCCAAGTGCAACAGTTTTAACATGCGAATCTGATCTCAGAATGAATTAACTTCCGATGTAGAGGATTGACTGCACAGCTGTATCTTATTTACAAACTACGTAAAGCGCAAACTAAACATAGTACTGATCATGAACAGCGTAGTAGAAAATTCAAGTGCAGCAAGTCTAGTAAATGATTCATGGGTGACTGCAGCATAAACCTAAACATTAAGGAAGATTGCATTGTCCCACGACCAAACAAGAGTGAAACGATTGATTGGGAGAATTAGGATAAATGCACATGTGCACACAACTCCCGAAAAATTATCCGTTAACAGCCGTCACCAAACCCTTGCAACGAAATCCTATCAACAAATTTAACTATTTTTCAGTAAAGTCGTTTAAGTATAATAATGATACAAAACGCATATAAACCTATTTAAATATGTTACCAAGCCTTTGAAAGGTTACCGCAAATTCCTAAAACTAACCCATCTGATCGGATTATACATAAATAGACAGATTTATTAGGACGAAAATCGTCACAAAAAGCTTGAAAAGCTTCGTTTAATAAAAGTTAAGACCGGAAATTGAAACGCCGAGCGACAGAAAATAGAACGATAAAGTCTTGCCACAAATCGCCGCAAAACGCTTGAACAGCTTGGTTTATTAATAGTTTCGACCGACTTACGAAACGCCAATAAAGCCATGCGACAGATAGTAGAACTGTTTACTGTGTACTGTTTGAGGCGTAGACCGATTTACAGGTACGAAAATGTGATACACAGTTTATTAGCCTACGTTTTTGTCCAATTACCGAAGGTTTTTCAAATTATCTAGAACATCAGCCAGATTTCTTTACATCTTAACTACAAGGTAGGGCGTTACTACAATGCCCTTTTATGACAAGAATATTTCTTTATTTCACTCCAGTTTGCATAAAACTTCCAGACGCGTCAATGCCAACGCTTGCTCTCTGTTACATATCTCTGTCAAAACCATTCTACATTCATCACAACACAACCAACTTTTAAACTGTATATTACACATCAGTTTGCCGTTTAACTTTCAATATTGCATTTCAGAGATATAATAAACATATTTCTTTATTGTTGGTATTGTTGTCGTTAGTTAAATTACGTACAGTAGGTTAGGTCTACAGCTTGAATTAATATTTATTTTATTATTGTAAAACATAAGTTTGAGATAGTTTAATATTTATTTTATTAATGTTTATTTCTGTTACATATCGTTGTCAAAACTGTTCTGCATTCAACACAACCAACTTTCAAACTGTATATTACAATATATTTTACTTGTAATATTGCATTTCAGAGCTATAATAAACATATTTCATTATTGCTGTTGTTAGTTAAATTACGTACAGTAGTTTAGGTCTACAGCTTGAATTAATATTTATTTTAACCAACAACCAACTTTCAAATTGTGTATTACACGGCAGCTTGCCATTTTACTTTTAATATTGCATTTCAATATAATAAGAGATTTAATAAACATATTTCATTATTGCTGTTGTTAGTTAAATTACGTACAGTAGGTTAGGTCTACAGCTTGAATTAATATTTATTTTATTATTGTAAAACATAAGTTTGAGATAGTTAATTATTTATTTTATTAATATTTATTTCTGTTACATTTCTGTTATTTCTGTTGCGCCTTTTTAGAGTCGTGCTCCCTCAAATTTATTTTATATCTCAAACAAGTCTCATTTACATTATACTCTGTCAATTCCTGCTGAGAACTACTTTTTCAACAACCAACAGTACCCTTTCTTTTTTCCATTATTACTTTGGTCGTGGGCTGTATGACAGTGGAATTTCTAGTAATAGAAATAAATGTGTCATGTTTTAGGGTTGCACATATTAACAATGTTAAAAGAGAGTGTACAGTCAAGCTATAGTCATAGAATTTCCAACATATACACAGCAAATTTGTAAAAGCCAATGGCTAAAAACAATTAAAAGCGTTAGATAATAAGATAAATGTGTTAGATAAAAATATTAGAAATTTATGTTGCACCAGTGCAACATGGGGCCTCGGAGGGTTAACAGCTTAATTTGAAAACATTTGTTGGATTACCCTGAATGTAGATTCAATTTGATTATATTATAAAATAAGCTTGTAAAGGCCCGTAATATCTGTTGTTTACTGTGCAGATCTGATCTGATGTTTTCGAACAAAATTTTGCTTTGTTAGGTCTTCTGCGTGTGTTAGGATTTGTACGATTACTAATTCATGCATATCTGTTAAATATTTTGGAAGTAGAAGAGTTGTTGGCAATAGCTAATCAGTAGGACATACAGGCTATCAAATAGTGGCTCTTGTCAGCACTCTGTCGCGTCGCCTCGATAACAACTCATTCCAAAAAAGTTCCCGATTTGTCTCAAGGTAGTATTGCAATGAGACTATTAATCCAGTTATATTTTTGCTCGGATTAACCAACTATTGAAAGAATGAACATGCATACATTTAAATACATCTAGACATTTTCCTATACGCGATGTAAAAGTTTTTTGAAAAGAATGTGGTGTAGACGACAAAATTATTGAAGATAATGCGTTTGACTTGTTGTTAGTATCATTACAACAATTTTCATAAATAATTTTGCTGAATGATCTTATCTAGTGTAAATGTTGCTTTCGTTGTTACATGTGCAGGCGATGTAAATAGATAACCACTAGTTTCTTATGCTTACTCACTTAGGCTTATTACTAGTTCTGGCATATGTTTTAGTTATTAGGCTGCACTTTTACATAAAACCTTATTGTGATAAGTTAGTATATCCTATGATGTAAAAGGTAATTTGTTCAGTTATATGCTTTATTTGCCGAAACTGTCATATGATGCTCAAAATGTTGTTGTAATAACACTTTGTGTTTTGTTAGATTTGTTGCAGAATAAAAAAACAACAATAACCATTTTAAATAATTACATCGAGCATTGCAACAAATACATTATGTGAAACTGTGAAAAATTAAATTTCAAAACCTAAATTTAATGTAAAAAGTAAAAATTAAGAATTACTTATAAGAGGTTTTTGTTACTTCGCTGTAAAGTCGCATGAGTAGAGTGGAGGCTCAGCAATGCTTAGGTTTGATATTAGAATGAGAGATAGAAATATTGGGCTTAATGCACTAACTTAAACTAAATATATATCTTTATTTACCTATATACATTCTCATATATATTTTCTATTGTTTTCTCATTTGTGTCTAATTTTATCAGCTAGTTTACTTTCACATGCAAAATTGTAAGGCTAAGAAATGTTGGACATAGTTTGTGTAAAATCACTTTGTATGTCAAAACAAATGGTTGCTCAAGTTTTATGTTATCTGATGAAAAATTTGTATGGGGAGGTGATCCTAGGTTGCGATTTTACTAAATAGCAATATTTTGAGTTAGTCACTAAGGCCTCTTTTGCTCTACATAAACTACTCTTATGGTCTGTGGCCAATAGATGGTAGATCTTATCAAACCAGTTCTTGGGATAACATAGTTTAGTTATTACAATAGTTTCTATTGGAAGTACCCATTCATCAAAGTTTTAAAGCATGTGTTTGAAGTTCAGTTGGCACATTTATAACTTCTAGTAGTTTTGGTCTTATAGTAATAGTAATTGTTTTTATATAGTATTTATTACTTCGTTTAGCTCAATATGGCTCTGCGTAAGCCTTTAGAACAGGTTCCCAACCTTTTTCATTCAGTTCCCCTTTTTGCCTTTTCATAAATTTGATTCCCCACACACTTTTAACTAACATGACTAAAAACAACCGATACAAAATATAATCCCATTTTATTGTACGTATCTAAACATATAACAACATATTATTAATTTTTATACAGCGCGCATACAACACACAAAAATACATGACCTTCAGCATGGCAGTGAATCGGTTTATGACTAGGCTAACTCACTATCCAATCAAAATCTGGATGGGTTTGTTCACATATATCTGGGTTCTGACTAGTAGCTCATTATTAGCAACTAGTGCTATAGATAAAACAAAAATGTTAAATGATGAAACCCAAACTCACACGACAATGCAGGACATAAATTAAAAATTTAACAAACCAGACACCTCTCTGTTCCCCTTTTATATTCGAAATTCCCCCCTAGGGGGAATTCCTCCCTGGTTGGGAACCCCTGCTTTAGAAAGAGGTTGGTTTGGTGTTGCAACCTCACGCACCTGGTGCCACATTCATGGGAGGGCAACTCATATTGGACAATGTAGATGAGAGCCCTTTGATAGATCTGTTTGTTTACTGTCTTTTGCAGACACCTTCTTGATAACTAACTTGTCTAAGAACATACATACATACTTACCCGACTGGGATACTTTTGGGAAATTTAGGAGCAGATTCTGTACTTTACCGCTGTTTTATTTCACCAGTTGTACAAAATTATTGTCCCAACAAGGCTTGTGTTTGATAAAGGTTTTCATTCACGAATTGCAAAATGACACCTTTCATTAGGTGTCATAAGGAAATAGCCGTTACGAAATTTGTCTTGTGTGAGTGTCTCATCTCTCAATTAAAGATGATTTACTTCAGTTATTTTTATCAATAGTTGGTTACCGATTCTCACAATAGAGGAGGCGTAGATTACGCTCTCCCGGTTTCAAACTGTACACATGCATGACAAGAATTCATCAATTGCTTTTAAGGATTATTGACAGGCACGACTGAATCGATACTTTCATACTGTCTTCGTCTCTTAGGCTGTATGCTGTGCTTGGGCCGCACCAACTACTTCCGCTTCAACCATCCCGAACAGGCCATGAAATTAAAAGGATACGCCACGCATGAGCAGACTAGCTCTATGGCTGTTGGGTCAGAACACAGCCAACCAATCAGTGAGTTGTTCTCGTCTTTCTATCTTGGTTTTGTCAGTTCAGTTTTCTGATGGTTCCTTAATGCACTCAAATGCAAAAAATTTGCTTTAAAAATTCTTGTCAAGTTCTCCATTATCATTTGTATCAAGTCAATAACGAGGTCTTCTGTGATATATGTCACATATGTTATGCACTTGTCATTGCATCTCACATTCAATTCATACTATCCTTAATTGGGAATACTTCAGTATATTTTTGCTGCTTGTAAGGGTGGCATGCGCACCGCCCAAGCATTGTAAAACAGCGTATTGCCTTTGCCTGCTGAGAATTTTGGACTATGCCAGCTGTTCAAGGATCTCAACAGGAACTTTGAGTGCTATTATAACATATCATTGCTGCTTGCCTATGGTCAGAGGCTTGAGTCTCTCCTACCACAACGGCATGAATCACCTACTAGTCTAGTCGCTTGTGTATGTTTAACTCATTTGATTGGTTCCTTTATGGTAGGTCTGCATATTGTTAATGCGCTAGTACACACTTTGTTCTATCTAAATTAATATTATTACCTGTACTATCGATACTCGCTGACCAGTCAAAGGGGGCAGTTAAGTAAAGCAACGTGCCTGCATCTGATTATATTGTACAGTCTTAACTTGCAGCTCAACATTATAAAGGTCATTTAGAGGAGCTTAAAGTTCATGGGATTTCGACCGCCGAAGACGCTAATAAAGGTAATCAGTCGCCGAAGAAGTTCCGTGATGATCTAGCTGAACAGAGTTTTAGGAATAAATTGGAGCGATTTGAGACACTCGCAGCGACGCAACCAGAGCAAAGCATGTCACCGCCTCCGATGACACCTAATCCCAACAAGTTCTCCTATCTAAATTATGTCGGGGAGAAACTATTTACACGGGACACGAATATCACTCGCTTATCAGCTGATGAGACTCAGTTTGACTCTGACTCACTCCAGCGACTTTCCTCTCAACCGTCGGCCGCAGGATTGGTCAAGGCTAACGGAGATGCTCCATTGAGGCCACCAAAACCTGAAGTCAAGCCGAAACCAGCTGGGACAAAAAGTAAACCTAAGATGGAAAGCAATAGTAAGGCAATTATATCGCCTGCCACTGGACCACCGACAGGAGGAAGGAATGAGTTTAAAACACTGTCGATGATATCAACAGAGACGTCGATATGGGGCAGCACAAGCTCGACTGGTACAGTGAGACTAGACGATGACTTGTCGTCTCCGCTCAGCTGCAACACTCCAGTTGACGATACACTTGATCAGACGGAGGTATTCAGCGAAGAGATGACTAACAGCTACACCCTGAGGCACGAGCGGATGGTAAGAATGTTTATATTTAACCAAGCCTTGAACATCTGTTATAGCTGCTTAATATACAGGCACAGTTTATTGATCAAATGCTTGTATTCTCTAACGTCCAGTCATTGCTTACTAATATGGAGGTTCACATGGTTTTCATAATATATCTTGCAATTCAATTTATTTTTACTATCTCAAATATTGGCCTCTTTTAAGCCAAATCTCACTTCCTTATACACAAGAGGTAATGAGGTTTTGTGCCTGCAGCCTTGGCGAAGTTGAGAGATATTTATAGGTGTGTCACCTTTAAGGATTTTACCTCAAGGGGCATGATTCTGTCTTTTAGCGGACATTATAAACCAATCATATGCCAATTTGCTTGTTGAAATTCAAGCTGTTCGTATAAGTTGTTGCTTTTATTCTTGTATAACAGGGTCAATGTTTGCTTAGAAGATTCACCTTAGTCAAAGATTAGCCTATGTTTAAATATATACAACAGGAGAGAGGGGGAGGGGGACAAACTCTGTATGCATGCAAGTAAATTAATATAAAACAGACATTATTGCTTTCACATTATGATCACCTGATGCGTATGATTAGAGTACCTATCTTCAATATCAGTGGAATGCGCTTTAGCACTTGGCTTTAATACTATCAGGAGCATCATTAACTGAGGCTCGCTGGACCAACAAGGTTAGTAAAGATGGCTGCTGTAATCTAAATGATCTACTTACCTCTCCTATTGTATACTCATATGCTTTTATAGTTTTTGTTCAAAAGAAAGTTCATCATGCTAGCTTTATTTACATGGCTTTGCTCATAGGGTACAAACTACAGTAGCTCTGAAGCAAGTCGATTAATAAATAGCATTCATTGCAGAGACTCGTACTGACGTTACCAAAAAGTCTGAAACGATCTTTTCTTAGCGGTGCTCGTAGTCATGTTTTATTTCATAATATCATCATCAGTTGTTTTGGTTTAAAATTCCAGAAGTCTGTAGACTTGTAGAGCTAAGGATTTCGATGCTCTATCATTTATTCCTTTGTGATTATTCATCCCTAGCGTGATCTCTTGTTGTGAAAACACCTTTCAGACGGTTTGACTGTTTAAAAGTTCCACGAGATAACTGGCTTTGTCTTCACACCAAAATGTTCTCGGGTCTCATTGGCTAGAAAGTCACTCACTTTCGCTGCGTTTGTGTCTGGTAGTGAAGTCATTAGCTCGTCTCATAGATCTTGGATAGTTTTTTGTTACTTAGTAACATTATCAAACAATATCTACAGCATCTGCAGGGTTAGGTCTTATTTGACTATCTTGTACATAATCTATCTAGCATAACTTAAAGCTAGTTCTAAAAGTTGGATCATATTGACCAGCTGATATAATTATTCTTTGTTAAAATAGTCACTTGTTTCTTGATAGTTCGCAAGTTTTTATCTTTTAATGCGCAAAGCAAACAGGCTGGGAAGGAAACACTGATAGATATGTAGCTTATGATTACTAATTGAATTTGCTTCAAATTTTACAGACGCTTACTTACAGCTATAATCATTCTTAAAACTGTGTGTGTTCTTCTGTTACTCTTCACTCACCGGCTGCTTGGAAATAACAATTTATACCATGAGAAATCAGCAATGATTCACGTTTGCCCTTATGAAAACAAATAAAAAAGGATGGTGTGTGACCTGTTAAAAATGTGACTTGCTTTTATCTACGCTTTAAAGATATTTTACTTTTTTTCTATTAGGCATCCGCCAAAAGCCTTAGGTCAGACTGCAATTTCTATCTTGAGCAAAGATTGTTGGCGATGTGACTAATGGGGCAGGTGATTGTTCCACTGAAACACTAGACAGTTATAGGGTGTGATAGACCAGTCATCCTGTTATGGCAAGCTTCTTTAGCATATCAGACTCTCTTGAAGGTCAAATGTCAAGACATGACTCCAGGCACCGCAGTGGGTACTAGCTGTGAGGCTTGGCAACGGGAATGGTTCCCCACTTGATACTTCAGTAGAATTGCTGACTTGGGCTAGGCTGACTTATCTAAACTTGAGTTTTCAAAACTGCCTTCATCTGGCTTATTGCCTTCAGTTGGCTTTGTAATAAAGCCTGTGTGGTAGCTTGTCACCTCTTTGCTCCAATTGGAAATTAAATGATTGCTGATAGTGCGGTGGTATTATTAAACTAGAACTTGTGTTTCCTAGATACGGCTTCGGCGGTTATTCTTCTGTTAAACTATATCTCTTTGTTACTACAGACCCATACAGTCAGTGACTTCAGGTTGAAGTTTATTTCTAAAATTTAGCTAGTAACACAACCCCTGCCATAGGTACTTAGGTTCAGATCCACTCTGCCCTATATAATCACATGCTATCCAAATACTGACAAAATTACCTCTTAATAATTAGTGTTAGATTAAAGAAACATTGCCTAATGTTGCAGTATTTGTCTTGTAAGCCATTAGGATATCAAGAGTGTTGTGTAATACTTGGTAATATAACAAGCCACCGCTTTTATAGCAAATATCAGCAAAGAAACACTTCAAAAAAAAATATTTTTGCGCAGCATTATATAGCAGAAAAACTCAGTTGGAAAAAACTCCAAAAATGAAACTATTCCTATGCTTATAGTTACACTATGCTACACAGCTCTTGAGTTTCATTTTGAATAGATTGAACTTAAAACTATATTGCGGCAGCAATATCATTTATCACTATTTCTTCACCTCTATGGTCAGCCATCAATACCTTTAACATGGCTGCAGTAATTCCTCTTGTTACTGGTCGCTTCAGAATATAACTTTACCTTCATTACAAAGATGCAGCATATTCTAGAGATGCCCCAATACAAAATACAACAGCCGATTTAGATACTGATCTGATCTACCGATCCTAACTAAAAGCTAACCTAATCCAGGTTCTAATCCGGGTCTATTCTGTTACGTGATTGTTTTTTATTAAAAAAATAGATACAAAATATACATCTATTTGCCAGTCTATAAAAAGAAGCTGTGTATATTTTATTTAATCTAAGGCTAATAAATAAAGGCATTACACTCATTCTTAGTTCAAGGTTGCTGCAATGCGTATTATTCACATTATGGCTGAAGCAATAAAATTGCTCGTCAAATATGAATAAAATTAATTACTAGCATCAGAATTCATTAGATATTTATCTCTCTGGAATAACGTTTTCTGTTGATTACATTAGTTAATGCGGTAGGCTAAGATGCTTTCACTATTCTCAAACATAGATTTGTGAAAAGTATTCGAAGTTTCAAATTCAGTTTTAAAAAGGTAATTTAGAACCAAACCATATACATGTACTAAACTACCATATTAGTGTTGATACCGATATCAATACTAGGACCAGGGCATCTCTAATTTACTCCTTCATACTTGTGCAAACTATTCCACAGCCTGCATATACAAGCCATGGCTTAACAACCTAGGTGACACCTCACATCTCGGTCACTGATTTTACAGATTCGCTCCTGTCACAAATGCTTTGGCATGTTGACCTTATGATATCAATACAATGACACCTACGCTCTCATTGTGGCATATGATAAGGGCTTCACAGGGTCTTTGTTCATCAGATTTGTGTAAAGGGCAGACAACTAAACAATTATTTTTTTATTATTGCAGATATTTAGTGCTCTTATTTAGCTGCATAACATACGGTATAAGCCTAGGATGTAGTACAGACTTGATGATCAGGTACAGAAAGTCTATTAGATTGTAAATAAAATTATGGTTTGAAGACCAAAATAATTTACTCTAGTTGGATTAGGTTCTTATTTGCTAACTAGTCAGTTTGCTTGGAATAATGTTACAAACATGGGAGTTACGTTCTGTATTATAAACCTAATATTCTATTTTACATAAAAATGTTTTACTGATTTTCAAATGTCCAAATAACTGTCAAGCTTTAAAAACTGTCTAACTTTTGTGTAATTAACAATGATTATGAAGCACAAATCACTAAGCCTACTTACAGCTCTACATCTTTTTAAAGCTAGCTGCCACGTGTTAACAGTTTTGACAATGATTGATGATCATGCAGTCATCTTTGATATTCGGGCATTCCTGTTATCAATTGGTTAATGAATGAATCAGACAGTCAGCTGGAAGCATTGACACAACTGCCGAGAGACGTAATTGATATTGAAAGTAGAGTCAATAACTAAACTAAATAACCAGAGGTTTCAATGGTTTACAATAAGGGTTATACACTTGAGCAAGACTGTTGTATTTAGCATCCATTGATAGAATTGATCATTTTGTGAGATAAAAAAATTCCGTTGCGGTAATTAATTCTATTGTAGGTTAATTAGTCATATAGGCTATGCCTTGTATTAACCAATTTTATAGCTGCATTCATATGTCGGCTTATAACCATACTTAGCAAACAGATATCACTTCTACTGCTTAGTGTAAACACTTGATGCTGTCTGACTTCTGCTGCCCCACTCTTGGCTATTGAATGCAGTCTGCTTTTGCAGATAATTTGCCTTTAGTCTGT
Source organism: Watersipora subatra (assembly GCF_963576615.1). NCBI lineage: Eukaryota > Metazoa > Bryozoa > Gymnolaemata > Cheilostomatida > Watersiporidae > Watersipora > Watersipora subatra. Next base: position 56,023,015 of record NC_088708.1, read on the forward strand.
TTAAATTGGAGGTATACTCCCTGTCTGCGATAGCATTTTGTCTTATAGCAGGCGCTTTATCTTGTTGGATTATTGCTTTGTTGATTTGTTGCAGATGCACATTTGCTGTCTATATTTGAGAGCTTTGCAGATAATTATAATGACTGCGCTGCTCTAGTTAGAAAGTAACTCATATTAATGGCAATTAGCTGCTCTCTCTGAATGCCTTGGCACTCAGTATATTCACCACTGATGGAATCTGACAAATGATTATTTATTCACTGTAATGTTGATGAGATGATGGCAGTTTGTCGTCTGTCCTTGGTCAGTAGGATATTTCATTGGTATCAGCAGATCTTCACTAGTGACTGCTGCTGGTCGGTACTAGTTATTTCTCTAGTTTCATTTCAGTCTTAGAAACACAGCCTTCAGTCTTTATAGTTTGGTCCGGTATATTCGACTAGTAAGTTGTAACTATTTCTAATATGGCTAGGCAAGGTTGTGTGTACACTAGCCAATCAACGGCCAGATTTTGTTAAAACTTACAGTAATCACCTTATCTCCTTATCAGATGATCAAAAATTTAATAAGTGATATATTTTTTAACTACCTGTGCTATACTAATCAATCAGAGAAGGCTCCAACACGTATGGTTTCACTTCTCATGCGTCATTTTTCTTTTATATACTCTTTCAGCTAACGTAGTTTTAACATCAACATTTGTGTAAAAGATTTCACAATAACTGTTATATTTTATATATTCTATAAAGTAATAGCTGTTGTTACTTTATATCTATTAATAAACTAACAACTACTATTAAAATTTTTAAAATGATGCTAAACATGGCTACAAATTTTAATATAAAACTTACAATATTACCAGCAGATCAAAACATAGTTAAAAAAATTTTGCCATCAAGGTATTGAAAAAGAATTAGTTCAACAAATGAGAAACAGTTATGGTCAGAGAAAAATTGTCTCTGTTGCAAAAATGAATGCTATAGTATTAGAGATTTAATACTATATATATATATATATACAAACTCATTCAATTCTCAGCAACAAGTCAGTTTCTAAATAAAAAAGTTGATTTATTGGTTTATCGGGAACAGACTTTTTGCAAAGCGCCAATTGTCTATCCTTAGCGCTCTAACGTCTCTAGAGGCACACTCTAGAGCAAGTTATTTAAACTTAGGTTGCTTTTTTATCCAATGTTTGGCTTTTTTAAAGTTTTTTCTAGTTGTTTAGAAATGCTCAAATGAATAAATAACCAAACAACATCGCGCAATGCATGCACGATGCAGTTTATTAAAATATCACATTCCTTTTAAAATGGCCGTCAACAAACATAAACTTTTGCACATCTCTAATTTGTTCAACATCAAAACTATTTGGATGTCATTGAACTGGCCAAACTTAAAATTGTAAGGAAATATTCATGACATTGTTAAAAATTTAATAAATTCACAGCAGCATTCATCAGTTCACAATAGATGCATCAATATGCATGTAGTATGTATTTATGCATAAATGCATACTACACATGTTGACTCTGGAGCAGTTTACTGCTCGAATCAGATTGTCATTGTTAAAATTTAATGAGCAGTCTCAACTAGTCCTAGCTAGGTTTTTGTGAACTAGAATTCTTTTTAAATGTTTCGAATAGGCTACATCTCTCAGCGCTATTCACATGTAGGTTAGCATCTGACGATAAGACTAGTGGTCTTATATAATGCAGAGTAGAAGGGTACTTTGTGCAAATCCTGTTTACATCCTTTCTTATGTGCCAAGGTGGTCATATTCACAGCAGTTAAAAAAAGTTAAATGTTATACTTAACGGCCATTTATTGCTTTAATAGAATAAAGTTTCATATGATATGTAGAGAGTGATCAAACATTAAACCACCAAAGGCGCGCATAGAGTCATTGAGAAATTCCCTTTTCAATTTCAAAAAAAGTAAAATGGCAAATCTTTAATCTTTGCTACTTGACAACTTGTGCTTGATAGCGTGCCAATTGCCCATTTTTAATACAATATTTAGTTTGTTTTTTGCGACTATGGAAGGATAACTCCAAATCGATTTACTCATGTTCACTCTCTCATTCCCTTCAGCTTTGCTCTGACTGTATTGTTATAGGTACAAAAGCTGACGGCCGAACCCTTATTAATTTTGTAGAAAGAAGCTAGAAAGTTGGAAGAGGCAATGGAGAAGAAGGAGCAAGAAAGATTGGAAGAAATCCTTGCTATGTGTGCCCAGTATGAGGAACAGATTGATTCAGAGATACAGATAAACTCTGCCAGCAGTAACTCCAATCAAACAAAGCCAGAAAACCCAACAAGAAAGGGAACGCCCCCACAGCATTTAGACCTGACAAATATTCACTCCTCTAACTTTAACAATCCCACAGATTCACTGACCCTGCCTTCACAAATGCCTGGTAATACAACTAGTTACAATATATGCTGTGTTGACTGCATGTGTTGGAGTACCATCGACTTGGAAATTTACTGTGAAATATAATTTGGCTTGTATTATAAAAAGTATAGCTGGTAGTACAGTTGTCTGCTAACAGAAACTGCTTTTATTTAGGTGGTTCAGCTGTTGAAATTCCTTTTACTCTGAATGCCTTTTAATGCCATTTTGTTTTTAGGAGGGTTAAAGACCTAGCAACTGTGTGCGAGTAGAATACAGCCAATTATTTTAGAATGGATTAAGTTAGGCCCTCTTAATTTCGGTTAAATGTCATCACATTTTCATAGGTTACAGTTGCGTCAACAATCATTGCGATAATTTACAGTTTATCCTCAATTCGGAAAAATTCACTTGCAACAACAACAAAAATTGGTTGACACCATTTTGCTGCTTCACCTTGCTACTTTTGTTAGCTCATATCTACTTGTTTACTACTTATGCTAGCTACTTTAGGCATTTCTATACATGGTACTTTTACTTGCCTGTTCAAAACACCTTTTCTTGAATTTGAATTTGAATTTCGGTTGTGTATTATGATTGAGGAGATATGATTACTGTAAAGTTAATGCATTTTAAAAACAATGGCTACAGGGTCGAAACCTTTAGTTTAATAAAAAGTATTTTTCTCATAGAACGATTTATAATTGTTCAACACACTTACGCATGAGGAATAATATGGGTCAATGACAAATGCTAACTCTTGTTGGTATAGTTTATGTAGGTGACCATCTACACCTCTAACCAAAGAAATTAATCACAACCCATTGTTTAGTGTTGGCCACAGCTTTTGAACAATTTTGTTTAAAAATAGCTTAATATATGTAGCAAAAAACAATTTTATCATGAATGTAATTATGGATGGTTTGTTATTCTACGTGATTTATCATATAAGCATTACCAAATATAAATAGAATAGTATATATATATATATATCTCGGATGTCAGCAAAGTTAAATATTACTTGAATTTGTTTTGTTTTCATCAAACCCATACAAGTATTTTAAATATTACGTTGTTTCCATATGCGCGGTTAGCAATTCAAATGTTGAGTCCTTTGTATTTCTAAATCTCATCACATAGAGAGAGAGTACAATGGACTGCAGATCTGAAATTAGTTTTGGCATACTTCCCAGCGTGAAAAAGTTGCTACAGTATAGCATTGTTAAAATTGTCATGTCACACCTCCTCTAATTGACGTTGGTCGCAAGCATGCGTATACATATGATTAAAGTCTGTTATCATTTAATATATGTAATTTGTGGTTGTTTTAAGTAAATGTAAATAATGGTATATTACAATTGCCTAGATGCAAGTAAAATCGATTTGGATTTAAGCCAATGTTAATTGATTAATTCAAACCTATGCGTTTGTACTTGGGTGGCATTTCATTTTTATAAACATGTAAAATTTGCTTTGAAAATGTAAATTGAATAAAGCATTATTTAGAACTCCCGTATTTATGACGCACCACAAACTGTTACGAGTCATGGTTTGGAAACTTGATCTATCTAAATGATTGGAACGACTGGGAGGAGTCAACACTGAGTTCAAGAGAGTCGTGTATTATACCTCATCAATGAAGTCTTTGTTTTTTTGTGATGTAACTTCTGTCAGATGAATTGGCTGTATGGTTTTGGTTCACTTCTCATAATTCGTGTATCCTTTACAATGACTCACTTAGACTGTAAATGTAAATATCTGCAGTTTCTGCAGTCCACTGAAATTCTATTCAGTGTGTATAAACTCTGTATAAGCTGGTTCACACTATATCGCCTTTAGTCAGCGTTTTCCTTTCGGCGTTCATCGTCGATTATGTTAACCATGAACTGATGGCATCGACAAAGCATTGCGTACACGTCAGGAAAATTTGCAGCTGTCAAACTTTCCTAATATTTCGCCGAGCATCGACGACCACCTTTCAAATGTGAATCTATTTAGCGATGGTAATTCGCGGTCGCCGATAGTGTGGTTTATTCATAACAGTTTATAATAGTCGCTGCGGGACTAGTTTTTGATTCCAGCACTCGAAAACAAAAATGTTTATTCGCGAAAATCTAAAAAAGAGAAATGAGAACACTACATCGCAGAGTATTTGCTGATGCAAACGGGGATGGGTTTGTGACAGTGTGAACATTGTTATTACAGACGATCACCGAAGTATTGTGGAATCAGCGCCGAGATACGGCGATATAGTGTGAACCAGCCTTTAATTACCATGTCCTGTGAGGACGTAAGCAATCATGGTTCTCTCCACTTCTTATAACCATGACTGTTCTTGGCAGGTTTCAACAGTGGTTTGCCCATTGCCTTTTGTTGAGTGTTTTTATTGGGACACCGTCTCTAGCCAGCTGTTCGTCGCCTCATCGAGGAGCTGTCCAGTTCCTCCGCCCTTTGTCAGGTTTTGTAAACTCTCTTGTTACTACTTGTAGATGTATTAGGTGATAGCGTTATACAATCAGCCATGTCATCATCCTACGGTGACAGACGCAATATCAAGACAAATGGATCACTTATTCAGTCACCCACTTCACCATCTCGTAGTAGCAGCGATGGGATGAACTATAATAACAATAGCAGTAAATGTATAGCCGCTGCCAACCCAACTTACAATCCTCCACCAGATGGAAGGTTTTACCAAGACGACGCACATTTGTATGACTGTCCAGCTGACTATGAACTTCTCGCTAATTCAAAGCCTGCTGTACCTCCTCATGGTATGGTTTTGAGCTCGAGTGCGAATGCCTCTGGGTATGCGGATGATTCTAGGATATACGACGCGCCTGCAGATGTTATGACCATACCACCTCCGATTCCTTCACATAATGCTGGCAAAAAATCTGGCGGTGAACAATCTTCTAGCGAATCTTTTAGCGCAGAGAGACAACATCATCGTAGTGTAGATAGCAGCTGCTCATCAGAGCTAACTATTGTGAGCAGCACAGGGAGCTATAAGACTGCAGTTCAGGATTTGTCTGCCTCCATGATTAGTCATATGAAGGTAAGACAACTCTTTATCTCACGTAAATATTTGTTTTTAAACATCAGAAAAAACCCTATTTTTTAGCTAGGTTTTATGTCGAAGGAGTAATAAAAAGTTTTAAACTTGAGTTTTTCAAAGTGTTTACACAGATATACTTTTGTAAATAATGTCAAACATATTTAGCCTCCGGTTGTGTTATCAATCGTATTGTACCAGTAATAATTCAGTGCATAGGTATGTCATGAACATATTTTATCAATAATTTAATTTGAGAAATCACACCTACCTTTCAAAATTATTTTTTGTGATTCAAATGTGTTAAGCTGTCAAGAGAGTTATAGCTTTTCTGTATACGCCGACAATCACCCAAACTTCAAGTTCGATAGGTTTACTCTAAAACTTAACTTATTTAACTAAAAAATAAATATTATTCTGGCTTTGTATTGCATCGATATTCTACAACTTTTTTACTGTAAATTTCGTCGCATTGGTTGCCAAGTTTTATTGTGCTCATGACGACCACCCCAATTTTAAAAACTCACGTAAATATTTCAAGTACCTCTCAAAGGGTATCTGCTAAACTCGCTGACATGGTGTCCGTGCCGCCTTAAGCTGCTAACTCTTTATACAGGCTCGCTCCTTGACTAGCCATGCTATTGTGTAATGGGCTCTCTTCATCTCTACTGTTTTCTTGTTTTCAGAGGATAATATTGGATGTGAATAAAACACACAAACAAACACGTACATTCAATCACTATTCTCCAAGACCTCGTAGCCATCACATGCCTTTGGAATAGTGTTTTTGGCTATAATTACAGACCTCTCTTGTCGAAGGGATTTCTCTGTGATAAATAGTTGTAAATGTCAGTTAAGTTCATGAGTTTTAATTTAATACACTCTGTAGACTTCATGAGTGGCTATATTATTACTATAGTGTACTTGCAGGTTTCCATACAATCTGCAAGATTGATTTAACTATTCATCATCTAAGGCAAACTTTGGGGCTGGCTTAGATTTCATGGAGGGAAACTGAAGTTTTTTGTTTTATGTGAAGTGGCAGTCTTGTCTCCTTCTTTTAATGGCTTTTTTTTTTAAACTGGCCATCTTGCCCACTAGTCTGTCAGGCATGTATTTGATTCACTTTTTATAGAATTTAGGTTTGTGTGCTATTAGAACAGCAGTGATTAGTTTTAAAAAGTATAGGCTTAGGAAATGTATAAATTATGCAAATATATAGTTACACATGAGAGAGCAGATAACTCACAATTTTTATTAAATGAGTGTTCTGTTGTGATTTTCCAAACATAGATTATACAAACACAAAGTCTATTCTCCAGAGATCAAAAATTTTATCATTATTCAACTCAGCGCTCAGGAGTCTAGAATCGGGTCACGTATGCATCTAGCCAAAATTAATCATTTCTGTTCATTTTAATGCAAAGTGTGATGAAGATGGAAAAATATGTTGCTAATATTGTCTTAGTGCGTATTTTTTTCAACAAGTTGGCACTAATTTTATTGTGGCTATTAGGTGCAGTGGCAGGTTCAAATTGTCAATTTTATAACATGGCTGGTCATTTGCTGATGAAATCGTGTTTTTTCATCAATTATATTAATTGGACTTGAATATGCAAAACGTATCTGAACATATGTTATGACATTTATCACCGTTATTCTCGCAAGATGGCTTCATTGTCTTACTATTTGTTATTATTTAAAGTCGTCACCATGGATGAGCCATTGCTACGCAATTATCATGTTATTAAAGTCCCTGAAAGAGTGGCACTCGATGGCTCCGTTAACACTCTTTATGGCTGAAAGCTGATCTCCGCTCAGCATTGCTAAGGCTGCTTTAGCTATTAAACTTCTATAAATGTAAATAGTTATGTCTGTAGGCATTAATTTATTAATGTATTTCATAATAAAGCCTGATTCTTATAATTCCTTGCTAAAGTTTAGCATAGAAACTAAAATGCAATAAAAACTCCGTAATATGAAAATACTACTAGTGCTTTAATTTTTAGAGATTTCGTTTGGTCATGTTTCATCTTTTGCCAGTTGCTCTGCATATTTTCTAATAGAATCAATTTTGGTTGAACTTCTCCTGAAATAGTTTGGAGTTGAAATTCCTAAAGCAGATTACTTTTACTATATCATTATACCAGTCAGAAGTATTTGCTGCGGGTTACCTCTTTGCTATCTGTTTACAATAAGATTTTTGCAAAATCTACTGACTAAATAAAAAAACTTTACTTTAAAATTTAATATAAGCGACAAAGAAAATTTGTGCAAACTTCATAAAAGGCTGCGTATGCCGCTATGAATGTGTATCAAAAAATTGTAATCAATGTATTTGTAATGCATCCTTTGGTAGAATGTTTTTCAAATACTTGAACCTGCTCAATGTTAGAACACCTGGACTGTTGTTCAGTTCTCATTCCCTTAACATTGGCTCCGCCTTGAGTTAAACTAATAATTGCACTAGCTAGCGCCTACTGGGTGTCTTCGACTGTCACAGCTGCTGTTAGCTGGGTAATTACAACTCTCCTGTCATTTGCTTGTTTTATATAATTATCATTGTGATAGTACAAACTAATGTCTCGCACCCATTTATCGCCCCTTTTGACCATAGTAGAATATTGTAGCTCCTTGTTACTCTGGTAGTTTTCCAATTTCTTCCGAGTTTAGATTATGTAAGAGTCACTTAGTGTCCATTAATAGTGTTTACTAATTGCTCATTAACAACTAATGACTTGTCTATTGTCTGCTTGTGTAGCTTATGCTGCCTTCTCGATTGCCAGATCATCCTCTTACCGTAATTCATGTACACATGTTTCTCTGTTATGGTGGAGGCTTTCTGCGAGAGATAATTTGCCTATCATCTGTGGCTATAGTTGATTCTCTTATCAACCAATGAAATGCTGTCAAAAGTTTCATTTGTAAATACAATAGTTGTGTAAAGTTGTGTAAATACAATGTGTAAAGTTTGAAATTAAATCTGCAAGAAATAGAGACAGAAAGATGTAGTTATTGCAGTTAGTACATGAGCAGATATAATGGACGCTCCTATAACGTATACCTTCTATAGCGAAAATTCTAGATAACGTAAAGAATTTATGGGATGTTTTTGCTTCATACTACGTAAAAAAGGTATATATATATACCTTTTTAGCACTATACCATATAAGGTAAAGTGTCAAGTCGGGCAAGTTCTCAAATTCGATATGAATGGTAACCTATCTCGTCGCATTTGCGAGAGAAAAAAACGACGTGCATATAGCATTATATCTATTTTATATACAATAATATTAATACAACTTCTATGACATTCTAGTTCGTTGTGATAAATCATCAGATGTATCAACCAAGTACAGAGAATAGGTAGCTGCGCAATTGTTCATAAATACTTAAAGACGATCGATTGGCGCAGTTGTTACAGCATCGGTCTACCAATCTGAATGTCACGAGTTGCAGTATTGACGAAAGTTCCCTTTTATTCTAACCTTGACCTCTGGGTACATTGTTTAGAAAAAATAAGCAAATCGTAAATGAACGTCGAAAGTGTGGGCTCTTCAAATCAACTTATTGTAAATTTATCGCAATCATGATCTATAAAACCAGTGAGATTGATCAGAAAAAAGAGGAAAGTTGTCTATGCAAAAAATTAATAGTTCAATTACGGTACAGCCCCCAAATTAAAAAAGTTAATGTTTTCTCTTTGTATGGCCGAAGGGGTAGAGGTGGAACGAGCCAGGTTTTTCAAGTTCGAGACGAGACTCGAGACACTGTCTTGTAAAAATTCGAGACACGAGACAGTAAAATAATGTGCATTTGGTGATGATTTCACTACACAAGGGCTAGCGTACTTAATATCTAAAATTGATAAACCTATTTTTAAATTGAATTTTCACCTGGTGTAAACGATTTAAATAGAACATTTTAATTGCGATATGCATGTATTTTTTGTAAACAAAAGTGACACAAACAGCTCTAAAATAGCGAAGTTATATACAGTCAAACATGGATAACTCGCCCTCGGATGGCTCGAACACATGGTTAACTCGAACGGTTTCTTCAGTCCGTTCCCACGTAATGATAAATTGCTTTAGATAAATCGACCTCAACTCTGTTAACTCAAACAGTTTTTTGCCCAACACCTACCGAGATGGTTGTTATCGCTTTAAAAAATCACTTTATCCCAACCCATAGAGGTCAACCTCAACTTTTCGTAATTCATAGGCGTCGTTATTACTACCATCGGCAAAATATTTTTGTCAACGACTTTTCTAAAGGTTTGGTGAAATTTGATTTGACCAAACATCCGCTTAGCGATGGCCCTTCGGAAGCAAGGAAAAGTGAGGTAACTTTCGCATAAACTTCAACAAAAATCGGCAAAATTGATCTTGGTTAAAACGCTCAAAAGAAAATGGTGTATTTTCTTCTGAGCATTTCAACAACGATCGAGTTTTGCCAATTTCAATATAAAAATGTCCTGGCAATAACATCACCTCAAACAACAAACCAATCTCAAGTGATAGAAAAGTCTCTATACATTTTGATAAAAAAAGTTTTAAACTTTACATTAAAAGCAATTAATTTGAAACAAGCCATTTATGCTTTTGAATTATATTATAGTTTGTATATGTACATGTATCTACTAATAAATAAATAAATACATGGACTTGTGACAATGCTCTGATAACTTGAACGCTATGATAACTCGAACACTTTCGCTCGGTCCCGTGAAGTTCGAGTTATCCATGTTTGACTGTATTTCTAAGAATTTTGAGCTTGATTGATACTAATTATTATAAACATATTGCTTTGTACATGTATATTCGTTTTAAGTTTTGTTTGTGTATCAACTGCAGTATGTGAATTATATATAAAAATGGTACCCATGAAATTATATGAACTACTGCATATATTCTTATATTGAACTAACGATAAAATCATTATTACCCGAACACGGACTATGGTCGACACGGCCTTTAGTTCGTTTCTCTGTGTATGGGCAGGTTTTACCCGCAATTGGTAGTATACGAAAGAGGCCCGACTTTTATGAAGGGCAAATGGTGTTTGAACACGATACGATAAAATACAGAAAATTTACCCGCAACAGTCTTATTTATTAAATCGGATTATCCGGAGGGTAATTGGATACGATCGGTATCTGTTTTAAGAACACAGAACCGGACTACAATATATTAACAGGGCCGTTGTCCGGACTACATGATTAGAATCGGCGGCCAACATATGGAGTTGTTTGTACCGCGAAAGCCATGTTTTAACAGCCGTGCGCAGGTGCTTTAGTTCTATTTCCTGTCACGAGTTAGGCAATGGTTAGGTCGAGACGAGACCGATACGAGACAGGTCGATACTTGAGATGTCTCGTGTCTCGTTCCACCTCTACGAAGGGGTGAGTTTGGAAAGATCTTGGAACGGATTAGGTAATTAACATGGACAATCAAACTTGGATAACTCACCCTCGGATAGCTCGAACACATCGTTAACTTGAACGGATTTGTTTGGTCCGTTCCCACGCAATGATAAATTGCTTTAAATAACTTGACCTCAACTTGGTTAACTGAACAGTTTTTGCCCAAACGGCTACTGCGACGATTGTTATCGCTTTAGAATATCACTTTATTCCAAGCCATAAAGATAAACCTCAACTTTTAGTAGTTCTTAGACGTTGTTATTACCATCATCGGCAAAATATTTTGTTAACGACTTTTCCAAAGGTTTGCAAAAAATCAAATTTTACCAAACACCCGCTTAGCAATGGCCTTCCAAAAGCAAAGAAAAGTGAGCTAACTTTCGAATAAACTTAAAGAAAAATCTGCAAACTTGATCTTGGTTAAAAGGCTCAAAAGAAAAATATGTTTTTTTTATGAGCATTTCAGCAGCAATCAAGTTTGCCAATTTTAATCAGACAAGGTCCTGGCAATCACATCACCTAAAACAACCAACCAATCTCAAGTGCTAGAAAAGTCTCTATATTTTCTGATGAAATTTTTTTTAACTTTACAGTAGAAGACTTTTAATTTACAACAAGCCATCCATGCATTTGATTTATATACAGTTTGTACATGTACATTTATCTACTAATAAATACATGGACTTGTGACAGTGCTCTGATAACTTGAACGCTCTGATGACTCGAACACTTTCATTCGGTCCCATGAAGTTTGAGTTATCCGAGTTTGCCTGTATTTTGCTGTTCGTATGATGTAAAATCCTTATAACGTAAACGTTCCCGGAACAAATGATTTATGTTGTAGGAGCACCTACTGTATTGTTAAATGTCAAGAATAAACATAATATGTAAAAAGTTTGTTCGCCGAAATATCTGTGTCATCTTCTACTCGCTGCATAACCTGAAATGAGTATCACATAGCTTTTTGGGACGGTCCCATGTCCAGGTGCCATGCTGCGTTTAGTAAATGTTTACATTGGAATCTGTACTTACGCATACCACTCCTATCACTGCTAACAGAAGTAAAGATCATCATAGGTTAAAGATCAACACACTATGTCATGACACTCACATGCAGTGATAGCAAATTGATATCGAACAAAAATAATGCTGCGTAATGAAGACTTGTGGACCTTTCCTCATAGGCCTAAGCATCAATATGCGTGAGTCACACGGCTCCCATTAGTTTTCCCAATATGCTTGGATAAACATCTCAAAGTGGTTGCAACTGTGTAATTGACAGTATCATTAGACACCCTTGACTGGGGCAACGTTAGTAGGATACTTTCTGAGGATACTATTGAAACTCTCTATCTAGTGTGGTTTAAGTGAGATTCATGTATCTATGTGATTTGATATTTCTTTTGCTGCCTCAGCTCCATGTTAAAAATTACATTAACTCTTTTCGGCTATTGTGTATATAATTCATGGTGAGTTATTGAGTTATTCAAGCAATACAGCATCAACATTTTGTAGGTCCTCTGTCTTTGCCATGTATACATTTCGTATTCCTTCTGAAACTTGTATTTACTTCCTAAGAGAAAATCCATTGTTACACTTTCTACCAGTCTTCATAGTACTATTTGGAGACTATTACCAATTATTATTACCATTTTACTATTATACCGGATTTATATTGTTAATAATGCATCTATTTATCAACTATGCATGTCTGTTGTGTTTGGTTTGCCATTGTTAGTCGTGTGTGGACACATTCTAGTATCCGCAGCTCTGATACTTGCGTGAAACATGAACGTGTAGGTACAAAGTTTCTCAATGCATAATAGACAGATGTGGCTTACTAGTATTCCACCTTATTTCATGAATAGACTCAAGCACCGCCTCCTTTTCTTGAGGAAAATATAAAGCTGTTGTGGTCAAGGTCTGCACCATTACTCTACAAGGTCTGTTAGCGTGGTCACTCTTACTAACTGGTCTACTAGTCGTGGCCTCAAGTTAAATCTGGCTAATTAATCAACTGTCGTCACAAACAGTGATGAGAGCGATATCCGAGCTCGACGTCACTGTATTTCAGTCTAAGATTTGGCTGTATGCAGGTCTAGAGGTCAGTTAAAAGTATTCTTGAAGAGTATGCAGCTATCTACAGCAATGTCATTATCATTTTAAATCATATTAGCGTGTTATCAAACCGTTAAAGTAAGGAATCCTGCTGATTCTTTTCTTTTTACCCGCTACTCACTTGGAAGATCGGTCTTCCGAATCGATTCATCGTTGCAAGCAGCGAGGTGTCTCAGTATTGCTGATTTTGTATCGTGTTTTACGGCTGTCGGTGGTTAATTGCGCATCTTAGAAGCACCACAACGGATTACTTGAACTATGTTTATGCTTTGCATTAACTGTCTAGTTTCTGTTTACATTTGCGTGTTTTTATAGAAATGCTACGCTATTGTGGAATACTAATGACTCCATATGTGGTATACGAGTTGTTATTCTTACCGAAACCTTGTCTTATCAACAGCCTGAAGAAGTGTGCACTCACTTGGACTCTCTCAGGACGAGTCGCTCCGCATTACTAGAGACCCTTCGGCAAATAAAGTCTAAAATTATGGAGGTGGAGACTCAGCAGTCCGAGTCAGTGCGAGAGGTGAGTGAGCCACCGTTACCACAGCATGTTTGCTCTTTTTTGTACCTGCACAAAGCATACTTTTACATACTAGAAAAGCTTAGTGCGTACTGTGGACATATTTTCTGCACTGCAATATCTTATATTATCTCACATCCCGAGTGTTGATTGTTATTAGAAAGAGCGAAGTTGCGTGCCTATTATTTCCAGGTGTTAATAACCTTGGCGTCTATCCGAGATCAGTACTCTTACCGAGGGTCTCTCAATGCTTCTCCTAAATTACTAGATTCATTCTATTTGCATACGAGCGCCGCAAAGGTCTTTGTTCATATCTGTTAGTTCATAACCATAATCCTTTATGTTAGACTATTTGATCAGAAGTAATGTTCATTTAATAGTTTTGAAAACAATATTGCTGATAAGCGAAGTGTGTTTGTACGCGGTCTTGTTAGTGCTCTCTTACAAGTCGAAGCTTTTTTGTAACAGTTTGAGTCATAACTCTCGTGCATGCCGGTACTTGAAGTAAAACTTCGCACAATTATCTGTCATTAGCAGACGAAGAGAGAAAGGCTTGTAATGTGTGTCTAAGATGTATGTAGTCCATTAATCATTAACAATGTAGGCACGTGTAGCTCTCCTACTCTCGGCTCTCCTAATCTCTTCTCGGGCTGTTTGCAGTTAGAGATGGAGCAGGCGCTCTTGCAAGGAGAGCAACAAAGTGAACTGAACAAACTGCAAGCCCAGTGGGAAGAAGGTGACATGCTAAAGTCTAAGCGCCTCATGCTTGCCAACAACTTCACGAAAATGCAACAAGAGGTATGTTTGTGTCAAGGTGTCACCTGTGACATATTGTCTAGCTTTCTGTCAGGCTATTGTTGACAAGCGAATTAGTTTAATTGGTTGATGTTAGCAACTGTCCGCTTTTAAATATTTTGGTAATATAATGCGTGTCATTATCTTGTATTTTCATAAATTATTATGCCTTTGCACAGGCTGAGGTATAGAACTGGTCTAATAGATCATTTTGCAGTAAAACACTAATTATCTCCGCACGGTTCATTACATATAAAGCCATACAAGTAGATAGCGCAGCACAATTACTTGAATATGTAGTAGTATATTGTGCTCACGCTTTTACAAAATCCATCACACTCTACCATTTTGCTTTGCTCACTGATAGGATAACAGTATTGCATTGTGCATAGCATCAGAGTAGGGAGTTGGCTGGACTGACATCTCTGTTGATCGTAGCACTGATATGCATTGAATTCATTGTAGAGACTATCTGATATACACGTTATCAGCGTGCATTCCCTTTGGTCATTTTGAAATTTATCCTCCTTGTTTTAAGCTTAATAACAACTCATTTACAGACGACTTTGAAGATAGAGGAGGCCAGAGACAGGCTTCAGAGAATGGAGTCGCGTAGAGTTGAGATCGAGGAGCAACTTAGAGTCGCTGCTGATGAAGAGAAGGATGACCTCCTCATTGAATATGAGAATGAACTCGATGCCCTAGAGAGTCAAAAGAAACTGTTTGAGGACCTTGAGTTTCAACAGCTCGAGGTATGCTAGTCTTTCTCATTGTACAATAAGATCCTGTTTGCCGATGGCAATAGCAGAGTTAGCCGAAGGGTCACACTGTTTCCAACTTAGTGAATGCCACTAGTCCAAGCTATGGTCGTGTGATAACCTTTGGATTATCAGTCAAACTCAAGTCCAGCCTTTTATTATTGATTAGAAATGTGGCAAGAGGTATTTTAACACTTTCAAAGTTCAAACTCTTCACTAGTATTTGTTTATCATTCAGTTACTTTATTTATCTTAATCTCAATCACGTAAAACTTGTAAATTTAAGTTCACCTTGGCACTGCTCTAGGCTAATATATGGCAATAGCTTCCAGCTAAGTGTATCGCCTTGGAATGTATCGATGACAAATGGGTCTGGTGTCGAGAAACCTCTCATTTGACTGTCAAAACAGGTTGTCTGTTTGGAAGTTTGGTTTAAAATTAATCTATTAGTTTAACACAGGATCAGTATGACTAGACTGCTGAGTTTATTTAAATGTTATATCATGGTCTCCTTCAGTTCTATGCAGTTCAAAAGACTGAAATAGAAATATAGCTATGAAAATATGGCAATTAGTCGTATGTTACATGCCTTCTCTACATGTCAACTTGGAGCTGTGGCATATGTATCTATCCTTTATTGGCCCTAATAAACAAGCATTTCCTTTTTATACAAACAAGTAGATTGCTTTGTTTTGGTCACGCAATACTAACATTGGGTACCTGGGTGAGTAATTGAGGAAAGGTGGACTGTAGGAGCAGGTGCTTCATCATTTCCTCTTGTAGTTGACAGTGGCTACCCCTAGCTTCTCCCAGTGTTTTTAGCATGGATCTTTGCTGAGAATAAGTTTTGGTCAATCTGATCCATTTAATGTGTATTCAGTGAATGTTTGCAAACTTGAGTCATTCCTCTGGACTCTAGAACACAAGTGATAGTCATTACTAATTTTATTACGACTCTTACTGGTGCAAAACTAGTTGTGGTCTTTAGTTTTTTGGTTTCAAATCACTCATCATCACTACCGCATTCAGATTTGCTCATAGACCATCGGAATGTTTTCCCAGTGTGTTTTAGAATTTAGATTCTGTAGAAAGTTTTCTTTCTCCAGACTTTCCTACCTTCAATTTGATTCACTGTGGAAAAATCTTCTCTTTTAAGCACTCATCTTCACCCACTAGGGAGCAATTATAACTTTCAATACAATATGTTCATTGATCTAGCAGCTTGGGCAATGTAAGCTATGAACTACGGCTGCTGCCTAAATTATAACAGGTCCGTTACGATTGTATTTCTTTGCTGCTCAGAAGGTCATCATCTTTCATTTAGTCAAGCGATTTGTAGAAACATAGTATGTTAAACCCAGCCACCTTTTAGGGTTTGCTAAACCGGTGATAGTCTGAATCATTTTGAAGGCTTCTGCTGAATCTTGATAACTGGTTGGGTAAAGTGAGAATAATGCACAACTGTGTAAAGATTTCGTGAGAAATTTGAAGCTCTTGCATTTGATGCATTTACTAGCGTTTGGTCTCACCTTGAACCGCAAGGTAGTCAGTATTTTAATATGGTTTAATTAGTGTTTTGAAATAAGTTCAATGATAAAGTGCTCATCGTTACTGTCGATAGTGTGAGAAGGCAGCGTTATCAGGGTTATTTGAAAGAAAAAGCAAACCAATACTTTTATGACATTCCTCTATCAGACTTCGTTCTTCATGTAATTATTTTCAATGTAAACATTCAATAGTTTGGTTTTTGGGCTCCATTTGTTTAGAATAAACATTTTTCAACTTGAGGTATTTTCAGTTTGGCTAGTACACAGCTCTGCCCCTTCTTTCACCTCACTGGGTTTATCTCCTCTGGAACTAAAAATATGGTTACAATAGTCATTTTAGAGATGCTACTTTTTCAGTCAAATCTCTTGAGAAGATCTCTATGCATGTTGACTTGTGAATCACTTATTTATGCCAGCAGCTGGCAATTTGTTTACCTTATGAGTTGGCCAATAGAATTACTTACAGAGCTGGCAAATGGTAATGATGAAGTAATACTTTGTACATCCATTTTCTTTTAATTATTAATTATCAGCAATCATGTGGATTAAATTATGTTTGAAATGAAATTGACCTGTTTTACTATAGATGTGGAGTTGTGTAATCGTCTAAAGTTAAGCACAGATCTGTTATTGGTCGTTTCTTTGCAACACCTTCCTTCAAGAGAGTACAGAGCCCAAACCCCTCTAAGTCAGTTTTGAGCTCTTGTAGGAACTATTAGGAACTAGTGTAGGTGCAGTCAGCACAGATCACGATTTAGTTTGTACATAAGACTTTTTTCATTAGTAATTTAAAACTGCAATTTGCGTATCATGCATTTATATGGTTGTCTGGTTTTGCCTTGATCTGGTAGTAATAAAAATTAGGTTCTAAGATCTTGCATGGTTTGTGTCCTCATGTTTTACATGCCAATGGCAGGTTTCTAATCCATTTCACTTTACAGGATATGAAAAGGTTTCATACAACTTATAGCAATTGTTTTGAAAATAGTATCGCTATAGCTCCTTCAATAATCTACCACCTAATATTTGTTTTGTTCACAGAGAAAGATATTTTAAACGCTATATGTCAAACCATTTATATGATTTCATTGACTAACTGTTGCCCTTTTTTATGATTTTATATGATTGGAAAACATTTCCGTTTGAAATGAAACTAATAAGCAAATAAAGTATAATAAAATTATAATCATGAGGATAGTAATATCTAGCAAAAACGGTGCTTCAAATACTTTACTTCTCATAAAATGCCTACGTATTGTTTTAGAGTGCCTGCCATGCTGGGCTGTAGGCTATCAAAACACTTGTTGACACTTGACATCAGTTGCGGGTTGTTGGTGGTTGTCATAAGGGTGAGCCATGAAATTGTGGGAGTTTCATGGTGAGGTCTTAGAACAAAGCATTTTAGCAAATTGTAAACTGTCCCATACTTCTCTACCATGTCAATCAAGAAACCGAAGGTCTTGAGCCAAGGTGCTCAGAACATTGTTTAAATTTGTATTTTAGTTACGTCAGCCATAAGGAATTTTAATAATATAAATTGGCATAGGCATTGACTAGATGCAATAAATTGTCAAATGAATAAAGAAAGAGTCACAAGGTTCAAGGCCAGCATTTCATTTTTGCTGCTCACCGAACGGATGATGGCTGCGCAATTTCATTTTCGCCTTAATGAAAGCATGGCTGCCCATTCATCTTCGTATATCTTTCAATATTTGTCGGTCGATACATCGTGAGTACATCCAGCCGAGCTGGGAAGGAAAAGGTAAAATATGTATCATAGTCTGTGAAACAGCATTTGTTATGAAATCCTAGCCTCATACTTGGGCTGCAGTATTTCAGTTTGAGTTGTAACATAATGCTCTGTCACGACTGCTGCAGATGGAGGCCAAATACGAAGAGGAAAATGAGGCAATTCAGAGAGAGTTGAATAGCAAACAAACAGACCTCGTCTCTAAAATAAAACTAGCGGAAGACAATCTTTCAAGCATGACAAGGCAACAGACAGACATGATGGAGCAAACAAGAGCAGAGGTAATGCTTAACAATGTATCTATTGTCATCACTAAGTTCCATATTTGTTATTGCCTTTAAACAATGCTACCTCATTTTAAGTTAACAAAATATATTTGTATCAGAGTATGGATTCATTGGTGTATTTCACCTCACGCTCACTGAAAGCGCTGTGAAAAAGGTATCCCAGATTAACTAGCATTTTATCTAATCTCATATTATTTGTATGTAGTATCTTCGACGAAACCATTCGCTATAATAGTATTATTTGAAAAACAGTAGTCTTTCCTTTCGTCACATTTCTTGCTCAAGGCATTTGCGTATCTCATCCATAATGTGTGCATGACCGGGAGCAAATCTATGTTCATGACTTAAGGAGTGGTTACACGCATTGACAAAATGCATAGCTTTGTACCTACCTAGCACACGGGTCATGCATCGACAACCTGTCTAAAGGAGCGCATTGGTATACGTCAGTAGGGAGAAACAGACATATGTGATTGGCATTAAGAGGTGACTACCAACTAGCATAATCTCAGTTCCATTTTGTTTACAGAGCACTCTGATTTTATTGAGGGGTTCGCTTTCAAGCGATGTTGACAAGGCTTTCACAAACAAATATTTATATGTGGACTAAGATATTTTCACTTGTAACCGATATGGGAAGGCCCCTGGTACAAGCTGGAACTGTTCATGAAACCTTTTAGTTATTTCTTTAGGTAATTAAATTTATTGAAACCTCAAGTTTTTTTCCTAATCTATTTCATTAACCCAAATGATTTTTGTACTCTGACTGAGATTGATCATTAATACGTAGCATTTCCTTGCTTCTTGAGTAAAGAGGTAGAAGTGCAAATATCTGGATAAGTGTTGTTGCTATCATAACACAAATTGTAGTTGATCTATAATGGTTAATTAATATGCTAATGATACTGCAATATCGGTAATGACGATTCAGCAAAGACATGGCTTTCACATGATTGAGACCAATTCTCATTGGTCAATCTATTTCTTAATATGACATGTCATGTAGTGGCATCGGTATGTAACAGCATCAAATAAATGTGCTAGATGCGTTTGCTCTGCATCATGTCGGTGTATGTAGCCATTGCGTTACGGGGTAGCACTTGATTCTCCATGCATTCTAGGAGAGAGAAGATGATTGGAAATTGTTAGCAGATTTCTTAGTAATAGCTTCCAGTCAAGATATCTTATGACTGGTTGGTAGGCTTAAGCAGCCTCAGAATGTTATTTATTTGAAGAGAGATACAATTACCTAAATTCAAAAATCATCTGTAGGGCATATTCTGTTCTTCAACTTCGTGTACTGCAGGATTATCAGTGTTTCATTTTACTAAGCCATGATTGGTTTACTGGGCTTGTGATCTAGTCTCTTTGATGTTTGCTATATTGTTTAATTTAGGGCTATACAAAAAAGAACATATGATATGGTTTGCACATTTTAGTAAACAGATATGCTCAAACTGGTATTAGTATTTGCAGTTACTGGTGATCTCCGACGTCAGCGGATAGGCTGCCTCTTATTCCTTTCATCTCTAGTACACCCGCATTCCTTTAACACTTCCCGATATACAGCTTAAGATTAAATCAGCTAGGATTTGCTCAAGTCAAATCTGTTGCACAGCCTTAACTGCTCTAGTGTCCAGTTTCAAAGTTTATGCTTATCAATAAAATTATTCCTAGTTTTATCAGCTACTAATTTGCCCATGTACACGTCTAGTAGTCTAGGCCGGCGTCAGGCTTACGTAGTCTCCAGCCTCCAGCGGCCGAGTAGCACCGAGTACTCTGTTGCCATGTATGTTAGGAAAAGCAGCATCACAAAACATATTGCATTTGCTTTCAAGCTTTCCAGAAACAACCTTTTGCCAAAACTCTGTATACGTGCTAAATTTGCTGTAACACTTGTGGTCTTGTATATTCACCTTGCGCTAGCTAACTTCGCATCTGCGTCTGCTAAATTGATCTAAATTGATTTGATTGTTAGTCTTACATTATTAACACAAAGATCCGATGAAGGGCGGGTTATATACAAATATTTTGCATTTTGAGGCTTTCTGTGAACAATTTTATGGCGCTCGATTTCGGTGTTTCTGCAGCCAGTGGCCATAATATTATACTTTCTGTCGATGCTTTATTGATTTTTTTACTAAGAGACAGTGGTTGTTAGGCTTGATATCATTAATTGCAGCTTAAAACATTTAATGCTATAATTAGAATGAGAAAAATAAATGAGAATAAATTAATTCCCTTTTTACATGAATCAATTCATGCTTATAGCCAAGACACATGAGAATGGGAACCAGTGCTTACCGTTTCCTAAGCTATGGCAGTGCCTTCAGCCCGCTACAGGAAGTGCACTTTATGATGCAGTTTTTGTTACATTAGCTTTAAAAAAAAACTAATTACAAGTGAAAGCTTTGTCCAATCGTGTCGTTTTAGTCATCTCAGAAACTGATTTCTCTGGGGAAACTAAATATAACTTGCTGGATGTTCTCGAGTGCACATTTATCTTCAGTACTGTTCTCAATTGCAGTTGGATGATATGGAAAGGCAGAGGAAGATTTTAGTGAGTGAGTTTCAAAAGGAGAAGCAAAAGATGCTAACTTTGGACCATAAGATGAGGGATATGCAAAGGAATTGTGGGAGTGTACTAACCGATAGTCAATATACAGAACCTGATGAAGGGGTATGAACATATTACGATACAAGTTTACACAGAAATTCTAAATGTCTTTAGAACAAGTCTGTTTACATTGTTAGGTCAATCGCCCCTATGATATTTCTATTTGTTTGAATTAGTCTGTTGAGCTCTTAGCAGAGTAGACAGGAGAATACTGCATTCTTTTATTGCTTGTTGTGACACACTGTCCTAATGTCTTATTTAGCTTCTCACTTCTCCGGCGGCAACACTTAGTCGAACCCTGTTGGCGAGGATGAAGCCAGGTGAGTTCTCAAAGATGTTTATAAAGTAGAGCTTCATCGGAATCAATTTTGAGTCGATAAACTTAATATTAGAATACAATTTATATAGTTGCCGAGCTGTTATTACATGTTGTTAGCTGACATAAACTTATGTAAATAACTTATTCAAATATTTCACTAAAGTGAAGCAATTCTTTTCCAATAATACTCTTTTCTTTCGCTTTGTTGTACTTTTTATGTAAGTTATTATTATGTATATGTGTTCATTGGTAGTCCGGCCCCGAGGTCTTTGTACAACGTTACCATTTGACCTCCAAGGTGACTCTTAATCTGACAGGCGTGTCCCTTCATACTAGTCACTAACTTAGCATGCATGAGTTAACATAATATTTCTAGGTATGGTTGTGAGTTTTTGGCACTACGGAGTTGAGCATTTTGAATGTAGGAGGTAATGATTAATCAGTTTGGGTCCACTGCATGTAGTTTGCATTCACGGCTTGCGTATTAATAATATTAGTGGCCCCATTCGGGTCAGCTATGCTATAAAAGCATTGTTTTAAATTACAGTCATGAATGAACATCAATGGCAACCTTACTCTACTGTTTTCTTTGCCACTTTGACAAGGAGTGCCTTCAACTTCTCAAAACATGTTCACTCCTTTGACACGCTAAATGTTATATGGTTTCTGATACTCCGCGATTGGAGATAATCATAATTGAATATAAAGACAACTGTTTAACAGTTCTCAACATTGTTTTACTTATAATTATTGAGCACTGACACTTGTATATATTTTGTGTATAAGTTGTTAATAAATTCAGGTGATATCGTAATGGAGGAAGAGCGCAGGCGTTTGGAGAGTCTAAAACATGCTGCGACGGAAGCCTCAATACTCCAATGGCATGAACAGCGAAACCTCGAAAATAATCTTCGCAGGTTTGGAACCCTCGACTCTGAAGAGGAGAATATGAGTACCCGAAGTAGTGAAACTCCTTCAGATGGTGATAAAAACAGGTTAGAATAATTATGGAGACTGCGCTATGCCAAGCTTTGACATTTTATAGGGAGCTTGTCTCACATTTGATAGAGGCTTCCTGTAGATATGTTATGCTCAATGACATATGTTAGGTTCGCTTGCCATCGCTTATCAAGCCATGGAGTTTAAGGTCTTGGTATGGGCTGTATTAAGGACCTTCTGTCAAGTTATGAGATATGTTATACAGATACTATCAGCAAATGTCAAATCAGTAAGATCTCATGCTATTTTGCCTGATAAGGTGAAACCGCACGTGAACACTGCTTGATTTAGGATCCTGGTAAAGCTTCTGTGATGTTTTATCGTCGGCATTATTTAATCACAAATAGTTAGGTTTTTGTAAAAATGGCCATTTATTTCATCTTTGTCACAGTCTTTAAGTGCCTGATTTACTATATTGTCTTTAAACTATTTCAAAACTTTAAAAGGGTAATAGATTTAAGATACTAAATCTTTGCCCAATTGCTAATCGATCAATTTGTTTTTATATTCACGTTTTTTATGGTTTTCATCTAAACATGCAATTCAAGTTTGACTCTTGTCACAGCGTAAGTTGCTGGCTGTGTAAGGAAGCAATTCCAATCGACTCTTCGACTGCGGTGCTAATAACAATCTCTCATTGTTGTTAGAGTCTTCTGGCCTCTTATTACCCCATTCAACTGCATAGTTACAGCCCATGATATGGTTACAGTTCAAATATTATTTTGGAAAAGAATTTCCGAGTGTTGCTTTAGTTTAATTACCTTTTATAACACCTTAAAAGACTATTCGAAATTCAGAGAATAAAGACGTTGTTTATTTTTCCTTTCAGCTACAACAGCAGTATGGATGAGCAGGAAAGATATGCCGAGCTTCACTCGCTGTTGGCACAGGCAAGGCATCACGTACAAAATGCTGAGAACTCTGACCTTCTTGTTGAACGTAAACTGAGAATGAAACTTGAGCAGCAGCTAGCGGAAGAAAAGTCTAAGAGAGATGAATTGGTGGAAGAACAAGTGCAGTTGAGGGAGAAGGCAAATCCTAATATTTCAAATATGGTAAATGGTTCAAAAATTGTGATCAACACTAACTGTGAGTCAATAGGTAGAAATATAGTTATAGTGACATAGTTATAGTGTGTGACACTGACAATCATTAGCTATCTTCATTCTTGTTAACATTTCTAATATCACAGCAGTCTCACCGTGACATTGTCGATTCAGTGTAGTCTGACGCTCTCTAGCCCACATGTATGGTCTACACCGCTTTGTCTATGCCATCAATAGTCCTATTTCACAGAACTCACATTGGTTCACGTGAATTAGGCTAACCGTTGGTGTATAATATGCGCTATCTATAGATAAAGTTACTTTTTAAATATATAGTTTTAAAAAACTAACTGAATTAATTTTTTTATTAAAGATTGACTTGCAACAAAATTCACATTACAGTTATTTGATATCAAAAGATTCACCATGTCTTACTCTGTTGTGTTGTAGGTGCAAAATATGTGGGAATGTGATTACAAGCTCTTAAAAGCTCAAAAACGAACAGTTAATCGCAGCCACACGAAACCGCCGTAGTTTGGATTCTCTTTCCAAAACGGCTCAAATGTGACGTAATTGTGAAAAATGATTTCTGTTTACACTTTCATGCAGCCTTATTCGTCGAAATATTTTCACAAATATACTTCACGCATTCAATAAAACCATGTCTATTGCTCTTACGTGTCTATTTTATCGTCATTGTAATTGCTGTCACTTTTAGCAGTGATATCTTACAACTTGCCGTAAAAATTCATTTAATTTTTTAGCCTTACCTCGAAGGAGTAGATATCATTGTCTGATAATCATGAAGAGCTTGTTGGTCACCTGTGATAATTGAAAAGTGCTGCAAAAATTATTTGCGAAGTATTGGGTCACATGATCAGATTATGACTTGCGAATTAGACCAGGACGAAACAAAACTGTAAAGTAGCGAGCATCTATATTTGATACGGGGTCTTCGGTAAAACCCGAAGTGTTTGTCATAAGCTAGTGCTACGATATGTTTTATATTGAGCTTTTTATTGGCCTTTGAATTCACGTGAGAACATCCGTGACAAGACAATAAATAAATTTCATGGCTACGTCATCGAAATAAAGAGATTCCAGTCTACGGCGGCTTTTCGTTTTTGAGCTTTTAAGAGCTTGTAATCACTTTCCACACATTTGGCACCTACAGTACAACAGAGTAAGACATGGTGAATCTTTTGATACCAAATAACTGTAATGTGAATTTTATTGCAAGTCAACCTTTAAGTTATTTGAAAGAGCCAAGTTAAAAACTTCATTCATAACATGGTTGCAATGTTATTAGAAATTATGTGACAGCCTTTATTGTTAAACCTTACACCCAACGACAGGTGGTTTCAGCTGCAGCGCATTCCATTTCAGGTTTTGGTCTGGTAACTCGAGCTTTGCATAATTGCAGCATTTTCTGGACTGTTTTCCAAATAATGATTGTTTGAACCAATTTTATGACAGTCTAGGAAGAGAGGGGTCAAGTTTGCTAGAAGTGTGCTAGGAGCAAGCTGTTACACACTCTACTTAACTGACATTAGTGGTTGACATACCTTCTTAAGCAAACTATTGTTATATCAACTCAGCACAGGAAAGTGTATACGATGAAACCTTGGGTCACTAGTTGAGGGCCTCAACCCCTCTTCTCCACCCCTGTTCATCCAGACTACCGTGGTTGTTTCATTAGTCTAAATGCCTGGCCTATGGGTCCATCAAAACAGAATAGGTTTTGTTATAGAGTGATTGTTTTATCAATGCTCCCAAATATTGATTATGCAAACACAAAATAAATTGGTTAGTGTTCTATATATAAGCTTACAAGTAAGCATTATCTTTGTTGTTCAGGTTATAATTTAAGCTAAATAAACTGAACAATTACTAATTCCCTTAATGATGATATCTGTATTTGCAAATGATGATTTTGCTTAGTTCGTAGATAATTGAGCTCATTATGTCTGTCCACAGTGTATATATTTGATACGTATTGCTTCATTTTGTTTGTTATTTCGTCAAGGAGGTAATCCTCTACCAACATATGGTTACGTATTTTAGAGACCTCTCACTCGCTATCTCCCAGTACGAGAAGAGAAATTTGATCTGAGGAGCCACATAGAATCTACAGGACATAACTTAGGCACCTGTCCATTTGTTGAAGTAAAACCTACTCAATGTAAAGGATATTTACTAAAAATGGGAAGTAAGCTAAAGACTTGGAACAAACGTTGGTTTGTGTTTGACAGAGAAAAGAAATCACTCCTATATTATATGGACAAATCAGAAACGAAGCCCCGTGGTGGCATATACTTTCAATCTATACAGGATGTGTTTGTCGATCATATGAGAAACCTAAAGAGTCCAAATCAGAAGTTCACATTTTGTGTGAAGACCTATGACAAGCCTTACTATCTAGTAGCTAAAACTCCAGAAGCACTTAGCATATGGATAGACGTGATCTTTACTGGTGCCGAGGGTTATCAAGAGTTTTAACCATGACATTTATAATGTATTATGATAATGTCTTTTATGATAATACATTTTATTTTTGCACATTTTGCATTCATTTTTTTAATTTATACCCAATTTATTATGACTATTGGTGTTCATAGCTAATTTTAGAGCCTACAATACCTTGAGACGGTGCTTCGCTTAACATCCAAGGGTATTTATGCAATCATAAATTTTACAAGTGTACAATAATTACTTTCCAACTTTATTTCATAAAATTTACCTCTCCAACTGCCAACAAAATATCTATTATAGTGCAACTGTCACTTGTCTGTAGTGAAAATGATACAAACCAATGCGTCAAAAGATTTAAACAGCATAAGGTACACCTACATGATTTGCACACAATTACACAGTCAGAAGTTGTTTGCTCATTCTTGGGCTTCCAACTATCCGAGAAAAGACAACTATAACAAATCCACAAGATTTACACTGATGTGACGCTTTGAGATTATCGATCTACTTCACCGAATACAATATCCATTGTACCTGCAATCAAGCACATATCAGTAGGTCAATTTTAATGTCTCATCGTGCTGAAGTGCTCACTATAAATAATAATATAGCCTTAATACTAGTCAAAGCCAACTCATTAATTCACCTTGTCTCATTGCACTTAAACATTTTCAAATAGCAGAATTGTTAGGTAGTACCATAGCAGTCTTACCTATCAAAGCCACGATATCAGCCAGCATATGGTTTTTGCCAAGTTTGTCAATACCAGCTAGATGGGCAAATCCTGGAGCCTTTATTTTGCATCTGTACGGTTTACTTGAGCCATCGGATACGAGGTAGACTCCAAACTCTCCCTACAAAGATTGAACATCAGCTATATCCACAGTACATGTCTATATAACTGATAGCGTTCTGAGATAAGTTCTAAGTTTTTGGCTGATTAAAAGTTTGTCATAACAATGGTCAATAACTTATAATACAGGTAATTTGAGCATGATTAAAATTAAAGCTTGATAACTGAAAAAGGCCTCAAGTTTATACTTAATACTTGAAATTTAACTCTCTGTTATTCTATTCTTAAATTCTTCTAACATACACGAAAAACAGAAACACCAGTCATAATAATAGAAAAGGAAAGAGGAGAAGTACTTTTGGAGCCTCAATGGCGGTGTACGTTGAGCCTGGAGGTACACTGTAGCCTTCTGTGAAAAGCTTGAAGTGATGAATCAGTGCCTCCATGGAGTTCTACAACAAAACACCGTATGCCGCATACAAAACTTTCATCTGTACTGGTTTCCTCCTTGTTTAGAATACGGTCAAACTTGAACGAACAAAGTCAATCTGTTCTGATATTTGCATCGTATGTCAAAAGTTCTCATATTTTGGGATAAAGCATTGTATCTTGTTTAATTTGTTTCAAAGTCCAAAAAAACAATAACAACTGTTTCAAGTCATTACATATACCATTAAAACAAATAGAATATGTAAAACTATGTAAAAAGCTTAATGTGACAGCCTAAACTTAATATGAAGATTAAATAAAATGATAATCAGTAAAAATATTTTTATTGTTGCATTACCTTAGAGGCACGTGAACATAAGTGTTGGTTCATTGTACATGTACCTACATGTAAAGTAAGTAATACAAATATGAGACAACTTACTCCAACTTATAATAGAATAGATGTAGTTGAAATTAACTCACATTATATATTTTTATGATCTCGTTGAATTTGCAATGGGTTTTTTACTTGTACTTACAAAGCTGAACTGTTTAGAAAAATTTTAGATGTATGCTGGAAACTACTTCGCGTTCTGAGGCATATACTAGTCTAAATTTTACATAATATGGTGGACAATTCGTATGTAATCAAGAGCGTAAGTCAAAGTTTGACTGAAGCCTGAGTTGAAACCACACTACAATTCATTTGCTCTATCTTACTTGGTCATATTTGAGTTCTAATCCTTTGTGGAGCAGAAGTTAAATTCAAGATCCATGTGTTGAAACTTACAAAGATAACACAAAACAATTATTTTGGATTTGCACCAGTATTCATAGAGCATTCGGAAGGTCTACTACATTAATTAAACTTTGACCTTTTTTGTTACCAAGTGGTCAAATAAATAATAATTGGCTCATAAAATCATGCAGTTCCCTACCTGCTCAGTTATAAGGATTTTTTTCAAGTCAATGATACTTTTTATACAGGTAGACTGATCAATTTCATTATTTTATCATCCCTGTTCTGGCAACGACAAAGCTAAAGGCCAAATACAGTTTTGTCAAAGGGAGATAACTCTATGAGGAGATTTAATACACCACACGGTAAAGGAAATACTTAGAATAGCAGGCTGCAAACTATTCAGTTAGTTACTTTCTTTGAAATAAATTTCAGCACACGTAGACTGGTTTTTAATGGATATGTTATTGTCGTATGAAAAATATAAATAAAACAGGCTTTAATGTTATGTGCATCAACTATTTTCTATTTTTTTCCCAGCGTAAAAATTTATAAAAAAAAGTTTTTACCGATAAGATAGGTTGAGATAACTTCATAACTTCGTTTAGTAGAACAGATGGAAAATGTTTCTTGTTTTTATTTGAAACAAGACTCCAGAAACTGCTAGGTTTTATGCTTGAAGATGCCATGCTGCATCAACATATTCATCTAGCATAAAACTGATATTTAGTAATATTTTAAGCTGAAAGCTACATAACCCTACAGCCTAATTTGACAAGGAGCTTTTGAAAACAGTCTTAGAAAAATGATCACATTTTCATCTAATGATTAACAGAAAAGATGTGACAATCTTGCATGGCAGTGCGGATAGACACTGCAGCTTGTGTCTCAAAAAGGTTAACAAGATAAAAAAGGGAGTCTAGTTCTAATGGCACATAAAGCAAAGAATGAATATAAAATGAATGTGAAAAGACAGACATTATTCTTACTTTCATCTCAGCTCGAGTGGGCGGCACAACCTTGTGGTCATCTGTTTTTATTTCCCCTGCAGGCATTTTGTTCAAGCACTGAAGGATAATATTTAAGCTCTGTCGCATTTCCTCCATTCTGCACAGGTACCTATGCAACATTTCCATAGCCCTCTTTATTTATTTAGTGGCTTATACAACGCAATACTACTTACGGTAGTTTCCTTTGTATGTGAACTAAATTCATACAAAAATGCTTAAGGCAACAATGTAGTCAAACACCTGTCATACGTGTCTCCATTCACACCAATAGGTACTTCAAAGTCGACCTGGTCATAAGCATCATACGGTTGCGCTTTTCTCAGATCCCATTTGATTCCGGAACCTCTCAGCATGACCCCACTACAACGGAATACATGACATCTCCTGCACACGACCAGTGACTTCAAACCTTAGCTACACCCGAAATGTTTAACAGTAGTATGCCAGTAGCTCAGCCTCAAGTGAAGACACTATGATAACTGATATCAGAAGTGATGCTGTTTATGAACCTCTGATTGATATAAGACAGTAAAGCAAGGTTTTATTAATGACAAAAAGTTAGCAGGACTCAATCGGATATAATTCCATGACAAGCTTACAGTACATGGCATTTTCCAACTTTTGAGAAATTCACTTTTAAAAGCTATCAGTAAAAAGTCCCAATCAGCCATTCCATGAAAAATGAAAAACTCTGAATGCATACCTCAACTTCTCTGAGTTTATGAGTAGCTGTTTAAAACTTTACAAGTTAAAGTGGAACAAATCTCATACAGTATTCAAATATCAACCGTACAAAAGTAAGTGTCAATTACGAGGAATTTTGAGCAAAATACTTTCGATTGTGGGCGAAATTGGTTTGAAATCGTTTGCTTAATCAACAAATCTGATAACATAAAAAGGATAGATTTTTTGGCATGTCACCATACTTGTCAAAAAAAGGATACAAATACTTTTAAAACAAATACTTCTCTCATCTAGGTGTTTTAAAATGTCTGTGGTAGGTGTGGTGCTAGTCATCGAACTATTTAAGACGGTCTACTGGTTAAAAGGTAGTTTTATAATGATGAAAAGTGTTTTAGTGATGAATTATTTTTTCCAAACAATCTTGTAATAAGGACTGCTGTGTGGCAGCAGGTCATGTGTCGCATACAATACTTAAGCATTTGTCAGAAACGCTTCTCAACGTCCAGCAATAGTCGCCTAACTTATTCACTTTGACATCAATCAGCATTAAGATGCACTGATACAAGATGGCATCTTGCAGAAAAATGAGTAAGGATATTGCAATGTACAATGATAAAATAATTAAAACTGTAACCAAGTAATAAGTTATGATGAAAATAATTAGTGAAATCCATCCCTGTTTAAATGAACTCACTAAAAAACTTCGCTGTAACATCATAAACATTCAACAGCCATAGATTAACAAATGAATCACCTGAAGCCATAGTTTAGAGCATCCTCAGCGCTAACTATACCTATATCTTTCGTTCTCTGTACCCATATTCTGTTTGAAGTGAGCAAGTCATCTACTTCTTGTATACGTTCATTGTACTTGCTAGCCCAGTCGTATATATCATCCATTAAACCAAGTGGCATATCCTGCAGGTAGCAATTAGAAATGGCATAAAACTGATGACATAATAGTCCACTGACGATATAATAGTCAACTGATTATATAATCGTCGACTGATGATATAATAGTCGTCTGATGATATAATAGTCAACTGATGATACAATAGTCGACTGATGATACAATAGGCGACTGATGATATAATAGTCGACTAATGATACAATAGTCGACTGATGATATAATAGTCGACTGATGATATAATAGTCGACTGATGATATAATCATATACTGATGATATAATAATCAACTGATGATATAATAGTCAACTGATGATACAATAGTCAACTGATGATATAATAGTCAACTGATGATATAATAATCAACTGATGATGTAATAGTCAACTGATGATACAATAATCAACTGATGATATAATAGTCCACTGATTATATAATCGTCGACTGATCATATAATAATCAACTGATGATATAATAGTCAACTGATGATATAATAGTCAACTGATGATATAATAGTCGACTGATGATATAATAGTCGACTGATGATATAATAGTCAACTGATGATAAAATAGTTAACTGATGATATAATAATCAACTGATGATATAATAGTCAACATATGATGTAATAGTCAACTGATAATATAATAGTCAACTGATGATATAATAGTCAACTGATGATACAATAATCAACTGATGATACAATAGTCAACTGATGATATAATAGTCGACTGATGATATAATAGTCGACTGATGATATAATAGTCGACTGATGATATAATAGTCGACTGATGATATAATAGTCGACTGATGATATAATAGTCAACTGATGATATAATAGTTAACTGATGATATAATAATCAACTGATGATATAATAGTCAACTGATGATATAATACTCAGTTGGTGACATTGTTACCATGGAATGACACAAATATTACTATTATCATTACTAATTTATTATACTACACAGTTTGATGTTCTTTGTGAGGAAAATTTATTTCTTACCAGTGAGACGCCTCCAGGTCTGACATATGCTGCATGCATCCTAGCACCCGACACTCTTTCATAGAACTCCATTGTCTAGAATTAAATCCCGACTGAATACAATAGTCTAGATGGCTATAGACAATTCAACAGGTTACGGACAACCGAATTCAATTACCACATATGACTGTGCGACCTGGTTACATATGATCAGGTCATACCACTCTTTACCATCAAGTAACAAGGTGACACCTACCGTACTTTTCGGACTATAAACCGCACCCCCTATGTAAGCCGCATCTGCTTTATTTTCCAAAAATGATAATAAAACAATACATAAGCCGCACCTTCGTATAGGCCACAGAATGTAGGACGGTGCTTTGTAACGCAGCAGCAACTTTGCTGTTTAAAACGAAACAGTGCCTAATGGCACTGTTTCATATTAACCAACGCTTTTTAACCTAGTGTCTAACGGAACAGTACCGTTAGGCATTGTTTCGTATTTCCTTTCACCGCTAGAGGCGCACTAACCGGAGATTCTGGTTAATGCGCCCTAGCGATGAAAGAAAATGCCACAGAATAGCCGCACCCTTATATAAGCCCCATGGCTCAAATCGTCAGAAAAAGTAGCGGCTAATAGTCCGAAAAGTACGGTATTCAGGTTACTTGGCTGCATTTAATCTTGCTTTTGGACTATGTACAAATAAGCCACTGACTGTAGCAAGTTTGATAAAATAGCAGAAAAACATCCAGCAACATGACCACATCTCAGACTGCATGACTATACTATACATTGCAAAGACTAAATAAACACTATACCGGTGGTGACAACCAAACCACAACCATGAACAATACAAACATAAGATACAATCAATGTGCCACATAAACACTAACAAACCTTTTCTCGTTCCTCAAAAAGCCAGAAAAAAGGAGTCATGGCACCAATATCAAGTGCATGTGTACCAATGCCCATTATGTGATTCTGTATCCTAGTTATTTCAGCAAAGAGGGTACGAATAAACTTTGCCCTTGGTGGAACCTCAATATTGAGAAGTTTTTCCACAGCCAGTGAATAGCACTGTTCGTTACACATCATGGACACATAGTCAAGTCTGTCAAAGTAAGGCAGAGCCTGCAAAAAAAAATATCTAAACAGCAAGTTTTGAATAGATTCTTAAAATGAGGTGTGGTCATCGATACTGCATTACACTCCATATTATTCAATGTTACATATTAATCCTCTCCTCTGTCTACAGTGCTCATTACTACGCTGTCTACATTACATATTACTACCCTGGATATTACCTCAAACATACATACCAGCTATATTTATATTGCTCATCATTACATATTACTACCCTGGATATTACCTTATACATACATACCAGCTATATCTATATCGCTCATCATTACATATTACTACCCTGGATATTACCTTATACATACATACCAGCTATATCTATATCACTCATCATTACATATTACTACCCTGGATATTACCTTATACATACATAGCAGCTATATCTATATCGCTCATCATTACATATTACTACCCTGGATATTACCTTATACATACATAGCAGCTATATCTATATCACTCATCATTACATATTACTACCCTGGATATTACCTTATACATACATATCAGCTATATCTATATCGCTCATCATTACATATTACTACCCTGGATATTACCTTATACATACATATCAGCTATATCTATATCGCTCATCATTACATATTACTACCCAGAATACTACTAGATATCCTAAATATTCTCATAACCAACCAATAGCATGGCTAGATAGACCTACAGTGATTGACAAACTATTTGTTCAAAAACAATTATAAACACGAACATTCACTAAATAGTTAGTGTCTATAAAAAAACTACAGCACGGCCGC
Source organism: Watersipora subatra (assembly GCF_963576615.1). Classification (NCBI taxonomy): domain Eukaryota; kingdom Metazoa; phylum Bryozoa; class Gymnolaemata; order Cheilostomatida; family Watersiporidae; genus Watersipora; species Watersipora subatra. The sequence goes on from NC_088708.1 coordinate 56,056,566, forward strand.
ATCTGCTAAATTACATGAACCAACATATGATCAGACTAAAAAACTAAATGATCAGAACATGCAAGCATTAATGCAACAGTAAGAGAAACGCAATGACCTCATAAGAACTCCAACAATTTTTTCTGTCCATGCTGAAATCGCACAGCAGCAATGCAAAAAAGAGATACACAAAGCAATGCCCGTGCAAAAAAATGTAAATATGAATTCATCTAGTGATACATTTTTTTATTAGAGGTGTTTACAGTTTATGGTCCAACAGCAAGCTACTAGAAATTTTTTTTACCTGCGTGTAGGTCTTGTACTCAATGAGCTTCTCCGTGCCTCTGTGTAGGAGGCCTATATGTGGGTCAGCTCTCACGACTGTCTCTCCATCCAAGGTCAGTAGAAGTCTGAGCACTCCATGAGCAGCTGGATGCTGAGGCCCAAAATTTACTGTTATATTCCTAATTGTCTGCTCTTGTATGTCCAGGACATCAGCTAAAGCATTGACAGCCATTTTAGCCAAATTAGATGGACTATTTCAAGAATAATTAGATGTCAACCTTGCTTCGAATCAATCCACTCTTTTACATAATAGCTCTAATTGCTAGACCATAGCCAGAATGACCATTATTATATAGATTGATGTGTTTTGGCAGCTTATCGAAACCATCGATTAGTCCAAAGCAGCTATCTCAAAAGGTTGAGTGTGTACAGTGTGTACTTGCTATCATGCATCCACAGACTGTGTATTCACAATTGGTAAGCAACAGAATGCAAAATACCACCTATAGAATAAGAGCCTGTTATGAACTACAAACTGGACCTACTGTATAAGCACTACATCCCTATAACAATCATAGCCTTCAAAATAATCTAACTAAAATTTGTATATATACTAGCTGAATGTCCGGCGTTGCACCAGTAATAAAATAATAACCTAATGAACTTGAGTAACTTAAGCTAGCAAATTAAGTTGGTCTAAAACTTTACTATAATAAGAGCCTGTCTGAAGCAAGCTTAATGATCGTTACGCCCAATGATCTCAAGCGCGCTTGCTATAATCGCTTGCTATAATCGATAGTATTCTCCCAAGCTCTGTAAGTGTGCCTATTTTAACTGATGTAATTAGTATGACCACAATTATTTCATTGTATAGCAATGTAGTTCCTTGGTCTCGTGGATAGAATGTCTGCCTGCACACCTGGATGATCCCAAGTTTAACTCCACTGCTTCGCAGTGGAGTTGAACTTGGATTTGTCCTTTTGTCCTCCAGAACAAATACAATTTATATATATATATATACAGTACAAAGATCTATGTATTGGAAGCTCTTCAAGTTTCCAGTAAAACTCAACAGATGGTAAGATATATGTTCTGGTCTTTTATTAATCTTAACACATTGTGCTGTCAAACATATTAGTAGAATATACATGTAAATTGACAGAATAGTTAAGTTATTATAAATTTCAAAGCTTAATAAGAATAAGAAAGTTGGTTTCTACTTACAAAAATTACTGGTCCTTTTAGAGTTTGATTTAATTAAGAAAACTGACCAACAGCTACTTACTAAGATTTGATTATTTTAAAACTGAACAATGTGCATATGTTCCGCTTTTCGTCACACTTTAGCATAGTGTTGCTTCGATACGGACTTCCTATTCAAAGTCTTGATTCGCTGCACACAATAAAGTTCTTATCCAATGAGAATGCTCGCTAGCCTCTAACTCAATCATGTTGCTAGGCGATGAGAACTCCGTCAATTGTAGATATTACTCGTGATAGATGTGGTGACGATCGTACGCTTTGTAATAGGTTACAGTGAACAAACTAAACAAAGCCCATGTTTAACCTCATAAAAAATTCTCCCAATACAATATATATATATAGTATTGGGAGGAGTTTTTAGTTATATTAAAAAGTTAGGAATCTATATATACATATATATATATATATATAGATTCCTAACTTTCTCTGTGTTGAAATATTTCAACACAGCCGGATGAATGAGAAAGTCATAAAACTGACAGTAGCTGAGAAAAAAAGATAAGTATTGCTTTTAAATAATTTATTAGTATATATATATACATATATATATATATATATATACATATATATATATATATATATACATATATATATATATATATACATATATATATATACATATATATATATATAAATATATATATATATATATATATATATATATAAATATATATATATATATATAGATTTGCATGTTAAAATTTCTAAAAGCCTTTCATCATGTCAATGGTGAAAGGTTTCTAGCAATTACTAAGAGCAAAGGTTCCCTGTCTTACTATCTCTATTGACAAGCGTCATGATTTATATGGAACCTAAAAGTATCCATCAATGGTAAACTGATATATAAATATTTCAGTAAAATCTTATTATATTTCTGACTTTCTACAATTTATAGTAAATTAGTTGGTTGAAAATGACATTGAGGGAAATACCAAAGTATGATAATCATGAGTAGGTTGTAGTAGATAGCCTACTGGCAGATACTTTCTGTAAATACATAAAAATTTTAAACCATAATGTTAACTCTAAAAGTTTCATGGCGAGTAAACATACTGTTGAAAGGTGGTGGCTTCCATTTGGAGGTTGTTTCATCTGGGGTCATAAATGGCACTTGAGAGTTCTGCTCATAAAATTTTGCATCCATTAACCATGGAGTGGCTGATACATTTTGTCTGCAAGAGTGAACATGCTAGCTGTGAGAATTCAATACCACATATTACAGCTACAGCCCATAGTAGGCCTAAAGGTACAAGCCTGCCATATATTGTATGTATATCACCAGCTGCAATGTTACCAGTAGGCTAAATATCCCCAACCATTATTACAACCAATAAGAATCTACGAGCACTATTACAACCAATAAAACTACTGAATAAGCTTAAGTTGCAACATTGAGAGTATCAGTGTTATCAGTGTATCATATATTTCGTTTACTCTGACCAAACTATATATATATATTCATGAGCAATCATTATTGTGGTAATCAATAGTCATACTTTACAATATGTTTTCCAAAAGGTACCACAGCAAATAAACTAACAAAAAAGCGGTGTACAACAAAAAAATAAAAAAGAACACAAAGAAACTATAATATAACTAAAAAACTAGTGAATAGTCTAACTAATATAATAATGTTGAAACTGAATGCATAAAATATGTAAAACGCAATCTTGAGGATTGATATGAGTATTGTTTAAACAAAAAGTGGACAAATAATAGCTCTGTGAAAATAGTATGCATATCTATGACAACAAATTTCTAGTTATGAAAACAACGTGTAATATAAAAATGTTAAAATAGGTAAGGCTATATGGTGAATGGTATTATTGGTCTGAGGATAGTAGGTGAAGTTTGAGTTTTGTTTTGGAAGATTGCAGAGGAAGAGTTCTTAAATGAGCGCAGAGGTTATTAAATGAATTTAGCAGGTTACTGTTGAGTTTGTTGTGGTTTATGGCACTAGGTAATTTAAATCTGTTCCAGGTTTTGTGACCTTGGTTTACGGGTTGAAAGCTATAGCTGAGATATTTAGGGCAGTTATCGTGGAGTACTGAATGAGCAGTGAGGCAGGTAAAGTAATGTGATAGCTTAGGTAAAGGAAGAACACCAGTAGTGTTTGTTACTAAGTTGGTAGGTGGTAAGTGATGGTTTTTATGGGGTATGTTTAGGTCTTTGCATATAAGTCGTAAAGCTTTTTTGTAAAATAAATAGTGTGTTGGTATATTTTACAGGTGTTGTAGGGTAAAATACATGTAGGCCATATATAAGATAGAAATGGATAAAATTATAGTAATATAGTATGGCAGTATCAAAGTTCATAAGATGACGAATGTTATAAAATAAACATAGGTTAGATGATATTTTATTTGAAATGAATGAGATGTGGTATAGCCATAATAAAGAGTCGTTGATTATAAAGCCAAGTAGTTTAGAAGTTGATTATCTTGTTAGGGTACTGTCGAATATAGAAATTGTCAGAGGGAAATTTAATGGTGGATTTACTAAGATATAGTGAGATTTCGAAATGTTAAGAGGCATCTGATTCGTCACACACCATTGTTGGATAAGTCTTAGGTCTGAATTTATTTTAGATTGGAGGCATGAAGGGTCAGTTTCAGATATAGAGAATGAGGTATCGTCAGCATAAGCATGAGGTGTGCTGTGGAGTAGTTATTTAAGTAAATCATTTATAAAAAACTTGAAACGGTGTGGATGCAAGAATTGAACCTTGTGGAACGCCAGTAGCTATAGGAAGAGCATCTGAGTATCGTGTTTTGTATATATTAGTTTAGTTAGAATTATTGTCCAAGTAGCATTTATTTTAGTCCAGGATACAAGAGAAACAATACGTCTGTTTTTTAGTAAGCCAAAACCAAGAATGCCGAATGTGAGTAATGAACAAGTATATGCAATCTATACAGGAAATACCTCACTGAGCATGTGTAAGTCATCACCATGGTAACAAGTAAATATATAAGTTTGTAAACTAAAAACTGTTACATCTCCTTTTCCATGGAAATATTAAAGCAAACACAAAATCATTGGTAAGTACAATGGTATGAAATATGATGTGAACATGTAACAATGTCACTGTGTTTGGACTTCTAAGTTGGTTAGAACATCAGATAGTCAGCGTATCGGGAGGGGAGTTTTCTATTCCGGGGAGGCAGAACACGTCTAGGGGTTTGGTCCGGGACACTGCTATCAGAGGCTGGCTCAGATAATGGTAACGAACGTGGAGATTCTGGCGGGTTGTTGGGAATGGGTACAGTGTCGTTTGAGGCTGATAGAGAACTATCTTGGGCTGTTTTTTTTTGCCTGGGTACAAAGATTCTCAGCCTGTTCTGGGAAATGGTCAGCCAGGGTATAACTCTGATTCTGCAGCGCAGGAAGCTGTGATACCCTTATGTCTTTGCGGTTACGTTTTACGGTACAACTACCTGTCGATAAATGGTAACTGCGATCCCCTGCTATGTCAATTATCCGTCCTGGTTTCCACTCACCTGACGCAGCTCTGAAATACACGAACTGTTCTGGTTCGAGGGGAGATTTCTCGCTACCTGCCCGTCTATCGTGATAATACTTATCAGAACTCTTCATACTACCCAACTTGTTTCTAACATGCTCCAAATCATAACTGTTGACTTTGTATCTCTCAGTAGATACTGGCATTGAATCTCTCAACAGCCTACCTTGAAGCAGCTCAGCCGGAGATGGTAGGCCATCACATACTGGTGTATTTCGTATCGTTACCAGACCACCTAACCAATCGGTACCTTCATCTGCACACTTAGCCATCATTGATTTCACTGTACCAATAGTCCTCTCGGATTGACCATTACTTGATGGACGCAGAGGTGAACTTGTTTGATGTGATATTTTCAACTCAGTACAGAATCTCTTGAACTCATCACTAGAAAACTGAGGACCGTTGTCCGATACAATAACATCTGCCTGACCGAAATCAGTGAATATCTCTCTCAAGCACTTGATAACGACACCACTACTTGTACTCTTAGGCAAATGTTTCACTACAGGCCACTTTGACAAATAGTCAACTAACAGAAGATAATCACTTCCATTCAGATGAAACAAATCTACACCGATCATCTCAAATGGCGTGTTGGAAATAGAAAAAAGCATTAATGGCTCCTTCTTTTGACAGCCTTCCGACTTGAGGCACGCCTGACAAGACTGACATTTGTCCTTTATGCGACGCCTGAGACCAGGCCAGAACACAGACTGCATAGCTTTCTGTAGAGTCTTCGTGACCCCTTGATGAGCCATATGCAGCTGGTTCAACACATCATTCCTCAACTGTGTAGGAATGACCAATCTCTCACCATAGAACAACAATCCATCCAGTTCACAGAGATGATTACGCAGATTCCAGAAAGCCAGACCACGAGCACCAAACGACTTTTTGTGTGTGGGCCAACCATTCCTTACATACTCTAGCACTACCTGCAACTCTTCATCCTGAGAAGTAGCGTTTTGATACTTGTCCATAACTCCATCACTACGAATTACAACAGAACACACAGATCTGAGAGGATCTACACCCAGGTCATCATAGCTGTTCGCGCCCTCTGGACATGATCGACTTAATGTGTCTGCCAGGACCATATATTGACCAGGCTTGTACAACAGCTCTATAGAATAGCCCAGCAGTTTTATCCGCATGGCAGCTAACCTTGGAGATAATTGATTGATATCCTTAGACATAAGACCAATCAGAGGGAGATGGTCAGTCTCAACAACCACTCGTTTCTGACCAAGGCAGTAATATTTGAATCTCTCACAAGCGAAGACCACTGCAAGCAACTCCTTCTCAATCTGACTATACCTTGATTGACATTCTGTCAAGGACTTACCAGCAAACTCGATGGGTTTACCATCTTCTAGTACTACAGAGCCGATACTGTGCGATGATGCGTCAGTACTCAGGGTCACCTCGCCTCCTGAGTAATATGCCAGAGGAGGGGCATGTATAATCAGGCTCCTGAGCTTTTCAAATGCCTGAATGTGGGCCTCCTCCCAGATGAACTGCACATTCTTTTTACACAGATCTCGGAGAGGCTTAGCATGCTCACTCAGATTTGGAATGAACTTAGCAAGATAGTTAACAAAGCCAAGATACCTCTGAACACCTTGCTTATCAACCGGAGCAACCATATCCTTGATAGCCTCGACTTTTGAATGACTAGGTTTTATACCCTCAGCTGTTAACTCATGACCAAGATATGACACAGAATCCTTACAAATCACAGTCTTATCAGGATTCAAAGTCAACCCAATCTCTCGACACCTCTGTAGGAATTGTCTCAGAAACTTGTCATGCAGCTCTTTCGATGGAGCGTAGATGACAACATCATCTACATAGACCTTCACGAATGGCATATCGGCGAAACTGTCAACCATTCTCTGGTGAAATATCTCTGTGGCGTTACAGATACCCATACCAAGTCTTACAAATCTGAACTTCCCAAATGGAGTGACAAAACTCAATAGCTTAGAGGACTGCTCATCAAGCGGAATCTGATAGAATGAAGATTTGACATCTGTAGTGGTGAAATATTTCGAGCCAGACATACTTGAAAATATCTCAGTGGTGGTCGGTATTGCACATTGAGCTCTTACCAGTTGTGTATTCAAGTACTGCGGATCTAACACTAGCCGTAACTCACCATTAGGTTTATTCACCAGTACCAGTGGTGATAGCCACTCTGTTGGTGATATATCCTTTACTATCACACCCTCACCTAGTAGTTTATCTAGCTCTCGTTTTAGTTGTTGTTTGAGTCGGTGGGGTACAACACGAGGAGGTGCAGCCCTTGGTTTAGCATCATGTTTGAGTTCTAAAGTAACTGGTTCACCCACCTTTCCTAGACCAGTGAAAACATCAGAGAACTCGCCACCTAGCACTTCATTCACTTGGTCAACAACTTTAACATTAGACAACAATCCTAGATCTTTGATAGCCGGCATGCCCAATAATGTTTGATTATCATCATCGGTGACATAAAATTTGACCAGTGCGGTTTTACCATCTTGTAGCTGCACATCTAGTTTTACTCTACCAACTACAGTGATCTCTTTGTTACCGTACCCAGTTAGCTTAGTATTGGTTCTAGTAACTTTCTTTCCTCCTAGTTTAGTGAAGAGGGAAATGGCCATAGTACTAACTTGGGCACCAGTATCGACCTTTGTTCTCACTTCATGATCTAGAATGTTTACTGTCAGTAGCCACTTGTTCTCATGAAGGACACCATTAGTTCTGACATCAGCCATATCCAGTGTGTGCAAGTTGAACGTCATGTCATCATCTGAGCTAACGTCACCATCACCCGCTTGTAGAAATGACACTCTCTGAGTTGTAGCATTACTCTTCTTCAGACAAGTACACTTTTTTTTTAAATGCCCTCGTAAGTGACAACCGTTACATGTCTTATTATAAGCAGGGCATCTACCTTTGACATGATCATAGCCACAGAATGAACAATCTGTGATCATGTGATTAGCTGCTGCATTATTCTGGCTTTGCGGTGTATAGTTTCTAGGCTTATATGGATACGAGCCTACTGGTTGTACTGAACGAACACCATCTAGTTCAGCCTTTTGGTTCCTTGCGATTACTTCCTTAGTACGCATTTGCTGCTTTATCTGCTCAAGCGTTATGTCTGCACGTAACTGTAGCTCACGACTCAACTCCTTATCCTTTATACCTGCCAAAAGTCGAGTGCGTAACATATCCTGTCGGTGTCTATCATCCCAATTGCTACATTTCACAGCCAGTTCATGCACGTTCCTTATGAATTCCTCATTACTCTCATCAGGAAGTTGAACTCGGGAACCCAGCAGCACTGCGTAATGCAAGTGATTATCACGAGGAGTGAAGTAATTATCCAAAGCTTCCACAGTTCTATCAAACAACGTACGATCTGCGTCCTCAGCTGCAATACCGGCATCTGGATTAGCCACACGGGGAGGGCGCACAGTCAGCTGACCATATATACTCTCCGCCTCCTCGCCCATACAGTACAGCAGCATGTCTACCTGACGCTGAGCATTCCTTTCATTCAGTCCAGAAGCACTGCGATATCTCAAAAATCTCCTCTTCCATTCCGGCCAGCTCTGCGGTGCAGAAAAATCCATCTCTTTCGGAGCAGACACCTTGAAGTCACCCATAATGTTGTTGAATAAGACACCAAACCAGACTAACACCAAAAGTCAGTCACAATTCAGCACAAACACGCTGAAAAACAACGGGCCTATTCAAACTCCAACAATCTCACTTCAAGTAGTATTCAGTCCAGCTATACATCCAACAAAGCAATGTTCGTCGCCTACGACGCCATATCGTGTTTTGTATATATTAGTTTAGTTAGAATTATTGTCCAAGTAGCATTTATTTTAGTCCAGGATACAAGAGAAACAATACGTCTGTTTTTTAGTAAGCCAAAACCAAGAATGCCGGATGTGAGTAATGAACAAGTATATGCAATCTATACAGGAAATACCTCACTGAGCATGTGTATGTCATCACCATGGTAACAAGTAAATATATAAGTTTGTAAACTAAAAACTGTTACACTGAGCAAATATTTTTTTCCACGCATTGGTGCCGTCCATTCAAATATGACCTGATCCACCTGATGGTGTCAAGAAATTTACCAGTTATTCCTATGTTGTTCCTATTCCAGTTATTGCTATTTTTGAAATAAGTATATTATGATTAACCATGTCAAAAGCTTCTTGAAAGTCAAAAGAAATAATGAATACGGTATTTTTGTTTTTGACCATGTTTGACCGAGTGGAGTAAAGATGATGAATGGTAGTGATGCAGTTTTGAAATGTTTTTTTTTCAAGTTTACAACTATATCTTGAATTAAACAAACTTTGTTTAAAAAAACAGTTATTGACATTTACAGCTTGTTAGCGCATGTTATGCAAATATGAATGGCAATATTTGTTAATGACTAATGCGGAGCAGACAAATGGCGGCGTGAGGTGTATAAAAACTTACATAAATTATTAAAAATTCGTTTTGATTATAAATTTCAGCTTTCCCAAAAGCATTGTTAAAAAACTTGTCATAACGAAGTCTTATGGCAACGAGCGCTCAACCTCATCAGAGGTAACTAAGAGGTAAATCATATCACAGTAACACAGATGTAAACATTCGTGTAGTCGTCAACAACTAAACGACGTTTTGAAATTTTCTAATATACATAGAAATTACATACGTTTGGTGAAATTGCAAACGAGCAAATGAAGAAAAGGATGCATGTGACACTTCTGGAGACTTATTTAATATTTTATTGAACGTGTTGCCAGCTAATTGCAGCAAACTTTTTCCAGTCATCTTTCTGCCGACACTTTCCACGAACAAACAAATACCTTCGTTAACGTAGGTAATCATTTCACGCGAAGAGATCAAAGGAGGAATTATGGACGGTTGGGCGACAGTCAATAGGGCGACAGACACTTAGGCGACACTTTCGGTTCGAAAGGCGACAACTTCAGACGGAAAGGCGACACAGCGGACAAACAGGCGACAATTCTGGACATTGAGGCGACAATTCTGAGGGCAGGATTAATTCAAAATATTAAGTCCTGCTATGGCCTGTTATGTTGTTGTGAATTAGTAGTGAACACTAACAAGACACCAACTTTATTGATGCCCAGATCGGAAATCTTGCATTAGCATACTTTTTACGCATTGCTCCACCTTACTTCCTTGGCATCTATTACCTGCTTATATCCTCATTAATGCCATTAATCTGATTACACTATTCTTTTGCACACAGTAGAATTTCGTATTGTATTAATGAATGTACCAAATATTTATTTAATTGAGATAGTTGTTATTTAAAAAAACTGCTGAGATTAATCTGTCTTTGATCGCCCAACTATTCTTCTGTTCATCCTTTTCTACAAATTTAACTTTAGAGTCTGTCAACACGCTCAGAAGTCATTTAGCCAGTCACTATTTTCTTTTTCACTTCCTTCCTTGAATGCTTGGAAAAACTGGCAAGATGCTTATCAGTATGACAAGAGTCTGAGATTCCTTACCGCCTAATTTATGACATCATAGAGGTACCAACTTTTTCAACCCCTTTGAAGCGATGCATTCTTGAGTCACTAGCATACCGCTGTTGATGAGTCATTATACTACCTTTGGCTCCTGTATCATGTATTAGGACCCTCAGTAGTAGATCTCAAATTAATGTATATTCTTGTTCTGGTCGCAGTATGAAAATAAATACATACATATGGGTTTAGCTTTATACATTTTAATAAATTTGCTTTTTGGTACATTTATACAAATATTAAAGCTGATTTTTATCATATATAACTTTTAAAAATACGTATATCAATAGTTTGCAGCATTAATTTTTTTTACAATGACTTTATTCTGATTGATACTATGTAGATAAACCCATCTAGCGATAGAACTTCTCTTTCCTATCTAGAATGACGAGATCAGGTTCACGGTTATAAACTGGCAACTGAATATTACTTTCTACTAATTCTAAAACTTACATGAGAAGATAATTTGAATTACAGGAGTATAATTGTACACAGTGACTCGCAGGTGCTCGAATGCACTTGCTCTTCCAATCATACACAAAAAGAATTGCAGGAAATTCCCTAAACCACTATTTAATAAAGTTGTTATTAAAGTTCAAGCCAATGGCTGTCTATGTAATATCTTCCCATCTTTTCTGAAGTCTGTCTTTTGTTAAAATAGTCGCATATAAAAAAGATTCATAGTGCGTGTTAAAATGCAAAATATAGTATATGATGTGGTACATGGCAGCATTAACCTGCAACTGAGTATATATCACAAAGGTCTTTGAGGTGTTGATCACTCCTCATTGTCTCAAACTACAGGTTGTGTGTGCCATCGGGATCTGTGACAAGGGTAATTCGGTCAAATATCTCAAGTGACTCTAGGGTAACATAGCATCAGGACCAGTTGATTTCTATGCTTTGAAGTGGATCATTTCTCCATAAGCTTTCTGTGATGCTGTTTAGTCTTCTTGCAACAAGCTGCAGAAGTTAGTAAAATATGGATATATCTTAGACACCTATGTCAGAAAAAGCCTTCACTCTTCATACTCAAATAAAATCTCAACAAAAATAGATCCGTGTGAACCGCAATTTAGCCTATTGAGTCTGCATTATAATGACATTGAATTATTATCATAATTGTAAAGAAACAAGGATAAGGAGATCATTATTTCCACAAGTAAATGAGAAATTACAATAATAGGGAATTGTCTTTTCATCTCACACCAAGAGCAAACTCTTCTCCCAGCTACGGTGAATTTTGACGATCGAAACCATAAAACTATTTCTTTTCGAGGTAAGATAACTCTAAGGTTTCAACAATCAGAGAAGGGATAACTCTAAAGTTTCAATAATCAGAGACAAGATTGTCGACAATTCAGCCGAGAACGTGACTTTTTGAAAAATTTTGAACAAACATGCTGATACAAAAACAAGTTTTGGTGTTTTAATTGAATAAGCTAGATGCATTTTTAGAAAAAAATACCTCAATATTTTGTTAATTGTCTGGGCTAGCATAATTAGAGAAATCCCAATCCCACCAATGGCGTTTAAAAATACATGTTGCAATTTCGATCTATAAAAAAGTCTGTAAAAAACAATAACACTTTCAAGGCTACGTTTCAAAAATATACGTAAGCATAGCACACAACGACAGCACCTCATAGTTTGTCAGTACATTACCTTGCCTTTAACCACACAGCAAACCAATTTGTCGCCTTTTAGTCTAGAATTGTCGCCGGTTTGTCTGCCATGTCGCCTTTCCGTCTGAAGTTGTCGCCTTTCGAACTGAAAGTGTCGCCTAAGTGTCTGTCGCCCTAATGACTGTCGCCCAAAAGTCCAGTTACCCAAAGGAGATATTTTGATTTGTGGGGGAAACTGAGCGCCCTTGTCAATTTATGAAGACCAGGCTATAAATAATGGCGGCACATCCGAGTAAGTAAAAATTTTCATTAATTGAACGAGTCAAGTTGATTATCAACTAATCCTTGGCTTGTAACTACTATTAATAAATTAGAAACAACTGCATCAAATACTTATGTTCACATCAGTTTTTTTAATGGAACAATATCTTTGAAACGCTCATAAAACCTTGTAAGTAAATGCGCATGCCTTATTGTATATTTGTATTAGACACATACCTGCCAACTCTCACGCATGGAGCGTGAGACTCACGCAATCATTCCAAAGAAAAATGAAAATGCGTGAGATTTTTGCCCCAATTTCCACAATTTTATGTATACTATCATTGATACATCAATTGCCCCAAAACCAAATCTCATGCATTGCCCCACTCTTGGGTTGGCAGGTCTGATTATACACTATATGCTTATGTATGTTATTATGAGTGGTTATGGAGAAATTGTGTTATACATAACTAATCTAAATCTACACATAACATGAGGATTGAATCTGCTTTGTCATTTTATTCTTTTTGACTATGTTTAATTTGTGCAGTTTTGCTTAGCTTGTGGGAACTAATTTGATTACATGTATTACTGGTTCAGGTACTAATGAGCATACCTGCCAACTCTCACGCTTTGGGTGTGAGACTCACGCAATCACCCCAAAGAAAAAATGAAAATGCGTGGGATTTTTGCCCCAATTTCCACAGTTTTATATATACTATCATTGGTACATCAATTGCCCCAAAACCAAAGCTCACGTATTGCCCCACTCTTGGGTTGGCAGGTCTGCTAATGAAGTATTGTGAGCAATACTGAAAAATACCAGTAAAAGTTACATTTTTATTCTATAAATTCAACAATTAAAATACATAGCTAACCAAGTTCTAAAACAATAGTATTAATGACAAAAGGGGAATGGGGAGAGGGAGAAAAAAATAAAAAGCTTTGCAAGCCCTTGGGACAGAGTGAAGCTGAGTAATTGAAGCTGTTCTTTTTTTATAGGCGCCTTGCATGTGGTAAGGCTAGTCTGTGGGGGGAGTAGGTTGAGTGTTAAGGCTTTGCTTTGTCAGGTTTGCGACTTCAGCTGGTGTACTTGATGTAAACATGTAGGGTGAAGCTCATGATTTACTCCTGGTGTTTAGGTCAGGTCTGACTGAGGATGACAGATCTGTATACGTGTAATCATCTGATTTGTCTCGAATGTTTTTTGGGTGGGTTTCTCGTTGGGCAATTTGCTTATTTTTTATGATTGAGTCCTCTCATTTTGAAGTTTCTAATTTACATTTTGACGTTTTCTAATTACTGTATCTTTTAATGTTCTGGGTGTCTTGCTGCTTGTACGTGTCGTATGCTTATTCTATGGTCTGGTTTCACTCCCTGTTTGTATTTTGTTTTGGTGATATTTCCATAAAAGAATGGACATTTTCTGCTTTGTTTTTTTTTTCGTGAACATGTCATTCAGCATTTCAAGTTCCTCTGCTTTAATTAACTTAGGTTATAACCAGCATATTACAATTTATATTAAAATACCAAAGGGTGCCTAAGGTTTTTTTCATTGTTTACCATTCTGTACATTGTGTACATGCAAATCACTCTATAAGAATGCTTGGTTTAAAACAAGTTCCATTCTGTTTCTTTTTTTTATAGAAGTTTTTTTTGTTAATTCTCTTGTAAAGTTAACATATGCACATCTAGCAAAGAGCAGTCTATAGAGCAGACTGTAGTCTACAACATATTTTTAATGAATAGCTTCTCATGGAACTTCTTTGAAGAGTTTGGCAAAAGACATTTCTGTCTAGTTGACATAAATCTAGTAGCTACATAGTAGTAGCTACTATTCTACAAATGGTAGCTACATAGCTAGTAGCCACCATTCTAGTAGCTACATAAAATGTATTTCATACAAGCAAAAGTACAAGGAGAAAAAAAAGCATTTTTAAAGGTAGCTTTGTGTTTTGCCACAAGCACAGAAAACATTGTCTAAACTGCGGTTATCTAAATTATAAAATGAGCAATTCATCTTTCATTCTGTACAGATGGTTTATTTCATCATTCTAAAGATACTGAAAAGAAATCATACAATCACATGCATTATTTGTCAATACTTGCTATTGTAAATATGATTACCTACGCTATTACAAAACTACCCACACTATTACTTTATAATAGTGTAGGTTTTTCATTGTTTTTGTACAATTTTTTCATATTAATTCAATTCCTGCTGGAATTTGACATAATATGTTACCTTTTCCATATCAAAATGTTTGTTGAGACAATTGTAGGTTTTGACTGTATTATTAATCCCTGTATCCTCGTTGGATTTTTCGTACCTGAAACTTCGTCGCTATAATTAGACACATAAATGACAAACAGAGAAACACTATATACAGTAAACTCTTTTATAAAATATACCTCCTATAGTGTAAATTCCAGATAACCTAAACAATTTATGCAAAGTTTTTGACTCGTACTACGTAAAAAATTCCATATAACTTAAAGTGTCAAGTCGGGGCAAGTTCTCAAATTTGATTTGAATGGTAACATATCTCACTGCACTTGTGAGAAAAAAACAACATACGTATAAAGGTGTATCTATTATACATAGAGCTTCTATGACATTTTACTTTGTTGTAATAGATCGTCAGATGTGTCGAAAAAACAGGGAATAGGTAGCTGCGCAATTGTTCTTAAATACTTGAAAGTAATCGATTGGCGCAGGCGTTACAGCGTCGGTCTACCAATCTGAATGTCACGGGTTGGAGTATCGTCGAAAGTTATAGATCTTTTATCCTAACCTTGACCCCTGTATACAAATAGACGACGAACAGGTAGGCATCACTCTTTAATGTAAAAAAAAATTGTTTTATTGTAGACTTAAAATATTTGTTATCACTTTTACTTTGCAGAATAAACTTTGCTGCCTAGAAAAAATAAACAAATCATAGTAAATGGACGTTGAAGATGTGCGTTAGCCATCAGCTTATTTTAAAGTTACCGCAATCATAGTCCATAAAGCTATTGAAATTGATCATGAAAAGGAGAAAAGTTGTCGATGCAAACTAATAATCCTGCAGTTATGGTACAGCCAACAAATTAAAAAGTTAAGTCTAGTTGTTTTCTTATTGTATGGCCAGAGGTGTGAGTCTGGAAAGTTCTTGGAATGGATTAAG
Organism: Watersipora subatra; assembly: GCF_963576615.1. NCBI lineage: Eukaryota > Metazoa > Bryozoa > Gymnolaemata > Cheilostomatida > Watersiporidae > Watersipora > Watersipora subatra. The sequence continues at coordinate 56,072,242 of NC_088708.1, forward strand.
TTATTTACATGTATTTTATTGTTGATATAATCTAAAATTCTTGTAACGTAAATGTTCCTGGAATGGATTATTTACGTTGTAGGAGTGCCTACTGTATATAGATTTACATTTTAAAATTACTTTACAATTGCTACTAGATGAAATGATGAATGCCCGCCGTTGTTTGGGTAATTAAAGTCTTTGCGCAGACAACTTATCTCTATTTAACATATACAACATTTACCATTCTAACTTTTAAACTCTTATCATGAGGAAAGTGTTTGTGTGCAATTCAAATAAATTGAGAGAAAAAATAAACAATGAGTACATGGAAATTTGTGAATAAAAAAGGTTACTGTTGCAGCAGAAGTTTGTTGTATTCAAAGTTTTGATGTGTGATTCTAGTACCTCTCAATACTGGTACAAATGTAAAAATTAGATATCGGACTTTCTTTGTCTGACCGAATGGAGAGAGAATGTAGAGGCAATTCCTATTCCAGATAATGCGATTGTCCATGTCAAAAGTACATATTTCGCTTTACAGATTTACCAAAACCAGAAATCTGAGTTTAACAGCACATTTACAAATTACAAATTAAAAAAATAGGTAATGGCAATATTCTATCCTACCTAATCAATGTGCCTATCTCCTAATGGAAAAAGGATTTGGTAGCAGTGTTCTTTTGCACAGCCCTTAGTTGGGCTCTGGCTTAGACCGAGTCGCAGCGTGTGGTTACTTTGTTTTTTTTCTGCACTAGCATGAAAGAAAGGCTTTCACAAATTTGCAACATGCTGAAATTATATCTGCCTTAACCTTTTGATGAAAAAAAATTCCTTTTACCAGTTCACATTGAATACACAAATAGTTTGCTTGTTTCGTACTTGCACCCAATGGCACACAACCAATCAGAGTAACTTCAATTGTTTTAAGGCCTGAACACCAATCCATAACTGACAGTCGTTGACATTATTATCTGCTCAAGCATGATGACAAGACCATAACTAACCAGAAGTTGCACTAACTAATTATTAAAATACTAGTAGCAATGATAATTTTTCCAATAGGCCTAGATATACCAATAAGCTAGAATCATTCTAGCTAGATTTAGAAAGGTAGAAAATTTGCATAGCAAAGTCTCTAACCATATCTGCAGTAAGCATTTTAAATCAGTTTTGAGGGAGGTTTTAAAAATCTCAAGAGCTTTTCTAGCTCAGGTAGTTGGAGAAAAAGTAGCTTTAATCTCAAGATGTATTCACAAGATCTGAAGAAGTTCTTGACTATGTATTTTTGACACTAAGATCATGCACTGTGATAAGTAGTTTGGCAGACTGATGCAAAGTTGTATTTCAAGCACATACGGAAATACATAGACAGAGATTTTAGAGTTTTATAGGATTGTTGTTTTTTTGCTTTCATTCGTGTCATATAACTTATTTATTTTTGTGTGTTTAATTTTATATTTCTAAGATTAAAAAATATTTATGGTTGCTAATAAGAATTGAGTAGCAGTCAAGTACAGTCAAAGCTCTGCATATGAAGTTAAATCATTTCAAGGCCAAAACTCTCTATGCTAAAATCATTAAGAGTTGAAGCAAGTAGTTCTATTAGACCATTCTATTAGTAGTTCTGTTAGCTGAAATTTGTTTAATTCACTCCCATAGCAAAAAAACTTGTGGTAACTCCTAAATAAATGTTGCACATGATTAAAACATTGAAACAAATCTGTTTTATAAAACTATGTGAAAACCTACATGTAGAAATAACTAAATTTTTTGTAGAAAACTGATAGTGTGATATATATAGTGACATATACATGTAGTGCGAATCAGTAAAAAGCGGTTCTTATTGTTACTGTGCGTTAGAGACACGGGATTAGAAATTTGGTCTCTGTGATTCCTGCCTCGGAAGTGGAAGTCATGATAGAGATGGGACTAACTTAATTTATTTCTTTTATATTTTTGTTTTGTTTATTTTTTATCAAATTTCTCTTGCAAAGCTGTATATACTTTGGAAATTACCAGCATCATATGGTAGATATTACTTTGAGTGAAGAGTCAGAGATCTGCTGGAACTGGACATAATATATTTGACAATTTGTTTTTATAGGAAATTGTTGGTTTTGACAGTATTATTAACTACTATATCCTTTTTGTTATTATTTCCTTATGTCAATGGCTTTATCTAGTCGCAATGTTATCACTTAGCTAGCTAGAGTAAAGGAACCAGTTTTGAGTAGTCATTCAGCGGTTATAAGCATAGACACCATCTAACACATTTAGCCTTTGCTCCAATACCCTCATTCCTTTTAAATGGGCTTAAAATAATAATGCGTACAATATTCTATGGTAATTCTAAGACCAATACAGCACTGGATTGACAATGATGCATGAGAATTATAATCACACTGTGTTTTGCCTTTTTGTTAAGTCTTTGTTGTTTTTCATAGACATTTGATGCATTTCAGTCATTGCTGTTTCAATAAGAGAGATCTTTGATCACATGATCACAAACACATGGTATTGTAGAGCTGCTTCATCAGAAGCCACTGGATGTCTGGACTCTCCGAGAGCGGTTGCTCCTTTCTTCGGCAGTCTTACAGAGTGGAGACAGGAATTGGTGAGCACTTGATTTAGGCTTAGCTTTTTTCATAGCATATATGATAGATTTATCTATATTTACCATATTTGTAAAAAAGCGGCTGGTAAGATGTAGTGAAAATTGATAAATATATAAAGGAAGTTGCATTTAGCAAATATGCTATTCAAGTTTGTCACATTTTTACACTTGTTGAAGTTAGTTGGTGTTAAGAATATATTTACTCATTGTCACCTGGTTGATCGCGGTATAAGAGGCAATGTAAGGCAATTGCAGTGAATCGTTATGTTTCTACAGGGTGTCGGTGAGTCGAGCAATAAAGAACCAGAGCACTGAATCTAGGTCAGCAGAGTTCTTCTCTCAGAAGGTAAGATGGCTCAGGATTCGCAGAGTCATCATTATTGCATTTTAGAATAATATTTCATTAGTATGTTGGACTGGGTGTTAAAATTAGATCTGGATTGTCCTACGCAAGTCTTTTTTTATGGCATTTCATTGCAGAGCAGAAACAATTTGCTTTAAGGCAGTGTCACAATTTAACTTGTTACTGTGAAATCCTTTGTAGAACTGCGCTTTGCAATATGGCCATCTCCTGGAGAGCGCCGAGACACCAAAGTAAGTTTGACACTTAGTTTTTTGTTCACTCACATTGTGTGTAATATGCATTTATCTTCGCTTGATGTTTGGGTGTGCTTTCCCTCAACACATAATTCAGTGTGGATGTTTATGACATTTCAGAGAGTTGTTAAGGTTTTATAGCTAGCTGCGAGTGCCTTTTTGCTTTTGTCATATTCTCAGTTGTGGTGAAGCCCTATTTTGAATGTGGCACAAAATGAATAGCCTTGGTATTTTAAATTTTGTAAGTAGAAACCCATTTTACCATATAAATGCCCTAATCTCACAAAACTCGAACATACATTTGTATAAATTATAAATATTGTCATACCTCGACATACGAGCTTAATGCGTTTTACGACTGAGCTCATTAGTCAATTCACTCGCATCTCACAACACTCTTTCCTATATGAATAACTAGATAAAAATTAGTCCGTTACCATATTATGAAAAACCACCTAAAGAGTATATTACAGTGGAAAAAGTGTTTTCAATTGTTACAATTCAGTACTTACACGAACGATGTAAAAAATACCCATTTAGTTTTTATGATCCGCAATAAAATGTAACATCACTATGTACACTATTGAATGGACTATGGAGTTATATTCTTTGAAACAGATGTTGATAACGGCGGTCTGAGAGAGACTTGGGAGCGTTTCGTACACTAAATTTTTGTAACTACGTAATTGAAACTTTAAATTTAACTTCGATGAGTTTAACTTACTAAACACACAGACTAAAAGCTAAGTTTTAATCTTTCACTAAATTCACTTTAATTTTGTCGTCATATCTTTTTAGTATCTGTTTCCGGTTATGTGCTTTTGCATCGCTCTCACTATAAATGTTAACCATCTTGTTGAAAACCTTTCCAAACTGATTAGAGGAGTAAGACCAAGCGATGCTGTTTTCGAAAGCGGCCTCTCATACTTGGCCATGCAGTGTAGTGGCCATCGAGAAACGTCTCATATCTCAGAGATTGTATCTCAAAGAAGAAACTTGTTCGTATCTTGAGTTTCTCGTACTTTTGAGCACTCATATGTAGAGGTATGACTGTACATCCAATAGTTAAAGCCTGTAACAACTACATGTTAGAATTGTATCACCGCGTAATAAATGGAAAATTACACATGGAAAGGAGGAAAACCAGAAGCAGCTAATAAAAACTGCAAACGGTTTGTTTGTTTACCTTTCGCGTGGCCATTTAGGTGAGTATAAGCGAAGATTGCGGGGAGTGGGAGGATGGGGGGGTCAGAAAAGGTGGGTGTTGTCTTGGTTTTGCTTTGCTCAGAATAAATGCTGTTAAGAATGTAAGTAAAAGTATTTATTTACATCAGCATGAACTAAACAACTGTCATCAAAAAATAAACGTCGAACTTGAATTTTTATAAACGAAAGTTGTCCTACTCCGTATGTGGTATATGTTTTACTTAGCAGCTTTCCTTTGTAGCAATGTTTGATGATGTGTCAATGAAGGCAAAGTGTCAGTTTCATTAAACTCAAAAAATCATTCATTTCAAATTAACCTGCGACATGGTCTGTTCATTGATCATTTCGTGTTTGCAGGAGGAAGAGGTCAGATAAGAATGAAGTTATTCCAGTAGAGACTCAGGGTCATCAGATTGTAACTAAGTTAAAGCATGAGTACATGGAACACCTGGTTCAGGAAATCAAGCGGCAGCAGGAGGATTATCTGTTAGTCAGCAGTCTTTTTTTTAATAAAAGTTCACGGTCTATTGTATAGTATGTGTCAATCTTTCATTCAACTTTTTCAAAGTTCATTTAGTTCGAAAGAGATAAGACGATTCCTTTGATGAGGCCAACCGTTCCTCTTTCTATTTGGAAAGTGGAGGCAAATCACTATTTGAATGGAGTAACCAATCCTTAATTTAAACTAAGAGAAAGATTTTGTATTTGAAAAAAGAATCTATCTTTCATTTTAATTAAGACAATTGTTAAAGGAGATGTGATACGAAAATTTCATAAATGTGATATAGCAATAACCTTTTCATATTTTGATTTGTCGAAAGCAAATTTGGATTTCTTTTTCCATTTCCATATGTCATCTGATATGTTGAAATGCTGCTGACTATTTACTACTTGATGCAAGCGCATTCACTGAAATCTCGAAAACAGGCTTGTGATCTACGTAGCTAAAAGTACAAAACTATTGCATGTTTTATGTTTGTATTATTGAAAAAGGTTTCATGAAAACTAAGTTTTACATTAAATCTTGTAGGCTTGGAAAATATTTGAGGAGCATTATATATGTAGTACTACAATGCTCCTGCTATAATTCAACAATACAATTAAAAGATATTTTGTACTGCGACCTATCATACATATATATGAGTAATATTACTTAATATTGCTCATATACATGTATGATAGGTCGCAGTACAAAATATGTTTTAATTGTATTCTTGAATTAGTAGGTGTCATCAAGGTTCATCCATAAATGACCATAAGATTTATTTCTATGACAACTATTATTTTATGTAAAGTAACGTTTTACAAAGTATCGAATGTAAGAAAATGTAAGATATAACAAATATAGAAAAATGACGCAGTAATAGTACATTCTCCATAGCGTAATACTTTACAGCTAAACATATAGATAATCAGCTACATAGTTGTGACAATGATTCACATTTATCATTGACACTAATACAGCTAAACAAATAGATAATCAGCTACATAGTTGTGACAATGATTCACATTTATCATTGACCTGCATTTTTATTAAAGTTGCCTGCCCCATAATTATTCGCAGACTTTGCGTAGACTTTGCTCTGCTAACATATCCTTTTATTATTCTTATTATTTTAACTTAATGAGAAAAAACTTCCTTAGTATTAGGATTAAAAAATATGTTTGTATGAGATGAAGCGATCATTCATAGGAGAAATAAGCAATTTTCCGTTCAAAGAGAGAAGACAATGTTTGCATTTTACGGGTTTAACTTTTTCATGATTATTTTACTTTTTAAGGTAGCAAGTTTTTAATTACCGTGCAAAACTAGCTGCAGTGCAGCTAAATTAATTGTCTGAAGGACTTCATGACAATCGGTTTATAGGAAGCTGGATGATGAGATTGAGATGGTGAGCAGTGGCTACTGTGATGAAAAGTTATCTGAAATCTGGGAGCAGATACAAAGGTAAGTAAAGTTAATGAGAGTTTCAATGCTGTAGATAAAGTCTGAACAGTTCGCCATTAAGTTAAACGTTTATTAAACTATGTACAGAAAGAAGAATGTCAAGCAAGAGACTGAAACTTCTGTTTCTGTAAGTCAATCAGAAACGAGTGTTGAGAATGAGCAGACATTCTCGTCTCTGACGACGAATGCTCCAGATGTCGAAGATACAAGCACTCAGGACTCGCAGGAGGCTGATATTGAGGTACAGCATTTCTGTTTCCATCCCTATATACGCCACTACAGAAATAGACTCTTACATTGTTAGTTTTTATTGGTAATACTTCGTCAATGATTGGGTTTATTCTAATGAGAATCATGTGATAGCCATTACGTAGCCATCATAAATATCCGAGTCTATGTTGTGCTCAGGCCTGTATTCCCTGGTTGCAAATAGGGGCGGCTAATGTTAGACGACTAGTTATTAGCATCTGGGGATTTGGAGGGGATTTATCAGCCCCCCTCAACAGGTTCCTTCCATGTAGGGCCTCAACCGGGCATCTCACGTAAAGTTTTAAAAGATTTTATCGAAAGTATAAACATTTGTTCTATTATTTGAGATTTGTTTGTTTTAGGTTATGTGACTGCCAGGACGTTTTCAGATTAAAATAGGCTAAACTTGACCGCAGTTGAGACGTTCACAAAAAAGACATCTTTTTTCTTTTGAGCGTTTCAACAAAGATCAATTTCGCGGATTTTATTTTAAGTTCATCCGAAGGTTTTTACGCTTTCGTCGGGCCATTGCCAAACGGATGTTTGGTAAAACTTAACCTTTTGCAAACCTTTGTAAAAGTCGTTAACAAAAATATTTTGCCGATGATGATAATAATGACACCCAAGAACTATTAAAAGTTAACGTTTATCTCTATGGCTTGGAATAAAGTGATATTCTACAGCGATAAAAACCGTTCCCGTAGCCGTTGGGCAAATAACTGTTCTAGTTAATGATGTTGAGGTCGAGTTATCTAAAGCAGTTTATCATTGCATGTGAATGGACCAAAGAAATCCGTTCGAGTTAACCAAGTGTTCGTGATAAAATTTTACATTTTATCTGAGGGCTAGTTCTCCGTGTTTGACTATACATAGCCGCCAAAAATTCCTAAAAAGTTGGGGCTGTTCAGCCGGCCAGCCGCCCCAGGGAATACGGGCCTGGTTGTGCTCCATAGTCCAGTATGAGGCCAACTATCAATTTCTTGTGGTATCATTGCTCTGCGGAGTTGGGCTATCAGAAAGAATGGTTATAATTAGTTTAACATGTGAATTAATGTTGTGATCAAACCTCTCCTGATGATCACCTCCGGCCATAAAATCGTCAACTTTGTAACATTTGAACAAATATTTTACTCTACATACAAAGTAACTCCCACAATACAACTTTCAGAGTTTTTGTAATGTTGCAGTTTTTATTTTAAAAAGCTAGTGAAAATGTCAAATAAGGTGTAAAAAATATGAAAATCATAGAAATATATCAATTTTTTTAATATTACTTTTTTCAAGTTAGACAGTAAATCTTTATCTTCACTTCCAGAAATCTTGCATTGCTGAGAGTAAACTTTCATTCACTTGTCTTTAAGACCAAATAACTATAAAAACTTGTTTCTATTATTACTTCATTAATTTGTTTTTAATATTTAGTTTTATTTAATATTTAATTTTGTTTTAATTTTATTTGTGATTTTACCTGCAGGTTGTCCTAAGAGTTATCTTACATTCTTTGACTGGAGAGAAAATCTGGGAAGTCACATAAAATAGAGTCATACTAAAATTCTGTGTGTTTTTGTTACACAAAAATCTAACCTAGTTAAAAAAAATTGTTATACCAACTTAAAGTTTTCGCTGCCGAAGCAATCCTCAGGCAATAAGTAATAAGTTATGCTAAATGGAAATTGCTGCATGTGGATTATAAAACCTTAAAAGTTAGGCAGAATATAAGAGATTAGAGGCCCTGACATCAAGTAACCTCATTGAAATTTGTAAGGTAATATTTATTTTCATGCCTGCATTTAAATACTAGCTTAGATCTTGAGTTTAATATATGCTTTTTGAAGGTGGCTATTAATATCATTTGACATAAGCATAAGTCACATCATTTTGATATGTGTGAGTACGGTGTTGTTTGACCCTTCTGTATTAGTGCTAATATCTGCATCTGTTAGTTTCCGTATGCGTTTTGGTTGCTCATTGCTATGGCAGCGCTTGTTGTGTCTCAAGGTAAATGTTCATTTAGTATAACTTGTTATTCATTGCCTGAGGATTGCTTTAGCAGCATGAAACAAGAATAAGAATTAATTGCGACAATAATTTGTGGCACGAGTAAAAAATTTTAAGTTATGCATGCACCAAATTTATATATATAATATATATTCATGTGTATATGTGCGTGTGCACGGGTGCGTGCGTGGTTTTAGATAATGCATATATATTATATATGTACACATGCATGCATGTACATATACCTTTCACACATGTATTATTTATGCTTTGCTATTCTGTCTAGGATCAATTAGAATGTGTTATACTGTAGACGTCCCCACAACTAAACATAACACTAAATAAACCTTTCCAAGAATGTTTATGTTAGAGGGATTTTACGTTATGAGAACAGTAAAATACATGTAAATTCCCTAATCTGTTCCAAGATCTTCCCAAACTCACCTCTTTGGCCCTTCAAAAAGGAAAAACTAAACTTAATTTTTTAACTTACGGTAACTGTTGTATTATTGGTTTGTACCAAGAACTTTTTTCTTTTATCTCATATTCTTGGTCTAAGGTTCATGATTACGGTAATTTTACATTTAGCAAAGTGAAGTCCGCACTTTCAATGTCTATTTAAATCAATCTTTCCCCTTTTTTTACTCAGCAAGGTCTATGCTGTAAGAAAGAAAAATATTGCATGCATCTAAAATAAATTAAAACAAAATATATTTGTACTATAAGAATATCAGTGTCTGTCTGTCCATCTGTCCGAACTCCGGGTTAGAGGTTAGGATAAAGAATTGCTTGGTACTCCAACTTGTGATATTTAGCTTGGTAGACCGACACTCTAACACTCTAACACCAGCACTTATCGACCGCCTTTAAGTATTTCTGAATAATTGTGCAGCTACTTATTCTCTGTGCTTTAATAATACACCTGACCATCTCTCACGAGACACCAGACTGTCAGGGTACTTGTGTATATACATGTAATAGAGACAAGCCTATATGTCGTTGTTCTTCATAAGTGCAGCAAGCGCGAAAATAATATATTTTTATTTTTATACTTATACTTTTGCTATTCAAATCGAATTCAACAACTTTTCCCGAGTGTGGAGAAATTCTTACCTAATAATCAAAAACTTCACATAATTTATTTATGTTAAGTGGGATTTACTTAGGAAGTTTAGGTCTATTGCAATATGTCTACCAGTTTTGTATCTTATTGCATTATTTCTACTCACTGAAATTTTTCACCCATGTTTGGTTAGGTTGATGATCAGACAGAGGACACTCCAAGTTTTAGCGACGCTATAAACAGTACTCTATCTTCACAAGACACAACTGGTGCCATAACCGAACCCGTTGATACGTATGTTTCTAGTACTGGTGTTATTTGTTGTTCTCTCTAATTGACTGTTTACTAACTAGTGAAGCTTACCACCATTTACTGTTGGCAGGAAGCCTATTCCAACAGATGACACCACGGTAGAGCAAATAGCTGCTACAGAAGAAACAACGGTGAAAACGGAGGAACTGGAGCCAAGTACTGGTGATGCTGCCGATGACGTGGCGGTTGAGGACACAAGGATTGAGTCCACATCTGAAGTTATTGAAGAGACTGTAACCACAGGAGGGTTTCATGAAAACATTACTGCTCAATCTGCGGATGAAGGAGTTCTTGACAAGTCTCACGAATCCGCAGCTGAGCTTTCTCCCGCTAAATCTATAGCGAAGCCAGTCGAAAAGGTTGAGGAACCAGTTCCTGAGGTTGTACAACAATCGGAGTTACGCGCTCCTGTTAAGTCAAGGCAGTCATGCAAGACGAGACTGAGTGAGACAAGCATTCAGGAAGATGTTAACGTAGATGATGTGATGCCCCGGCCTGCCAAGGTTAGCTTTTTTGTTTCTTGGCAGCAGCAGCGCTTAGTAACATTTTTGAGTGCTCACGGTGAACCTGACATACCCGTGGCAGTATTGTCACTGACTCAGTATTGTCACTGACTCAGTATTGTCACTGACTCAGTATTGTCACTGACTCAGTATTGTCACTGACTCAGTATTGTCACTGACTCAGTATTGTCACTGACTCAGTATTGTCACTGACTCAGTATTGTCACTGACTCAGTATTGTCTGTTGCTGGCGGTTGAGAACTTATTAAAAATGTTTTATAGTTTGCTTTGATGCTACGATTCTGTCAGTAAAGTAAATAGATTACAAGGCATCGACATAGAAGCGTATTTTTCACAGCATTCTTATAAGCAGTGTGTAGGGTCAAGAGATCGTATCACAAGGTTGCGCTTAAGGTTTTATGTGATGAGCTTAATTCCTTTGAGTGGTATATTGAGACGACTTGACCAATAATTTGGTTTTTGAATAGTTACAGAAAATGGCTGTAATATCTCATTGTATAAATTCTATATAAAAGTTAATAGCATGGCAAATCAGAGAGTTGAAGTAGTCTGCACTGCTTTTTTTATAAAGTAATTTGATTTGCTGTAGTGTGCAGATGTGTTTTATTATATTGTTTGTACGATGTATATTTGTATTGTTATGGAGCTTGGCAAGTCATTGTGTTACCAATATCCATTTTGGTCATTCCTATTCAAAACTATTCCTTTGTTAAATTCTCACATATTAGGTAAGTAATAATGTCCTGGATTACTTGCGATTCGCTTCTCGCCAGTAGAATTCCGCCATATTGTCAAATGGTAGAATGTTTATATGCTATGCTATTGCATTTTAAAGGTTGACTTGCAACAAAATTCACATTACAGTTATTTGGTATCAAAAGATTCACCATGTCTTACTCTGCTGTGTTGTAAGTGCAAAATATATGGAAATGTGATTACAAGCTCCTAAAAGCTAAAAAGGAAACAGTTAATTGCCGCCATCACAAAACCGCCGTAGATTAGAATCTTTTTCCAAAACGGCTCAAATGGGATGTATTTGTACAAGATGGCTTTTGTTTACACTTTCACGCAACCTCATTCGTCGAAATACTTTCACAAATATACTTCACACATTCAATAAAACCATGTCTATTGTTTTTGCGCGTCTATTTTATCGTCATTGTAATGCTGTCACTTTTAGCACTGATATCTTATAACTTACCGTAAAAATTCGTTTAACCTTAGCTCGAAGGAGCTAATGTTAAAAATGAATGATTATCATTGTCTGATAATCATGACGAGCCTGTTGGTCACCTGTGATAATCGAAAATCGCTGCAGAAATTATTTGCGAAGTATTGGGTCACACGATCAGATTACGACTAGACGATTAGACCAAGTCGAAACAAAACTGTAAAGTAGCGAGCATCTATATTTGATACGGGGTCTTCGGTAAAACCCGAAGTGTTTGTCATAAACTAGTCCTACGAGAAGTTTTATATTGAGCCTCTTATTGGCCTTTCAATTCATGTGAGAGCATCACGTGACAAAACAATAACCAAATGTAATGACAACGTCAGAAAAATAAACTGATTCCAATCTACTGCAGCTTTTCGTTTTTGAGCTCTTAAGAGCTTGTAATCACATTTCCACATATTTTGCACCTACAACACAGCAGAGTAAGACATGGTGAATCTTTTGATACCAAATAACTGTAATGTGAATTTTGTTGCAAGTCAACCTTTAACAACAGCCATCAACAACTGCCATCTTGTATCTCTCTTCTAGCTGACCATTAGCGTGGTACCTACCGAGATAGAAAGGTCAATGTCTCCTGCCAGCACTGTTTCTTCAACGAGTGATGCGAAACAAAAAGAAGCTTTAACTCCTACTAATATCTCTGGTGGTAGCCGTAGGCGATCAAGTCGAGTTACCAAAATCAAGGACGAAAAAAAGGTAAGTTTTTTTTATTTAAATTTGTCTACTTTGAGCTTTTCTCTTGATGGCCTAGCAACCGATGATCTTGCATTTAATTTTGCTCCAGCTGCTGAAATTCTTCTTAAACTTTGTGACTGGCTCTAGAACTCACAAAGTAGGCAAAATAAAAGGACAAAGCTAGTTTTAAAAAATACAACAGTGTACTAGTATTGGTCTTGATATTAAATATGCCAATTTATGTTCAACTACTCTATTATAGTCACACGCTATGCATGGCTGATGAGCATTATACGCATGTACCACCCATGAACTTTTTTCTCATATAACGAGCAGTTTGTTTTAAAATAGTGAAATATACTTGAATATACGTTTAAATGCGATTGCTTTTTAGTATACTATTCATTAGTATTACCAAAGACGTTATGAGTTACTAAAAATCATTTAGTGGCTGGATGAGAGGTATGTTCGTGGACACCGCTCAAGCATTCCTTATAGTATGTGGTTATTGAAAAAGTCATTATATGTCACATTGATTTGCTAGTTGGAAATGATAAATATCAATTTTCATGTGGGAGCTAATAGATGTGCTAGCAAGTATACCTTTAAAGATTGACTTGCAACAAAATTCACATTACAGTTATTTGGTATCAAAAGATTCACCATGTCTTACTCCGCAGTGCTATAGATGCAAAATATGTGGAAATGTGATTACAAGCTTTTAAAAGCTCAAAAACGAACAGTTAATTGCAGCTATCACGAAACTGTCATAGTTTGAAATCTCTTTATTTCGATGACGTACTCAAACATTGTGGTTATTGTTTTGACACGTGATGTTATCTCGTGAAATAAAAGGCTCAATATAAAATGTCTCGTAGCACTAGTTTATGACAAACACCTCGGGTTCTAATGGAAATTCCTTATCAAATATAGATGCTCGCCACTGTACAGTTTCGTTTCAGTTTGGTCTAATCATCTAGTCGTAATCAGATCATGTGACCTATACTTCCTGCCAACTGGCGCAAACAATTTCTGCAGTATTTTTCGACTATCACAGGTGACCAACAGGCACTTCGTGTTTATCAGAGGATGATATGCACCCCCTCGAGCTAAGGTTAAAAATTAAACTAATTTTTAGGCTAGGTTTTGAGATATCAGTGCTCAAAGTAACTGCATTACAATGATGATGAAATAGATGCGTAAGGACAATAGACATGGTTTGATTGAATGCGTGAAGTATATTTGTGAAAATGTTTCGGCGAATGTGGTTGCATGAAAGTGTAAACAGAAGCACATCGTGTTCAACTACATCCCATTTGAGCTATTTAGGAGAGGGTTTCCAACCTACGGCGTTTTTGTGATGGCGGCGATTAACTGTTCATTTTTGAGCTTTTAAGAGCTTGTAATCACATTTCCACATATTTTGCATATACAACATAGCAGAGTAATACATGGTGGACCTTTGGATACCAAATTACTGTAATGTAAATTTTGTTGCAAGTAAAGTAGGTAGTAAACAGTTTGCCCATAATTGTGTAGGATGATGCAACATCCGCCGGAGCTATTAGAACAACCAGTGAAACAGAGCCAACAAGTGACGAGGAGGAGACAACTATTAACACTTCAAAGGCGCTAGATGTTTCTCCTTTGAGTTCACCAGTTTCTCAACAAAGGTATTTTTGTTCTCATCAGCAGTTATGGAATGGTCTCTGATGCGAGTTACTAAAATTCATGAATCCTACCTCATATGAGTAAAAAATAAAATAGATTTATTATAAAAAAGGCTTTAAAAACCTTTTCAGGCGTCTGGAACTACATAGCATCGGATTGCGTATGGAACATTACTTAGATGCCCGAGTCTATTTTTATTGTTCACTGTATGACTACATGTGGATCAGGGCAGATTAGATGTTATGCTATATTTTTTTAATCTTGCGTAAAGAGAGATTAAAAAATGGTATAGGAGCCCATATCTCATATGGTATAGCAGCCTATATCTCATATAGTATAGCAGTCCATATATCATATAGTATAGCAGTCCATATCTCATATGGTATAGCAGCCTATATCTCATATGGTATAGCAGCCCATATCTCATATAGTATAGCAGCCTATATCTCATATGGTATAGCAGCCCATATATCATATGGTATAGCAGCCCATATATCATATGGTATAGCAGCCCATATCTCATATAGTATAGCAGTCTATATCTCATATGGTATAGCAGCCCATATATCATATGGTATAGCAGCCCATATCTCATATAGTATAGCAGTCTATATCTCATATGGTATAGCAGCCCATATCTCATATGGTATAGCAGCCCATATCTCATATGGTATAGCAGCCCATATCTCATATGGTATAGCAGCCCATATCTCATATGTTATAGCAGCCCATATTTCATATGGTCTGCTATTTAAAATAACAAATATAAGCTTTGTAATCTTGTTTGAAAAATAAATATGGATACTATGCTCGATTGTACTAATATGCTATTTGATGCTATGAAAGCTGAGTTTCAAGTCTTGTACTGGTCTTTACAGGATATGTTTTAAAAAGGTTGTTACTCATATATAAGTTCAAAAATAAGGAAACTACGTGGTGTTCAACACACGCTTCACGTAGAGGCTATACGGGCATTTAATATCTTCCATGCTCTTTATGCTCAGGCTTATGGGCTCCAGATTCGCTAAGGATAAATATGGTTTTGGTTGAGTCTGATATTTTGTTTAACTTCATCGATACCCATCGTGCACTTATCTAAAAAAATATCATAGATATAATAAACCTTAGCTATAGATCGGGATTATTATATCTATGGAAAATATCATACTGTCATAATCTGATGATTGTCAAAAGGCATTCATGTCTCGATATTCCTGAGACAGTTATGGTATGGAATACTATAACAACTGGTGTTTATTTTCTGTACACGTTGCGTTGTCTTGCACTTTTCATTATTTTAAAGAATATTGCGTAGGACAAAGATATAATTCAAATTATTTATTATTGGCATTATACAGTTTATATTAATACAATGCTAGCAGGTTTATGCACAATTATGTAGCACGTGATTCAGTGCATTACATAGATTGTTACTTTAATTCCGCTCTACTAAACATCTGTAGCGAGCCCGAGGAGGAGAAAAGCCGAAAGGCCTGGAAGAAATCTCTGATGAATGTTTGGAAGACGATATCGCAACACAAATTCTCAAATGTTTTCATGCATCAGGTTACGGATGAGATAGCTCCCGGCTATTCTTCTTGCGTTCACAGGTTTGTGTGCGCATCATTTTTCAAGGCTAGCTGCTGATTGCCTGTATTAATATAATAGTCCTTAGGCTAGGCTCCGTATTTTACTCCGTAGGCCAATGTCACTCTCAACCATAAAGCAAAACCTGGAGAAGAACGCGATAAAGACAACAGAAGAGTTTGTCAGAGACGTGATGCTCATGTTTGTCAATGCCATGATGTACAATAACCATGAGTATGATGTCTATGCCATGGCTCAGGAGATGTACGATGAGGCTATAACTGCTATTGAGGTTAGATTTACTGATGTTATAACTAGGGATCCCTGATTCCAAGTACATTAGCTGGTCCATTTGATTTTATTTGCCAATTGTGTCCACTGGGTTCTCTTTAGTAACTGAAGAAATATTTTGTGTTACTTGTTTTAAAACTAATATAGCTATATTATTATATTAGTAGTGTTTAATTACAACAAATATACATGTAAGTTAAGTATTTCTGCATTTATAAAAGTAATATATTTGATTAATTTGATGTAATGTTTGTAATACTAGTAAATAAATGTGTTACACTACATTTCTGATTCTGATTAGATGTAATAGCTTTCAGTACTGCGATGTCTGCTTTGACAAAAAATATTTTCAGCTTTTAATTTTGATTGATTGTAATATTTTTGTCATTGCAACTAGCAATTGCGGTAGAATTATCATTGACTTCCTGAATAAAACATTAACATTATTCGCCAAATTTATCAGTTACGTTGTTAGGTATGAATAAAAGTAAGCTGCCGGTGTCGGAATCTGTTAGATATTTATATCTGGGTGATAGAGACTCACAGTTCAGTATATTTGTTAATGTGGTAGAATAATATATTGTTAACATGATCAATAGCGGATTTATGGTAAAGTATTCCAAGGTTCATATTGGTTTAAGAAAATTTTTAGCTGATCTTGATTAAATACCATATTTCGGTTTCATTAATAATCGGTACAAGGTTCATTGCAATCTTATTTTGTGATGCGAGTTTAGATGAGAGCAAGGCCAGTGATTGTATTTTTTTTTAAATATTTTAAGACTTGCACTCTATGTTTTGTTACCTCTACCAAGCTGAGTGTGAAGCTTTAAGTTGGTTACACCAAAAGCCACAATATGTTAGTTATACTCATAGGACAAAAGAACTTGAGAAATGATAAAAGAAAATTTAGCAGAAGCTATTTTTGTAAACTTGTGGAGATCGTGGCAGCCATTTGTTTATTCAGCACCTAAGGAAATTCATCTGTAGAATGGTACAACATTTTCCAGTCTTACAAGCATAGATTAATTGTTAGACCTTGACCCTTTAGAATAATTCTTCAGTTATTATTGTCTGATCTATGACGCTTCTTATTCAAGTCTTGATTTTGATTCCTTTTATTTTTTGTGTTAATCTTTTTGTTGCCAATATTCACTAAGTTTACAAAACTGCAGGAAGTGTTATATCGCATTGACGTTAACTACATAGCCACTTATCGTCTGCCAGTTACATCCGCGTAACTTCAGTAACCAACATGTTTTAATAGATAAGCTCGGACAGTAAAATATCGTTACCAGTTTATTCCTTTCCTTTGTCAGCTATTCAAACCTGTTTCACTAGTTTCTAATTAAGGCATGCTTGCTGATTGGGTAGTTCATTTTGTAGTCTCAGATTTTTAGACGTTTTCCTATTATGGTAAGGAAAGTGTTTTGCTTCTCGTGGTTTTATACATTGAAACACGGAAGAGTAAGATAGAACAGAATCAGTATCGCATCATGTAGCAGGGTACGACTTTGTTAATTGCTAATAGTCTTACCGGTTCTTTTCTGTACGTATTCATTGATATGCTTCATCTGAGATAGATGTCTTATATGTACCTAATATCTCACAGTTCGTGTGGGAGAAGTAGGAAAAGGCTAACCTGTTAATGTTCTATAGACTTTAATACACAGTTGGTAGAATATTATATAACATAAATGCAGTTCATCTTATATTTTTGTTTCTAGTGTTTAAATTTGTAAGTAAAAAAAAACAGCATTACATATAATGCTAGTTCCCAAGCAGTGTAGCGCTTTACTTCACCTTTAGTAAGATGTTTATTCTCTGATTACTCACCCAGGTTTTGTTAGTGTCGTTGTTCCTATGTAGCATAACTTGTCATAACTTAATGTCTCGTGGAATATGCAATTATCATTTCATACTTGATAACTGTTCCTGCGCTTGATTTTTAACAGTATGTTTATCTTTTGTGGCAAACCTTACAACTAGTGGTGGCCTATAGCCTTGTGTTTCATTTTTTTGTTTGTGAGTAGCTGGTTTCTCACAATACGCTTCATCTACCCTTGTAAATCTTTTAGCAACACACGCAATACAGCGTAAGAGATTGTGATATGAAGTTATCCACTTCCCGAGGCAGGAGGTCTGAGGTCACCGTTGCTGCTGCTGTTGATAAAGTAAGGGTCACATGAAAATGCTTTTGTCTGTATGCAAGCCGCTATTATCTCATCTTGTCGATACGTGGTGAGGCAATAGGAATCGTTGGCGGTTAGTTAGACTTGAAAGTACTCCGACTTGAACTACCTGACTGTACATGTAGCTCACACTTTCTGTTATTTTACTCCAGAGCTATCAGTCTTTCACATTTGTTGGGTGTTTTGTTTTGGCAGGAACATAAAGCAGTTCGACGAAGTTCTGCTGATCAACATTCTGAGAGTCATTCAGCAGCAAAGAAACGAAAAACGAGGGCGGATGATTAGGTTGAATAAAGACACTTATATATAAATCATTGGGATCTGATTGGCTGAACACGTAGTGATGGCTAGTAGAGTCACCTGATTCGCTTTGGCTGTGCTTATTCATCCTTTGCACCAGCTCAGCAGCAATTGTAGTAATATTTCCTCCTGTATATTGTATAAAAGTTGAATATAATCTCTTGTACATGTATATTGGCTTTGCATTTCATTCTTTGCACGTATGTATCAATATAATTGAGCATTGTTCGTAATTAACTTTGGCCTTTTTAAATAAGATGGTAAACTCGCCGTTCTCATTGTAGTTATTCTATACAAGTCCATGTGTATGTTGTGCATATACGGTATACTGTTTCTCCAGTTGCTTAGCTGTATGCAGGAGTTTACGGAGTTGTAAGGAGGTCATACTTGCTTGCGGTTACACAACGCTCAATGCTTACTCTTGTTTAGTCTGGAGGGAATGAATAGGCGTGATAGTGATGTCATCAATGTAATCAATCTGGGATGTTCAATATCGTGCCTTTTAGTTACTCACTAAAACATGTGAGAATACGTTCATACGTATACTAGCCGAAACCACCCAGCTTTGCTCAGGTAATAGAATAATTACCTAATAATTTTGTGTAACTTATCTAGAAAGCTAGATCTTTATTATAATTTACTAAAACAATGACTGTGTTTTGGGCCAGCTTAACAATCTACAGTGGCCTACAGTCAACTGTGCTAGTTATAAATCCAAAGTTTTAAGCTTGAGTTATTTTAACCAATGTAATGACTAGTTGCCCAATCTATCCATTGTATTCGATGTAGCTTCATTGTTCATCGCCTCTAGATCCTGATATCAAATCCAGTGTTTGCAGATCTTTCATTGCTAGATTTAAATGCTATACCTGGACACAGGGTTTAACAAAAAGACCAACGCTGGGATTTATATATATAGATACACATATGAAATGAAATCTGTCGCATGTTTGGTAATTGGTCTTTTATTACTATATACGTAAAAAACTCTTGATTAATTTTGCTCACAAACTATTGTCATGGTTGATTTCCAGATTTGCATGATCATTGACCATCTCTAAACATTTGCGCTCATTCAGAACCATTTGAACTATTTCATAGTATGGAATTGCATGCAAGTCCGCGTGTTCTGTTGAAAAAATGGTTAAAAAATTGATCATAACTATGAGAGATTCTCCTAGCTGATAACAATTGATCATAAGGGGCTGCTAAATTAGTGCCGTTTAAAAATAGATTTATGAAATTCATGATTATGTCTGACACAGCTGAAGGCTATGAACAGACTGCATGCACTTTTAGCAGTGTCAACCAGTCAAACTAATGGAGGTCTTTTTTAGCTTATATAAATTCACACAATTGTGCCTCAACATTGTTTTATCGGTGTCCAACTCCCACTAGTGGTAGCATAAATGAGACACTTTTCCGTTTTATTTGTTCCTTAACATTTCTTTGTAGCTGCTTATATAAAAAATGCAAACAATGATTTGGTTCTATTTTTTGTTTAAACTTACATACAATCAATGTGTGAAACCGGACCTACCATACATGTATATACCATACATGTATATACCATACATGTATATACCATACATGTATATACCATACATGTATATACCATACATGTATATACCATACATGTATATACCATACATGTATATACCATACATGTATATACCATACATGTATATACCATACATGTATATACCATACATGTATATACCATACATGTATATACCATACATGTATATACCATACATGTATATACCATACATGTATATACCATACATGTATATACCATACATGTATATACCATACATGTATATACCATACATGTATATACCATACATGTATATACCATACATTGTGAAACAGGACCTACCATACATGTATATACCATACATGTATATACCATACATGTATATGCAGTTTGACTGCCTTTCAAAACAAAATTACAAATAGATGGTACAACAGTGCAAATAGTAATATGAAATATGCAAATTATTAGCAAGTGTTTGAGATTTTAATCAGACTTGTATTTTAACAAGTGTTAATAAGATATGCAAGTAGTGGTTTAAAATAAAATTATCTAGACACAACTTTGTCAAACATAAAATAATGCAAATGCTTGAAACTGGGAATGCATTAGCCAAAGCGAATTTCTGCCCTTGTAAGAAGCAATAAGTTTTACCATTTATATTTGTGTCATATAAAGATAGGGCTGTAGTCAATTTAGTCGATTGTTTGCTTTAGTGTGTGCACAACTTCAAAGCGCTCGACTTGATGAGAATGGAACGTTTCATTTAAGCAAACAGAACTACCAGTTGATCACTTCTTTTACAATGCTACCAACCTTTTTCTCTAATATGAGTATTATATGAGTATTATGAGTATTATGTCCAGTAAAGCACATGAATACTGCGTGTGTGCATTAGTAAATATCTCTAATGCTTCAGCAAAGTTTCCTTCGTGTAGAAAGTTCTTAGAACTAAGTTGAGCCTAGCAAACATATGAAAGACACTGGTCTTCTTTTAAATATAATTGACAAAAATTTTGCTTTCGGAATGTATATTAAAGACATAAAGTAAAAGAAATGAATGCCAGAATTTAAAAGATCAAAAGAGAATAGTGATGACAGAGGCACCAAAAATAAGTGATTTATAGATTAAACTGGATGGAGAAGCGTGAGGGCGCTGAAAAAGCCTATCATGAACTATATGAGCTTGGTAAAGCACAAATGATGACGAAAATATTTACTGGTACTAAAGGTAGCATAACTTTAAAATATTCAGTTTATGTTATAAATATGAAATATATAGTCAAACGTTGTTACAATAACACTGAATTAAGCTGTTAATTGGCACTGGTAAAACACTGTTGAAACCTAATTACATGTACTTTCATAGTAAAGTGCCAAACACACAGATTTCACTGTGTTAACTACTGGAAGCAAATTGCCAGTTTACCACTGAAGGTAAACTGGAATTTTTAGATCGGAATTTTGTTACTTTGAGAACGCGGAACCCATACATAGTTATGACGTCAACGATCTGATTTCACTATGGACTGTTACGTAACTCGAACGTGTTTCGTCGGAAGTCTGGCTCTAGTTAGAAAAAGTTCGTAGATGTATTAGTCTGTGCGGTTTGGATCGCCTCGGCAAGTGTAACGTAAAGTCGTTGAACTTAGGTTACATACACGACATTCAGAACCAGGCACAGTTGCATCAGTAACCATGATTTTCCCAGTAGAACTTAAATAAGTTCTCATTTATTTCATAGTAAGTCCCATTAACGCTACCTCTTTTGTTGATAAATGTTCTTTATAACTAATTTGGTTAAAAAAAAGATCTATGTAGACGTGTGATCTTTATAACTAACACGCACAAAAGGTAAGTTTTATGTTATCAAAAATGTTATGATAATATATAATATCTAATCATATTAACACGAAATGTTTAACTGTTTCACCCTGTTCTAGCTATTGAATAGTGTCAATTTGTGTTGAAGAAATGTTTTTTTAATATTTACTCAATTTGTTGGGTGATATATGAATTTGAGCATACCTATCTCATCAGAATATAAGGAAAACAGTCCCAACATCGACAAGTCCGAACCTAGACAAGTCCCAATCTCGACAGAGGTTGGTCCGAATCTAGACAAAGGTTGGTCCGAACATCGACAAAAGCTGATGCAGTTTTACAATAATTTAATCTTCAACAAATAATAAATGTCTTTTTGCAGTTATATCCTCACGTCAAGAAATAACAATCAAAGCTACTCACTGAAGTTTAGATTTCAAATAAAACATTTTGCTAGCTTAACAGTCAACCATATTTATGATTGTTACTTGTTTTAGCATTCGTTCTATATTTAGGTTGGGCAAAATATTGTTAGGCCTACAAAAGCTGGAGAGTGCTGCATCAAATGGATCACAAGATATTTTTGCACAAATAAATCTTTTACATATAAATCGCTCATTTATTATGAAAATAGTAGATGGTAAAATAGTAAAACTGCTGTCGAGATTGGACCAACCGTTGTCGATATTCAAACTCGTCGAGTTTCAAACCAGTCGAGGTTCGGACTATAAACCGAATATAACATCGTCTTGCTTTGTGCTAGTGTTGCTGTCACTCGAATATTTTTTGATAGACTAGTTGATCACTTTTTAAAAATGATCAACTTGTTGATCACTTAAGAAATGATCAACCGGTTAAACTGTTACACCGATAAGTTTTGTTCTAATGTATTAGACATTTTTCCAGATACATTTATTATCTCTTTCTATGGCGCCGTTTCTACAGTGTCTTGCGTTCCATGTTTTCAACTTGAGTTGTTCAACTCGAGTTGCTGTTCAAAGAACTTGGGCTGGGTTTTTGATGAACTCGAGTTGAGTTGTGTTACGCAAAACTAACCCGAGTTTGTAAAAAAAGCAACGTGAGTAATTGGGGTGTCTCACTTACAGAACTGCATTTGCGCATATTAGGCCTATATAAATTTAATAATTGATTAATAATAATAATTTAAATACAAGTATATATTTAAATTATATATATTGGCAATATTTGCTCATATTTATATAAATATAAAGAGACAAAAACAGTTGTAGAATGTAAATTGCAAACTAAAAACAATTTATGTGGGGTCAGGCCACTTCTTTTTCAAATGAAAAAAGTTCTCTTTCTAGAACCTGACAAGAAACCATAGTGTCTCGCGTTCAATGTTCTCAAGCTGAGTTGTTGAACTCGAGTTGCTGTTGAAAGAACTCGGCCTGGGTTTTTGATGAACTCGAGTTATACAACTCGAGTTATATTTACAAACTCGAGTTTGTAAATATAATTCGGTTTATCAACTCGAGTTGCAAACTCGAGACACTGTAAGGCGCCATATCGCTTTCATATTTTGGCTATTTGCCTATTTTCATATATATTAAATCGGATATTTACAAGCGGTAAACTAACTTAATTACGGTGAATTTTGACATCTTCTTCGTGAATACATCGCAGCATTAGGTTTTGTAGACCTAAGTATTGCTAGGACGCATAATTACTGGGTGAAAACAGTTTTATTCCGTTAACCCGCTGCCGGGCGTAGTAATACAATATGTAGGGCTTATTCTTGTGGAAGACAGCAGAGAACGTAATTGATTGAAAGTTATTGAATTTTTATCAGAATTTTAGCAGCATCTTGAAAACAAACAGTGAAATCTTCCAGCTTCTTTGACAAACCTGTTGATATATATACAACCATAGATTTGTGAGCTGTGTGCCCACTTATTTGTATTTGTTTAGCCCGTAACTATACTCCATTCTATTCTTTCATAAAACCGTAGCTAATAGAAATTGGTATATGTCACTTTGTGTGTTACAGATATTATTTATGTCTATGTGTTGTTGTCTAGTTGTTAAAAAACACCCCTTTTGTTTTTAGTCTCTTCTGTTTCTGGCATTCGCGCTATTTAGAAGCAAAATAAAATCCTTTGTCATAATATCTTCGATTTATCTTTGATTTCTCTCTAAAAACTAACAATATATACTATGGCAACAGTAGTTCAACAAAACCTGGCATATCATAAACCAAGAAAAGCTTTTTTTGCTCAGAATCAGAAGTAAGCGGCTAACCAGCAAGTTAGCTGATGATTGCCCAGTTTCTTCCATATATAAGAAATTAAGTTTCATGTCGTATTTGTATGTTAGAAGCACTATGTTAGTCATAAGGTATTAATGTTCTCAATGCTGATATACACTTGTATATGTGGTTTGTGTTTACGTATATACATATATATAGATATATCTACCAGTACATCTATGTTTCTCACTAGTTTGTCATCTGTCCAGCTATAGCTATTAATTAGTATCTTTGAATGAAGAATTCATATAGCAGCAGATTTCATGTCGAACCCTCCAGTTCACCAGTCCGATGCCTTATCAATTCAGCCACATGAGCTTAGGTATTCATTAGGCGATATATGTCACTACATGGGAGCAAATACACTACCGTTCTTCATCAGGACGCAAAATGATGGCGTAATGTCATGAGAAGTGGTAGCTCTTATTAGTCAACTCTCATTATCTTTAAGGGGATATTTAATACCCATGCAATACTGGGTAGCACAGCTAGTATATATATAAATCTCAAAGTTTGTTGGTCTTTCTGTATGTCCAATTAGAGCTATTAAAATCTTGGAGTGAAAAGCTCACACTATGCTGGATTTGAACTCACAGAGATTACAATCACAAGTTTCAAATCACGCATTTAACCACTGAGCTATACAGCCCTTAGCTTTTTATTGGTCTTATCATATACCGTATGCACATGCTAAATGTGCCCTTTTGATTACTAACTAATATTACCTTTTGTATCTATTATATTTTGAAATTGTTTAAAAACTTTCTTTTTTGCTACAATTACCTATTTTTTTAATATGTAATTCTTTAATGTGCCATTTCAATTTCAGCTGTGCCGTTACACTTCTATCTCCAGTTTTTCGTAAGGTTCGATTACTAAATCGGTAAAGGCTAATACTTTTCTCGTGGACAATTGGATTATCTCGAGTAGGAATAGCTTCTACATTCTCACTGCATTCGGTCAGACAAAGACAGTACGATATCTCATTCTTACATTAATATTAGTATCAAGAGGTACTAGTATCATCGTATTCAAAGTTTTGATGGATAGCTTCTGCTATAACAGTAACCTTTTTTATACACACACACGCACTTTTTTATACACACACTTCTATGCAAAAATTGCTATTATTAATTTAACATATTCAGAATTTTTATTTTGTTTTCTCAGTTTGTAATAATTGTATCATTACAGAATCATCTTTTATTGTAATCGTAGCAAAACCGACTTAATCTAGCTATTACTTTCTAAGTATTTCACATTCAAACACTTTTATGGTTGTTTATTTGGTTTTTAAATTTTGACCTGCACAAAACATTTTCTTCATGATATGAAGTTTGAAAGTTACAGTTGTTTGACAAAGTTTAAAAACCTTGTACAGCGGTTTTATTTTGTTTCCTAATATATTTAAATGGCGCAAAACACTTTTCTCTTGATATGAACTTTGAAAGCTAGAATGGTAACTGTTGCTATATGTTAAATAAAAATATGTTTTCTCTGCAAAGATTTTTATTACCCGGGCAACGTCGGGCATTCATCTAGTATATATATACCATATATATATATTGTATATATATATTGTATATATATTGTGTATGCATACACTGCTGTAGGAAATGATCCAGCATATAATTACTTAATTGTTGTGAATAAAGCTGCTCAACATAAAGTGCTCAGGATCAAGTCTAACTCTATAAATAGTTTGTAGAATAGCTTATACTTAGCCTCCAGTCGTAGATTTAAAAAAAAAAAATCTTTTTTCTCACCAAAGCTTTTTGAGTTCACCTTTGACTGTTTTTTATCTGTGGACTCACTAAATAACATTGTCATATTTGCAATGAAATATACAACAAGATATGATATCTGCACATTCTACTTATAATCGCCATTGATGACGTAAAAATATTTGTTGCTAAATTGTTTTCAATTCTAAAAATGCTTCAATGAGATACGCTTGGCTTTGAAATTTGAAGCTGTTTCTTATCTACGATTCATTTTGCTACACTATTTTGTTATCATTTACAGGTTATGAAAATGCTAAAAATGATTCCGAAAATAGAGGATTCGCCAGCCAAAGTACACAGAAGTGATTCGTTTACAATTCACTTGACGCTGTCTAAAATGGCATTGTGTTGTTCGGTTATATTCTGTGTTCTCATCAGTCTCCTTGTGCATTTAATTATAACTAACTTATTGCTGTCATCAAAGTTGAGTCACAAAGACGAGTTAGCGCAACTAGGAAACCATTTGTTTGCTAAACCATCCAGACAACAAAATTTAGTGAGATTTCCTTCGGATGTATCATGGTTCACATCAATGCCTGGCAACGGCGGGAGCACTGCGCGTGACTCTGCAAGACCTGTAGATGGCGCTGTCACGTCTCACGCAGCTCTTGACGCTCGAACTATTCAAAATATAAAGCATAGACTTAAAGCAAAAGGTAAGATGCAGCTGCACTCTTACACGAATTTTGACACAAATTTTAAAAGAATTCATGTCAACCTTTCTATGGTAGATTTTTAACAAGCTTTGAAGTTGACAATATATGAGTAAAGTAATTTTATAGCATTATATCTGCTAGACAAGTGAGTCATATTGTGTTATTATATTCAGTACTCCATTGTCCCGTAGGGTCATTGAGACGCGACAAGAGCACAATCAGCTCACTAAACAAAACTGACTATTTGAAACTAGCTCAAAATCTCACATCTGGCAGTTTTTTCTTGGAAAAACTTTTTCATAAAATAAATAATTTTTACTGTCTATATCAACTTATGGGATTTATTTTACTCCCATCGTGATCGCCGTTCTGTCTCTTGCTAATTGTCGATAATCTTACTCTGGTGTCTGACCGATCACCTCTTTGTGATCGATGCCAATTTCAGTAAATTCATGCATATTGTAGCAGTCACTCTTCTGACAGCCTAAGCAGTTATTGTAATGTAGTGACAATTTTGTAGTGAACCCAACCGTCTGCTCTGTGTTGTATTCATTTATTACACCTACATTTTTTAGCTCTTCAAGTTTTCACAATATATTAAACTTTTCCCAATATCAAACTATCAGAGAAGTTGATTAGGAACCAAATTCCTAGCTATCGTTCTTGCCTTACTTCATTATTCAAATGCTTTTGTTTAGTTATTATGGGATGAGCTTTATCATTGCTCGGATGAGCAAGAGTAGTTCATAGGAGTCGTCTAAACTTTTTTCAGACAATATTCGAGCAGAAGCGCATGCGTCCTATAGAGCCGCTGTTGAGATGGTCGAGCATGGCAAGAAGGAGAAGGTAAGTTCATCTCTCAGCTATTTACCTAGAATCTTCAATAGTCTGTATCAAGCCACACCGATGTTAATAGGTATAGTGGTAATTATAATGAAGTTTTTCATGCAGTATTTACTGTAAGAGGCCGCAACCTTTTCACTAACAGTTTATTCATAACTCTTTATCAGGACACCCCTGATTAGTAATAACATACAGACACTATCTGAATTACGACCGGATCAGTTCTTACTAGCTGTTGATGAGTCAAAACAGAGCACATTAAACCATAACTGTCACGTACAACTTTTATGGTATTTACTAGGTAAATCAGACACGCTGATTCCGATTTTGTACCCAAAATAAAGATTAGTCCACTAACTTTCAGAGTAATGAAGGCTTTTTTACGGCGTTTTAATATCGGTCTCGAAAACAGCACGATCGGCACAACAAGCTCCGCCCATAAATACATGACGTAACCTAGCTTTTTAGGAACAGAAGTTACGTAGGGATGTTTAGACCGATTTAGAATAATAGAGATGGGTGTTTTAAAATCCATTATTATCTAAATTCAGCCTTAAAAATAATCTCAGTTTTTTCTGAAAGGTAGATAAGCTATTTACAACGCGATAACAACGCTAGCTTGTGATAAAACCACGCTTTTTGAGCTCATTTTTCTCGGCATTCAGCCTATTTAAACATCATGTAACAAGCTACGAGCAATTTTAAATAGTTTATATACCGATCATAAAAGACTGAGATTATTTTACAGGCTGGATTTGGATAATAATGGGTTTTAAGACACCCATCTCTATTCTTCTAAATCGGACTAAACATTCCTAACTTCCGTTCCTGAAAAAGCTAGGTTTCGTCACATATTTATGGGCAGAGCTTGTAATGCCGATTGTGTTGTTTTCGAAACGGATATTGAAACGCTTTAAAAAAGCGTAAATGACTTTGAAGGTTAGTGGACCAATCTTTATTTTGAGTACAAAATCGGAATCAGCGTGGCTGATTCACCTAGAAAATATGATAAAAGTTGTGCGTGACAGTTATGGTTTAAAAATGCCTGACTTGGGAATTGTGTTTAGTGAAAGTGATATTACATACACGCATATATACATGTATAGCTTTTTTCTGCTCAATGCTATTATATACAAGCTTCTCACCATCTCCTTATCAATTTTATGTTTGTTTTATAGTTTTATAGTCTTGGTTTTGTAATATGGTATTGTATTTCTGTATACAGTGCACCCTGGGATACGACGTCTTTGCTCTAATGTTTTTTTGCCTTACGATGTGGAACACAATGTTTTTTTTGTCCCCTCCATATGGCATTTTTTTGTCATGCAACATCAACAAAAATGTCTCACGGAATTCAAATTTGGCGGTTGGTGTACTGAATTTGTCTGAATAATGAAGATGCCGATGTGCTATTCACCGAACTCCCTACCGCAATGCCTGAAAAAGATACGATGCTCGCTCTTTCTCAATTCAGAATTATTCGCTCTCGAATAATTCATAATTATTCATTATAAGCTATAGTGAAAATGAAACTGGAAACAAGTAATAAGGATTAAGACAATGTCCAAATTAAAGTTTAGTAAAATACATATTAAAACTTAGCTTGAAGTATGTGTTTAGTAAACTAAATTCATTTAAGTTATATTCAAAGTTTATGGTATACGTCCGTCTTGAAGGTAAGAACTCTATATGGTACGCACTGTACATAGTAATGCTACGTTTTATTGCGTATCATAACCACTAAATACACTAAAGTTACTATAAGTTACTAAGGTTAATGTACTATTTTGTTATTGATTGTTAATATGTGCAGTATGTAAACAAAATTTTGATGTTTTTCATTAGGGGGTGTTTGCATTAGATAATTACTACGAGTTTCTATACCCCTCTATAAGACATTTTCGCCTTACGGTGCCAACACCGGAACGAATTAATGTCGTATGGCGGAGGTCCACTGTACTATATATACTTTACTTGCATATTTCACACATGCATTAAATATAGTACAACCTCGGTTACGATTTTTAAGGTTCATAAATGTTAGTTTCTTTTTAATAATTTGTTTGTAATTGATATTCTCGAAGCGTATGTACTAGAAATATATACCGGTATGTTTTGTTAAGATCTATGGTTCTCAGCTCTTTGAAGAGTTAGATATACAGGTGGGTACAGCAACATTTCTTTTGTACACAACATTATTGTTAGTCACTTAGTTGATAATTTATTAGTTGGTTGAAGAAGGATACAGGTTTTATCACCACAGGTTTCTTAGAAGAGACTAGATATACAAATAAGTGACAAACTTTGCAAAAGTATGCCAGTGTGCCTGGGCAGTCAGCTCACAGTCAACTCGCATTCATCATAAATGGGATACTTACTGTATGTCGAGCAATAATTCTGTAACATATCTTTGTTGGTCACTGAGAAAAAAGCCAGCAAGTGTAGTAGATTTAGTCGCTGTCTACTTCCTGAAGTTGACAATCCTGTCTCTGGCTGTGTCATTTTATGCTGACCTCTCATTGAGAATGGGCCAATAAACTATTATTGTATAAACAAACTGATGTTTGTGCTATAACTTGATATGACTGACTGCGAGTTGGTTTTTTCCTGGTATAGGTCAGCTTTCTCTATTTTGGTGGACGATGCTGTCAGCCAGGGAATCTGACTGTAATAAGCCCTGCTTTCCTCTGAATCTAAGAACTTTCTTTTTACCTTTCTGTATCTATTGAGTAGTAGTAGAAAGTGTTACAGTATGTTCCACTGTTTAGTGGTTTGTCAGCATAGTAAAATGCCAAGGAGATATAAGAATGTTTTAACTATTTGCAACTGTAATGTACATTACAAAGAGGATGTACATGTAAATAGCTTCAGAGAATATTTATCTTTCTCTTCACAGCTCTTTGAAAGAATCCACTCTTTTGTATTCTTGAAGTTAAACAGATTCAAAATGGTAGCCATCTTGGATTTGTTCTGCTTAAGTAGCACTTTCTCATAAATGCGCATATATCAGATTATCAATAAAGATGTGCTGTATTCTCGTTGTCTTTAGAAAATTGCTTACTATTTAGTTAAAAAACCAAAAGTTGGTGTTGTTGTTACCGACAGGCACAGAAGCTGCTGCAGCATGCTGTCGCTCTTAATCCACTAGATGCCGACATTCTCAATGCTTATGGTGAATTTCTCCTTTCGGCGGACATTGTTTTGGCCAACCACATGTTTAAAAAGGCTAGTGTTGTCTCCCCTACCCACACAAAGGCGCTCATAAATCTACAGAGAACTGCCGGTATGGTGGAGGATCTCGATTCAGCGATATATAACAGGTAAGCTCAGTCTCTCTTCATTTGATGTGACAATGAAGCTAGACATACGTTCTTCATACAGTTCTCATGTTTGATTTGTAAGAGCATAGAAGGTATTAGTTTAATAATCATAAGTTTACTATGGTTTGTACAGATATGACAGATTATTATTTGGAAAGCGGTACATATACAAGCCAGTAAATTTTATTAAATCACTGTTCAGCTGTTCGTCTCCATCATAAAACTTTCACTATGAGAAATCCATCCTATTGGTCTTTAGTTTACTTGACAATGAGTTAGTCTCCAGTATTCTTGTTGAATGGATGACTCTGTTTATTCCTATTAGAAAAATATCAGAGTTAATAAAATATATGTTTATGGTCTACAGTCATCATAGGACAGCAAAGGCTGTGATGTTATACAGAACAAAATGACTCTTCCAGGCTCTAGCAAGCATGTTGATTAATGCATAAAATCAACATTCATGGTTCTTTTGTAAAATTAGTGTCATTCATTTGATAATAGTTTCAGTTGGTACTATTATTTTACTATGATATAACTAGTCATTTGGTTGGTACTAGTGTGTTACTATGATATAGTTAGTCATTTTGGTTGGTGCTAGTGTGTTACTATGATATAACTAGTCATTTGGTTGGTACTAGTGTGTTACTATGATATAACTAGTCATTTTGGTTGGTACTAGTGTGTTACTATGATATAATTAGTCATTTTGGTTGGTTCTAGTGTGTTACTATGATATAGTTAGTCATTTTGGTTGGTACTAGTGTGTTACTATGATATAATTAGTCATTTTGGTTGGTACTAGTGTGTTACTATGATATAATTAGTCATTTTGGTTGGTACTAGTGTGTTACTATGATATAACTAGTCATTTTGGTTGGTACTAGTGTGTTACTATGATATAACTAGTCATTTTGGTTGGTACTAGTGTGTTACTATGCTATAACTAGTCATTTTGGTTCATTGATAAGTTTATCATTTGTGTGCGCATGGTTGTTATTAGTGTGAAAATAATTATTTTCACACTAATAACATCTATTTTATTAAAAACTGTTGCCATTGCTCGAAGCATTGTTACCTTGTTATTATCACCACTTTTATTGTTTGTTTTACACTTGTGTTGTTACTATGATATAGTCACTTGTGTTGACAAAAGACAGCGATAATGATTAAAGAGGTTAAAAAATTTTGATGGTATTTTTTCCATCATAAAAATATTCCTGATCTCAATGCATTGGTCTATATCTCTGTAGGCTTACCGATGTCTGTAGCAAGTATGTTGTCATTCTGTAGAATAGCGAATAAGAGAGACTTGTTACTACACATACCTGAGAGTCATCCAGCTCTACGGCGTCTCAAGACTGAGATCTATTACAAACATATTTACCACACGGTGGCAATCGAGGGTAACACACTCAATTTGTACGAGACTCGGGCTATCATAGAAACAAGAGTGACAATTGGAGGGAAGAGTATTAGCGAACACAACGAGGTATAATGGGTCTATAAACATCATTTATGATCTGTATGTGTCAAGCTCTGTAACATTTATGGATGATCTTGTTTTCATCTCTTGGCAATCATGTTCTAGTTCTATCATTCCTGTTTACTAGACCCGTTTCATCAAAGCACACAAATCTTTTGTCTTTTGAACAAATTACGAGGTGATAAGGTCTGGCCACACGTAACGAATTATTCGTTCAATCTGACCGAATTCACGAATTTCACAGAATTCACAGATTTATCCGGCCGAATATCACAGAATTGTCTGAGCTGTGCATGCACACCGAATTCGTCAACGAAACGCTTTTAATTGGCTAACCAATTTTCTTTAGCGAGCACGATTCTAGCAGCTTTGACAATTGGTATAGTCCAAGACACGTACGACGACACACAATAAAAGTATCAGCGCGATACGACCTGATACATACGATGCAACTGCCTAGATGCGCTATTGTTGGTTCTCTCTCGTTGGTTCACCATGGCACGAACTTCTCATCGTGTATCCAGTATTTTCTTTTAGATGTTTTAGAAGCTATAAATTGTTTTTTTTTTCAATAATAATACTGTAATTTCTTTTTATGCAGCAAAAGCTCCGTCTCTAAAACAGTCGCTATTTCTAGCGCATATAGCCAGTTTCATCGTATGTATCAGGTCATATCGCGCTGATACCTTTATTGTGTGTCGTCGTACGTGTCTTGGACTATACCAATTGTCAAAGCTGCTAGAATCGTGCTCGCTAAAGAAAATTGGTAAGCCAATTAAAAGCGTTTCGTTGACGAATTCGGTGTGCATGTACAGCTCAGACAATTCTGTGATATTCAGCCGAATTAATCTGTGAATTTTGTGAAATTCGTGAATTCGGTCAGATTGAACGAATAATTCGTTACGTGTGGCCGGACCTTTAGACTTGCATTTCCTTCTGATTGGTTTGTCTTTAAAAACAGTCTAATGTGTTGAGTGTAAGTAGTTTATCACATCAAATCATAAAATGGCTGGCATGTCGGTTGGCATTTACCTAGTGCTAAGATTCTCAGTGGGGTATGACCAACCATATAGGAGTGGCTCATGTGATTGTGATAGCATGAAAGTATCAGTCAAAAGTTGTTGTCTTTGTTGAAGGCGTTTTAGCTCCGTGAGCTTACTAAACTGCGGTATCATTGTCCGTAGCTAATTGCTATGGACGCTGCACTCAGTTATATAAATTGTGGTATGATTGCCTATAGGTAATTGGTATGGACGCTGCACTCAGCTATATAAACTCTACTCTCCTCAACCGTCTTGGCAGAATCACTCTTCAAGATATACTCGAGATCCACCGGCGAGTTCTAGGCTTTGTAGACCCGATAGAGGCTGGCCAACTTAGGAACACGCAAGTCTTTGTAGGTGATTTCACTCCTCCAAGGCCTGGGGAGGTCCAGGTTAGTGTTCCTAGACTGTTTGTCTACTTTTAATTTTAAGTGATTTTTTATAACTTGAAGGGAAACAATATGCTCATCATTACATTATGGAGAACTTCGTTTTTGCAGTAGCATTTGCAGTTTTAACACGACAATTCACTTTTTGTTTTGTGTCATCTCAATGTGAAAGCGATAGCCATTGGCTGTGAGCTATCTGCTGAGGTGTTAGATTGAGTTAAACTAACAACTTAGAGACTGATTGACATTCACTGATTGTTGACTGAAACTGACATGTTTCAGCATTACTGTACATCAGTTACATAATGCACTACTTAGCAGGCTATTTGTAAGCTTACAGGTGAGCTTGATGCTTGATGATACGTTACAGGATAAACTTCTTGATAAGCTTTACCATATTATCACCTCAGTTTTGTTAGGAGCGGACAATTCATTTGTTCAGTTTTTTCTGTAGTCACATTTCGTAAGCCGAGTTCCTTACAGAAATAATGTATACAAGTACACAGCTAAACTACATCTTGATTGTTATTACACCTACCAATTTTACACACGTAAAAATACAACAGAAACCAACAAAATATGCTTTTTTGGAGTTATTACTACCTTCTCAGTAATCTGTGCTTTTAATATACTCATACAAAAAAGGTAGAAAGTCATCAGATAGCATATCATTACAACTGTGATCGGTTCATTTATCCATAAGTTGCTGATCCTTTAGCACTTTTTATCTTTGAAAAAGATATGTCAACGGAAGCTATATTATAGGACTAGATGCTTGTTATCCCTGGGAAATATCATCTGTACACTAAATGTCATAATAAACACGAGAGATATGATTCTTTTTGATGGCAACATCACGCATTCAATAGACAATCGTTCCAAGTCATATAAATACTGCACTCACAGTAGTGAATATACTTTGCACTACTCAAACTACAGATGCTTCTATTATTAAAAAATGTTTTAATTAGAATTTTGTTTTACTAAGGGTTCATTAAGTTACTAAAAGGTTTTATTAAGTTTTGGGTAGATAAAAACATAATTCCCTATTGAGTTATTGCGCGCTAAGTAACCTCTACCAAATAGCAATGCTCCTATGTATCATCATCGTCTATACTGTTGTACTTCTATAAAGGAGACAACTCCATATTACACATGAAAAATATGTTTATCTTGTGCATTCATTATGTTGCAGTTTCTGTATGTTCATTTATCTAATTTTAAAACCTTGTATTTGTTGAATCTATTCATATTGCCTGTGTCCCTAGAATGACTTTTTCCTATGCAATTTTACAGCCTAGGTTTTTTGCAGGAGCATGCAACTCTGTATATACATGTAGTTATAGTCTTTACATTTGTTTTCCTTGTATTTAGCCATAGTCTATTATTTAGGTAGCTGCTTGCATCAATTCATTCGATATTTTTAGGTTCTTATGGAAGAGTTCATAGACTGGCTAAACTCTGATGAGACCGTCGATTTGCATCCAATAAAGTTTGCAGCTATAGCTCATTATAGACTCGTTACTATACATCCGTTCTATGATGGCAACGGGCGCACTTCCCGTCTTTTAATGAACTTAATTCTCATGCACGCAGGCTATCCCCCTGTCATGATTCGTGTTCAGCAAAAACATGAATATTATAAGCATCTAGAGACAGCTAATCAAGGTAAGGATTCATTCGCGTGCGCCGTAGAGAGAGTTCAATCAGTAACTCGGGCTAGGTTTTATCGGTACCACAGACTATAAAAGGTTGTCAGCTTTAAACACCTATACTGTCGATATGCTGAATAAAAAGTTTAAGTTATTTTGTGAGCTAATTGGTATGTTGAAACAGTCATGCAAATCAAATATTATCATGAGGAGACACTATAATCTGTTTATTTTGTTTTAAGTCTCAACAACCTATAATAGTTCATTATTAAGTAAACAGGTAATTACACATAGCGATAAAACATGCAAATTATTTATAATTATGTAAAAAATTACATTATGCTTAAAAATAAAAAACTAAATAAGGATAATTAATAAAGGTTTTCGTTATCATAGGTTAGGGACAGGTTAGGCTTAGATCTGAAGATGGTGATAGAAAAATTTAGTGGAGCTTAGAGCTAAGTCTATTTTAGACTAAGTGAGGTTTATTCTAACCTACCGTATATATTGTTTATTATTGTCTAATTGCTGACAGAATTGCATTACGTCAGGAAACCGCGAATTCTAATGTTGACAATTCGAGTGTCAAGTCAAATGTTTGCTAAAATTCTGTCAT
Organism: Watersipora subatra; assembly: GCF_963576615.1. Taxonomy (NCBI): domain Eukaryota; kingdom Metazoa; phylum Bryozoa; class Gymnolaemata; order Cheilostomatida; family Watersiporidae; genus Watersipora; species Watersipora subatra. The sequence goes on from NC_088708.1 coordinate 56,108,104, forward strand.
ATTTTGGAAAGTTTGCTTGTTAAGACGGTTTTACATTCAAATCTGATGATATGTTTACTCACATCATAGCCTGATTTTTGGGATTGCTTCATTATTATTCTGTATTTTACTATGAATTTAAGGCTACAACAATGATGGAGATCTATCTAAAGTAACACAAATTTATTCTACATTTTAACGCCTTCAATTATTAATAGAGTCCTGCTAATTATTTTATTTTTGTTAAACTTATAGGAGACATCAGGCCATTCATAAGGTTCATAGCTGACTGTACAGAGGCAACAGTAGACGAGTACATGTCAGCGTTATCTGAGGAGCCGTCTCCGATTCACAATGTGGCCTCAGATTCATATGTTGATGATGGTAGGACAATAATTGTTGGTGAGGATGATGATTCATAGGTGAATGGTTAGCCCTAGATCTCTCATCCTGTGATATTTATAAATGTTCTATAATTTTGCTTTGCCAGGTTTTATTACTCCTTACTCTAACTTGTAAAGCTTCATGACAAGGCATAGTGGTTGCTTTTCTGCTTAGAGCAACCTTTTCTGCTTAAAGCAACCTTTTCTGCTTACAGCAACTACTCTATATGTGCTCTGTTGCCATACTCGCATATCCTTGCAATTTTGTGCTTTCCATAATACATAATTATATTATATTTTTAGACTGTTCACTTGAACTTTTTGTTGAGGTTGAGCCGCAAACTGACAGTTATATATTTAATGCACTATTTTTTATGCTAATTCAATTTATATTTGTTGATTTGTTTGTTGAGTCTATTTATTAAGATATAATATAAGAAGTTGTAATGTTATTTTATACTTCATCTTACTGTATATCACAGAGGGATCTTATAGGATTGTGCTGAGGCAAAGAATACTCTTATGTTTGAGGGCTATTTGTTGAGAGGTTTGCGAGGTTCACAAAAAATATTGCACAAACAGAGTTAGTTTAATAATTATAGCTGTTAGAAGACAGCTTCGTAAACATGATTATTAAATGTTCATCTCAAAAATGACTTTACCCATTTGTCCTTTTAATAAAATAACCTATCCGAAATGCTGATGCACAGATTCAATTATAAATGCTATCAGTAGCTAGTATAAATTCATGTAGGTGTTGAGATCTCAGGATTGCCATGCCAACAAAATTTTCCTTTAAAAATTACATGTAACGGCAATAATAAAGTCCTAAAATAGAGAATTGCAAATGTACATGTAGTCTATTGAATTACAAAGCTGTTTAGAGCCTGTGTTTAATAGCCATAGCTGTTTTAGCTATTTAGCAAGCTTACTATATTTTTGGCATGCTGTAATTAGCCTTAAGACTGGAGTTAGATTACCTAAATACTGACAGTCAGAAAGTTGCTATACAGTTTAGACAAAACTTTGAAAGACTTATCACATTTTTACAAAGTGGAAACCGCATTCTAATCACAGCATTATACATGTATAAGAGTTTTGGTTTAGTCAAAGTAAGGAGAAGATAATAACATGTGTAAAAGGTTTGTACGGAATGGCATATTGGTACGGATATTTGTAGCACTGGGAAAAGCACTGAGCTGGTAATGTTGGAATATCTAGGAGATCACTTACCTTGAACTCTTTTTGTAGGTAATTGTGAACAGAAGATGAAGCAATAGTTCCCTATTCGAGTAGTATAAAAACATCTGTTTTTAATTTTATATATATTAAAATAAAAATCTTCTTAAAAATTTTCATTTAAATAAACACTTCGCTAGCATCTAGAAAGAGTATAGCTTTGTTAGCAGCAAAAATACAAGCTTAAGTTTTAGTGTGCTAGTATGTGCCCTGCCTGTCTCTTCTTCAATGCTTGGCATAAATGTGCAAAACTTTTAAAATAAAGCAGCGGGGCTTAAATACATGAAGAAAATATTTTGTGTACTCGTAAGGATTAGAGTTTATAAGTAAGCATGATATGCGAGTCTAAACAAAAAAAAAAGCTGGAATTGGATGAAAAACATCTATGCCCATGCTATCTACAGGTTGTTGACCTCGCTGTAATGGCAGAGTTCAAAGCAAGTCTACTGCTGTTGATTTACAAGCCTAGCATAGACTAGTTCAAAAAGTTTCAGCATAAGGCACATAAGATAAGCCATTTCAATTAACGTTTCGAACTTCACTCGTTGCACCTGTAGGCTAACCTAATGTTATGACTTACCATCCACATAAAACTTTCAAATTACGGCTATTAATTAGCAATACCCATTTTGAATATGCTTTCTGAAAATCAATTTGGAATGGAGATTTCTCCACCGATTGTTTTTCTTGTCACTAATTGCTCATAAAGTATGCTACATAGAAAATTCTAAGCTGAGCCCAAATCAATTTTTATTTGAAATCAAATTAGCTAAAAAATCTATTTGACTAAAATCAAAATTACTTGCTATTGTCAAATACTATTTAACAAATTAAATTACCAGTACCTGTTTAAGGTATACAATTCACATTTAATTGTTAAACAATAAAAACATATTTGAAATCGAATTACTTGACAAGATAAGTTAATCATCATCAGCTTCCTCTGTTCATTAACTGATTAATTAATTATAATATCTACTTGTATATTGTATATGATTAATAATTATATTTACTTGTATATTGTATATGATTAATAATTTTGTTTAATTGATATATTAATTATATTGCTTGCTGTCTGTCGGAAATCGGCAATGACTTGCATCTTAGCGATGCATGCTTGGGTCGAGGAGTATGAGAGAGAGAAGAGGTGACCCAGTTCTCAGTATCTACCACCTCCAAAACTGTCAGAATCTGAAGGGATGCCTTTGCAACACATATTAATATAACATTATATTAATTATATAATATAGTTATAATGAACAATTATTTACGTATATATATTATTATTATATTTATATAATTCATATATTAATTATATAACTATAATGAGTAGTTACTTACATATATTAATCATTTTATATAATTGATATATTAACTGTATAGTATATAATTATAATGACTAACCATTTACGAATGTATATATTAATACTTTTATATAATTGATTTATTAATTATATAATTATAATGAATAATTATTTACCTATTTATATATATGCATATATATAATAAGTAATGGAACACTATTATATGTTGAACATACATAATTTTTAAACAAACTACTATATTTATTAAATTATGTAATCACAAATTATCATTATAAGAATTTGAAGAAAATTTAGACTTGCCTTCCCTACCATCTCATAACACTTGAACGTATTATTGACAGAGCAGACTATTTATCTTTACACTCTGCCTTTTGGTTGTACTTGTATACCGAACTTATCTGAATGGCCTTGGACGTTTCACAATACTACATGTACGTCTAAGCAATTAGGCCAGTTTTTCCATTTTATGATAGATTACCCTTTAAAGCAGGTGCCCATTAAGAATTCCACTTATTTGTTCAATAGTACAAATCTCAATTGGATTTGTTTTTCATATAACAATCCAAATAATTACTGTCCTTGTTACTGTAAAAAATTACGTTTCAAATATTTGATTCAGCACCTGTTTGTGCAGAACTTGGATAAAAATTGTTTACATTTCACCTCTGTTATAGGAAAAGGTGCATGACGTTGATCACATACTGGAATATTGTATATACAGGTACATTTTTTTCATCCAAAACAAACACAGAAAAGTTAATCTGTTCTTCATACAATTCGATCATTTAGTGATGCTGTAGTTTCAATATATAGAACTGTTGGTATAGATGGTAGACAAGCAGAACCACTGAGCTCTCAAATAAATGGACTAACATGTGAGTCAAGGTTATTGTATTTTATCATATCATAGTCATTGTGAACGACCAATAATTGTAACAAGAAACTGGTGACAGTCTACAATACTAGCTTTTGATTGGTCCAATTTTGTATTTGTCAAATGTGTACAAAGTGGCTAATCTCATGAAGTAGTCAAGATTAGAGCTCAATGTATAGGCAAAAAATCCCATACAACTAGGCAAGATGAAGCATTTCAGAAAACAAGGCATTTACATTTAGTCAACATAACGTTATGCGCCAAACGATGAATTAGAATAAATACTGCACTGTGTAATATAAAAGCCACTACATGAAGCGAGTACCGTGCAAGTATTTTTAACGGCATTATTATGGGCATAGGTGATAAAAATGTATATAAAATGTAAAATTTGTAAAAGACGAGCCAAGTACTATCCAATTCATACATTACAATCATCTATACAAAAAGTGAACGCCAGCATTCACATTGCATGACTATACATTTAAAAATGTTTCACGGTAGGAGAGTGTATGACTAGCGATGTACTGCTATACTCATGTACAAATGAAAGTCGACTAGAAGAAAATTCAGCATTATAAATCTATTGCAAAGACAATGTAAATGTGTTTAGTTTTGATCTAGTGTGATGTCGGCTAATCGAGTGGCAGAGTTAGTAGGTTGTGATGGCCTAAGAGTAGACAAATCCGTATCTCGCTGTATTCGCCTTTCTCTTGCAAGGTTTTCATTTTCCTGGAATGTAAAAATTGCATTTTTAACTGCCATATAACAGTACAAAGAATTAAGTGAACAGAATTGTCTTTCTTCAACAGGCAGCTGTTCTCAGCATTCTTATAAATAATGAATCGCCACTGAGATTTTATTCAACGAAAAACCAGTTTGGTAATTAAATTGGATACAAAAAGATTGTTAATTTGTTGGAATTCCACACATTTATGAATCTGATCATTACTAAATAAAAGGCTGTGATCCTTGCCATGCTATATGCCCATATCTAACCCTCTGCTAACTTGTTCAAGCATCGAGATCGATATAGCAGAATGGATTATGGAGACATTAGAGAAACTATGATAGTTAAATAGGAGTTATCATACTGTTCACTTTATGTCTTTCTCACCCATGCTTAATGTCTATTAGCTACCGTTATGTACGAAATAAACTGGGCCCCTTCAATTTCAACATTTTTACTCATTGTGAATTTAGTCAATAGCTAAAAATGCATATTAAATTAATCCTCATTTTGTCATGATTTTAGATAAATAAACCAAACAGTTGTAAAATTATGTGATGATTATGCAGCATAAATTCTGAACATTTACTTTTTTCATGGTTAAAATAATAATTTGTACATATATGATCTCACCACATTTGCTTTTTTCAAGTCATATACATGCATATGACTGGAAATAAGAAATGTAAATAAATAATAAATAAGTAAATAAAATAGCGAGCTGGGAGATGTAACACTTGTGTACAAATAATACATTGCATTATCTTTGAATTGTGTGTGTAAATCTTCATGAGCAAGTCATAGCAAGCATTTTCAATTGAAGCATAGAAATACTATCAGTGAAAATACAAAAGAACACAAAAGCGAAACAAACTTGCAAGATGTAAAGAAAAACCTTTTAAAATTTATACCGTGTAAGAAAGCATAAGCATCTCTGGTTATTATGATACTCGCTTCAATAGCTATGCAAGTGAGGATTACAAAAGTTGCAAATACTAAATGAAGTGATTAGATCTCTCCAGGGTTGGAATAAATAATGATTTGTTTTTTTAAATTCGGTTTTTTTATTTAAATCGGATTTTTGTGAAAACATCAATTATCAGCTTTTCTTTCATAACCACTAACATAATATTATTTTGTTGAAGTGTGTCACATGAAAACATTAGCAACATAACAAAACAACTTTACATCACTTTAATTTATTAAAAGTTGTTTTTATTTTAATTTTGACTAAGTTGTGCAGTGCATGTTCACAGTAGACCTTAAGTCCCATTTTTTGACATGGAAAAAATTATCAAACATGAATTTTTAGGATGATTTAAATCATTTCATTTTAATCGGCCAACCCTGGGTCTCTCGCATTTTTTTGTTTTCTAATTCAAGTTGCCTTTTGCAGCACGAAACAAAAATATGGCAACTTCAAAAGTACAAAGAACTTTTGAGCTTTAATCACAGTCCATTATCTATTTACACGTACCTTTGGACCACAGCATGAACCAAATATGTTGGACCAGACAGAAGGAGTAGGCTGGGGAGGTAATTTGTCTTCCCTAAGGTCATCCGAAGGTTCTCCATTCAAACCTATGCAGTTCATATCCTTGAACACATCCATTTCAATCATCTACAAGGACATGGTAATAATGTACTTAATAAGTGCTACTTGTGAGCAACTGTGCTAAGAGTAAGTACTAGCGGTAAGTGCTCTCAGCTAAGAAGTACATCAAAGACTCTAGAAGTACGTGCAAGCTTTATCAGGGAAGACTTAACAGACATTCAATATTTTTTTATTTAATTCAGTGCTCAATCTAACTACTCTGGCCAGTGCTTGTCAGAGAGCACTGAGTAATTCCATAATATCATAATACACAGGCGATGTGGGCCATTCCCTAGCCTAACTCTAAAACCTGATAAAAACACCTATTGCTACAATCAACCACCCATCAAAAGAGCAAATAACTTTCACATCAAGAGAACTTATCCCAAATAGCCATACTCTACAAACATACAATCTAGAGTTGTCATTGTACATGTATTCATTTAGCATCACAAATAGTTTCCAAGCTCTCCATAAAAAATCATCTGTAGTCTACATGAAAAAACAAGGCTGAAGATTCGTGTTTTGCAGGCCGAATGTCTGTGACGATATGATTCAAAAACTATTACACAGTTTCCTAACATGTTTATCAACAAATCAAAATAACCTCTTAAAGAGCAAACAATAAATACATTTATACATTTCACAGTAGATCACCAAGCAAAAGGTCAACTTGAATCCTCTAAGACTTGAATCCTGTAAGACTTTTAAGACGGGTGATTGCCTCATAGACAAATACACTGCAAAACTGCAGCATCTTTGACTCAACACCAAAGCAATTTTTAGTATGCGACCTTCAAATTTTCTCAGTGAATAACGATTTGGTGAGCAAAGGTAAAAAGGTTGGTGTAAGTAAAAGCAAATAATAAAAATATGGAGAGTTGAGCGCGTTTAACCTTCCGAGTATGTCTACGAGTATTGTCTGCCGATTACCAACACCAACAATTCTGCCTCCAAATCGCCTGCGTCGCTGAGCTTACACTTTCATTTGCCCAATTAAGGTGAAGTAAAATAAAAAACTTTTTTATTAATTATCACTCTATTATTAACCCTTTGAACCCTGGCCCATTTTTGTCAATGTCTGTCAGTAACCCTGGGCAATTTGTCTCACGATCTGAAGTTTTTAAACTTTTATTAATTATATCTAAATGTGCTCATAATACAATGATATTTAGCAAAACACTTGTAAAAAAGTCAGGCAACCCACAGAAAATGTCATCTAACAGAAAAAAACCGTATCTCACCATTATTCGGGCTAAAACTATAAAAACTCATTCAATTTTAAAAACTAGTAAAAATGTTTACAGTAGTATCATATTCATCGAGCAAACGTTCATCATCGTTTCATGACTCAAAATAAGCTGGAATATCATAGTTGGTCTCATAGAATTCTTCATTTGCATAACAATCATGTATGACCTACCAACCAATGGGTCGTATCGATTTTTTCGCGATATAGTTCTAATAAATTTTTTTATTATGACAAAGGAAATAAATAAAGATATTTGAAAACTGCTACAAACGGAAGTGAAATTTCTGGTCTAACATCCTGTGCAAGAATTAATTTGATTGGTTTACGCTGTTACTTAGAAACAGCTTTTGTAAACAGCCATGTGAATGCCATTATTCCAGCCATTAGGGTTTCTGACACACCCTACGCAATGCTGAAATAACGGCCGTTATTTTGGAAAAAGGAAAAATTACAATTAGCAATACAAGAAAAAGAAGGTGCAATGAAAACCTACATGCGCAAAAGCATAGCTAGTCGGGTCGCTGGGCCCTACATTTGTATGTTTTACTTTTATTTTCGTGCGAAAAATTCGTATGTTGAAAATCGGAGAAGCGATTTTACAGTAGTGGAATGTTTGTAAGAGCTAATGTGAGACGGACTGTCAATGATGATACACTTACCTCGGTCTGCCATGGTATTGATACCGATCCCGAAAACTTGTTGTAAAATCCAGCATCTTTAGGATCAAGATTGACACCTTTTACGGTAGAAAACTGCTCTATGTCAAGGACATCTTTAGCATAGACAGCATGCCTCTACAATGTATCAAGCTGAAAGATAGACAACCTTGCCTCCACCCACAACTATAAACAGCTTTCTAAGGTAAAAACAAACAGTATTTTTTGGCCAGTAGAGTTCACTCAATCAGTCGAAACTTCTCTATACCGCATGTAATCTCCATTACTGCTTAAAGAAAAGCCAACTAGTCGGTCGTGCACAAATCCTTCAAACGCACTGCACTTCATCTTCAGCTGTCGGCAACAGCACAATGCTGCATTTTTTACAACTTGCCAGCGTGGTTAAACTCACTGTTTCCACATATTCATTATTGTAGAGTACCACATCATGTGCAACTATAGATGCACGATCAATAGTAATCATATCTCAGCACCACTCACATCTGGTTCAAATGGTGGTAAAAGAATTCCAGCTTCTAGCTGTCCAAAATTGATTGGTTGAAAAAATTGCGCAGATTTGACGGTGGACGCATCACTACCTCTAACACAGCCCAATCGCTCGGCAGGGTCCTTCCGCAACAGCTACAAAAAATACGAAATGCCAAATGTGGTGACAGTAACAAATATTAAGTATAAATGTATCACTGGTGGTAGAACAGAATAATGAAACACTTTAATGGAGGACGGACAACTTCAACGGAGGACAGACAGCTGAAAAAGGTTAACAGTAATGACAAAATTCAGGTACACCATTAGCAATTGTTATCTAGCCTAAAACTTGCTTATGGCAGTATAGTGTCACATTAGCTCTAGGAGGCAATATATCACAGGTGGGCACACAAAGCTTATGGACTACAACTGGTGTTGTTTGGTATTGTAATGCCTGTCATTTCTGAGTAAAACAGTCTAGATTCCCACTTGGTTCCATTGTGCTATAGTATAATAATGATTTAGTGCTCGGATAGTTTGAACTGGGCTAGATCATCAAAGAATGGTCTGCTGATTCACTCCAAGTGTTCGAACTAAGTTATGTCAATAACACTGACTGCAGTGATTTGTGACATTGGCTGCAACATCCGAGGGTTTGATCTTGGCTACAGGTGTAAAAACGGTGTCATGTGGAAAATATAAAATCTATTCATATCTGTAAGATCTCTATTTTCCATAAAATAGTTAGGAGTGCATCGACATATTCTTGACACTGAAATGTTAGCCTTTGAATTCATGTCATCGAGTAATGTGACTGTTCAACTAATGCTCAACAAAAAACTGTTTGCCGAGGCAATATTGGCATCATAATTTAAAATATATTTATATATTGCAAACCTGGCGGCAAAGAGATGCGCAATCGACAGGAAAACTATCGGAGTATGTTTCAGTGTCCTCCATCACTCGCCTCTCTACTTCATTTCTACGCACTTTCTCTCTTCTTGCCCTAAACGGTGCCTACAATAACAAAACCCAATTTTAATCATGAACATTTGTCACAATGTCACAAATCAAGAAACTTGTCACAATGTGTAGCAGGTTATTAACATTTTGCCATGTCTCTTAACAACAAAACTGTACTCTATAAATGCAATAACAAGGAAATAGCCAGACAGCTCGATAGAGAATTCAAATGATGGTAAAACTACAAAGGAATAATTACCAAGGAACGTTGATGCTGGCATCGACACTCCACTAAGCCAATCATATGTCTTATTAAAAAAGATAAAATGACAATGAAAATGACGTAGCTAGTTATTAATGGACTCATGGAAATTAAAGATTATATTCATATTTTAATGCTATAAATAGAATAGTCTGGAATATTAATAGTGTAAGCACGCAGTTCAATGCAGCCTGTATGAATAATGTATAGCGGAGTCGCGTGCCATACGTGTTCATGCACATGATTAAAACGGTAGTCTTGGAGGAATAGAATCGGAGTTTGAGTCAGAGTCTGACTCAAGTTCCGACCTAAAGTTCTTATAAAAGGAGGATGGTAAAGTGACACACCTTTCCTTCAATCATTTCAAAAATAAGGCAGCCAAAACCCCACCAATCCGGGCTGTAGGTATAGCGTTGATTTTTCACCACTTCAGGTGCCATGTAGCCAACAGTGCCCACACGTCCTTTTATTGTCTCTCCTTCTGACAGCTCTACCGCCAGGCCCAAGTCTGATATCCTCACATGACCTGTGCATAAACAGAACTACTTACCTTGAGGATTTACTGGCGCAATAGTAAAAGCGAACTATTTATATACCTATTAAGTGGAGTTATTATTTGTAATTTCAATTACACTTCATGTAGCTGTTATTACAGACAGAAATTTCTGAGGGAGCAGCCATGATTTAGTAGTAAGGGCGCTGACTTAATGATCAGTAGGTCAGTGGTTTGAGTCACCAGGACCATTGGTCATCTTGGGGGGCATTCAACCACAATTCCTCCTATGCCTAATCACATGGAGACATCGTAAGAGATGTCACAATATATCTTAAACCAAGAGAAAGACCATTTGCGGTGGCTATCCTTAATGGAAAAGCCAAAAGAAGGCAGACAGATATACTTTACGGAGTCAATAACAGCCCATTTAGTCATATCATAACCGTACCAATATGAATATAATAAAAAAATTAGCTGTTGAAAGTCGAGTCAAACATCGACTTATGACTAGCGTAACGTACAACAACCTTGCAACAACAACCATGCAAACTTTTGGACATTTGCTGTAACATTTAAGAAAATATTTGTCTCGTCACCCACATTAACTTCCAACATACGTGTAAGTTTATCAAAACATTGCCGGTATTGTCAAACACTAAACATGTATGTGTTTCTCATTCACATAGTTTGGTTCTATACGCTTGAAGAATAGTAAACAATGCTCCATTCTGTTATTTGATGGTTTTAAAATAAAGGAAAAAGGCAATGTTGATTTTTGCAATTCTATGTTTCTTTAGAATCGAAGAAATAGATTATCGTATATAAATCACAAACAAATATCTTTAAGTAAATTCTTTACAGAATTTACTTAAAGATATTTGTTTGGGTGGGTATAGCCGTAGCAGGCACAAGGAACAGGAACTGTACAAGGCACAAGTAGAGATGGTGATTCTAATTTAAACTGTGGAGTTGACATTGACAAATTCTAGTGAAACTCAACTTCAACAAACCATCGCAAATCAAAATTACATGACATAGGATATACTTATTTATAAAATAGTAAAATACTAGTAATCCTACTCAACATGAGATGAATCAAACACAAAGTCCCATTCTTCACTATTAAAATTCTAATCACTAGGATTTTCTTCACAAACAATGTGTTTTTCAAATTCAATGCGTTTTTTGATAAATCTGCCTACAAGCCCACACTTCGATAATCCATTAACACGTCCACTATCGTCCATACATCCTTTTTATTGTACATGCATCACGATTCCTGATAGAAATCTGCCTTGCAGTATTGCTTTTCTGTTAAATACGTATTATCTGAGGTAGCAGTCTTGTTCTATTGGCTAAGCGTGCCAATATGATGGTGGGGTTATGTTTTTCATGCCCTATGGTCATCACTAGCACTGCCTTATTCCATTCTTTTGTTTAAGTGTTGTATTGTCGATGGCACCAAAAATATTGATGTTTTTGCTGATGCAGTTTTTTAATGTCATTTCTTCAGCTATGAATCGCCCGCCTTTGATGCCGACTTAACTATTAGCAATCAAGAGATTGGAGCCAGAGTAGGAGGGGGTCGACTTATACGGTAGGTATATGCCAAAACCAAAATCCTAAAACTAAACTTAAGACCTCGACTTATACACCGGTCGACTTGTACGTCAGAATTAAAGGTGATACGAGTTTTATTTACGGTATATATTACGGAATTTACGGTATTTATTACGGAATTTACGGTAATTATCGCTAAGTATGTAAGCGATGGAATGAATTAAACAAAACATGATGTCTTTTTTATAAAAACATATGCTCCAACATATGACAGTTTTGACAAATGGAGCAATCTCAAAACAAATTTTATCCGTATCATGGGGTTCGACTGTATTGCTGAAATTGTGAATGACTGTTTTAGCACCGACCAGCAAATTTCACTTGTCTTAGCATAATAGATTTAGCTAGACATAAGCTGCAGTCAACACCAAACAACTGATCTCAGACTCACCTTTCTCATCAAGCAGTATATTCTCTGGCTTCAGATCTCTACAAAATGGATGTACCATTGCACGAAAGCGATAACATACAAGTATACTATCCATACTCTTCAGTAAAGTTACAAAAGCTAGATAAATGGCTAGAATCGCAAAAAGATTGGCCTTCTCTAGCTATACTAGAAAAGACTACAGGTGGTAGCTTATCGAAAAACCAAGAATACTGAAAACATTCAATAGTTCGACAGCAGAATTATAAAATAGAAAAATAACAAGAATTTAAGTCTACCGATAGCTAGCCGACTCTGGTTACAAGCAACCAGAGCAGTTAGTCAGTTTTCAGCTGGATAAACACATAAAAACATCTGTATAATTTTCACAATCCAAAAAAGTTACAGTTTCCCAAAACTAAACTAACAAGTTGCATACATTACAAATAAGAGTTACTCCCTCTTTCCTTTCTATCTCATCAGCCGAGTTAACAGCCAAACAAAACAATTGACCGACAATCACTACTATCAATATTATACATGCCAATCAACTGACTGTAAGAGTCAAGTAAAACAATTTGTACTAGTTGTAGCCTGTTGTGTAGCTCAGCATTATATTAGTCGATGTCAAGTTTGAGCCATTGATAAACATACAATTACTGTCAGTCATTTTGTCCACATGATTTACGTGTAGAGGGTCATAGCCTCCAGTTACTAAGGACTGACTATCAAAATTAAATCGCCCGATGTGACGGTAGGTGAACTGGTCCTGTCACTACACACCTGTATATGATTCTCTTCCTGTGCAGGTGCTGAAGGCCACAGCAGATTTCAGCCGCATAGAATCTTGCACGCTCTAGTGGCAGACCCGGGTGGCCCATGTTGTGTATATGGAACTTGAGATCCCCTCCATTCATAAGCGTTAGAACGAGACAGAGGGCATCTTTGCTTTGAAATGCATAGGCTAAACTAACCTGGAGAAACAGACAGCCAGATGTTATTCTTAACATAAACAAGCTGGTTTGTTAGCGCTAACAAAAAGGTAATCCAACCTTTAAAAACTTAATAACCCTTATCCTCAGCACCTCATATCGCAAAAAATTGGGCCCTACTCATGCCATGACGGTTTATACAAAGCATTATTGGCACTTAACAATGACAACAGTTTTACATGGTGAGTTCTTGGCCAGAGTGAATGACAAAAAGCCATACAATACAATTTTCGTCATCTTTGTTTTCTCAATATTTATTTAGTTAAAAATAAAAATATTCTCTAGTGGAACAATTACTTTGTATGCGCTAGACATGCTATGTTATTCATCGTAATCTATGTAGTGCTTATACAAGACATATTTATGAAGTTATTGTGCTATTGTTACAAGCATTTGACAAACAAGAAACACCAATGTCCAGACATTTAAAGCATTTTATCAACACTATAATCACCAGCGAAAACACAATAAATTCAATTCGTTTAAAGAGGAACTTACAAAAAATTTAAATAGATTTCACCAGATTGTATTTTGCTATTATTTGTGATTACTTTTGATATTTGAGCCTTGAAGTGATCTGACCGCTAGAATGTTTCAAGATTAACATGCTTAGCTGCCAGTCTCTCTATCGTTATTAATACTGACCATTGCGTTCAAACTGCAGCATCATGTGTCTTTATTCTGTGGGTCTCTTTCAAACTATAGATCTCATAACCATATTTTTTTGAATCTGAGTGTTTTAATCGCGATCAGGTTTTATTAATTTTAATCTTGAAACCTCCTGACAGTCAGATCACCTCGAAAATCAAAAACAGCCGCAAATGATAGAAGAATTCTGATACTCTGATAAAACCTACTACAATTTTTCGTAAGTTAATTTTTAGCATGGGCAACATCAAAGTTTAATTGTATGAGAGGACAATTCCCCAATAAAGGTTTATCCCAAAAAACACAATCAAAAACTACCATGAAACTATGGTAATCAATGCCACCATTTAACACAAAACTGACACATACAAGTGTATAAATAATAGAAACATAAAAAAGCCCTAACCACACTCGGCCTGTACGATTAAGTGAGAATATTATGACATCATATGGCTATCCAACAGATAATGGGCCACTACATATGCCAAACTATGACTGACAGTGTCTAATGAGCCATATTCCCCAGCTGCGGGTATCAATGTAAAAGCTGTCAGCCATTTACTAGGGAACAATTGCGGCAATTGAAATTAACATGCTATGCTAGCATCGAGAAAGAACGGTGAAAGAATGGATAGCTCACTAGAGATAGCAATCGATAGACGGGACCTGCCAAGTACCAAAATGACTCCAAGAGGATTCACATAACCAACTCTGATAGCGAGAGTTCACTGATCCACACATGAGATTAGTGTGACCCATTTGACAAGTGTCGAGAATAGTTGAACCATAGGAGAAGGTAAAGTCTAATTAGAAAGGGTGTGAGTGTGATCATCTATTGATGTCATTTTTCAAGACAACTCAGCACAAGTGCTCATAAAGCCTGTTTACAATTCTACTTACCACAAATCTAGAGTTGACTTTCTGCAGAATCTGCTTCTCATTCAGAGCCATATGCTCTCCTTTCCGCTTCTTAATTCTCTTCTTTTCCAGCTTTTTGCAAGCGTACAGCTTGCCTGTCGCCTTCACTTGGCAAGCGCATACCTCGCCAAATCCTCCTTTTCCCAGAACTCGGTACATCCTAAACGTATTCTTTGTGACAGGAGCCCTAAACAAGCAGCGAGACTGTTTATCAACGCCTTGGCTCACGCGCGCAGTCTCTCGCACTTGCAAAGGTAAAACGCACGCACTTGTCATACTAATGCCATCAGCAAGACAGATGCGCTGTTACGCCACCACAGAGATATTAGATTGACGCCCATTTTTCCTGAATGAGTATGCTTGCAGAAACCAACAACAATGAGCTCTAAAGTATGATCGCTTCAATTTAAACCATTAACATACAGAGCACTTGACAGAATACGTTTAACTTACAACTCTAACCACTTCCATTGTAGATAGCGTTTAAAATATAGACTCTCTAGGAACTGCTTGAATGGTTCCTGGCTGAGGTACCGCTTCGTTTCCCTAGAAACAAAAAGTGAGCCATGTCACCAATGCATTTCTTTAGATCTTTGCTAAAACTGCCTCAAGAGTTGATATAGTACGTATTGATGTACTTCTACATATACACTTACAGTAGCTGTGCTATCCGACGTTGCTTGAGTATTGGAAGTTAGCTTATAAACAATGAGAGGTAATGAGAGTTGCCTGCCACTTACTATTAGCCTGGCACATTGCCAATGGTTAATTTGAGTAAGCTTACTAATAAGAGCTAACTACTTAATTAACCGCTTTCCATGATGTTATGGTGCAACTTACATATATACACTTGTATGTACTTATATACTTACATATATACACTTACCTAAATACTTATACACTTGTAAGTACTTTATTTATGTACATGTATATATAGATAGTACTGTATGTACTGTGCTATCTAGTACTGAGGGCAACGCCTACTAAAAAAGGTCTAATGCAAACCTATTAAGCTGCTCGAACTGCAACCACAGTGACATTGAGATGCACGCAGGGATTGGAAGAATGCCAGATCTATTTTAAAATTCAAACTATTGATAATACTTCAGACAGTGGGCGCAGGAGATTGTCTCATGCAGAGATCTCAGGTCACCAAGTTTGTACACCGCTGCCAAGCAGTGATGCAAAGCTCTTTTTAACATTCCATCTGCCAAATGCGGCGAGCTTCTTTAGCAAAATGTTATTCATTTTAATGAAGGTGACTATTTGTGCCGGCGTTGAAATATGTAATCCGGGAGTTAATTAACCTTCATCGCTTCCGCCTTTTATGCTAGGAGTTAGTTCAGATTGTGAAAGCTGTTCCTTCCTATACAGCCATAATGTAGCTCCAACTCTGTAAAGGCTTTATATCACTGTTTCGATTGTGCAGATGATGCATATTTGGAGTTGTGCGCGCATTGAGTCATCGCGTGATAAGTGTTTTAATAGACATTCGTATGTTGCGGATTAGTGCAGACACTTTGTTGAAATAGATGAGGAATGCTCCGCCAGAGGTCATAGCGGTATACTCCTGTCTCGCTTAGCAGCACGCTTTTGAAATAGGAATGACGAAGTCTAGAAAGTGTTTAAAATGGAATAGCTTGCGCGACATTTTTTTCTGCATCATACGCTAATGCCATTTCAATCTTTCGCAAGCATAATAAATTTACGAGTAACAAAAATCGCTTGACATGCAAATTAACCGGGTCATGTAAACATTGTATGTTATTTGATGAGATTTAATAAAATAGCTTGCACAGCAATTTCTTGTGCATCTTTTGCAAACATAAAACATTCAATAAAGATTTGTGAATGACAAAACTTGCTTGATTTGCGGATTTTTGCAGTTTCCATCTTGTCGATGATGCAAGCCTGAAGCTTAAACACGCTATGGAAACAGTATACATGTATGTAGCAGACTTGCGCTAGCTGATTTTTAGACTATGACATAAAACTGAGCTAGTTTCTAGTTCTCTCATGTTATACATGCTTGTGCTTGTCAAAAGGTCTACAGATTGAAGTGTGTGAAGACATACAATGTGGCACAGTTATCTGTACATGTACACTTATTGAACCACCGACCGTAAAACTCAATGAAATTGAATACTTAAAAACTGCTACAGCCTCATAAATTATCTAGAATTAATTTTATTTCCTCTACATGTATCTATCCGAGATGAACATGAAAAAACCCATCCATTGTTAAATGGGGATAGGTGCTAGCTACGTAATCATTCACCTCTATTCCCATCCATGACTACATAAACATATATAAACATTTGCGTTACAGGTTTTAAAAGCATGCGTAAACTATGCCCAGAATATTTGTATTTATTCTTCCACACATGACAAACAGTTTTCTATTCCATGACCAACATACTAAATAAACCCACCATCGTATGTTTCAGTTTATGAACTTCCTGTTACCTGCGACCTAAACTACCAACTTTTAAAACACTTCTGTTCGACTCACTCAACAATTCATGATTAGTCTTTTCATTTTGCGTTTGGCATGTAACAAAAAACATTTTGTTGATCATTACTAAGGCCAATAAAAAGTTATACTGTACACACATAATCTAGGAGTTATCTTCCGCGTAGCACTTTCAACAATATGCAATCGACATAGTAATCACTCTATCAAATCCGATAATAACATTTTTAGCATTCACCGGACACATTTATTATATGGCAAGTGTTTGGTTATCGTAGCCTACAAACATTATCTATTTAGACAGATCTCAGGCCAGTTTTTAATGAAGCATCGAGAGGCGTAATCTTAGTCACCACCAACTAAGACTACCGACTAAAAGCTGGTTCACGCTATATCGCTGTCTGTCGGTGTTGATCGCACAATACTTCGGTGGTCGTCTGTAATAACAATGTTCACACTATATCACAATTCCATCCGAGTTTACATCAGCGAATAGTCCGTGGTATAGCGTTCTTATTCTACAGTGTGGTCTCGGAAACGATGAAATATAGTCCCGCAGCAACTGTCATAAAAGAAAATATAGATCGAGTAATCCGGGACAGCCAATCATCATTGTCGAAGCGGTGCTCATTGCATACTCCGTCATAGATGATTGTCGAAGTGGTGCTCATTGCATACTCCGTCATAGATGATTGTCGAAGTGGTGCTCATTGCATACTCCGTCATAGATGATTGTCGAAGCGGTGCTCATTGCATACTCCGTCATAGATGATTGTCGAAGTGGTGCTCATTGCATACTCCGTCATAGATGATTGTCGAAGCGGTGCTCATTGCATACTCCGTCATAGATGATTGTCGAAGCGGTGCTCATTGCATACTCCGTCATAGATGATCGGCGAACTATCGAGAAAGTTTAACAGCTGCAAACCTTCCTGACCTATTCACGTTCTTCTCGACGATGTCATCAGTCGCAGTGCACATAGTCAACAAATCATCACCGAGAGGACGACACTGACATATGGCGATATAGTGTGATCCAGTCTCATGTTATCATCATGCAACTGACTATCACTTTCACAATTCATGCGGTATGCCTATAATATTGATGGTGGTCCCAGCGTGTAACCTCTGCAGCTTTTCCAATTAATAGGCGGTCCCAAACATGCCTTGTAACAATGGTATCAAATCGCTGAGCAGTATTCACTGATTTCGGTAGTCCTAAAACTGTTGGGGACCATATAATCATTTCCCTTGCTGTACTTAATTCTTTTCTATATTTCTATCGCTAAAGAATTGCCTTACAAACCTGAATGTTTTACTAACCACGGGGGGGGGGTCCTCCCATGTTTTACTAACTACGCAGTAGTTGCACATCGCATAGACACTACGTTAGAAATCATTACAATTTTCAGGAATAAGTGATTGAAATAGCGATGCCATATGTATGGAATCTACAGGCACCATCAGAAAGCTATTCACATATTCATCTAGATTTACTACATTCATGTCAAAGAAACTTGGCACAAACCTGTTATTATTGCAAAATGACATTTAAAAAAAACCTCAATTTACAGCTGTTATAAGCCGCTAGAAAACTATTCCAACAGCATTTGTCACAAAAGTGTGGCAATTTATCATAATAATTAAACGAGAGATGGCCCAATCAAGTTCAAGGGATTTAGGGCTATCCGATTGATCGGCCATGAAATGGCTTAAGAATGAGCACAAAAAGTTATAAAATGTCTTGGGCAACCATTCTGCTTTGTGATGTAAATATTTTCATGAAGGTGAAAAACAGTTCAATATTGAAGTGTTTGTTTGGACTGAATCTAAGAAATTTTTATGTGAATATGTCGATGGGAATGCTTGGCAACTACCTGCATGTGCGTCAACAGTACAAACAACGACTACACTGAACCACTCTTGAGCCATTTCAATCAAGTCGCATACTACATTTTTTATCCTAGTAACAGACAAGTATTCTGCCCAAGAAGAAGCAGACAAACATATCGCTAATAAGAATTAATGAATACAAGCGATTACGGCTACGCCTACAACTTAAGTTAGCAGTCAACAAATGATAAGTACCACAGAAACTTCTGAGAGCCAAAACTTTATGAAAAGCAATACCATTGTAAGAGTATTACCCCAGGCTTTGTCATTGAGAACCGTTTCTTTGAATGTTTGTGTAATAAAAGCTGGAGTCATATCATCGCGCCAAATACTTGCAGCGACTCTTAGCTTTGGGCAAAAAATACAAATCGAGATTTAAGTTGCATAGAATTACTCTATCTAGACAGTTCCAGGTATGATGGTCTACGTAAAGGACCTCTTTTTTCACGATCCTCTCTGACCATTGTGGTCGCTGACAATAGTTGTTCTCAAAATCACTAAAAACGTATGCAAGCTTTTGCATTTCATGTTTTATCTTGGGCTTCAGTTTCACAGAGACCCACTAAAGATGCTCACAAATTTTGAGGCCGATAGCTCTGTCGATTGTAATTTTTATAGATATAAAGTCAGCGAGTGGCTATTCATCGATTGCAGCTTACAACACCTTCTCTTTTTAACACTTGAATACATGATAAAATCTTCTAATGAACAGATGAGCAAACATTAGTATACAATGGTAAGGATGATTTCTATGGCGCCTTACAGTGCCTCGCATTGCGCGTTCACAACTCGAGTTGTACAACTCGAGTTGTGAACACGCAACGAGACTTTACAAAAGTAAGGTGCAATATACTGGTATTACGGTAGCATAACCGTAGATCTGGTTATATTAACAATGGTATATCAATAGGCACCCGTTAGCTAATAGAAATTAAACTATGTATGTACTGTAAAACTAGAGCTAATAGCGAATTATTAGAATTATACTGTGCCGAGTTTGCAACTCGAGTTGTTGAACTCGAGTAGCACAACTCGAGTTGTACAACTCGAGTTTGTAAATATAACTCGAGTTGTACAACTCGAGTTCATCAAAACCCAAGCCGAGTTCTTTCAACAGCAACTCGAGTTCAACAACTCGGCTTGAGAACATCTCATCGTTTCATTTTCTCTAGCTATATAGAATTTTTTTGTGCATCATTAAACGCCGTTGAAATAATTTCTATGTTCATTTTCGGTGTTCATTCAGTTTCTTGTCAGATTCTAGAGAGATGACTCTTTTTTCATTTGAAAAAGAAGTTGCCAGGCTGGCTGCGAATTTCTTTTTCCTAAACAGGTTTACATACGGCAGTAAAATTTTGGCTCATGATTGGCTTTAGTAATTGAGTTTTAGTAACCAAAACTTACATCATTACATTAGAAATCAATAGTTATAATTAGAAAGGAACACAAAATTCTAAATAACGTAGCAAAACTGATGTTATCATTCAAAAAGTGCTGTTAAAACGTAAGAGGCGCTCACTTAAAACTCATTAATTTAAGCCATTTTGAATAAAATTTTGGAATTTTGTGTTCCTCTTTAATTATAACTATTGACTTTCAATGTAATGATGTAGGTTTTAATTATTAAAACTCAATTACTAAAGCCAATCATGAGCCAAAATTTTACTGCCGTATGTAAACCTGTTTGGGAAAAAAAAATTTCGCTGCTCGGTTCTCATATAGATTGTTTTTAGTTTGATTTTTACATTCTACAATTGTTTTTGTCTCTTTATATTTATAGAAATGAATATGCGCAAATCTCGCCAATATATATAATTTAAATATGTATACATATTTAAATTATTATTATTAAATTTCTGTAAATGAGACACCCCAATTACTCACTTTGCTTTCTTTACGAACCCCGTGCTAGTTTTGCGTAACACAACTCAAGTTCATCAAAAACCCAGGCCGAGTTGTACAACACGGCAACTCGAGTTGTACAACTCGAGTTGTGAACACGCAACGCGAGGCACTGTAAGGCGCCATATGATTTCTAACAGCGTCTGTGCAGCGCTCAGCTGCTGGGCAGTTAATAAAATGTTCAGGTTTATAGATAATTCTTTAAAAATCTGAGATTAGTAAAAAATGTTTAATATGACAGAATTTTTTCTTCTTGTCTGTATATGGCTAACAAATTTGTTGTTGCTAGCTGTAGTACCATAGAATTATTTGGTTTCTTTGTGTTCACCTGCAGCCTGCGCTAATTGATTAACAAATGCCAAAGCAAGGGAGAAGACTAGATGTGCCCAAGCTGCATAAAGCCTGGTTTCCATATGACAGCGCAAGGCGTCCAACAAGGGGCACGACGTCGTGCGTGGGCCAACTGTGATATGGAAACGTCAACGAACGACGATCGCGCGACGTGCGTACGCTGATCGCAAGGATCCAACAGAATGGATCCTTGTGACGGGTGCGCACAATGATGTATCCCACAATACACCGCTCGAACTTTTCAACCTATTCCACAATTCAAACGAAGAGCTGTTTTCCGAAGAAAATCTGTCTCCGGTACGAAAAAGTAAGGAAATTACCCAGCCTGTCCAATGCAAGCATGGCGCCTACACGCGCTATGGAAACATTGCGTCGAAGCCCAAGAAATGTATT
This sequence comes from Watersipora subatra, assembly GCF_963576615.1. Taxonomy (NCBI): domain Eukaryota; kingdom Metazoa; phylum Bryozoa; class Gymnolaemata; order Cheilostomatida; family Watersiporidae; genus Watersipora; species Watersipora subatra. The sequence goes on from NC_088708.1 coordinate 56,129,903, forward strand.
GCGCACGATCATTGGCCACGCACGATCATTGCACTATCATATGGAAACCAGGCTTAAGGATGAGGAAAGCTGGAGAATGCTGCTTTTTGATTTGATAATACTGTTACAAGGCTTGATTAGGACCTAACTAGGCCTTAACTAGCAGATCTCTGATGAAGCTGCCGATTAGAAAACTGCTCCATACCGGGAACCACAATCAGTACTATCAATGAATCACGCGGATACGCCTTAGCTTGTTCGCTATTACGAAAATGTTATCATTTTTACAATTTTCTTTGATGACAAACAAAAATGGCAGACAGTCCTCAATACAACAATGAGGACTGGCTGCCACAAACTAGTCAGCTTTAGGCCTACCCCTCTTCTTTCGTTCAAAAGCTTTAAGCATTTCACAGAAATATTTTCTCACTAGGCACATTACTATGCTCATCACATTTCTCAGAAGCCACCAAGGTCTTCAAAAAAACACGCATACTAAAAACCATAATAAAATACAAACCACAACATTATGGGATGTCAAGGTCAAGCATAGAACTTTTTTATCTGTTCTGAATAAGAAAAATGAGATTCATGTCACACACAGCGACTGCAGAAAATACTGACAACTTTGTAAGCAGAGATAATATTCCGACAGCCAACTGCAAATAAACTGTAAGGATGCATATAAAAATCAACTAGGAGTTTGGCCTTTCTTTTAATTAACCATTCCGTTTATGGCTTCTGCGAGACGGCAACGTTGGTTTTTAGCCTAAAGTTCATAAAATCATTACAGTTCATCTAGAAAAAAGACTCTGCTCACACTGTATAACAAGATCTTTTAGTCTTGCATAAGCAGCTGAACCAGTATCGAACAAGGGGTGCAGCAAAAAGTCAGAAATGATGAAAATATGATTGTTTTGCATTTTTCATGAGACAATAACCCTAAGAGCTTGCTGATATTGCAAAGACCAGCGACATCTTTATAAATATTCTCAAGTTTTTAGACTATAATAACAAAACCTTGCCTTATAACAAACAATTTTGTTATACGCTTGTTTTGTACCGAATTCAGTCACTTGTCTTCGAAAGGGTAATTACCATCACTGCAGTATATCACTGAAGAGACATCACTGAAGATAACTCCAGGATAACATTACACGAATGCTCATCATGCCTTACAATGATAGATCTATGCTTCTTCTACAATCTGTCACATGTACTCCTCTAGAATACGTGTAGGAGATAACAAAAGCTGTAGACATACTTTTTTTAAATGATAAAAATTAACGGAAATGACAGCACAGTGATACAAGGTAACATGTCTATTGCTATCTACCTATAGCACTTTTTTAATAAAAACAATGTACAGTAAGCGGCTCTACAACAAAAATAATCCGTTCCAATAACATTTACGTTATGGAGATTTTACGTTATACAAACAGTTAAATACATATAAATTGCCTAATATGTTCCAAGAACTTTCCAAGCTCACCCCTTTGGCCATACAAGAAAAAACTAGACTTTTAATTTGTGGGTTGTACAGTGACTGCAGCAATATTAGTTTGTATCGGCAACTTTTCTTCTCTTTCTGATCAACTTTACTTTACTTCTAGACCTTGATGGCAGTAATTTCACAATAAGTTGATGGAGAGTGCACACCTTCGAGGATCATTTACAACGGTTTGCTTATTTATCTAAACAGCAGTCTATTCTGCAAACTAAAACTAATAACAAACATTTTATACGTCTCCAATAGAGCAAAACAAAAAAAGTATTTTTACTATAAAAAGAGCGGTACTACCTGTTGGTTGTCTATTTGTACCCAGGGGTTAATGTTAGGATAAAAAAATAACTTTCAATGATACTACAACTCGTGAAATTCAGACTAGTAGACCGATACTGTAACAGCTGCATCAATCAATCGCCTGTAAGTAGTTATGAACAATTGCGCAGCTACCCTATTCTTTGTTTTGTCTACACATCTGATAATTTATCACGACGAACTAGAATGTCACGGAAGTTGTATATATATACATGCAATAGATATAGCCCTATATAGTCATTTTTTCTCTCGCAAGTGTGGCGAGATAGGTTACCATTCATATCGAAATGAGAGCCCGACTTGAGACTTTACATTTTATGCAACTTTTTACGTTAGTACGAAGCACAAACTTCACACAAATTGTTTATGTTACCTGGAATTTACGTTATACATGTAGGAGGCCTATGCTATAGGAGCGTCTACGCTATAGGAGCGTCTACTGTGTATAGATGGACGAGAGCAAAAGTACTTACTGTAGGCAGTCATCAAAGATAGTCCTAGATAACATATCGGGAGATGTACACCTCTCGATACTTGAGCAATTGGTTTCACTGAGATAGCTTAAATGGTTGGGACTCTACAAAATATGAAGTAGCTGAGACATATTTATATATATATTTAGAAATATATTTACGACTAAATACAGATATATATAAATACAGTGAAACACGGATAACTCAAACTTCAAGAGACCGAGCAAAAGTGTTCGAGTTATTAGAGCGTTCAAGTTATCAGGACAGTCATAAGTGCACGTATTTATCAGTAGATACATGTACATATACAAACTATATATCAATCAAAAGCATAGATTGCTTGTTGCAAGTTAAAGGGTCTCTCGTGTGAAGTTTTAAATATTTTTAATCAGAAAGTATAGATATTTTTCTATCACTTGAGATTTGTTTGTTGCTTTAGGTGATGTGACTGCCAGGACGTTCTCAGATTAAAATTGGCAAAACTTGATCGCGGTTAAAACGCTCAGAAAAAATACATACGTATTTTTCTACCGAGCGTTTTAACCAAGATCAATTTTGCAGTAAGTCAGTTATTACAAAACTGCTTTACTATTAAAAACCCATTATCAATTTTGCCGATATTACTTTAAAGTTATCCAAATTTTACCTCGCTTTTCTTGCTTTCGGAGAGCTTATCGCTAAGCGGATGTTTGGTAAAATTTGATTTTTGCAAACGTTTAGAAAAGTCGTTAATGAAAATATTTGCCGATGTTGGTAATAATGAGGCCTAAGAACTACTAAAAGTCGATGTTTATCTCTATGGCTTGGAATAAAGTGATATTCTAAAGCGATAGTAACAACCGTCTCGGTAGCCGTTTGGAAAACAACTGTTCGAGTTAACGGAGTTTCGGTCGAGTTATTTAAAGCCATTTATCATTGCATGGGAACGAACCAAGCAAATTCATTCCAGTTAACCATGTGTTCGATATATCCAAGGACGATTTATCCGAGTTTCACTGTATATCTCCGATAAATAAAATTCTGACTTCATCCATTATATACATGTATACATATACACACGCGCACACGCACACACACATATGTAGGTACATAAACATGTATATAATGGATAAGTAAGTAGTCGGGCCTACTGTTAACAGCACTCTGAAAAGTGCGGACTGCTATGAATAGCTAGTGTTGGAATAGGTTAATGGTACATATCGGTCTCCAGGTTGATGTTTCTCTCTGGAGTCACTACAGGTCAGTTTCGTGCTTCTGCACTCTTCAGATGACTGATGGTGTCTTACGGCCAGCCGCACCAGATATACCATAAGTCACTTGAAGAGTGCAGAAGCACGAAACAAACCTGTAGTGACTCCAGAGAGAAACGACAACATGGAAAAATATATTTTCCATAAACCTATTCCAACTCTAGTTAGTTATACATAAACACGAATGTATGTATATATTGTCAAATGCTTCAAAAAATGATATGAAGGTTGGAATATAATTTCGTTAACTTCAATGTTCAACAGTGATTAGCCGGTTGGTTTAGCACTGTGAACCAATGAAAAATGTGATTCAACTCTCTGAGAAAGAACAGAACCTTATCATTTTGGTTGTGTAGAGATATAATTCATATGACTCAACTCTAATTTCAACATGATAAATAGGTTTTCCCAGTTTTCAATTTCCTAGACAATGACTAATCAAGAAGTAATCTTGTAATAAGAGTAAAAATAATGCATAAAAAAGAAGAGCATAAAAAATAGAAGTGAACATTTAGCTAGAGGCACAATGCCATACTAGCATTAACAGATAAGTACCTTTGCAACAGGCTACTTACACAAGTCATATACTAGAGCACATAAAGTCACAGGCGAGTAGCATCATTCTAGGAATCCAATACAGTCATGCGCTTAGCTAAATTTACATTTTGATTGTAACACTGATTGGTTTTTGTTTGCCAATAGCGGAATAAGGTGATCGGACCATGCGGTAGTTTACGCGGGTATCAGGCTAGTAGACTACCGACAGAGTGTGTAAAAGAAGAGTCTGAAGATATTTGCCACACGTCGGTGTAGGAGTGAAGGATTGTTACAGCCGAGCAGTAAGGTAAACAAATTCAGCCCAGCCAGCTAAAACCAGCCAGCTAAAGCCAGTCAACCATCGCTAATGGTAATCGTGGCAATACAACTATCAGACAATGAACTGCTAAACGCAGCGACGTCACGCCTCAGCAGTTACAACTACAGTTGACAGGGTAGAATGTGTAAACAATGGCCTGAAAAAAAACAGAACGGGTGTCAAACAACAGGACTAGAGATGAGTGAATGGAAGATCCAACATGAGTTTTGAAGCCTCGTCTATGCCGAACATAATACTGAATGCAAGGAAACAAGATATCGCTAGCCATAGCAAATAACTGCAGCTTAGTACCGAAACCAAAATATAAAAAGAAGGGCCAGTAAATATTTAATGTATTGTTTGCCGTTATTCAACTATTATTTTGTTATACATTTTCTGTGACTACAACCTTCAATTCACTATCTTAACTCCTCCACAATACTATTAAATTACCAACTTATTTTATTATACATTTTCTGTGACTACAACCTTCAATTCACTATCTTAACTCCACAATACTATTAAATTACCAACTGTTAATACCCGTTTGTTTTTTGTTTAAGCGCTTAATGAAAACCATCATTTTGTAGATGATTCCTGATGACAATAAAAAGTTATAGATATATACATAAAGCTCTCTCAGTTCAACATGGCTAGAATCATTTGTCACTAAACACAAACACAATTTGGTTTCACTGCAAGCTATAAAAGAAGACCGAGAACCATGTGAAAATTGTGCAAAGAATAGAGCTGTTTAAGCAAATCTGTGGCATTTTTACATTTGCACAAAAGACACCAGTCGCTTCAACTCCGTAATACTATTCATTCCAATGGTGAATTTTTCTCAGCGTACAAAATTAACAAGCCGCATCCAAGTGATCAAGGTAAATAAACATACAGTTATTTTTCGATATAGGTATTCAATCACATCATCAATTAGTCAATACTACACTAGTACAGGTAAACACCTACTTACGATTGCCTGAATATACAAATCTTTCAACACACAAAATAAAAGTTGAGCAAAGATTCAACTCTACACCCGAAGTACATTTTAGTACACAACGCTTGAAGTTTTTAGGAGCAACACAGTTCCATAATGGAAGCTATAAAGCTGAAGGCAACAAGTGGAAAGAAATGTAAAAAACACAAAATTTATATTCAGAAAACAAACTTCAATTATCTAGTTAAGAGAAAATTCTATTGTTGCATATCTATATCTTTATCCCCACAACGACTCCCTCCTGCCCAGCAAAACCTACACACCCGTTCACATGTTTTCGCGTGTTTCACCTCACCTTACTAAAACCCTCTTTATTGTTTATTGTTTTTAATTTATTCTTTCTATTTCTCTTTACATCGCTTTTACACAATGTTTGTTTAATCGTTATCTGCAGAATTTATGAAGAAATTATCATAGGTTTTTTGGCAGTGGCATAAATTAAATGAATTACAATATATTCATGTGGTAATAGATCCAACATGTGATTGTTCCAAGGCTCAAAATGAGGCAGAGAACTAACTAAATTTGTATTTGTAAGTATGAGCGTTAGATCTGCTGATTATATATCCAGCTGTGAACACTACAAGCTAAAACAGCAAGGGAGGGCACTTCAGACACACAAATAAAGCATCTGATAGCGTACCCACCTGGCTGGATAGATATTTATCCACTATTGCATTATGTTTCTCTTCTAATTCTTCTTCCTTACATATTTCATAGGAGATCTACAACAAGGAGGTAGCGGTGTCAAAGAGTGCATTTTTATTCCTGAACAGAATAGCAAATCTCTGGTGCACAGTAGTTAGATAAACCAATACCCAGTACTGGAATGCTCTAGATTAAACTTCCTGTGGATTCACAATTGTATGACCTTAGTAGCAGGTCGCTGAGAGTATGTTCTGCAAGGATGAGATCGATGCTGACAAGGCTAAGCTGACAAGGCCAAAGTATTGACTCGTTCTTTTATCTAGCCCTCCATACATTTCGCTTCCAAACGATGGATTTTCAAACGTAAATTACTGTAGAAAAAAATTTGAAAAAAGTTATTTTCATACTGTTAGAGCAAAAAAATAGAAACTAGCTATGTTCCACTTTTGTAATATTGAACAAGCTTGATAAAAACACAAACATTAAAACGGAAATAGCCTTTGGTGGCCTTCAAACTATTAAGATTGCAACAAATGACAATGCAATGACAAATAACGGCTCATAGTACAACCCGAGTTTTTAGCAAAGCATATCCGAAGTTTTTTTTCAAGAGAAAAAAATCCCTAATCATATGGTAGGAGTCGTTTATACATGAATATGAGGTTATCTTAAGCAAAGTAAGTCGCAGATAAAAACATACTAACAATACATGACTCAGAGTATCTAGTTGACAGGGTGAATAATTGGTAACCGACTATAACGACATCAATTTGCTTTTTCATTGACTCGCACTACTGACTGGGCACAAGCATGCCAAACGATTGTAAATTACTAATGGTTAGGATACTTCTCAGTCTCGAAGCTATTGTTCAACCTTTTTCAACCTTTTCACTGCCGTAAACACATTTATGCGTTTTCTAGGGTCGACTGCCGTAAACAGACGTATTTTTGCTACTTTCCCAGCAATTGCGTAGTAACCTAATTTATTATTCGTTGACAACATAACCAACAATCTTTGGGACTTTTATGGTATTGACAGTGTTGTCCGAAGATTTTATAAAATTAGCCTAAAATAACGAAGTAATTTTAAATTTTTGTTTGGGAATTTCCATCTTAAAAAAGGAAAATTTTTGTGTAAGTTTTGTAAATACTTCCCGAGTTAGAAAAGAGATAATTACTTATGTTGATGACATTACAGCCAATTCAGATTCAGATTTTTGTGATTACACCGATAATTAAAGTAGCAGCACCGACTCTGTTGGTGATGTAAGTAATAGTTTTGTAAGAGTAAGGAATATTGTAGTGGATCGTTTTAGCTTCGTAGCGATCATAGCTTCGCATAGCTTTGGCAATGCACACAGTATAGATACATTGAATTTTTGGCATAGCACTATTTGTTAATATGTTAGCAAAATAAAATATATTAACACAAGTGTTCTAGATAGTTTGAAGTGGAAAAAGTTGTATACATATCATGAAACAAAATCGGCAATTTTCGGTGAAATGGCTGGCAGTAGGCCGATAGCTAAATTTGTACATGGATGGCAGTGAAAGGGTTAACCAATAATAATAATAATCTAGCTTTATCGCAACTTACTATCGTGAAGTAACAGTCAAATATGAGATGTTAACTATTATGAAACTTTAAAAGGAAAAAATAACTCTGACCTTTGGCCTGACATTCAGTCATCTTACAAAACAAGTTGAAGAGGGAACTATGGCGATTAACTGTCCATCAAATTCAAAAGATTATTTCTAAAATCCTCAAATTTTGTTACACGATACGACACTACTAAATGCAACATTTTTCTTCACTGTGTATTCGCTAGCAGTAATTAATCATAAGGTGATTTAAATTTTAAACAATGTTTCCTCATTGTGCCTCAGCCTCTAGTTGATGAACAAAAGTATGATCGTGATGGGAGGTGATACGGGTAACTGACAACATGTTTCAATTTATGAACTGTCCATCTTTATTAACAGAGATAAAAATATCTGACTGATGGAAGTTCATGGGTGTTCGTTCAACCCCCAACTCATCCGATAAACAAAAACTGAAAGTCTTAGCTCGACTAATAGCGATAAAAAATACCATTTAGCGATGTTTATTAAATTGACAAAATTAAATTGAAATATAGGGTGCTTTCAAAATTTCCTACTTCTGGGGGTTCTGCTGTGGCATACATGTGGCATTTGGATTTGAATTGCATGCTTACAATTGTAGAAGAATTACTGTAGTTGTGAAGCTCGTGGATATAAGGACCAGATAACCATTAGGGTTTGTTGATAATGGATAAATTATATACATTGATGTACAATTTTAAAACATTTTTTATCGTCCATGAATCATCTTTTAATAGCTCACCTTTTAAAAAACTTCCATTTCACTGAAAGGGACATGTAGAGACTAACTAACTGTAAGTGAGTGGACATGCGTAAGCCTAAACAAATAGCGCCATGCAATGACAGCCATTTTATATAGTTTATCACCAGGATATCCCTCTAGGGTACGCGTAAAGAGTCTGAAAGTCCCCATAATTGATTGTGTGTGGCTGGCTATTCACATATCTTCCATAGTCATAATATCCTACCAACAGTCCTAGCTCGGCCAGTAAAACAAATACCAGTCGACGTCGGCAGCTAAAAACCTGACCACAGAATGTAGTTTCGTCCTCAAAACCAGTGCTTGAGGGTAAGCAAAGCACTATAGAAGTACCTAGCTCTCTACTAGTACTGTTTCTACTAGTACTGTTTAACCTGCCTGTAGGCAGGTGTGCGCCATCAGCCATGCCTACGCATTGTACACATTGGTTCAATTCCATCAGAATCTTATTTTATTTCAGACACTACCAGCTTCATCGTTTTATGTCCTTGTAACATTATAATTATTATTACGTACAGTTCAACAGATACTGGAAGAACTAGTTTCTGACCTATTAAAAGATCATAATTTATTGCTACGCCACCATATGTAAGTAGATAAAAACAGTTTAATTAACAGACTGCACAGGTGCAGAGATCATGAGAAAAATGATGATCCAGTTTGAGAGTTCATCCCTGACGCACGAGCTAACTGATCTGGCATCATACCCACATACATACTAAGACAATACATGAATATTTTTCAATTTATTAATGCTAGAGGGAATTCTGAATGAAGCAATTACGTCACAGTGATAACTGCACTGGTCATTTTAGCTTACCCAGACACAAACGCGTGCGCAAAGCAGCTACTTTAGATGACCAAGCTGATGTAAGCTTTGTATAAAATTACCTACATTTTTGACAACCGAAATATTTCAAATTATTAGAGGCGCTAAGATTGAAAATAATAAAAATATTAAAGATTGAAAATAATACTAACAGCAGTTAAAGAAAATTTGAAAAGATTGTCTGTGCTGGAATCGGATACATGGGCTGGTGTAAATTAGAGCTTCACGATTTAAAAAAATCACCAAATGATTCGATATTGCATATAGACGATTTGCGATATGTATATATAAGTTTTTAACTTATATATACATATCGCAAAACCTATATACATGTATATATGTTTTTTATCAAGTTTCAACTAGTTATCAACTTTTACTTGTTTTACTTGTTAAAGGTTTTTTACTTGATAATATTGCGTTATGTCGCAATAGTATTAAGCACAAAACTTATTAATTTTTGTTTATATTTATTTGTATATTTCAAGTTAAAAAGAAACCGTTTTGTGTTAATGATAATTAGAAACTTTTATTTCATGAATGCCAATGTGTGTGAAAGATCATGTAATGAGCGTATTATAGGACGAGAAAGCTCCTTCACTCTGTCAGGGGTGAGATTAATCGCCATTACACTGTTATATCGTTTATACGATTGGCGATGTCTCTTTAAATGGTGGCGATTTTTAAATCGTCTGCCTTAAAAACCTCCACTAAACAATTAAATCACCATAACAAGAAGCTCGAGTATTAATGGTTAGAGGAGTGTGACAGCAGAGAAAATGATTTTGTGACGACCAACTTCGTTTTGATCAAGAGTAATTTCCTCGTGAAAAAATTAAGAATGAATCGGCATGCTTGTGTGTGAGCAGCAGCACAAGTCAAAGACAAACCTGAAATACTCCAAATGTTGTTACGTAGCCAACTGTCTACTTGACCGACTAAAATAAATAATGCTCATACCACAAAATTTTTTGTCTGAAGATTTAGTAGCCTTTGTTCAAGATAACCAAAAATTCATTGCTATGACAAATCATTATTATAACTACGTGAACGTTGATATCACCCCTAAATTGTCAGATGCACATCTCTAGAGAATGTGATGTGCATTACGGTCTGTTGGGTACCGCTGTCTACCAATACGAGCAATACTATTATAACTATACTATATTGTACTATATACATTGTAATAATGTGAAAGTCACCTGTTTGGTATTACATATGCTTTCATTTAGTTTTCATCAAACTTAGTCCCACCAATTAATACATCAGCCATTTTAGGAATATTTGAACTGGTGACAAATAGGCTAAAAAGACCTGAGGTTATTTTTAACCGTATTTTTTTAGTTAGTTTCAAATTATCACAACAAAATAATCATGTTTGGTAACATAACACAAAAAAAGTGTGCTCATTAATACCAGGATTATCGAATGAAACGCAAGCGAAGCAGACGTGTTCCAAACCAACAAAAACATGATGGACCTTGTTCTGATACCGTCAGCAGCATCTGCTGAGCACTCTGGTGCTAAACATCAGTCTGTGTAGCCCACAGTACATCTCACGTTTATACAACAGGTTACATCAAATAGTAGTTTGTAGCCACATCTGATGATTAACTAGATTATGCAACGAACTTAACCAAAAACTTGCTAGGGCGATGAAAAAGGTTATTTCATGCTTGTATTTTAAAAGCTCAAAACAGAGAGAGAGAGAGCACTGTTGTGTTTGAAAAGAGGAAGAATAATAAAAATAAGAAGAATAAGGATAATGAACACAGTATTTTATCTACAAGCGTCAAAGTCATAACCAAAAAAACTTAATTCTTCGACAGCGTGTTTTTCTAGTCTAAAAATCTAGACAGAGTATTAGTGAAAAAAGTGATCATGAAATCGCCTAGCCAGTCATGTTTCTAATGTAATTATTTAAAAATGAACACATTTTCATAAAATTTTGTGCAATGCTTTTAACTTCGACTTTTTTATTAACATACTCAATTTATAATCAGTCACCTAACAGAAGCGAAACATTTAACACTAAGTCTTGTTTACTTGCAATGGCAGGTCAGTATCTCAACTACCTAAAACTTGCACTTGGTAAATGTTTAACGATTTTCCAGCAATTACAACATGTAAGACTTATTGATTGTGGCAGTGGTCAATAGCAAAAAATCATGATTTTATAATCAGCTACGGCAAACTAGTCTAGTGTTACCCTATTTTACTTAGTTAATCATAATATATGGACAGCTACATATTCAACGTTCACACAAGTTTTTGTATATTCATCACTCTTAGCCTTTTATCAACCACCGTTGATTTATTTTTAATTGTGCAACATCACACAGTTTTGTGAAGAATTAAAAAACCGGACGAAAAACTTGAGTCTGGTAGGGGGTTTAAAAATTTATTCAATTTCCGGCACTTCGCTGATGTGATAGCAGCTGCTACAATTCTACGTCACAATATATCTGGAGGAGAAAGAAGTAGTCAATAAATGTGGAAGGACAAAACCATAATTATATATTCAAATCGGTATACATAGTAAATGGCAGAAATGGTATAAAATTGAGACTATAAAAACTGTTAGAAAATATTTAATCCTTTTGGTACCATATTCAAAATGTTCATAACAGCAATATTTATGTACAACACAAATGGCTAGGAAATACCACACTTGATCATAATGAAAAAATGTGAATCATATACTTTAAAAGGTATTTTGCTTGGATGTTTGTGAAATACGAAACAACACAATTTCTTTATTAAAATTCATGATAATAAAATATGATATATGCAGCAAGAGTGGGAAAGTTTAATCTAAATGGTGTGCAATGAAGCACAACCAAAAAAATAATGCTAGCTATCAGAGATAACTTTCTGAACAAAAACATTTTTTGAACTATAATTTGACTAACTGTGGCAAATGGCTGCCTGTCACTGTTCACCAGTTTCTATAGTATAACTATACTATAGAATAACTATACGAGTTAAAGCTCAAGTTAACGATAAAAATAATTATGAACTATTAAGCAGTCTCAAACTTTGTCAGCCGTAGGAGTCAGATAGCGACAGCAGAGCATGGGATTGACATGTTCAAGTCAATGTGTTCAGCCGATTGAGTGAATTTACAGATGGGCCTGCGTAACTCAGGTTATTGAATTCTCATTACGATTTTTATGAAAAAGGATATAATAATGGGTGAGCAAAGCGTGTAATAATTTACTAAAGTACATTTCTGAGTAAGTTTTCGATTTTACGTCAAGAGGAAATTGTCAAAACATCCAACCTGATTATTCGATAAGGTCAAATTGCGTATAAGCTTCCAACGCATGTAACTATTCAGACAGTGAATTTTATGTAAGTATGTTGCAAGACCATTCAGTTTTTTCATCAGAAATAAAAGACTGCATTAAGATGCAAACATTCCATTATAAAATTGTTTCTTTGACTAAAGTCAGATAAGCATCAATTTTGTGCCTCATTGTTGTCAGCATTTGATATCTAGGCAGTGGCTAGAGGAGAGCTTGTAAATATGCTAGTAAATATTTACTAACCTATTACTGATATGACTAATGTTATACAAAAATCTGTAGACATATAATTTGGCATTACTTGATACAATTCCTAGAAAGGCACACTTATAAACTGCTTTGCAAACAGCGCTGAACACCTCAAAACAATTGCAAGCAGAACATTGACTGTGTTAACATCACCACAATCTCCATGAACTTTCCAAACATCTTGCTACATCTTTGAAATGAACACACGTTTTCTCTCAACTTATTAACTTACAATGGCTTCATAGAAGTCCAAGGAATGTTTCGCCAACTCAAACTGTTCACAGAACTGCCGAAAGAGGCAGCTCCCTATCGGCTGTTGCTCCACCACAAACTCATATGTACATTCTGAAATGGCAGTCATCTGAATTCAACCAACCATGAAAATATTATTCACTGCAAAGTACAGAATCTCATGATTTACTGCAACCGAGAGCAAACGCTAATCAATGGTTCAGCAACGGCAATAATAAGCAGTAGACATACATGATCCAATAAACTCCTACATAGGAGAGACAAGCGATGACACAAGGTGGACAAGCCGAGAAGAACAAACGAACGTCACAATGATATGATGCTGGACGTCACAATGATATGATGTCGTTGGAGCATCAGTGTAATAATTACGCTAATTAGCTCAGAAATTACCAATATCGTCTTTCAGAGGCAGGCAGACGGAGATGTGTGGGAATTGTAAGATACTCCTCCACTTTTTACTTCGACCTTTTCGTTTGCCGTCAACTCCTGCATATAAATCGAAACAAGCCTTACTGATTGGATTCAAGTTTTCGCTGACTCACTGTGATTTCTAATTCTAGAAGCACAGCATCCCCTCAAAAAATGCAAAACACTACTTGTTAGTATCAACTACACTACGCATTGACTTTTGCTGAGCAAAGCCCCTTCATGCCTCATTCACGGCAGAAGCGGCAGCATTCTATACACTCCATATTGAAAAGTCCTGGACATAGTCCTGGACATAAGTATCTCATGGTGTATATACTATATAGTAACTATTATTTGCTCACATTAAACAAGCAACAATATATAGAACACTAAAACGCATGGTGATCATTGAAAGAGAGAGTTGCAGTTTTGGGTAAACAACTACCAACTAACTTTCTCAACCACTAAAAAAATCCTCTAACAGCAGTTAGCAAAAATATAGAGAAAGACTGTCGCAATAGACATAACACTATGTTGAACAAATGGACAGCCAATCAATTATATGAGTCGAAAACCAAAATCTAATGCATCATCTATGCACTGTGTGGTTACAATGCACATGATGAATAATGAATAATCCGTCGCAGTCAATTGTCCAGATTATTGAAGACAAAATAATTACAATTAGAATAATGAATCGACTATTTGTAAGTTTGTCTACATTTCTGGTTCCAATGATATAACACTTCAACCTTTTAATGAAAATTTAACACTGCTATGAAAAAGTAGGCATCCAAAAAAATGGTCAACTATGTGAGCATCTCCAAGTGCAACTAATAAATTGTTCCACAGACAACTTTTACCTAATCATTTCATTATTGTTAAGAACTAGACAGCGAATACTTCATTTGGAAATTACTGCAAAGGTAAGCGGCAAAGCCATGTTGGATGAGAAATATTTTTTGGAAATCATTGAAGTTAAGCAAGAAATACAAACAGTTCCAGCAAAATTCTCCAAGTGCAAAAACTAGCCTTACTAAGTATTGAACATACCAATTTGGTTGTAAGTAAATTTTTAGTAAAAAGATGATTTATTATGAACGAATGAGAAAACTAGCCTATCCTGAAATCATGCCCTACCATTGATTGCAGAAAGATTTCAAATACAACAACTAAATCACCTAACAAGCACTATGTGGTACTACACTGGTAGTTTCGTCAAATGTTTGCTTTTGTAGGTCTATAAAAACTATGAAAAAATATATTAAAATCTCTAAAAACATTGTAAAAGATCCAAATAGATGATTTAGATGCTTGAATAAATTAATACATTCATCGTGATATTTAATGCTGTTTAAAACCTGGAAACGTGCGCTGTGACTAAAGAGAAATAAGTTCTCATTACACTTACCTTCTCTAGCTTTTATGAAGATTTGGTTGGCCACTATATTTTCTATCTCCATATTATGCTAACCCATTGAGTCATTTGTCTGTCAGCCACGCCTGACACCTCAGTGACTCAGTTTAAAGTCTAAAAGTATAACGATTAACGACACGATACTCACTGATAATGCATGATTAATTGATGATTGTGTTTAATTAATTCAAAAGCCTGGTTCAAAAGCCTTAATACAACCAAGTAAAAGCTAACAAAACAAACGTATTACCTAAAGCTACAGCACTTGAAAAATGGCTCTCGCACTAAATACTAGGTTTACAGATATAACAATACTTTAGGTAGCACAAATGGAGCAATCGGATAGTTTACGCGTTACACAGTTAAAAATGTCCGTGTAGTATGGTGCGAGCAGTAATAGAAATAAACGCAAACAAATCGTACGAGGAAGTATCAATGGAAAGAATTGATGCATCATTATTGCTTAATCAGCAGTGGAAATCTGTTAATAACTAGCTAGACGAGGAATATCATTAAGTTATGCAAGTGAATATTCATAAAGAATGTTTATGTGCGTTATTTCATTGAATATATTTCATACACACACTATTAATTTAAATTACGATGATGTGTACTAATAAGTTTTTCAGACCAGAACAAAAAAGGCTAAAAAGCCGAATGTTTAAAAACATTGTGTAGATTTAATTAAAAACGCATCCCGATTGTGCCGTCTGGTAACGAATATATCTATTATCCGTTTTCAGTTTTTAATGCACGATATATAATTTATAAACATACCACAAATTATCGTTTGATTGTGTCATGTTATATCACTATTTTGTGAGGAAAAACGAAAATTAGTAATTGCAGAAGCAAGGAACTGAACTACTTCTACGCTGGAAACGGAGTGATCGCAGGTGCTACGAATAGCCGTAGAGGGAGCTTGATGACCTATATAACCGCAAAAAATATATTATTTGTTGTAGCTAAAAGTTGTTATTTTATAACGAAAATGTTTTATTTTTTGTTTTTAAAAAATAAAAAAATTAAAACAGATCATTAGATAATTATTTGCGTTACAATTGTTTAAAGTGTTTATTTTATTGGAGAGCATAGCTTGAGTTCTTCAACGTGAGAAAATAACAAGCTAAATGTATTACAGAAGAGCTAGTACGAGCGCTAAATGTAGCACATTTTGCTAGCCTATTGACTGTACATGTATCCACAAAGATAAATACCTGTAACATCTCTCTGATTTGGGCAGCGAGCGTATGCTAAATTCTTCATATTTTCGGTAAAAATATGTAAATGAACGCAATCATCAGTAGTTTAGTTAGGATGATAATTTTAAAATTTTATTCTGTAGTAACCATTAAAATTTGCAAACATTTTAACCTAATTAGCCCGTTTAATAGTAATTAACCCGTTCGATCTTTGATTAGTAGGTAGATACTTTGCTTCTGTCAAGATTTAGTTATTTGTGAACTGATTGTGACATTGAGCAAAAAGCCAGTTGTAGTTATGAACTACAGATTTTTGTCAATAGATATACTGCGGAACAAACGTAAATACGTATTTTATGTACATGTACATTTAAAAAGTTTGTAAAGAAGTTTCGATTTTGGAAAATTGCTTGCATGAGTAATAAAACAGCCATATTGAATAAATATTCACTATTTTATAATCACTTCAGCTGCAGCAAAGCTGTAAAAAATCGTATTACTACACAGTTGATAATAATTTACTTTGAGCGTGTTTGTAGTATTAAAGTAATACTCGCTAATGATGCCACACCCGACCGTCAAGATTATACGGGGGCTACCCTAAGTCTGACTAAGCTGGACCGAAGACTGGCCCTGACGAATTTGGACCGAACACAGGCCCGTAGAATCAGACCGAATACTGGTCTCGTAGGATCAGACCGAATACTGGCCTCGTAGGATCAGACCGAATACTGGCCTCGTAGGATCAGACCGAATACTGGCCTCGTAGGATCAGACTGAATACTGGCCTCGTAGGATCAGACCGAATACTGGCCTCGTAGGATCAGACCGAATACTGGCCTCGTAGGATCAGACCGAATACTGGCCTCGTAGGATCAGACCGAATGCTGGCCTCGTAACATGGTTGCCGGTATACCCCGACACGGTAACTCCTGAACAAAACTCTTGGAAGTTAGAGTTACTCGGCTACAGGCATGAAATTATCCAACTATCATTAAATGTCTAGTTCCTATTAGTTGGCAGAACACTTGTCTGGCTGAGGTGGTGCACTAGCGTGGATGCAGCTGTGGTTCGCTGTCTAATACCACGTGCCTACGCACAGCGTTACAGACTCGCCAAATCTGTCTGTCGTCCCTCGAAGCCTTGTGTAGCTGCAGCTATGAAACGCAGTCTTAAGCCACGGCTTATGAGGAGAAGACAAAACAAATAAAGCTAGCGCTCCCTACTAGATAGTCTGCTATGAATCAAGTAACAACACCTTGAGAAAGCGTCAAAGTTTATTCACAAATATCAGCACAAAGCACAACACGAGCAGAACGCTCTAACAACACGATTGCATGTCCTTATATACACACAAAAATGGCCAAAACTAAGATAATTGGTTAAAATAATATAGGTCAATTTTACTGACTGTAATTGGTTACACGCATGGATAAGACAGCAAAACGATAAGATCCAGTCAAATCTTACCACAAAAGTTAGCGCAAAACAAACAAAACGAGTGTCTATTACCTCCGCTTTACAAGTCCTCTCTCCGATACGCCCGCTTATTACCCATAAATACCGTAAGCTAGTTCTAACATGCTAATTCTAATGCTCCTCCAAAGCGAGTAGTCTTCGCGATCTGACCTGACCCTCGTGATCGACTCGGACTATAACCTTTAGTTTCGAGCTGACTCTCCCCCAAAGGGCCCTTTTCAGGGCCACCACCTTGTACAAGAGAGTTGTTCATCTGGCTATGAGCGTTTACTTCACTACCCCCGACAAGAACTGAATTCTGTCCCAGAATAGCTACTTCTTTGTCGACCGGAAACATCTCCTGAGCCTTACACAGGTCCAAGTGGAACTCATCTAGGTATCTGGGTCGACAAGACTTCCTCTTTCCTCGGGGTGACTTCCACACCTGCTGTCTCTGAACGGCACTTGCGACCTGGCGGCCTATGTCATGGCTTTCTTGGGTGTCTTCATTTGTATCTGATTGAGCTGGAGTTTCCTCCATTTGCGATTGTTCCCCTCCCTGCCATAGCCGGATACGTCCTTCGTGTTGAACGGATAGCTTGCCGTTTCGGCTCATCTCGTAACTCTGATATGGAAGCACTGCCGTAATGTGGTATGGACCAATGTATTTGGGCTGAAGTTTTTGGCCCCTCCCAGTAGGTTTATAGAAGGATTTCAACCACACCTTATCCCCAACCATATATTTTGATGGTTCTTCACTATCTGAGACTCGAGGCATTAGCTGTTTCCTTCGAAGTTTTTCTCCAGCTATTTGTAAACGCTCCTGGAGTTGCTGGGCATAATCTTCTTGCAACACGGATTCCTCCCGTCCTTCATGGAGTAGATCAGGTGGTAGTCGCGTTTCTCTTCCGAGCATCAAATAATTCGGTGTTTCTTCTGTCATCCGGTGGGGCGTGGCACGTAGGGTTCTCATAATTTGTGGCAAAAGCTCATCCCATTCTCGATGCTCTGAATCACGCAATAGGGCACGCAGGGAATTCCCTACCGTTCGGTTTAATCTTTCTACCACTGAGTTCCCTTGTGGGTGATAAGGTGCCGTCTTGGTCTTCGTACAGTTCCAGAGCTTGCAGCATTCCGCTAGCAGCTGGGACTGAAATTGCGCCCCCTGGTCGCTGTGTAATGTTTCAGGAATGCCGAAATATGAGAACACCCGTTCATCCAGTATTTTAGCCACGGTGGAAGCTTTGCCATCTTTAATCGGAATGGCATCATACCATCTGGTAAAATGGTCTGCCAGCACTAATATTTGCGTATTTCCTGCTTCTGTCTCAGGGAGCGGTCCGCACAAATCTACAGCAACCACTTGCCAAGGCCGGCCTGCCGTTAGATGATTCTTGGGGTGGAAGTGGCGATGGCGAGCTACCTTGGCTTGTTGACACGCTGTACATGACGCCACAAATCTTCGGATGTCTCCCGTCATACCAGGCCAATACCATTGTCGACGAATAGCTAGTAGGGTTTTGTTGACTCCCAGGTGTGCCTGGTTATGATTTTCAGTCATGATTGGCAACCGCCGTTCCTGAGGGCACACAGTTTGGTGACTTCTATGGCGCCCATCTGGCAATTTGATCTGCAGAGCCCCGTTTGGGCCTATCTCCAAAAATTCTTTTCTTGACCACAATTTGAGAGTTTCTGCCGATGCATGTTTTTCATCAATAGCACCTGATGATTTCACGGCCTGTAGGACTGGTCCAATGTGTGGGTCAGCCAATTGTTCGGAGGTTATTTTTGACTTATGAATCTCTGGGTTGTCTAAGGCACTCAACTTAATCTCCCCTGTCAACCTAGCACATTGCTTGCAGTCTTGACACTCTTGGCGACTCAATCCATCAGCGTTGTTGTGCTTGCGACCGGAACGATGAGTCAATGAAAAGTCGAATTCTGACAGTGTTTCCATCCAACGTGCAAGTTGACCAGTTGGAACAGAGGTTCGTAAAAGCCAGAGAAGTGAGGCATGGTCCGTCCGTATCTCAAACTTCCTGCCGTATAGTTGTGGCCGGAAATGGTTTACTGCCTTGACTATGGCCAGAAGCTCCTTGCGGGTGACACAATAGTTCATTTCTTCCGGGGAAAACATTTTGGAGTAGTAGGCGACAACCTTCTCACCTTCCTTTTGCTTTTGGGAGAGAACAGCTCCAGTTCCCACCTGACTGGCATCTGTGTCCAAAATAAAGGGTAAGGTGTAATCCGGGTAAGCTAAAATAGGAGCTGATGTCAGCTTCTCTTTGAGTATATCAAATGCTCTTTGACAATTTTCATCCCAACGGAACTTTGCCTCCCGTTTACAAAGTTGACTGAGTGGCCTTTGGAGTTCGGAGAACCCGGCAATAAACCGACGATAGTACCCGCAAGTTCCCAGAAAAGCCCGCACATCAGTCTTGTGCTGCGGTACTGGCCAATTTCTAACAGCTGCAACCTTCTCTTGGTCTGTTGCCACCCCATCTGCACTGACAACATGTCCCAGGTAGTTTACTTGTTTTGCAAAAAGCGTACATTTGCTCGGCTTCAATTTCAGCCCCGCAGCCTTCAGTCGGGTGAATACTTCTTCCAACCTACTGAGATGGCTGTCCAAATCTTTGGAAAACACGATTATATCATCCAGATATATAAGCAGAGTTCGCCAGTGTAGCCCTCGCAGTACTCGTTCCATTAATCTTTCAAATGTCGATGGAGCTGAGGTTAGACCAAAGGGGAGGACTTGCCATTCCCACAAACCAGAACGTGTGGCGAAGGCTGCCTTCTCTCGAGCTCCCTTAGCTAGCCCCACCTGCCAATATCCGGATGTCAAGTCCAAGGTGCTAAACAAGCGGCTCCCGCCAAGAGCATCCAGACTGTCGTCTATGCGCGGAAGGGGGTAAGCATCTTTTTGTGTGACCTCATTTAGCTTACGATAGTCGACGCAAAAGCGCCAACTGCCATCTCTTTTTTTTACCAGCACCACTGGAGAGCTCCATGCACCATGACCTTCCTTGACCAGGCCATGTGCTTTTAGTTCTTCGACTTGCTTTTCAATCTCTTCCTCTTGCACAGGCCCATGTCTATACGGTCTTTGTTTGATAGGCCTAGCTCCAGTGCTGAGATTTATGTCATGTTGTACAACATCTGTTCGACCCAGATCAAATTTCTCTCTGCTAAATACTGCGTGATGTTTGCTGAGCAGATTCCTTGCTTTTACGGATCCTTCTTGATCCAGACCTTCACACCATCTGCAGACGATATCCTCCCAGTTTTTGTCTGATATGGCTGGGGTGGCCATGTCTAGGCTTTCTATTGCTTGTACTGCTGTACAAACCGCAATCCGTTTGCCCGCAGGAATGGTCACTGGATGATCGCTATAGTTCATCACCCGTATGGGTAAGAGCTGCCCATTAGGGCGGTGCAACGAGCTAGCCACTACCACTCCTGGGGCTGCTTGAGTGGTTTCAATACACCCAGCCCCATGTACCCAGACACGATTTAGTCGGGCCTGTATGACCAATTCCGTTTGCGGAGGAATCCTGCTTGCGTGTCTGGCTTGTACCCCGACCTGTAAGGGTTCTCCCTCTTTTGAGCAACAGCTGACTTTGATACCATCGCATTGGAACTGGCAAGTTTTAAAGTCGATTGAGCTGTCATGCTCCTGGAAAAAGTTGAGCCCCAATAAGGCGTGGTTGTTGATGTCCGCCACCCAGAATGGTGCACTTACTTGTAGACGACCCAGCTTAAAGGTTAGTGTTGTGACCCCATCTAACCGGATCTCCTCCCCATTAGCGAGCACCCCGCGACCTCGGGTGGGCGATACCGGTGTGTAACAACTTCGTGGCAAGGTCTCCAGCACCGCGGTTGGAATGACGGATTGTGTACAACCACTGTCGAGTAGCATGGGCATAGTTTTGTTCTCAAACCTGGTAGGAACAAATAGAGCAGATGTGTGCCCTCCAATGTTAAATACAATAGTTTGCCGGATAGGGTCCTGTTCAGCAGGGCTCAGGCTTGACCCTGCTGAACATTGCCGTTTTCCGCTTGCAGCTTTGGGGCCGGTCTAGGCATGGTCGGACAACTCCTGGCCATATGCCCAGTCTTTTGGCAACGGTAGCATGTAATTGGTGTACGCCTGGGCTGTATCTGTGTTAAGGCAGCGCTCAGCTGCTTTTGCATTTGCGCCTGCGAAGCTACCATTTGCTCAATTAAGGCGGCCTGAGCTGCAACTTCCTTCCGCAGGCAACTCACTTCATCTGTCTCGACCTGGCTTATGCGATTGGGTCCTCCAAAATTTAGCTCCCCAAACGACTGTACAAGCTCAACCACCTCTTCATAACTATCAGGAGTACGATGGCGCAGCTCCCATGAAAGCGGCTGACATCCCGATGGCAACGCATTGGTAAGTTCCTTAATGGCTCTTTTCTCTTGCTGTGTATCATCCAGCTCCGGAAAAGCTTTTTCTACCAATTTGCGCACATAAGCAGCAAATTCATGAACATTGTCATTCGCCTTCCACTTCAATGATTTCAATAGCTTCACTGCGCTATCTTCACTCAAACGGTAGCGGGAGGTTAACTGAGTACACATCCCCTCGAAGGATGTTGCTGTTAGTCCCTTTTTAGCAGGCCCCGATATCGCCATCTGAAATCTAATAGCAGCTTCTGGCTCCTCCCACTGCATTAACTGTGCAACTCGCGTGAACTGGTGTATAAATGTATCGACATCGGAGGTCCCATCAAACGTAGGTGTAGGTAGATTTGCCCTTTTTGATGCCTTCATTAGGTGTACAGTTTCTTCCGCCATATGATTCACATCAGCTGCTATGGCTCCCATCTGTCTTGTAATCGAGCTATTTCCAATAGCTGCCCTGGTTCGCGATGATATTGGTGAGGCTTGGGGTGTCGACATCCTCCTTTTTTTATGTGGGTTCTCTGATCTTTCTTCAGCAAGATCCCACTGCTGCCACCAATAAAGTAATACTCGCTAATGATGCCACACCCGACCGTCAAGATTATACGGGGGCTACCCTAAGTCTGACTAAGCTGGACCGAAGACTGGCCCTGACGAATTTGGACCGAACACAGGCCCGTAGAATCAGACCGAATACTGGTCTCGTAGGATCAGACCGAATACTGGCCTCGTAGGATCAGACCGAATACTGGCCTCGTAGGATCAGACCGAATACTGGCCTCGTAGGATCAGACTGAATACTGGCCTCGTAGGATCAGACCGAATACTGGCCTCGTAGGATCAGACCGAATACTGGCCTCGTAGGATCAGACCGAATACTGGCCTCGTAGGATCAGACCGAATGCTGGCCTCGTAACATGGTTGCCGGTATACCCCGACACGGTAACTCCTGAACAAAACTCTTGGAAGTTAGAGTTACTCGGCTACAGGCATGAAATTATCCAACTATCATTAAATGTCTAGTTCCTATTAGTTGGCAGAACACTTGTCTGGCTGAGGTGGTGCACTAGCGTGGATGCAGCTGTGGTTCGCTGTCTAATACCACGTGCCTACGCACAGCGTTACAGACTCGCCAAATCTGTCTGTCGTCCCTCGAAGCCTTGTGTAGCTGCAGCTATGAAACGCAGTCTTAAGCCACGGCTTATGAGGAGAAGACAAAACAAATAAAGCTAGCGCTCCCTACTAGATAGTCTGCTATGAATCAAGTAACAACACCTTGAGAAAGCGTCAAAGTTTATTCACAAATATCAGCACAAAGCACAACACGAGCAGAACGCTCTAACAACACGATTGCATGTCCTTATATACACACAAAAATGGCCAAAACTAAGATAATTGGTTAAAATAATATAGGTCAATTTTACTGACTGTAATTGGTTACACGCATGGATAAGACAGCAAAACGATAAGATCCAGTCAAATCTTACCACAAAAGTTAGCGCAAAACAAACAAAACGAGTGTCTATTACCTCCGCTTTACAAGTCCTCTCTCCGATACGCCCGCTTATTACCCATAAATACCGTAAGCTAGTTCTAACATGCTAATTCTAATGCTCCTCCAAAGCGAGTAGTCTTCGCGATCTGACCTGACCCTCGTGATCGACTCGGACTATAACCTTTAGTTTCGAGCTGACTCTCCCCCAAAGGGCCCTTTTCAGGGCCACCACCTTGTACAAGAGAGTTGTTCATCTGGCTATGAGCGTTTACTTCAGTATGCTCATATGTGTAATATCAACAAATAAACTAGTATGTTAAAAGCTAATATCTTGATAAAAATAATAAAGGTTGTGTTTGTGTTCAATATTTATCTTGTTAACTTGATCACTAGAGTGTTTTTGTGGTAAGGTAGGGCTTATATATCAGTAGGTATATCTCCAGAGGTTGTCACCAATTTTATGTGCAAAACTGTTTGAATGAAGAGAACTACTAAATTTAATATCTACAAGCTAAAAACAACCAAAAATCTTGTGAAGCCTTCCAATTAGTGAGGTGTGTCTAGAAATAAAGTTTTTTGCATAGATTATACTCTTCAGCAAATGTATATTCCATTTAAATAAGTATTATTTATAATATAGCTAAAAAAATTTGATCTGGTGATTATGACAAATGTTAGATTTCGAGATCGTTTATTTATTAGCAAATCAGCCATCGCAAGGGCATAATCTATCTTTGCTCCAAATTTTATCTCATATAGGATATGAGTATGAAGAAAATTCAATCATTGTAGCAACCTCATGCGTACAAGGCTTTTCCTTTTCATTTTAGTTGATATTATTTTGGTTGTTCAAAAGTGCCCATATTCTTCATGAGACAAGTCACACTTTGATAGTTTAACAAAAGAATTCATGTTTGCTAACAGGTATATTTACAAATAAGAATTTAAAGACGGCGAAGAACATCAGATTCGCACTTTTGTGCATAAACAGAACCTTGTATACAAATACTATATCTGATGGCCATAATGTTGCTATAAGCGTTCATAATGCCTTTTATCCTCAAAAGTTAAATTTTGTACCACTTTTTCATGATCTGTTTGGAAAGCTTTATCAAACACTGTACCTGTAATGCTGTATTGTTATGTTGTTTGTATGTAATATATACCTATGCAAAAAGACAGGATCGGTCATGCATGTAAACATTGACAATTAAGGGTTGTCAAGTCTAGGAATTAACATGGTTTTAATTGGACTAAAATTAATTCACTTTGTTATGAGCATAATTTAAGCATCCTGTTTGTAGTTTCAGCAAAAATACGAAGTTAACATGGCGCTGCCAGCGAGTGCTGCTGCCGCTGATTCTCTCTACACAAAATATCGCTCACCTTTAGTCAGTCGCTATGCCAGCCCTGAAATGGCATTCAACTTCAGTGAATTCAAAAAGTTCACAACATGGAGACGACTTTGGCTTCTTCTTGCCAAGTCTCAAAAGGTATGCTAGCTCTGTGCTATAGGTAGTAGTAAAGTTGTAGCATTATCTTTTCTAGAATGTTCCTTATCAGTATGTGCAAATATTGGCTATTTATATGTGAATATGAAGGATATGAATATAATGCTTTAGCTATTCTATTTTATTTGGGTAGGTTCTTCAGCCAAAACTTTCTGTCTTTAATATAGTTTGGAATGCAACTAGATAACAATTCTATCACAGAAATTTCTGATAACCCTGTTGATAGCTATGATTGTAACTAGCTGTCTTCCTAATTAATTATATTGTATTGTTAGTTTTAAAAAGTCATTAAATTATTAGTCATTAAAAAGTTAGCAATGGTAGACACTGTCAACTAGTGCTCGTAAACAGATATACACTGTACCAAGTCATTGGCTTGTAGTTGTAAGATATAATGGATGTCTGACATAATTCTCCGAGGTCACACATTGTACGATAATTTTAATCTGTAAAAAGATAGTTACCTGACACCTGTTGTGACCGTTCCTTTTGAGAAATGTGGGCAGGTGTGTCAACCGTCATCAATCATTAGTTAGCTTAATAATTTCATTTCTTAAAATGACCCAAAATCCTAAGTTTCTCGTTTTCATTGTAAGACTTTAGGGCTGGATATTTCGGACAAACAAATTGAAGAAATGGAGGCTAATGTTGATAATATAGACTTCAAAATGGCAGCTGAGCAAGAACGCCGCTGTCGACATGATGTCATGGCCCATGTGCATACCTTTGCTGCTGCTTGTCCCACAGCCGCCCCTATTATACATCTTGGAGCCACATCTTGTTATGTTGGGGATAACACAGTGAGTTGCTGGCATGCGGCTAATAGAGACTGCATATTGAACAGATATCACATCTTCAAACTTATTCTTTCAATACGTAGATTTTTAATATATTGTAGCTAAAGGCAAATAAGCATGCTGCTTCGTTACAATAATATGTTATTGATCGACTTCGACCTGCACCATGTATGAGCAAGCATTCTCTGCAGTGCTATTTTGATGATGATGATGATGATAGCCTTCAAGTCATTCGGTTAAATAGTTGTGTGTCACATAGCTGTTATCGTATTTTTAAACGAATTGTATTGAACTAAGAGTCCACCTTCTTTTAGCAAGTAAATAAATTTCATGACTAATGAAAGCTCTCTAGCATGAGAGAATGTTTTAAAGTCATTTCAGCCAATTTCTTGTCATCCTATGAAAGGGAAAGTAAGGTGTTGCTAACCGGTATTCCCGAATTAGCCAGAGTTTATGTAATCAGAGGAATAATAGGCATCATAGAGACTTCAGTAATCAGGGTGTGAAGTAAAGTTTGTTAAAGGGAAGATAACTCTGGTAACAATGGTTGTTTCAATCATCTACTAAAGCTTGGATACTTAAAAATATTAATTAGAAACGTACTTTTCAATCTGCAATTCATAAATAAATAAATCTCATGTCATATATAAATGTTTTTTGTGCATATTGTTGTGTTTGACAGTTGGAAACTTTTTCTTAAAGATTGTGTTTTGTTGCATACCATGTCTATGTTACTTGAATATTGCCTTCTGTTTTAAGGTGATAAGCTAATTCACCACCAAACTAGTCATCTTATCATAAAAATTTTTCAGGATTTGATTGTTCTGAGAGACGGCCTGGATCTGATTTTACCAAAGGTGAGTTAGAATGTAACTTGCTAGAAACAAAAGATTACCATATTTTGGATAACTTCAAAAATGTGCTGAGAGAACCAGTCGAACAAGTTTTAAGATGTTTAAATCAGATTCTTAAAAATGTCTTTACAAGTCTAGTCTTCAGTCTAATATATTTAAAAAGAATTTTGCAATTTTTGCTGTTACAAAATCTCATAAGCTTTCATCTACAAAATGTTTACCTACTGATAGAAGTTTGTATACATCTGTGGTGTTTATTTAGCGATTGAAGATTTATTCACACTTCAGGAGTAATTTAGAGACCATTAAAAATAACTGGACTTAATATCACTTCGAATTATGTTAATTGATGTCACCTCAGATTTTTTAACCTCATATCATTTTCACCAGATTGTGGCACGTAATTCTTGGCACGCTCACAGCTTGTTATGTCTGTTCTAGGTAGCACGATGCGTACAGAGACTGGCTGTGTTTGCAGAAGAGTATAGAAGCATGCCTTGCCTCGCTTACACACATCTCCAGTATGTACACTCGTTAGCCTATTTTCGTCTTTGACTTTCATGTCTTATTTTATGAAAGTGACCCTGCACCTAATATCTACCTTTACTCGTATGAAGAACTTTTGATATGATAGAGAAGCACATGTATATGGATGATAAGTTTTGTAATCGTGTCAGCCTTTCTTTGCAGACAAGTGTAGTGTTAGAGAAGCTTCTTCACACACAGCCGTTGCTGATATATGATGGCTGACTGTCTCTAACACGCGTTTAGGTCATACAGTAGTGATAACATTATAGAATTTTGCTGATTTTTCACTGTTCACCGATGGGTTGAATTGACAAGCCTTGTTAAATGAACTGACTCCCTTGCCATGTTAAAGATTTTCGAGTGTATCTCTTTTGGCATATTGAATACAGCGTGTAGGACCAATGTAGGGTGTTGATGCACTTTAAGATTGCATCGCAAATTCGGCCTAAAATTCAGGACAATTGCAATAATTTACTCTACCAACAGCCAAAGTATTGTTTTTTACGGTCATCAATTAAAAATCAGGGCTATTGATCCAGTGTAAAATAATGTTGTTATCGGATGGTTCGTGGGTTATTCTCTAATCGATAGAGTAATTACCGTGCCTGTCATATATCATTGAAATTCACATATAGGGGATAACTCCAAGTTTATTGGTATTTACTGGTGTAGGTGATTACTTATTGCATTACTCCATTCAATAATAGGCCCTTTAAGGTATTTTATCACACATGCACTTCTGGGTTATAGGTGGGCGATGCAAAAGCGACCTTAGTCTTATCGCTAAATATTCTCTGCAGTTCTATATGTAGTCTATTTATAACCAGTTAAGTCACTGAAACAACAAAATTGTTCTATTTACTTTATCTTTAATCACTAGTGCGACGATTATTGTATCATCTGGTCATCAAAAAATACAGAAAGATAAGTTGAAACCATGTCTTTCCATGTTTTAACAAGCGCTCTGTAAACAATACTAGCAGATAATTATTGCTCCTATTATCGTTACAATTATTGCTCTTATTATTGTTATATCACTGTTGTTATAATTTTTCTTGTTATTCTAGTTATTGCTATCATTGTCTGTGTTTGATGCCCCAAAACATCTTTTATATAGCCAAAGGAAATCGAATTTATATGAATGCACACCTGACGATCTCTCATGGTACACTAGACTACCCGGGTACTAGAATTCATAAAAGTGATAGCCCTTCTCTGATAGGCTGGTTGGACTGTGCCCTGATTTCACACACCAGTCATACATAACATAGAATCTTAGACTAACCTAAGTTTGTAAGGTGCAAGAGCTAAACTGCACTGAGTCATTGTTTTGCAACAGTTGTACAATATTCAACCCTTTACATCTCTCACTAAATCTTCTTTATCAATATCAAAAATGATTGAAATCATAGCCTGTAGTATAAGTTTCCTCAGTGCTTTGTTTGCATAGTTAGCAAAGCAATTACCTGTAAAAGTAACCCTTGGCGCTCTAACGATTATCTTTGGTCAGCTCCCACTTGTTTCTATAATATTCTCTCTCTTGTACTCTGTTGACCTGCTCTCAGCCCTTCTATGTTGAATGCTTATAAAAGGCATGATTTCCTCTTTTACCGTAATAGTCAGAAATATTTTCATAGGTTTTACAGTTAACAAACTTAGTAGTTATTCTTTTTTCGATGTCAAGGAACTTAGTGCTGTTGGACTGGCGTTTGCCACAATATGCACTGCATGTTATGTGCGCCTTCTAACAATAGTTTATTTCATCTTGTATTTTCTTACCTTGACCCGCACTGCTAATTTAGCCGATGCCATTCAGGACTGGCAAGCTATTTTGATAGCGACCTATGGTCTTTCGTTCAGTTCTCAATGTATTACCCCTAGTAGCAAATTCTGAGTGTGTCTAACCTCTATGTTAGAATATAATTTGTTCCAAGATCTTCTTTGTATGTTAAACCGTCATATGTTGAAGCAAATCCTCCCATAAAAATACACTGTAATTAGTTTAATTCATTTTGCAGTCCAAAAACCTACAGTACCTCTTTAATAAACACTGCAGACAAATTATTCATAGCATTAGAATTATAGGAAACTATGTAAAAAACAAAAAGATTTAAAAAAGTTAATTCAATATATTGATAATAAAAAGGCTTTTATTGTTTATTCGTGTTAGAGATGCTCATACAGATACATACGTTCAGAGACTAGATAGTTCAGAGATAGATTCGGTAATAGAGATACGCTACATGACATAACTTGCTCTAACAAACTAAGTCCAGTTTAAACTAACTTAGCTTGTATAGGTTTATATTTGTTTACTTTTCCTTTTTAAATCTTACTTGCCTCTCTCTCACTTATAAAATTTCACACTTTAAAAAATGTCAAGTATCATTTGAGGGAAACTAGTGCGCTGGCATTCCCGTGCGCCGTGAGACATCGTCAATTGTACTACTATATGTACGATTATTCTTAGATTTGGGAAGGTTAGCCTGTCGATCTGTGAAGCCAAATATCAGAGTTTAATTCCCGTGCGAGTCATTACTCATTTCCTTACCTCTAAGCGTGGCAGCAGACGGACGGGCACGGCTCTTATCATAGTGAAGATTACAGTGATTTTTGCGATATATTTCCTAGTGTTACATCATATATTGCAAACTTACTACGTTAGGGCAGTAAGGAGAGCTGTTGGAGTCTTAAGAGTCGACTTTAGTACACTGATAGTCCTGAGCTGGTGCTAACTAACAATCATGTGACACCAGATTCAGCTAGTGTGTTCTTCTCACTACCATATACCAGATGTTCTTCATTGTGTATAGGCCAGCACAGCTGACAACGGTTGGCAAGAGAGCCTGTTTGTGGGCTGCTGATTTATTGATGGATTTGAGAAATTTGAGGCGTAACAAGGAAGATCTGCGATTCAGAGGTGTAAAGGGAACCACCGGTACACAGGCTAGCTTTCTACAACTATTCAACAAAGACTCTGAAAAGGTATTACATATTCATACGTTTAGTGCATTATTTAGGACGTCGTGGTTTTCATCGCATATTCACACCAACTAGTGTGGAGAATTGAGGCATATCGCATATTCACACCAACTAGTTTGGAGAATTGAGGCACATCGCATATTTACACCAACTAGTGTGGAGAATTGAGGCACATCGCATATTCACACCAACTAGTGTGGAGAATTGAGGCACATCGCATATTCACACCAATTAGTGTGGAGAACTGAGGCACATCGCATATTCACATCAACTAGTGGGGGGAATTGAGGCACATCGCATATTTACACCAACTAGTGGGGAGAATTGAGGCACATCGCATATTTACACCAACTAGTGTGGAGAATTGAGGCACATCGCATATTCACACCAACTAGTGTGGAGAATTGAGGCACATCGCATATTCACACCAACTAGTGGGGAGAATTGAGGAACATCGCATATTCACACCAACTAGTGTGGAGAATTGAGGCACATCGCATATTCACACCAACTAGTGTGGAGAATTGAGGCACATCGCATATTCACACCAATTAGTGTGGAGAAATGAGGCACATCGCATATTCACACCAACTAATGTGGAGAATTGAGGAACATCGCATATTTACACCAACTAGTGGGGAGAATTGAGGAACAGCGTACTGTTTCATTTACTTCAAGTTCGAGTACGGTTTAAGGAGTAGCACACGTGGAAGTTGTTTCCTCAAAAGTTTGTTTGTGACGAGGACTGATACTGCCTGCGCTAGATAAGTAGTTTGTGTGGAACAGTTACAGCTTGTCTACTTTAATCCTGCATAGGCCTGAGGGGTATTTATCAGAAATAATAGCATAGAACATGTGGCAGTTAGGGCTGCTGTAGCTTGTACCCCGCAATTGTTACTTGTGGACCAAGGTTACTGTAGCTTGTGAACCAAGGCTGCTGTAGCTTGTGAACCAAGGCTACTGTAGCTTGTGAACTAAAGCTGTGAGCTCAAGCTGAAGTAATGAATGGTAATAGCAACTGATGATGAAGGGTGTTTCACTGCTACTATATATTCACATCAGTGATTGACATATGATTACAGTTTTGAGATACGATACAGATTTGCTCCACTTGAAATGGTTGTGAACTTTTTATGAACTGCATTTTATTGATTGCTTCCGTTCCATTGGCTTTATGTTTGACAGCTGGCAAAGGATTTGTATGTTTGAGGCGTGCTGGTGTTAAGCACTTGCATTTCTATTGCAGGTTGAATTGTTAGACAAGTTGGTAACAGAGGGTTCAGGCTTTACCAGGTATTCAGCATTACTTAGCTGTAAATCCTCAAATAAAATACAGTTAAACCTCGACTTGTTATCACTTAACATACGGTGTAATAAATTTACATATGTTTCGCCCTATAGTCGAAGTAATATTCATCATGCGACAATCAAAATCACTTTGTAAGTCCATGTGAAGAAGCTAGCGAAAATTAAAATTTTAAGACTAAAAATGTATCAATGATAAAAACTATAAGCTTAGTTATGGCTTTTACATTTAATTGAAATTAAAATAAATTATGTCACTTGTTTCTATCAACACCTTGACCTCTAAGCTTACTGACCAGGCTTGAACATCATCAAGCCTACATTTTTATTTGTGTCTCTGAGGAAAAGTAACAAAACAAATTACTTTTTTTGATATTTCCCGTTAATTTAGGTTTGTATAGCATTATATAATTTTTTATATAGTTTTAAATTTGTACTAATGCCAACACAAATCAGTTACCTGCAGTACTTATTGATTTATCAAAGTTTAGAACCATAGTACGAATTACATTATGTTTATATAGGAATATTGTGTATACAATGTGCCACGGTTTTAATATACAGGGTGCAGGGATTGAAACGAATTCACTCTGTATGTAGAGGTTTGAGTGTATCTTGAATACTCCCTGGCAGACAGGCTACAGCAAGTCTAATCATTGCTTATACTTGAGCACAGACTAAATTTTTGTTTTTGCTGCTCAAAGGCAAATTACTGCTCATAATATGGTGGCCACCTGCTAAGTTTCTTCAGCATTCGTGACTACAGTAGACGCTCCTATAATGTAAATAATCCATTTCAGGAACATTTATGTTATAGGGAATTTACGTTATATGAACAGTAAAATACATGTGAATTGCCTAATCCGTTTCAAGATCTTTCCAAACTCCCCCTTTAGCCATGCAAAAAAGAAAAAAACTTTACTTAACTCTTTTAATTTGTTGGCTGTACCGTAACTGTAGAATTATTGGTTTGCATCAACAAATTTTTTCTCTTTTATGATCAATTTCACTGGTTTTATAGACCATGATTGCGGTAAATTTACAACAAGTTGATAGGAACTGCACATTTTCGATGTCCATTTACAACGATTTGCTTATTTTCTATGCGGCAAAGTCTATTTTGCAAAGTAAAGCTAATTACAAATATTTTGTACTTGTACAATAAAGCAGAGCAACAAAATCTTTTCACTATAAAAAGCAGTTCTACCCATTCGTCGTCTATCACTATCCAGGAGTCAAGGTGAGGATTAAAATATTTATTGACAATACTCCAACTTGTGACATTAAGACTGGTAGATCGACGCTGTAACCCTTGCACCAATCGATCGCCTTTGTATTTATGAATAATTGCGCAGCTATCCTATTCGCCTTTTTGTCGACACATGTAATGATCCATTACGATGATCTAGAATGTCACGAAAGTTATATATAATAGATATAGCGTTAAACGCATGGTGTTTTTTCTTCCGCAATTGCGGTGAAATAAAATAACATTAAAATCGATTTTGAAAACTCGCCCGGCTTTACACTTCACGTTATATGGAATTTTTTATGTAGTAGGAAGCAAAAACTTCACATAAATTTTTTACGTTATCTGGAATCTACGTTATAGAAGGTATACTTTACAGGAGCGTCTACTGTACTAAAATTTAGCTTTGTTTTATTGGTGTCTTGTGTCAATGACATTGTTCCAACTTAGTTTTGCTTGTGATACATCCATAATTTTCAGTATTACTGCATTTACCCATACCATAACAAACGCTCTTTTGAAGTTCATACCTGGTTACTGGGCAGACGTACAGTAGAAAGGTAGATGTGGATATTCTCTCTTCTCTCGCTAGCCTTGGCTCCTCTGTTTACAAGATATGCTCTGACATAAGATTGCTCGCTAACTTCAAAGAGCTTGAGGAACCGTTTGAGAAGGAACAAATCGGTAAGCTCTCGGCTCGTTTTTCCATAAAATTTCAAATTGGGCTAATTCAGTAAGTCTCTTTCACTCTCTCTTGCAGTCTGTTGAGGCGACTTTTTATGGTTGTGGCTTATGTATGGTAGCAGGTCTGCAATCAGCTTAATTACAAGCAATCTTCTGCCATGAGTCTGTATTGATCTACCTCTATTTTAAAATTCATTTTAAATGCCAGAAATCACCAGCCGTTTTATAGCAATAGGTTTAAGTATTGCAGCTCATCACAGAATGAGGCATAAGGTGCTGTTCATTTTCATAAGATGTGCGTGTAAGACCGATAGATTTAGGGCTCAACTTTAAACCCTGAATCTTACACGGATACGACCACTATCTGTGGTTCAAAACAAAGTCATTTTTGATCAGATATACTCAGCCACGGCAACAATAAAATAACACCCTTGTAGATATATTAGAATAAATAATTCTTGATTATCAAAGATTGATTTTAAAAGTCATAGAGAAGCTATTTGACTCAATCTTACATTAAGGGTGGACAATAACTCACTCTTGAATGACAAGGTACTTTGTATCTAACTAAGGTCTTGAATGACAAGGTACTTTGTATCTAACTAAGGTGTTGGAGTCACAAGGTACTTTGTATCTAACTAAGGTCTGGAGTCACAAGGTACTTTGTATCTAACTAAGGTCTTGAATCACAAGGTACTTTGTATATAACTAAGGTCTGGAGTCACAAGGTACTTTGTATATAACTAAGGTTTTGTATAACAAGGTACTTTGTATGTAACTAAGGTCGTGGAGTCAATAGGTACTCTGTATATAACTAAGATGTCGAGTCACAAGGTACTTTGTATATAACTAAGGTGTTGGAGTCAAAAGGTAATCTGTATATAACTAAGGTCTGGAGTCACAAGGTACTTTGTATCTAAGGTGTTGGAGTCACAAGGTACTTTGTATCTAACTAAGGTCTTGAATCACAAGGTACTTTGTATATAACTAAGGTCTGGAGTCACAAGGTACTTTGTATATAACTAAGGTTTTGTATAACAAGGTACTTTGTATGTAACTAAGGTCGTGGAGTCAATAGGTACTCTGTATATAACTAAGATGTCGAGTCACAAGGTACTTTGTCTATAACTAAGGTCTTGTATAATAAGGTACTTTGTATCTAACTAAGGTCTGGAGTCACAAGGTACTTTGTATCTAACTAAGGTCTTGAATCACAAGGTACTTTGTATATAACTAAGGTCTGGAGTCACAAGGTACTTTGTATATAACTAAGGTTTTGTATAACAAGGTACTTTATATGTAACTAAGGTCTTGGAGTCAATAGGTACTCTGTATATAACTAAGATGTCGAGTCACAAGGTACTTTGTATCTAACTAAGGTGTTGGAGTCACAAGGTACTTTGTATCTAACTAAGGTGTTGGAGTCAAAAGGTAATCTGTATATAACTAAGGTCTGGAGTCACAAGGTAATCTGTATATAACTAAGGTCTGGAGTCACAAGGTACTTTGTATCTAAGGTGTTGGAGTCACAAGGTACTTTGTATCTAACTAAGGTCTTGAATGACAAGGTACTTTGTATCTAACTAAGGTGTTGGAGTCACAAGGTACTTTGTATCTAACTAAGGTGTTGGAGTCAAAAGGTAATCTGTATATAACTAAGGTCTGGAGTCACAAGGTACTTTGTATCTAACTAAGGTCTGGAGTCACAAGGTACTTTGTATCTAACTAAGGTCTTGAATCACAAGGTACTTTGTATATAACTAAGGTCTGGAGTCACAAGGTACTTTGTATATAACTAAGGTTTTGTATAACAAGGTACTTTGTATGTAACTAAGGTCTTGGAGTCAATAGGTACTTTGTATGTAACTAAGGTCTTGTATAATAAGGTACTTTGTATGTAACTAAGGTCTTGTATAATAAGGTACTTTGTATATAACTAAGGTCTTGTATAACAAGGTACTTTGTATGTAACTAAGGTCTTGTATAACAAGGTACTTTGTATATAACTAAGGTCTTGTATAATAAGGTACTTTGTATATAACTAAGGTCTTGTATAATAAGGTACTTTGTATATAACTAAGGTCTTGTATAACAAGGTACTTTGTATGTAACTAAGGTCTTGTATAACAAGGTACTTTGTATATAACTAAGGTCTTGTATAATAAGGTACTTTGTATATAACTAAGGTCTTGTATAACAAGGTACTTTGTATGTAACTAAGATGTTGAGTCAGAAGGTACGTTGTGTCATTTAGAGCAGATGTCCAAAGCTGGTAAGGCCTATTTTCTCTACAACTGCACTGTTTCTGGCCAGTCTCTCGTACACACTTTGCTATTGGTAATAGGGTTAGCTCCTACAGGAGTGCCACCACCTGAATTAGAACTCAACTTTTATTCAACTCGTGGTCTTTCTCTTTGTGTCTTCGTGAAATATGGTCGAGTATAGGCTCTAATGGATGTATTTGACTTTCAGAAATAGACGGTATTCACGTAACGTTGTCACTTTTTCTTTCTTTTTAATGAGCCATATTTATTGAAATTGCAATACGAGCGGTTACAACAAATATAAAAAAAATCTTAGGCTATCAATCTGCAGGATTTAGAGCTTAGGCTAGCACATGTGTAACGTGCTCTTCTAACCATTTTTGGTTAGGTTGGACCTTGGCACCATGTTAACATCGCTGTTTGTAAGTGTATATAAAGCCATTTTCTTACCCTGGTCTAGGACCCGTGTCTATGTAGACTGTAGGTTATTTCAAAGCTTTTGTTTGTTTATTTGATCTTGTTTATATGTTTATGACTCCAAGTCAGTAGTCTTCTCTCTGTAGTGGCTATCATGACCCAGGGTAATGCTGTAATCTTAGTTGCTCCTTTGTTCCATGCACACGCACAGTACATGCCAGTTTCATACCATCTACTGAGACATCCATTGTTGAATATCTTGTGATTCTGTCATATACTCTTTTTGATAATATAAGCTTGCAGAAATCATATATTAAGGAAGCCAATATTCATGTCAAATTTTCTTATATCAGTTTTTGTCACTTAAACTCATAAAATATGTGACAGGTTGTATCATTTTCAATACAAATGAGCCATTTAATATAGTACACAATGGGCTCCCAAAGTGAAACTTGTCCATGTGGCTTAGACTTCTGTGAAGCCGAGTCATACCCAACATTCATGAAAATTTAATGTTTGAATCGTGCCGTTGCTATGACCTTCCTAAACGTCAACAAGTAATACTGTTTAAAATCCAATCCTGAAGACAAGTTTCTCAGTTTGTTGTGCTGACCATATTGACTAACACCACCTTTGATAAAAAGCTGTATCTCAGGTTAAATTGCTTCGATTTCAATTCCAAAAACAGTTTTAAAAAGCTAAAAATTGCTCTATTACATAGGGTTGAAAAACAATTTTGTAATCTGACCTCACTTGTATTGAAAAGGATATGACCTGTCTCATAGATTTTCCTCGTGTGTCAGGTCTTTGGATATCAATTACCATAATTATATCCAGATTTTCGTATCTATTTTCTGGTTATCAGTTATTTACCTCCTTTCTTTTCACTTGTCAACTCTATGGTTATTAGTTATTCCTCTTGTTATCAGCTATTTACATCCTCTCTTTCACATATCAACTCTCGGGTTATCAACTATTTATATCCTCTCTTTCACATATCAACTCTCGGGTTATCAACTATTTATATCCTCTCTTTTGCATATCAACTCTCGGGTTATCAACTATTTATATCCTCTCTTTCACATATCAACTCTCGGATTATCAGTTGTTTATATCCTCTCTTTCACATATCAACTCTCGGGTTATCAACTATTTATATCCTTTCTTTCACATATCAACTTTCGGATTATCAGTTGTTTATATCCTCTCTTTCACATATCAACTCTTGGGTTATCAACTATTTATATCCTCTCTTTCACATATCAACTCTCGGGTTATCAACTATTTATATCCTCTCTTTCACATATCAACTCGCGGGCTATCAACTATTTATATCCTCTTTTTTCACATATCAACTCTCGGGTTATTAACTATTTATATCCTCTCTTTCACATATCAACTCTCAGGTTATCAACTATTTATATCCTCTCTTTCACATATCAACTCTTGGGTTATCAACTATTTATATCCTCTCTTTCACATATCAACTCGCGGTCTATCAACTATTTATATCTTCTTTTTTCACGTATCAGCTCCATGCATATGATTTTTTGGATGTAAGCTTAAGTTTCCATTATTCACATATCAGCTTTTCATGTATTAGATTTATATAATTTTATTCTTTGTGTATTGGTGTCTTATTTCATTGCTCCTGAATGTTCTTCAAGGACTAGTAAAGGTCAGCTATCTTGTTAAAATAGCCTTGTTTTTTTTTAATATTTTTGTTTTTTGCTAGCCTGAAGATTTGATGGTATATGCTGTTCCTCGTGTGTCCAGAATAGTGTGAAAATCTTGCATTCCATATTTTATGATTTATTTTATAATACACGCTTCATTTCTTGCTGAGGGTTTCAAGATTTTAATTTCAGACAATTTTGTATTCTGATAATATTTAGATTAAAACAATTCCATTTTTATTTTGACTCCTGTTTCGCCTCTGTTATTTTCAATATCTCTATGTCAATATGTCAATAGCTTGTATTATGATTTACAGGTTCTAGCGCGATGCCGTATAAGAGAAATCCAATGAGGTCTGAGAGGTGTTGCTCTCTTGCTAGACACCTAATGTCACTCATACAGGACCCACTCATGACACATTCATCACAGTGGATGGAGAGGACATTGGATGATAGTGCCAACAGGTAAGTCTTTGGCCTCTTTCTTATGTTTCACTTTAAACCAGACATGTCCATAGTCCGGTCCTCGGGCCAAATGCGGCCCGGGTCCATTTTCATCTGGCTTGCAGCCTCTGTCACGAAATCAATAACGTCTGGCCCACCTATAGAAGTAACCCTTTGAACCCCAACTGTCAGTTTTCAAGCATTGCGTAGGGTGTGTCAGAATCCCTAACGGCTGGAATTCTGGCATTCACATGGCTTTGTTTACAAAAGCAGTTTCTAAGTAACAGCGTAGACCAATCAGATTATATCTTGGACAGGATGTTTGACCAGAATTGTCTCATTTGTAATAGTTTTCAAATATCTTTACTTCCTTCGATTTAATAAAAATTTTATTAGAATGGTATCGCGAAAAAATTGATACCAATTGTTTGTTCATAGGTCATAAATGATTGTGATGCAAATAAAGAATTTACGATACTAACTACAATTTTCCAATATATTTTGAATCCTGAAATGATGATGAACATGTACTCAATGGATATGATGCTACTGCAAATGTTTTTACAAGTTTTTTTAAAATCGTACAAACCTTCATAGTATTGGCCCGAATAACGATGACGCACTGTTTTGTCTGTTTGATGACATTTGATGTGGGTTGCTCGACCTTTTTACTAATGTTTTACCAAATATCTTAGTAGTATGAGCATGTTTAGTTTTATTTAATAATAATAAAAGTTTAAAAACTTAGGATCGTTGGACAGATTGCATAGGGTTACTGACACTCACTGATAAAAAAACGACCAAGGTTCAAAGGGTTAATAAATTGGGCAGAAGCACTGTTACCTGCGTGTTAAACATTTAACAATCCGATCAACATTTATACATGTAGCTACTGTCATATTTTAAATGAGCCCTGCACTTGTTGGTATGCCTATTACTTGTTCATTTTTCTGTACTTGCATTTAAAAATTCTATAAATCTTAAACTGGTGAGATATTGTTTTGTTTCAAATGTAATTTGTACCCAAGAGTACAATTACTTCTGTTCAACTGCTGCAAAGAAAAATTAGTGTTGAAAAAGTGAAGTTGAGTAATTATTAAATCTCAATTATAATTAGAGCTGCGCAACGATTAAAAAATTAATCGCGATTAATAACTGGTCTGAACCAGTTAATCTTTGATTAATCTTAGAATTAATCTGACAAAAACCTGCATATTCGAAAACAAATAATACAGCTACATATAAATTAATTATATTTAAGACAATAATTGTTAACAGGAGTTCGTATATGTTATGTACAATGTACATAGGTAAGTTACAATGTATTAATTATTATGAGTATGAAAATAGTCCATGAAAGTCTATAATTAAGCCAGCCAAAAGATGAGGCAGTACTGTTTATTCACATTTACCGAATGTAGAGATGTCGACTTCCTACATACAATATCGCCAACTTTAGAGAATAGCCGCTCACGGGGAGAGTAGTGGCGGTAGTCAGTAGTAGTAGTTATTGTCTGTGACAGCTGGTGATGATTTCTGAGTGGTATGATAAGAATTAGTTAAATGATATCTTAATGATGATGTGCTGTGATGGTAGGCAAATTCTTTCTGGCATATTTTGCACTTCACTTTCTGGTTTATGCCTCCCACTACAGTCAAACATGGATAACTCGCCCTCGGATAGCTCGAACACATGGTTAACTCGAACGGTTTCTTTGGTCCGTTCCCACGTAATGATAAATTGCTTTAGATAACTCGACCTCAACTCTGTTAACTCGAACAGTTTTTTGCCCAACGGCTACCGAAACGGTTGTTATCGCTTTAAAAAATCACTTTATTCCAAGCCATAGAGGTAAGCCTCTACTTTTTGTAATTCATAGGCGTCGTTATTACAACCATCGGCAAAATATTTTTTGACAACGACTTTTCTAAAGGTTTGGTGAAATTTGATTTTTACCAAACATCCGCTCAGCGATGGCCCTTTGGAAGCAAAAAAGTGAGGTAACCTACGCATAAACTTCAAGAAAAATCGGCAAAATTGATCTTGGTTAAAACGCTCAAAAGAAAAAGATGTCTTTTCTTCTGAGCATTTCAACAACGGTCAAGTTTTGCCAATTTTAATCTAAAAACGTCCTGGCAATAACATCACCTCAAACAATAAACTAATCTCAAGTGATAGAAAATTCTCTATACTTTTTGATAAAAACTTTTTAAACTTCACATTAGAAGCAATTAATTTGAAACAAGCCATTTATGCTTTTGATTTATATTATAGTTTATATATGTACATGTATCTATTAATAAATAAATGAATACATTGACTTGTGACAGTGCTCTGATAACTTGAACGCTCTGATACCTCGAACACGTTTGCTTGGTCCCGTGAAGTTTGAGTTATCCATGTTTGACTGTACGTATGAAAATGCGTCAGCTAGTACGGAGGACATTTGTCTGCTTTCATGTTCCAATAAAGTGTCAATCTTATATTACTATTATTCGAAAGCTGAAAAATGATTGTGATTTTTTTTGAAAAAATGAAATTCAAGTATATTTTACCTAAATATTTTTTTTAATATAAATAAAAAACAGACTGTAAAATATTAAATAATATTGAAGCCGCTTTTGTTGCTATTACCTAGAGACATGTTCAAACAACTAACAACATGGCCGCTTCAACTAGATCGACACAGTGCTTGTGTCATTGTATAAACAAGTTTTATGTTAGTCACTCACTTAGTGTTTGCACTCAACTCATAGTTGAGTGCAAAATAATTGTGGTTGTATTAAATTAGTAAGAAAGTCTCAATATGTCATAATATTTATTTTTTAGTAAATTAAATAGTAGTAACCCGCCATGTTCATGTTATATTTTGGTGGATGCCGAGCCACGAATTTATTTTTGATGTTTTATATACTCGTATATAATTACTCTTATATACACTTTTTATTTGGTGTCTGTTTTTATTATGTGATTTACTCGCATATAATTATTCTTAAATATCTTTTACATATTGAGTCATTCTTTATTATGTGTGTCATATCGCTAATACTTTGTTAGTTTGGCCGTAATTAAGCCAACGTGTTAGCGACTCTATTAATCATTTATTCTTATTTCTTACCCAGCTCCATTATACGTTCTGGGAAAAATATATGTATATATAGGGAGCGCTCTCGCTAGATGAGCAGAGTAGTCACAGCTCCATGACTAATGAAAATTCCTTCGGAATAAAACAAATGAAAAACTACTCACTTCTCTTACAATTTTTGCAACATTTATTACAGCCTAGATCGTGCCTGAGTTAATATTGGCAAAATCATTTACAATATATTAAACAATACAAAAGAACCACATCATGATCATCACCTCGGTTATATTTTATTTGAAGATTAATTGGCTCAACTCAGTTAATCGTGTATTTGTATTGATCGCGTCAATCGTTTGATTAATGCGATCATTGTGCAGCTCTAATTATAATGTCAATGCAATTTTGATATGTATGTTTCAAATGAACCAAAACACACGCTTATGATAGGTGAAATTAAATAAAACAGTAAATATGAAACAAAGATTGGCTCAGTAAAATTTATTTAAATTAATTGCTGTTATATGTAAAGAATGTCCGCCAAGGTTGGCCCTTTGCAAGAAGTTTGGACACACCTGCTTTAAATGATATATACAGTATATCTGGTTAGATCTCAATGTTTCAACTATGTCTTATTGTTAATTATCAAATATATGGTTAGAGTATAATTGCAAAGGTCTAACCCTTTGACTACGCTATTAGCGTTCTTACATACTACAGCCATCTTTAAATCATATACTCTATATTTTTGGTCTTGCTGCATACTCCAAAAAGCTCATTCAAGTTGTCTCCTCAAACTTTTAGGCGAGTTTCTTTACCCGAAGCGTTCCTCACCGCTGATGTTATTCTTGGCACTCTTCAAAACATATCCGAGGGGATTGTTGTTTATCCTAAAGTGATAGAGCGAAGGGTGAGGCTGGAGTTGCCCTTCATGGCCACCGAAAGCTTTATCATGGCAATGGTTAAGAAGGGGGCTAACAGGCAGGTAGGAGCAATTTCCTGGGAACATGATTGCATTATCCGACGTGTGAATCTATGAATATTCAATATGGAGAGGATGAGCCAAAATTGTACTTTCCCATCAAATCCATTTTTGTTTATAGTACTTTGAGGATCAGCAATAGTGTTGCTTCTTATAAGAAGTGACTACCAGTAACTAAAGCAACTATTTAAGTACAAACACACTAGCAGGTTTCTCCTGGCATTCTTATGTGAGGTACGGTCTTGGTAAGATAAGACAACTCTCATTCAATTAAACACATTTAATGGAAGCTGCTGGTACAACAGATTGACCTATGCTCATTGTTAACTAACCATACAGTTGTTGATCTACACCGACATCCTTGCGCTCACCAAGAAATAGATTAAAAAAATGTTAGCTTGTTGCTTTCCATCATGTTTGAAAAAAAGAGCAAAAAGTTTGAAACACAAGATAAAAATAAATTGGAATTTAAATAGCAACCTGTTACAGGTTTTATAACAAATAAAATAAGGTTTTTTGCTTTTACAAACTTTTATTGTAAAAGAGCAAAATGTGAAGATTTACTTTCGTCTAGCTTGAGTGTTTCCACAACTCTGTCCAGTGAATACATTAGTATTTTGTAGTTAAAAGTTGGTTGGATGGTACAAAATCAATCTCTTTTTTCACCATTTCTACAAACCGTTCAATATAAATTGTTCTGTCTAGTTACAGCGTAGTTATCTAGGTTGTCATAGATTAACCAATCACCAGGTTAGACACTTTTCAAGTTTTACACCAACTTTCAATTGCTGAAAGTAGATCGAGTTGGAAACACTAAAAAACTTAAGGTCTAGTGTGGAACTAGAGTCAAGTGCTGGCTGTTACATTACATTAGTGTAGTACTACTAGCTGGCAGTTACTATTATTTAATAGTTATTTCATGCTGTTTATTCATTGTAACATATTACAGGAATGCCATGAGAAGATACGGGTGTTATCGCAGCAGGCAGGCGCTGCAGTCAAAGAACATGGACTTGAAAATGACTTAACAGACAGAATTCTGGCTGATCCATACTTTGAGCCGATACATGAGCAGGTGACAGAGATAGTCGAGCCAAAGAATTTCATAGGTAGAAGCCCTGAGCAGGTAAACT
Source organism: Watersipora subatra (assembly GCF_963576615.1). Classification (NCBI taxonomy): domain Eukaryota; kingdom Metazoa; phylum Bryozoa; class Gymnolaemata; order Cheilostomatida; family Watersiporidae; genus Watersipora; species Watersipora subatra. The sequence goes on from NC_088708.1 coordinate 56,173,275, forward strand.
ATGGTTTGTTTATTTCAAAACATTTGCTTCTTTCGTAATAACTAAGGGTATGGCAAACATCTTGTAATCTACTTAATGGTTGTGTATATAGTTAGCTGTTTAATTTAATAATTATAAGGCTGAAAATCATTTGTTTTACTATTAACTCTTAATCCTTGCAGGTGGAAAAGTTTCTAGCACAGGAAGTGAGACCAGCCCTGAGCGAGTATTCCAGTCAACTGCAGGAGTTGTCTATGCTCAACTTATAGTTAACCATGTTATACGCTGTTGTCCTGTAATCTTTCCTTTGTACAATTTGTAGTTTTGTAAAATTTGTACTCGCGCAGTCCCTTTCAACTGGGTGCTACATGAGCAATCCGAGCCTCAAATTCTTTTTCTCTGTAAACCTACACCTTTAAGAACAGCTTCTAATCTTTTATTGGCTAGTAATGCTCTTGTCAAGTGTGTCACTGCCAGAAAGGAATCAATCCGCATTGTTTGCATGGGAAACCTTTTTACTGTAAATTGTTGTTTTTTCGTGCAGCAAGAGAATATTAGTTCAGCAAAGAACTTTTGCTGTTTATTTCTTGTCAAACCATCTGTTTCTGTTTCACATCCAAATTTAAATTCAAGTGAAATATATTTTTAACTACAACCAAGAATGAGGCTTTACCATATTCTCTACTTTCCATTGACACAATGCAGGCTCATTAAAACATACAGTCTACAAAAATACAAGCCAATTGGTCCTGAACAGTGTACTTAGCAGAGATAGCAATATGACCTTCAACACCTCATAGGCTAATGCATGCTGAAGTACTGCAACACCAAATAGCTCTACCCATTCAACAAGCTCCTCGCTGCCCATGTCTAAGCTGTAGTGAATAGCCATCAATAGGCTTATGGCACCCTGTAGCATACAGAACACAAACAATGGATAGGCAGTCCAGGGTACAAAGAATTTAGTGTGTTCTCCGTTCATCTCCAATTCCAGTTGCAAAAGGTGTTCTTTTGTTAACTCTAATGGTTCTTTTATTTTTCTTGGTGTGATTCCACGACAGTTTAAGCTGCAAGAAATCATTAATTTGAGATGATTTGAAGGCTCAAATAAATTGGTCATGTCTTGTGTTACTGGAGCATGAATGACGCTTACTGGCTTCTAAAATTATTAGGGAGAAACAAAGCCAAAACTAGTCATTTTGTGCTTAACTTTTATGATGTACCAAACTTATTTACCAAAAAAATCTATTGGAAAACACAAATAGATATGAAAAATATGCTATTATATATAGCTGTAACTATATGATCTTTTATTGGTTGGAAATGAAACGTATTTAAGATTTATTTGTCAAAAATCATATTTATTGTGTGTAAAACAATATCTATGGAATTTACCTTTTGATGCGCACAATTAAAATCCTTTAATATTGAGGTGGAACTATTTTGCGAGTTATTGAGCACAGTAATAACTTGACATGCACACCAAATGTTTAACATGATGAGCTAGATCATCATTAGGCTTCTCCTTTTAGCTGTGATGTTATAAGAGTTTATTCCTTTTATTATATGATAAATATATATTCTTACTATCTCTATTACTATAACTAAACTGTGTGGATACAAATTAAAAGCCAACACAAAAGTCATTATGCTGTAAGCAACAAAAATTTTAAAATTAATAAAATACCATAGAAAGATCAAAAGACCAGCAAGGCCAGCAAACGAGATTCAGTTATACCTTTACGTATGATCTCCAAACACAAATATTCCTTCATATTTTTAAAACACAAAGTAGTTTCTATTCTACACCATTTAAAATTTTAAGAAACGTTGCAGTTTTAAAAGTGAAAATGAAGGTGCTTACTAAAATCCCAAATGTTACATAAAGTACAACACAAATTATATAAACAAAGTTATGTTGTGAACAAAATTATAGAAAGTTACATGTACTTCATGTAATTCTGTCACTTCCTGCCTCGCAGTGCTTAACCCACTTTTCACTCACATTTCTCTAACAATAAAAACACCTTATCGATTATTACTTTAATAATTAAAGTTTTTAAAATAGTGTTATTTTTTATGTTCAGTAAGTATTATATGAGGTATTTGTTTTAATACTGTGTTTAATTACTAAGGAGTTATTATTGGTTTCTGGGTGTGAAACAAATTAAACAGATTGTCGTGTATTTTTATTTTATTATGATATTTACTAAAATGTGTGACATGCTTGTCATATAGAACAGATCTCCAAACAAATCAATTTGCTTTATAGAGATGAAACCGTATTGCCATTATAACAGCAACAAGTAATATCGGTGATGCCCATTATTTACCAGAATGTGACAAGATGTGTCAAAAATTTAGTTTACTAAAATTACTCACACGTTTTACTAGACATTCACAAGATGTTAGCTGACTTACGCATATTGTAGTACTGTGTTTTTGTTAGCTGTTTTCCAAAGCCATCTTATCTGCGATGGTTCACAGAAATATGCATCAACAGGTTTGGCTGTTACCAATATACTGTCAAGAATCTTGACATCATATCCTGAATGTAAGATAGAACATTTAAGAGAAGATGGACACCGGAAGGGGTGTATGAGCAGTATTGATTAGATGTGACCATATCTAGATTCTCAAAACTTGTGAGCTTATGTTAGTCAAGAGAGTTCTCTAGATGCAGTTCTATATGGTGGATGTTATTATTTGTCTAATGGGTGAAGCAAGATTCCTCGGCTCATAAAACCTTTCCCTCTCAGGCAACTAGTGTTATTGCTTTATTTCAAGATGGCAACCAGCATACAAGAAAGCCGCTTAAGTAACTTGCCAACTCCTTTAATAAATCATTTTCCATTTTGTTTGAATAATATGGATCGACACTTGTCAAAGACCATGGAGGAGGTATATAAAGGATTTTTAGAAGATTTTTTATTTCAAGATGCAAACAGAGCTTAGCACAGTTCACACTCAGAAAATCTCATTACACTGTAAAAAACTTTAAATTAGGTCAAGGCTTTCGGTTTAAAATAAATATTACAAACGTTATTTAAGTTCACAGTAAAGCTTACTTGAAACATGTTTTATTAACAGAGTTATTGTCATATTATCATTATCATGATTATTATTATCATGCTACAATTATTATCACCTTATTAGCAGAGTTGTCTTTTTCTGCTTGTTAAGAGTTTGGCCCAGGCTATTTCATGCTCCTACAGTAGTAACTTTGTTAACAACACTGAGACAGTAGAGGGTCAGACATATTCCCTAATGTTGCTAATTCTATATTTTCTCAAAAAGAATATGTTAAGATATTAAATTAAGATGAAGTTTTTGAAAATCTGACTCTGCCTGGAAAATAAAAGTTGATAACTTTTCCACAAATAAACAATATGTGAAACTGCAAGGCAGATCAACAAATATCAGTGATTTATACGTGTTGCTGGCAATACGTAAGGATAACATTGTCATTTTTTTACAGTCATTTCATATATTTTTAAAATATAATCTATAATAATAATCTACTATATAAACGGCAATCGTTGTCTGTCTGTCTATCTGTCTATCTATCTGTCTATCTGTCTGTCCGCCTTATAGAGCGGTCTTTTCTTTTATCGTCGTACGAATTTCGGTCGTACGAAGCGAACTGAATTAATATGTGTAGTAACGGTAAATAAATTATAGAGCGGTCTTTCTTTTTCTATTCGGTCGAACGAAGCCAACCGAATTAATATGAGTACTAATTATCGTAATTTCGTAATATCGTAATTTCGTAATATGGACTATTAGCCGCTACTTTTCTCTGACGATTTGAGCCAAGCGGCTTATATAAAGGTGTGGCGATTCTGTTGTTTTTCTTTCACCGCTCGAGCGCATTAACCGAAATCCTCTGTTAGCACGCTTTTTAAACGGCAAATTTTCTGCCGTGTTAAAAAGCACCTTTCCTGAGTTCTGCGGCCTATACAAAGGTGGCCAAAGGTGTCTATACAGCTATACAAATGTACTATTCATTAAATAAAATAAATTAATGAGTAGTTATTTACATGCAATTAATATTTACTGCCAACGTGTACCGAGAAAGTCACGTAAACGTTTGTTTCTTGGAGCCACTAGAAAAACGCATTTCTCACCTACTAAATTTCCACATCAAAAAGGTAAGTGTTTCTTATACGATGTTGTATTGTCTATGAATTGCCACATCTCCACTACTTAATAACGTTGGATTTGTCGCTGTTCGTGATAGTGGGTCATGTTCATTTCCTTCAGCAGTCGAGTTACTAATTTTTTTTCAGCTCTGAGTAGGCCTACTGTAACTTACTATTACAGAACTTTCACGAGTACTCCGAGGGTTGCGATACGCTATTGTGAAAAGAAAGAGAGCAGCTGCTATCGACTTACTGTCACCCTGCATCAGCCATGACCAGCTATACGTCGCCTGCTCAAAAGTAAGCACACGCCGAAAACTGTTTCTTCATACACCCGACAGAAAAACCAAAAATGTTGTCTATCCGCATGTGTTGCGTTGAACTAAGGGAGAGAGAGAGAGAGAGAGAGGGAGAGAGAAATGAAGAGAGGGAGAGCGAGGAGGAGAGGGGGGGGGAAAGAGGGGGGGAGAGAGGGAGAGGGAGAGAATGGGAGAGAGAGGGAGAGCGAGGAGGAGAGGGGGGAGAGAGAGAGGGGGAAGAGGGAGGGAGAGAGGGGAGAGAGGGGAGAGACGGAGAGACGGAGAGAGGGAGAGAGGGGAAAGAGGGAGTGAAGGAGAGAGAGAGGGAGAGCGAGGAGGAGAGGGGGGGGGGGGGAGAGAGGGAGGGAGAGAGAGAGAGGGGAGAGAGGGAGAGGGGAGAGACGGAGAGAGGGAGATGTAACTGCATAGTTGGCGTTGTTTTACAGTATGAAAGACAACTCTCAATAAACCTCTTGCTGTACAAGAATCTGATCTCGTTGACGGGTAATGCAGCTAGTAATCTATATAGGTCTCAATGGTTATCATTTGTCGCTTGAGTGACCAATTATAGCGATAAACTTTAAGGATGAAAATTGAGTTCGAATCTGCCGCTTCGCAGCAGATTAGAACTCAGAACCTCCAGGCCTTGCAAGCAGACATTCCATCCACTAAGCCAGACGCTTACTTGTGACATAGTGGAATAATTGTGCACATACTCATTACACCTGCCAAGCTTTAATGGCAACTGATTAAAATACCTACGTTTCACACTTGAACTAATTTACAAAAAATACCTGCACAGACCTTCCCAAAATGCTATAAATACATGTATATCTATATTTAGCATAAATTGATAAAACCTATAGCAGACACAAAATTAAACAAACAACTTTATTTAAAAGTTAGATGGTAAATGAATGTTGAATGTTTGTGCAAAATCTTTTTATTACCCGTGCAACTCCGGGCATTCAGTAGTCATAATCTAAATGTCAGTACAGTAGATATGGCAAGTGTAATGTCTTCCTATCAACTCTTATAATACTCTATAAACAGTATAGTGTAGTAGCGCATAACTGATGGTTGACGAAAAGAAGAAAATTAGTCATCTTATCACTGGGGAATAAACAAGAGATTTTATGGAATTTTACTAGCTATAAAACAAACACAACACTTTCAACCTATATTATTCAAATATTTGTAAAGACCATTTTTGGTAGTGCTAGACAACAGCTCTTTAGATATAGTGCTACGTTCCTTATATATCTTCAATATTATGTAATTATGTATTTTATATAATGATGTATAGTAATGTAATAATAAATATTATTAAAATATTTATAATATCCTTACATCATTATCACTTAATATCAGCATGGAAATAATTTTCAAATTAATTTTATAAAAAAGACCAGCCAAATGCCTGGTGTTGTCTAGGTAATAAAATAATTACCCAATGAATTTGAGTAACTTATCTCATAAACTAGGAATCTAAATCTTTATTTAAACAAAAGCCATGTTTGAAGCCAGATTAATAATTCTTACGTAACACATAACGATCTAACATGGTAGTTGATAACCCCAAGGGCTTTAAAAGTGGGTAGTTTAACTGATGTAATGAATGACATCAATATCACTATCGCTACAGTGAGTTGGATTTCATAGGGTAGTAGTTCAGATCACTGGTCGTCAGACCTGAAAATCCCGAGATCGAATTCTCTTTGAAGCGGATAGTCCATTGCTAAATTTCAATTGCTATAACTGGACGCAGGGACGACAAATATTGAGATCTATATATATAGATCAACAAATGTGTGTTGTTGACTTTCAATATTCATCTTTGGAGTTGTACCATCTTTGCAGTGAGGTGTGACAAATGTGTGTTGTTGACTTTCAATATTCATCTTTGGAGTTGTACCATCTTTGCAGTGAGGTGTGACAAATGTGTGTTGTTGACTTTCAATATTCATCTTTGGAGTTGTACCATCTTTGCAGTGAGGTGTGACAAGTGTGTGTTGTTGACTACTCCAGCATGGAAATGCATTCACTCACAGTACATTGTGTTCACTTACACATTGTGAATAACTTACCGAAAGCTACGTGTTTATTCGCTGTTCAATTAACGTCTAGCCCAGGTGTAATAACAAGTGAAGCACAATACGCCCAGCTTAGAGAAAAATTTGCTACGCCTAGATCCGGCGATTTGCTATAAGATACACTGGACAAATGTGTGTTGTTGACTTTCAATATTCATCTTTGGAGTTGTACCATCTTTGCAGTGAGGTGTGACAAATGTGTGTTGTTGACTTTCAATATTCATCTTTGGAGTTGTACCATCTTTGCAGTGAGGTGTGACAAATGTGTGTTGTTGACTTTCAATATTCATCTTTGGAGTTGTACCATCTTTGCAGTGAGGTGTGACAAGTGTGTGTTGTTGACTACTCCAGCATGGAAATGCATTCACTCACAGTACATTGTGTTCACTCATAATACATTTATAATTGTACTGTGAGTACATTTAAATGTACTGTGAGTACATTTAAATGTACTCACAGGACATGTACCAGGTATATTTGCTCACAGTACATTTATGTTTATAAAATCCCACAATGAACAACTATTTTGATCAACTTGGTATTTGGGAATTTGTAATAATCTAGGTATATTAATAAATATTAATTTATTATTTTTGTAAATAAGAATGGTTGATTTTATAGATGCAAAAAAATTTGCAACTTTCAATATTCATCTTTGGAGTTGTACCATCTTTGCAGTGAGGTGTGACAAATGCCATACAATAGTAAGAAAATTATAAAGTTTGGATATATGATACCCCAGTAAATATTTCAAAAGAAACCAATCAGCATACATTTTAAATAGGCCCAATCAGCATCTTGTCTTATGCCAATAACTAGAATGAACAGCATCACTCAAATCACATTATAGCCTGTACACAGTCAACTATACCTACACTATCTATCATGGTATGTATATACAGCTTTCAATTAACACAAAAAATTCAGAGACATCTTTTATTGGTATCCGATATAGATTTTAAAGTTTTAAAGACTTTCAATAACAGAGTTTCTCTTATATATTGCCTAATGCCGAGTATTTTGTGGTATTGAACAGTTACTGATAAAAATCAAGTCTAATAAGATATATAGTTTTGTGATAGGTTTATGTAGCAAATAAAAGTATTCCAACCATATTGAAGTTTACCTTGTGAAAGCCATACATTGATGTCCACAGTCTTGTTTGGTTGAATCAAACCAATATTCGGCTGGATATCATAGACAGATGGGTTGTTCGCTCTAATCTCGTATGCCACCGCTTTGCTTAAACTGTTGTGGATTTTAATACAAGCTAAGGCATCCTGGGATGGAGACTTTATTACAAACTCCAGTTCTCTGAAGAACAAGTAGTTTTATTAGAGAAGTTGTCAGCTATTGCTTGCTTCTGCATTAAATTGAAACTGTTATAGATAGCATATTAGAAGACACATCACAAGTTAGGTATCATGAGCAAAAGGTCACAATATGTTCTGTAACAGGATATACCATTTATGGGGGCAACCTCTAAATAGGAAATACCAGAAGAAGGAAATTTGACTATAATGCATGAATAAAGATGTTTCAAGTACTATGGTTGCACCAAAAAGATCCCTGTCATAAAATGTCCTTTAAAATCGCTGTACTGATTGTTAATGATGATTTAAGACATTTGAAAAGTTCTTGTAAAAACAATTTTGACAGTTGAACTCACGACATAAATAAGACTCGACTTTTATGAATTCTGTCGCTCTCTCCCGGCATCTTCTCTCCCTCATTTAAGGAGTATATAACTACTGTCTCTTTATCGTTCAGATCTGGCATAAACTTCTCTTCATCTAGGGATCTTCTAATTCGTCTGTAGGGACCTGACGCCTGACCAAATGCAACGTCCGCTCATATTACAGAAAGCAGAATTACTCTAAATACTATATTGATGACATTGCTTGCGGAACAGTTTGTCCAGTTGGCATTTCTTGCTAAGTCCATCAAGCATTTTATGGTACAAACTTAAATGAAATGGACTGGCTGTAATGAACAACAGCTATAGCAAACTTTTGAGTTAACCCTAAAGCCTAGAGTTTGATAGAGACATGCCTTACTGCAATCCCTAAACATGTTTAATGAAACTTGGTTACAGGTGTCCTACTTTTTATGTTCTGATGCTGCCATGACAGACATGAAAGAATACGCTTGAAGTTGTCTGATCTCTGTAGTTCTGTAAAGGTTTGCAAATAGGGTCACATGACCACTGCTGTTGTCACAAATAACTTTAAAGACTTACTTAAAAGATCTTCATTAATTTATCTTTATTTGTTTAAATTTTTTGTTAACAATATACTCATAATAAAACTTACCAAACACATACAGAATAAATTACATGTAATGCTGCTTTGTTTTTTTTTGATAGTTTCATATCCATAAAGTTACTAAAATAAAAGATAGTAAAGCCGCAAAAGAGAGATACAGTCAAACTTCTAGTTGTGATCTCCCCAACACAAAATTTTTCAATAACTGATGTAAAATTTGAGCAGATATATAACTCAACATCCAAAGTAATTTCCAACATACGATGCCCAAGGTTTTTAAAACGATTTTATAAGTAAAGATGAAGGCATGGATAAAATTAAGAACAAAACCAAAAAAGAATAAAAACTATATAAGCATTTATTGAGCAGTAAAATATCATAAATAACAAAAAGCTGTGTTCAGTCACTTTGCAATTTTTATTGTGCTGTGCCATGTTACATGTTATCGCATAGCATTGTATTGTATTATATCGACATTGAATTGTACTGTATTGTATCTTAATGTTAATATATATTCTGTTTTCAAAAACTTCTTAACAAAATTTTATAGACCAAGTTATAACCCTCCACTTGTAATAGTTAATGTTGTATCTAGCAAGTGAACACTAACAAATCAAAGCTCTAGTCATTACAGCGTTTTTATTGCAAGTACCCTAATAATTTCTACCAGATTTTAGACTTTAATTTCATTTTTAAATGTTGATCAGGTAAAATCTGTTTGAATAAACTTATAAGCAAATAATATTGATGCTTTTAGTCTATCGGTCAAACAAGATTTTGTTGGTAAAATAATGAACCAATATATCATCAATATATTACCAATATATCATCAATATATCATCAATATATCATCAATATATCATCAATATATCATCAGTATATCATCAATACATCATCAATATATCATCAATATATCATCAATATATCGTCAGTATATCATCAATATACCCTAGAGCTATTACTTCTCTGTTCCAGCAAAGAAGAGATGCTTTCTGATAGAATACATGCTTTATTCATAAAGACTGTTCTAAATGCACTGATTGACTTACATTAATATTTTGATTTTTCCGTCTATCTTTTGTTAGTTCAAGTTTAGGTGAGCTGGTTATAAGAGGACTGCTCACGGAATCAGAGGACTCTCCATCACTGCTTAGCAGGCTTGTTCCTGATGTGGCTGCATTGCTGTTCCTATTTCGTCTAGCTGGTTGTTTCTACAAAATTCAACTCATCTCTTAGACCTCGATGGTAGACGATAAGAGAGCTTGGGGCTGGTTAGAACATTCTAGCAACAATAGTAAAAGTGTGCAGTTGAATGAGCAGTCATAATGGCCCATCAGCAAGTGTAGTAGATTTGAGGTTTAAAAGCATGCTCACGGACAAAATTGTTTCTTTTTCAAAGAAGATTCATTTTAGGTACTCATCCAACATTTATGGGTGTTTATAGAAAGTGACCTACAGTGTATAGATGAGATCTTACAGTGTATAGATGAGATCTTACAGAGTATAGATGAGATCTACAGTGTATAGATGAGATCCTACAGTGTATAGATGAGATCCTACAGTGAATAAATGAGATCCTACAGTGTATAGATGAGATCCTACAGTGTATAGATGAGATCCCACAGTGTATAGATGAGATCCTACAGTGTATAGATGAGATCCTACAGTATATAGATGAGATCCTACAGTGTATAGATAAGATCCTACAGTGTATAGATGAGATTCTACAGTGTATAGATGAGATTCTACAGTGTATAGATGAGATCCTACAGTGTATAGATGAGATCCTACAGTATATAGATGAGATCCTACAGTATATAGATGAGATCCTACAGTGTATAGATGAGATCCTACAGTATATAGATGAGATCCTACAGTATATAGATGAGATCCTACAGTATATAGATGAGATCCTACAGTGTATAGATGGTACATAGAAAATTCGGTACTTAAGAGACTAAAGATGTTTGATCTCTAATCTCTCCAGTTTCTACTAATGGCTAGCTTTTACTAAAATGGCATAAAAACTATTTACCAGTCCAAATTCTGTAAGGCCTGGCTGCTATGGCCTTGACCATAGACTAGTGAAGTTGATAACCTTTGGGTTTAAAAGAGTCAACTATATTATGGTAACAAAAAGTTGAATTCTCATTTAGTCAGGTATGAACTGCCAACACTTTCATTTTCTGGTAAGCTGTCCGCGTTGTTCCTGGGACTGCCATCGTTTCCTACCTTTATACACTGCTGCCTATCTACCTTCTATATCACATCTGATTATGGACATAGATATAAAACAGTGCCTGCTGAATACGTCAGGCAGATTCAAGAAAAATAAGACAGGTAGATTTATGAGCTTGTATTACCTATGGCAGGTATGTCATACCTATAGGAGAGAGCTATGGGACATTAATCTATGTGTATTTAGCAAAATGAGGTCAATATATTACTATGAGATAAGTAGGTGTACTAGAGCTACTCGAGTGTCTGGACTTGAGTTAAAGTTTTGTTCAGAATTCTTGTGAGAATACAAACAGTTTTATGTTTTATTTCAGTACAAAATTATTACATAAAAGCTTTTATACAACCAAATAAAATACTAACTAAAATGCTACATTGTTAATGGTATTTTTAATGGTAGATAAATTGTACCTTCCAGTTATCTCGAGTTCGGCTTGAAGTCTCTTTCTCTACAAAGCTATACGGGAATCTCTCCATGTTACCAGGTTTATCAGTCATTTCTCTTACCATCTCTGTAAAGTCATGCTCCATGTTTCCGACCACATTATGTAATGCTAGCTGAAGAGATCGTGTTGTTGCTGATTGGTTCATATTCTGCTCAACATACAGACATTTGTGCTTGTCTAATAAAAAATGTTAAAATGTTTTAACCTTAATGAACTAGCCAGAGATGCAAAGCTTAATCTAATTTCTCATTGCATAAACAACTTATGTGTTTGTTTACATTGCTGAAGTCTAGTGCTCACCAATGGCGTGTTAGTCGAAGGTGCTTGTTTATAATGCTGAAGTCTAGTGCTCACCAATGGTGTGTTAGTCGAAGGTGATTGTTTATAATGCTGAAGTCTAATGCTCACCAATGGCGTGTTAGTCGAAGGTGCTTGTTTATGATGCTGAAGTCTAGTGCTCACCAATTGGGTGTTAGTCGAAGGTGCTTGTTTACAATGCTGAAGTCTAGTGCTCACCAATGGCGTGTTAGTCGAAGGTGATTGTTTATAATGCTGAAGTCTAATGCTCACCAATGGCGTGTTAGTCGAAGATGATTGTTTACATTGCTGAAGTCTAGTGCTCACCAATGCGTGTTAGTCAAAGGTGCTTGTTTACAATGCTGAAGTCTAGTGCCCACCAATGGCGTGTTAGTCAAAGGGCTTGTTTATAATGCTGAAGTCTAGTACTCACCAATGGCCTGTTAGTCGAAAGTGCTTGTTTAAAATGCTGAAGTCTAATGCTCACCAATGAATGGCGCGTTAGTCGAAGGTGCTTGTTTACAATGCTGAAGTCTAATGCTCACCAATGGCGTGTTAATCGAAGGTGCTTGTTTATAATGCTTAAGTCTAGTGCTCACCAATGGTGTGTTAGTCGAAAGTGCTTGTTTATAATGCTGAAGTTTAGTGCTCACCAATAGCGTGTTAGTCAAAGGTGCTTGTTTATAATGCTGAAGTCTAATGCTCACCAATGGCGTGTTAGTCGAAGGTGCTTGTTTATAATGCTTAAGTCTAGTGCTCACCAATGGTGTGTTAGTCGAAGGTTTTTGTTTATAATGCTGAAGTCTGATGCTCACCAATGGCGTGTTAGTCACTCCATTATATGTTACTAATATGATTACTATATACTTAACCGTTAAGGAACTTGACACACAATCACATGAATGTTAACATGTAGAAATCTAATACAAGGGTGTGCAATAATGCAATAAACTGATTTCCTTTATAATAAATGTAATATATATTGCATATTACATGTATAAACAATGCATAAACATGCCTAACATAAATGCAATATATATTGTATATTACATGCATAAACAACGCATAAACATGCCTAACATAGTTGAAAAGTGTAATTTACTTCCACTTTCAAATTTCACCCACTAGCTTACTTTCTTAAATACATTTTTATACAATGTGTATAGTATTACAAGATTTTTGTGTGCACCAAATGAAATAATAGACATACTAAGTCTTGTAGCATACAGCACAGCACTGCTACACATAGCTATGATACAAGTAAACTCATAAATGTTGGAAAATAATATACATTTACTTGCTATGCACTTATTAGCTTTAGCCTAGTAACTGGCTAGCTGTCGTCCTACGAACAACATGCCATGTTCTGTCATTACCGTACTAAACTGTAATTGTGCCTCACTATATAAAAAACTTTTGTATTAGACCCAGGCAACTCTTTCTTGGTCTTTTATTCAGATTCAACAAAAAGTGTGTACAAATTAAAGTTTTTTTGCTCAACTGCAGGGATATCAGTAACTCTGACTATATTGCTAATATTTAATCAAATTGTCTAATGATTTTGGTTTTTCTCTTCTTGTCTCTATATATTTAAGTGGTGACTTTTTGTTTACTTATTATTGCTTAACTAATTACTAAATACAGTGTAAATACAAACATTAATCATATTTGTTTGAGTATATGAAGTTGTGCTCTCTTTACCTTTACCAAAATTAGCTATGCAAGTGCTATTACCCATATCTTGACGCGTACTTAGATAGTCCTCGCTCTTTTGAACTACTAAGGTATGTACATTGTATATATAACAGAGAGTAAACCTACCTTCTCTCTGCCGTGTCTATCTTCACCTGAATCACTGGGTGTCCCGCTGTCATATCCTGTTCTTAGCCTCTACAATATAATAAAGGTTAGTTAACGGGTTTGGTGGTGCTAGGGTAGTCAATATTCTTACTAATATGCAAAGCAAGAATGGGCATATACATGTATGTAGCTGAAAAGCGTGAAATTTTTTTCTAGTTTTATAAATTGGGTACATTGTACACATGTAGCTGAACAATGTACAAGAGTTGTCTTTCCTTCTAGCTCTATAAGTGAGTGTTCAGGTATTTAGCTAAAAGGTATACAATATTTTAGTTATAACAGCAATAATATGTGCGCAAATCTTATATAGCTACAGAAAATGATATAAATGACAAGTTGGGAATGCTATCAATTTTAATGACACAAAGCTTTGATTTTTTTCATAGCCGTTGTACACAACTCATGATAAATGTCAAATATTATTTATCTTCAATTTTTAGAATTGAAATATATTTTCCAACAGGCAGCCAAGCGGCATGCTAAAGCTATTAAGCGTTACGCCAATATCCTAATAAAATAATTTTTTGCGAGATTTTTGGACGGTTGTTTAAGCATGTGAAAACCATCATATGTGGAAGCAATAGCATAAGAAGGTAGAATTTAGCTCATATTTTTATATCATATTTTTTAAAATCTCTTACTTAATCTTTTCATACAATTGATGTTTTAAATTCTTTTATACTTTTGCTACTACTTATACAGCTGGTTGTTAACATTTCTGACTAAAATACAACAATACACCTTGTGTGACTTACTATGACTTAAGTCCAACAATATGATATAAAACTAAAAAAACATGGAAATTTCGATACCTACTTCATCTTCGTAAGCAGCTCGGTTGCTAATTTTTTGGGCAGCACGATAAAGAAAGGTTTTTATGATGTCATCAAGAACCTCCTCCTCGATGTTGTCTTTTCTTATCTTTCGCCAAACATCTCTTGCAATGCCTCTCGCCTTTTTCCATTCTTCAGCTAAATGTATAAGCAGGATAACATAGGTAGTTAATATTACCTTTGATAAGTTCAAATAACTATACAAAAACAAGTATTAACTTTTTAGGTAACATAAATCGGAATAAATGGCCGAAAGTTACTTGGATTTGAACATAACGATACTAATACTAACGATACTAATACTAACGATACTAATACTAACGATACTAATACTAACGATACTAATACTAACGATACTAATACTAACGATACTGATATTAACGATACTAATACTAACGATACTAATACTAATGATACTAATACTAATGATACTAATACTAGCGATACTAATATTAATGATACTGATACTAACGATACTAATACTAACGATACTAATACTAACGATACTAATACTAATGATACTAATACTAGCGATACTAATATTAACGATACTAATACTAACGATACTAATACTAACGATACTAATACTAACGATACTAATACTAACGATACTGATATTAACGATACTAATACTAACGATACTAATACTAACGATACTAATACTAACGATACTAATACTAACGATACTAATACTAATGATACTGATATTAATGATACTAATACTAACGATACTAATATTAATGATACTGATATTAAAAATCCTGATACTAACGATGTTGCCACTAACGATGCGAATACTGGCGATTCTGATACTAGCAAAGAAGAGAACTAAGTAAAGCTGATATTGAAAGATGCTGACGTATAAGAAGAACTGTAATTTCGATAGCCATTGGAGTAATGGGTGCAATAGCACCTGCGCATGAAATGTGGTTTACTAAAATACCGGCAATATTCAACTCAAGTCAGTTGCGGAAAAGCGTGCTAATAGTTAGGGCTAAAACTCCCAGATCTCAACCAATTTGTTACTAGGCCTGTTACTCAAACTTCAAGGTCTCTAGCAATAGACCTTAAAGTTTGAGTAGTCATCGACTCGAGTTAGCAAAGGTGAGTGAGGCAACAATTATCTTTAATACCATAGTTACTTACTATATCCAAAGGAGCGAAAATACTAGCAAGTAATAAAACATTTACTTCTTTATCTCATATTCTGGATTCTACTCTAAATCTTCATAGTTTTTAATACGTTTGTGTCATTCATCCACAAGTTTATGATTTCCACGAACTTCAGCACCAATTGATTTGCTCTTAACTTGGAACATATCACACTCATTTTTAAGCAGTTTCATTTTAGCTGCTTCTTGAGTGAACTAAACCAGTGATGAATGTAAGAACTCAGGCTTATGCTGTATAATGAAAGCAGTATTTATATCATAAGCACCTATATATACAGCATATTACTTTATTGTCCGTAATTTGACTGAACCGCATACTTGTGAGGCATTTTAGGAGACTCTCATAGGTTGGGTGTGGTTTGAAGGTCAGAGCTTTTCTCGCTATCTCTATTTTCACAGCATTTCTATAGGCCACTCTTTCGGCATCCCAGTCGTGGTGAAATGGACAGAGGCAGCGGATTTTAGGCTTGATGTTACGACCCACTATCTGCTTATAAACATACCATGCTCTATGAATATGTGCGCGGTTCAGGAAAGTGTACTAGAGAAAGATTCGTGAACTAAGGGAATATCCATTATCAAAATGATAATTTATATACATATTACATTGAAGATAAAAAAGATCAAATATGTGGAAAGCAAGCGTTTAATGGAACCTGTCAGAAAACTGCAGAGATATTGGATGACTTTTCGCTGAACCCTCATTAAATGGCTCATTGATAAAGGTATGTAGCATTTGAATGAATGGGCTGTGAGCTGTAGCGCTGACAACTGTACATAAATGTAGGTACAGAGTTGAGCAAAGTAAATTTTAGAATTGTTTTCACAATTATTTTTTATATCATTCATAAAGGAACAGACAACTCTCTATGTGGTATCTACTGTAATTTGAAAAAATATATACCATTTGTTCAAACGAATACTCTGATAATCGTTTGCTCAACAGTTCATGGATTTTACTATTGAAAATATTGGCTTAAAAAAGTGACTTTTTGTTTTGTACTATTAGCATTTTTTGCGAAGACAGCACAGATGCAGTATGCTTGCTGCCATGAAAAAATTGTCAAAAGTTTTAATTACCTGTACAGTAGAAGATTTAGGCAATATTCCTACAGTAGAGCCAAAAAAGGAGGCTGTTTTAAGCTTTTGTGTTGTGGCTGTTCAATTAATCCTTCTCAGCAATGCAATTTGTAATAGTGGTGCTTTACCAACGTCTGCTGTTCTAAACATATTTTAAGGAGTGTCGAAGAACCTCTAAGGTTGTCTGCTAACTTACTTTGCACACAAAAATAGAGTAAAAACAGAAGCTGTTTGATGTATAAATTTTTTCTTAGAGTCTCTGAAATACTGCAAAGACAGACAATTCAATATATTTTATGCTACTTTACAGAATTTATAAAAAAACAATTATGAGCTTTTTGTCGAGTTTTCATGGAATTTTTACATTGAATCCATTTTATATTATGTAACTTACATGAATTGTTATTGTAATAGAACACGCAAAGTTACAGTACTGCACACAAATACTGCTAATATTCTTGACTTCTTGATTATGCAACTATTGCCAGTGCGCATTACATTGTAGAGGACTTCAGCTACATATATTCATGTTTATAATTCTCATATTACAAAGGTCATTGTAATGTCAAAGGTCAACAACAATGTGATCTTTAAATCGGCTAATCTATCCTAATCCAGCTAAAAATAGCTCATAGATCTACAGAACATCATATATGTATTCGAAACCGAACTCTTTCTGTGTTCCTTCAAGATTCAGACCGATAGCGTCAGAGAACTTGTGAAGCATGAATAACTCTTACCTCAATGATGGAGCCAATGATGAAGGCGACGAGGTTAAAAGGAAAGGAGTAGTATAAGAGATCATCATGTGTCACATGATCTGGAATGACGGCAGGCACGAGGTTGAATACTAACAAGTTACATAGTACCTGGTAAAGTATCACTGAAGCCACGCAACCATTGAATCGTCTCCCATGGCCATTGTCTGACAACATCGCCAACCAGAGGTGATAGCGCCTTATACCTCGGCTCACATTCATCCAGAATGTCCTACAAATGATGCGATCATATATGTGTTTGTTAGCATTGCGCAGTATTGCGCACAAAGGTAGAGAACACCTATGTAAGTCTGTGTTTATAGATCTAGCAGGGCTATATAGTATTTCTATTGAATCAGAAAATACAGCAACCTGTCTGGACTATCATTGAGTGAGTGACAGTGACAATGACAGTGACAGTGAGTATGGCAATGAATATGACAGCGACTATGACAGTGACTATGACAGTGACTATGACAGTGACTATGACAGCGACTATGACAGCGACTATGACAGCGACTATGACAGCGACTATGACAGTAACTATGACAGTGACTATGACAGTGACTATGGCAGTGACTATGACAGTGACTATGACAGTGACTATGACAGTGACTATGACAGTGACTATGACAGTGACTATGACAGTGACTATGACAGTGACTAACTATGACAGTGGCTATATAACTGGTATTCACCGGACTCTACGTTTTAGTGACTATGACAGTGACTATGACAGTCACTGTCATATAGAATTAAGGAGTTGTCTTATAATGGATGTTATTTGCGAATTAGCACTTATTCTAACATTCAAAGAGGTTATGAGCTTGGTATGAGGGATAAACTAAAAGCCCACCATCCAAAGCTGTGCCTCAATATTAAACAGTCTATTGCTGAACTGCACCAATATACATCACCAGAGATAAGAAGTTCTGTAATCCTTTGGTCCAACAATAAAATGCTTATAGGTGCAGGCCCCTCCCTTCAGCCACTGTCCGCAGTTAAATATATATGGCTTATATCCCCTCTGTGGATCCTGCACTATCACGTCGCTAAGAAACCTGTAGAAATGTAAATATGGCCAACTGAATTTAAACCTTTGATTGTCCAACTAGCTCCCAAACAGTTCAAAATTACTAACATACTTTACCGATGAGTTTTTGCAAATTGTGTGACTTAAATATTTGGCTTCATCTGATTTTGATACAAATACATCTTTACCTCTCAGTTTACTTGGAAAAATTGAAGTGACTTGAATTTGCGCAATTTTATTGATAAGGAATTCTTTAACAAATTTGTAGAGCAAAAGGTGTCAGCGTAAAAAATAACTTTTATCTTTTTTGAGTTGCATTAATTTCAGCAAAGAAATTATATGTTTTCACCATATTTCTATCACATGATAAAAGTTACCGAGGTTTTTATTTAAGGTGATATAATAGTAGAGGAGTGGTGTGAGCCAATTAAATTGTAAACAATATGAATTAATTATCGTGATTGGTCAAAACCACCTCTTTGCTGTTATGTATATAAGCAGAGCTGAGTGTGAAATTTGAAAAGCTCATAATTAAAACATTGCTGATGAATAAACAGTTTTGCAATTTTATTTAAAAAAATTAATATTTGGTGTTTTCAAAATGGAAAATAAAAATAGACCAAAAAAAAAGAGTAACAAAAACATGCAGCTACAATATGACAAACTAAGGTCACATGATCAAAATTATCATAGGGTGATTTAAAGGGAACTAACTGAAGATGTAGTGACAATCAATAGATCAATAAATCAATCAATCTGCTATATGTTTACATTTATATGTTCACATACCAGTCTTGGTTGCGCTGTCCATGAGCATCCATCTGTATCTCTACTCTCTCAATGTGTCCCAGGGACTCTAAGCAGTAGAATAAACCATGTATGTAGCTGTTTATTGGCTGATCAGCAAAATATATAAAGATAATTATATTTTGACAAATATGTGTACACAATATACAAATAAGAACTGAACATACAAAAGAAAATATATACTGTAAATAAAACCTGTGTATGCACCATGAAAATGTATTCATTTCATTATTTCTAATTTTGCGAAACTTGAAAATTTTTTTCAATCGAAGTTTTTAATCATATCTCATTGTTGATCATAATGAGCCTCATATTTTTAGAGTTGTGTCAGTGAGAACCAAAATACACGCAGTGCACTGAACACTTTCAATCAGGCTGACTCTTCACACAGCAATTGTTCAATTGTGTGCAAATTGCATGTAAGGTAGTTATTTTTCTTTCCCAAACAAGCAAAAGGAGTTACATTGCAACCACTGCAGTCAGACTTGGGTCTCCATTAGCGAAGAGCCTTTGTTCAAACACTTATAAAATGCTTTCAAAACTTACCCTTGGCAAATATAAGAAACCTGTCTATGGATCCTCGATAGAAATGACCTTTGTCTACGTCATCAACTTTAAATATGTCACTAGAGATGCATTCACCATGTAGCCTGATATAGATCTCCGCTTTTGTCCCAGAACCTATGAGCAACAACTTTATGAAAAATATTGCAAAATCGCAAATTAATTTATGATCGTTGTCACATGCATAAGTACCACCGCCTATGAGTGAAGTTAGATGAAATTAAATTTGAAGTGTATATCGCTTGACTTGGATTCAATTCACAGCACCTTTGAATGATGTGATATATCACGCGTCTTATCAAGCACTGAGAGTACTTTGGGAATACTCTGAGAATACTCTAAGAATACTGTGAGAATACTCTAAGAATATTCTAAGAATCCTTTGGGAATACTCTAAGAATACTGTAAGAATACTCTAAGAATAGTCTAAGGCGTGGTAAGAATACTCTGGGAATACACTGAGGATACTATAAGAATTCTCTAAGAATACTCTAAGAATGCTTTGAGAAAACTCTAAGAATTCTCTAAGAATATTCTGAGAATACTCTGAGAATACTCTAAGAATACTCTAAGAATACTCTGAGAATACTCTAAGAATTCTCTAAGAATACTCTAAGAATTCTCTAAGAATACTCTGAGAATACTCTGAGAATACTCTGAGAATACTCTAAGAATACTCTGAGAATACTCTAAGAATACTTTGAGAATACTATAAGAATTCTCTAAGAATACTATAAGAATGCTCTGAGAATGCTCTAAGAATACTCTGGGAATACTCTAAGAATACTCTGGAAATACTCTAAGAATACTCTGGGAATTCTCTAAAATACTCTAAGAATACTCTGGGAATACCATAAGAATACTCTGAGAATACTCTAAGAATACTTTGGGAATACTCTAAGAATACTGACTAAGTCTACGTAGCTGTGGTTGAGCTGTATATACATAGTAATATAACAATATACATGTATATAATAATATACACATAATAATATGTACTATTCCTAATAATGTAATAGTTATATATAATGTATATATAATATATAAAAATATTATTAAATGACTCTAATATAGTGTTGGCTTATTATTCAAAACCTGAGGATGAAGAAAAACAGATTGTGTAAAGTTGAGCTCAGTGTTTATGTTTCTCTATGTTTAGAATACATCATTATTTATCTAACAACGGCGTATAACACGAAGTTTCATCCTAATTCTTGTTCCATCTACACTTGCATATAAACATAATCTTTTTACATTTTTCCCACTTAGCCTGTTATCATTTATTCATTTATTCATTTATTAAATGGTACATTCTGGCACAGAATCAGTTGTGACTGTTGCTCGTACTAAAACGGCACAGGAGCCATTGTCGTTGAATGTCCTTCCTAACACCACCAATGGTCCTTCTGTGATTTGAACCACTGACCTACTGATTGTATGCCACCGCACTGAACACTGAACCACGGCTACCTCCTCACAAACATACATAATAAAATCTATTGTCATAGAGTTATTCCTTGTACACAGTCTAATCAATTCAGTTTTAATGAGTACCTACATGGCCGGAGACCAGTCATAAAGGTAACCAGGTATATATACTCGGTTGTGAAGTAGGTCTTTTCTCTGAATGGAACCCTGATTACGCTCTGCAAAGAGATAAATCTATTTAAATGCTAAACATTTATTAAAAATAAACAACTGATGTTACACTAAATTACCAGATACTGTCTCAAGTAACCTTGAGAGCTTGAAGGGTGAGATATCACATAAATAAATAGTAACTTTATTATCGTTGTAAACAAATTAGTTCATGAGACAAAAAACAAAGAATAGTAAAGTAAATTACGTGTAGTGAAAGAGAAAGCTTTTCTGCATAACACTGTTCTATAATTTAAATTGGCAAAGTGTTGGTGTCTGGTATAAGATGTAGTAGTTTTTTGGGGAAGAAAGAATGTAATGGATGGTCAGGTAGGTTGGAGATGCTATTTGAGTAATTTAAACAGCAAATATCTAAAACACATTTAGCTTCTCAGCATGAAGGGTATTTAGGCATGCATTTTGATAGACACAGACCTCCTTCAGCTTACAGTCTGAGTATACTCAGGTTGATAGACACAGGCCTCCTTCAGCTTACAGTCTGAGTATACTCAGGTTGATAGACACAGGCCTCCTTCAGCTTACAGTCTGAGTATACTCAGGTTGATAAACACAGACCTCCTTCAGCTTACAGTCTGAGTATACTCAGGTTGATAGACACAGACCTCCTTCAGCTTACAGTCTGAGTATACTCAGGTTGATAGGAGAAAAGCATTAAACTGACACAAATGCTCAACTTAAATTGCAAAATCTTTGTAATACTGAGACAATATTTCACCTGTAAACACTATTATAATATATGTGTAACAGTACAACACTATAGTATAACAGTATAACACTATTGTATAACAGAATGTTCGACAAAAATCGGTTATTATATAAACATTGGCAATGTCCTCGGTTTACAACAGCTGAAGAGGTTTATCAACACTTTTCAGGAGAAGACAACAACAAGTCTATAAGCTTTTGCAAGAGATGTAAAACAGCCTTTGTGATTACTTCGCAATCTAGGGGCTACCAAAACATAATTGGAGGATTTGCTTGAGTTATGGCAAGAGCAGATAATCTCAATTACTAGAGCTCATATTGTACAAATGCAATAATGCGACTTGACTCACCCGCTACCTATGTACTGTAATAGTATTATCTGTAGTTCAACAGCCTCTGCAGAGCTTGTTAATGCAAGTGAACAAAATGGCTAGAATGGCTACATAATAGCTACTATTATGATTACTTTATATTATATATTACTCTATATATACATATATATATATATATATGACAATATAACAATATATAATAGGAATTAGGCTGATGATACAAATCATTCTCATATGTCATATACATGTACAATATTTTTGTTATAAAACTGGTACAAACCTTTTTAAGTTATGGATTCTACCAAACTGCTATAAAGTGACTGAAAGAAAGAATAACCTGAGTTTTAGTACATTTTAAGTTAGTCGAAGGATGACAACTTCTCTACTAAGTGAATATAAATTTAACTCAAGCAAGTGTCAAGGTTGTAAAAAGCTATGAATGCGCGTAAGTCACTCTGTGATACAGTTGTAGATAACTAATGCTAAATATGTACGCGTAGAGTGAGTGGCAGGGTAAGACAATTATACGAGATTGAAAACCTCCTAGTAACACTTTTGGCTCCTTGTAGGTAATGAACAACCACAAACAGTCTGGTTATCGCTGATTCGACTACTCACCTTTGACCTTGTGCTGTGGTTAAAGATGAAAGTAATGATGAACGCAAACAGCAAAATAAAGAAAATGAGCACAGCGCAGAATATTATTCCAAACATTTTAATGAGTCTGCAGAAACACTTGAGTACTTTACGCCTTACCTTCAGATATGCTATAGGAAACTCTATTGTTCCCTTTAGCTCTTAGGTCCAGCGTTGGTTGGACTGTCATATAAAGTCCCATAGTTCATGTTTGAAAGCGCATCAAATACTCGGCTAAAACTATTCTGGTCTTAGGAATCTCTCAGGTTAGTTTTCAAAAAGTGTCCTATAAGCGCAGATTCATTGCAAGGACATGCAGTAGTTATTATTAATAGAAATTGGTTTATTGAGTGCCTTAAAAAACTGTGAAAGCCTGAACACCCAGTAGCTAAGCTGTTCAGCTACATTTTAAAGCCAACAGATATTTTCTGTGAATCAAAATTTTATAATTAACTGAAATGTCAATGAAATGAAAACAAAAAGTGCTTAATACTAGACTCTGAAACCTGTCAAAATATAGCTCAAAATACTTTTTTATAAACATTCTATAAAAGCCCAATGAATAAATCTTGACATGTGGCAATGTGAAAAATGTTGAATTAGCCAGGCAACGCTGACTTATATGCAGAAAAAATATACAGCTGTTGAACCGTCTGTCAGTGTGTATATACATAATATAATATATATAATATATACTATAGATAATATAAACTTCAAAAACATAACAAAGAATTGAAACTCATTTCTAAGCATAAGCATGATCACACCACATAAATACTGGCGAGCTTTTAGAACTACAAAACTTTTTTCATTAGCTTAAGAGTTGTCTTTTCTTGTGAGTATGCGACTATACAAATTTCTCACATTTCTTGTAATTGGTTTAGTTAAAAGCGCTAAGCTACTTTCTTGTTAAAGGCTTTGTCTAAGCTACTATAACACTACTGTGAGAGACCGACAGTAACTTCATGTGTGAGATTGATCAAATGAAATCAATACTAAAGGGAGAGGGATGGGGGTGGGAGAGGAGACTGCTTCAACATTCTTGAAAACAATGATGTAATTAGCTCTAAGAGCAAGCAACTCACTCACAAGTTTAAGATTTGAGTCAGCAGTCAGCACCCGCAATAAAATTGCTCTTGATCAGCAACTGTTGAACTTGTTGCTGGGGCTTTCAGACAAAACATCCCTTTGAAATCAATATTTCAAGCAAGTCGGAGCTATTTACATGTTAAACATAAAATGAGTCACATTTATGTTGTACATCACCGAAATTTCTTTATGCACATGTGGTCATCCTAATCAGTATCAGTCAATGCTTTTAAGCGATTGTTTGCTGTTGCCAAGGGACAAGTTTGAGAATAGACAAAGGAATCTACAGCTGAGTGCGGGT
Organism: Watersipora subatra; assembly: GCF_963576615.1. Lineage (NCBI taxonomy): Eukaryota > Metazoa > Bryozoa > Gymnolaemata > Cheilostomatida > Watersiporidae > Watersipora > Watersipora subatra. The sequence goes on from NC_088708.1 coordinate 56,197,862, forward strand.
TGTGATACAGACTGCCCTCTCTGCAGTGCAAATCAAAACCTTTTCAAAGATTTAGGTCATCTTCCAATACGTAGTCAGCAGCGTAACATATACATCAGTATTTGCTGTCAAGTATATAAAATGTTCAATTATTCTACTTTCAACTTAAACATTACTAATGTACATAACAACACCTAATAGATATTAGAAAACTCTAATGTATAATATAAAAACCTTTGTTGAAACTTCTTTTACTAGCGATCTTCCTTAACCCTGCTCTAACGAACAGAGTATTTTCCTTTTTGATTATCTATTGGTTAACTCAACTTAATCTATTCAAACGTTATCTTGATATACCATTAGACATCATCCCTTACTCGTAACTTCATTTTAGTAGCTTTTGTTCTAATTTTATACGTAGACAAGTTCTGCTCTTTTTTTATAAAGAAGTATCATATATGTTTAAATTAACTTGTGGTGAGTCTATTGTTAGCCTAAGAGAAGTATGCAAAGGTAACATGTCCATTTACATATCTCTGTAGGTTCAGTTACACAAGCATATAATGCAACCTTGGCCACCTGCTGATGTTTGTTTTCCAGAAGAAAGTGTTGCATACCTTTTAATGTGTACCCTAAAATTATTGCGCTGTGTATACACTAATATTGCAACACTAGACACATTAAAAACAGTTGAATTTTGAGAAATTATTATATCATAAAAATCTATCACCAATAAAAGAGAAGTTAGCATTTCAATTTCAATTCATGCTGCCTTCTCCTATTTCTAGTAAACAAAAATTTACAGATGGCAGCAATGTGATTAAATGTTTATAATTTAACTTTTTATAACTCCCACTATTTACTCATCTATACAATCTTTTTTGTTGTCATTTCAGTGCTAAGTCCAACATGTCTGATCTATAGTGTGCTAACAAGGATCAAGGAGAGATAAATGCCAGAAAATGTAAGAGATGTACAAACTCCACTGCTTTTGTTAAGTAATATAATATTTATAATTGACATAAAGGCAGAAAAACATCACGCATCACCAAAATATAGTAATATAGTAATAAAATGCTTAGAAAATATAAAGAATTTAACAGAAATAGCTTATGTACCCGGAGATGAGCAGAAGACAGGTTTTGTTACTATTAATACAAAAGTCTAGCCTGTTGCTTTTAATTAGTTTTAACAAAGAATGTATTAAGAAGAAGCTATTAAAATGCTTTACTGTAACTACAGATGACACTTTTAATAATGGTGTTAATAAATATACAGTTGACTCAATGCAGCGATGTATCGAGTAGACATGCCATAATTACAGTGAACCCCCTAAGTGAATGTTCTTTAATTACAGTCACAGTCTAGGTGAACTAGCCTTAATTACAGTTGGAGCAATGCATCAGGCGGACGGAATAATGATATCACATTGATTTGGACGCAACTAGAAAATGCATAAAAATATAACTTTAATCCAGATTCTTTTCTTGGGACAGACATAATGAAAAACATTTTATATGAAATAGCTTACACAAAAATATATAAAAATCTTGGCACCAAAATTCACTTTTAAAAATGTATTCTGTTTTGATACAGTAGCTGGTTGATTATAAAAAGGTATGAAACAACCTAGTTTTTGGTGAGTTTTGTAAGAAAATAATGATAATGAAATCTAAAAATATTATAGAGCAGCCATGTGGAGTTATCTCACTTTGTTCTCATTCAGTTTCCATTCAAAATGTTATCTGCAAAAGAAAAGATGTTGACTGCATCAAAAGAGCTTTGATCGAAAAGTTGAAATATTTCTACAGTAGTTATAAAATGAAAATTAATATCTACTGAAAATAATAAGTATTTTGGAAAGTGTCAATAGCCTCATTCTGATTGGCTGTAATCAGGCCACACGCATGGCAGCAGAAAATGGTTGCAGAAAAGACACCAGATAAGATTTGAACCAAAAAGATTTCAACCGTTTTTCTCAGATTTAGGTAAAGTTGAACAAACTATTGACAAGATTTGACAAGTGCTTGTATACTTGTGCAAATATTTACTGTTTATTATATTACACAGTTTCAAAATATCTTGATAAACACTTTTCCTTAACTTTAATCATATGCTTTTGATACTAATACGGAGTTTAAATCAAACAGGATTACATATATTGCTATTATTTTTATATTATTATTCTGTTATATATCAGTTAGTTTTTTGTTTTTTAATTTTTTATCATAAAAATAGAGCGACCAAAAAAGCTGGTAAGAAGCTAATTAAAATAATATATTAAGTCTACTTCCTGCATTAAATCATGACTTCAACAAATTAGCAGCAATTTTTACGGCACTCAAATAGGAAAACGAAAATTTTCTAAACTAGTGTTCTGTGCATTGGGGAGCGCCAAAGGCTGGCATAGCCACACTGCGAAGGAGACTATAATACGTAATTGTATTTTCTAAGATCATTGTAACACGAAATGCATTTCCTTCATTTATCCCAAGGAGATTCGTAACAATTCAATTTCTTTAATCTAGCTGGCTGCTTTGTGACATAATGTTGGAGAATGGTAATATTGATCGCAGAAGGCAATTGTTTCTGATGCATTTACTTACCCCTAAGATGACAATGTTACAAAACCCAGCCTATTCACAGCTGACTGGCTGTACGTAGACCTAGTTATCTTATATTCTCATTTCCCGCCTCACTTCATAAACTATTCGACAAAATACCACCCAGAGCGCATTTCGCCACGACTGACTCGATCGTCTTTCGCATATTTTAATGCTAAATGCCTTATGATGTTTAAAATTGGTTTGAATTTCCACAGGCTTGAGCATCACGTTGTCCGTGTTAAACTTCAACAGCTTACACAAAATTTTCATAGGCTTAGTCCAAGTTTTACAACAAACATAAACTAAGTTTATATAACAATAGAGTGTTACCGCATTACAATGGGAAATCATCTATAAATATGGTAATAAAGTGAAAAATATTTAAATTTTGATGTCAAGTCTGTGTTAAGCAAAATACAAAAAAAACTCAAGGCGACACCAGCCCATATTTTGACAGGGCAGACCTACTAAAACTAAACAATGCGATGTAAGAAGAGACCTAACTTGTCACTGACTGATGCAGAAAGTGTACAACCGGTACTCACAGTTGGAGTGCTGTGGTGAAGGGTGTTGAAGGGCCTGAGCGCTTTGCTGCCTGTAGTGCTCCTCATACGGCAGCCCCATTCGCTGTAGTGGCTCACTGTTTCTATGTGTCGGCAGCGATGGGTTACTCATGGGGTTAGGCTTGCCGAGTCCCAGCGGTGAATATCCCATTTGAGGAAATGACTGGTTAGCTATAATAAGAGTGAATACATAAACTAGCGAGTCTATTATATTTCTTTTTATTTTTGTATACAGATGTAGCCTTGGTACCCTGCTTGTATTGGATGAAAAAACTCGTACATTTTGTGCTTTAAAACAGTTCAGTTTAGAGGAAGCTCATGGAATAAAAATTGATGATATATGGTTGCCATAACAGATCCTTATTACTAATTATTGAATTACAGAAAAACTATACTTCTCTAAAAATCTCTTTGAAATAAAAAGTATTTTTTTACATGTGACAAATATTTTTTTTAGAATCTTTATTCTAGATAAAAGTGATCTAGCTAATGACACTTCAGTTAGCTAAATAAAATGAATGCGTTAAAATTCATCAACCAATCGATGATTGCCATCTGTAACTTACTGTGAATGCTGGGTAAACTGTTTCCATTGTAGTCAGGGTAATGTGACATAGACGAGTGAGACCCACACTCTTTGCATTTGCTCGCCTCCTCCGCGGAAGTACTGTTCATCATCGGGCTGTGCAACTGGGGATGGGAGCTATGAGTAGTTAATTGGTTTGAATACTGTTGTGGCTGTAGTCGAGCTTGTTGCGGCGGTAGTGATGAATGCTGTGGTTGTAGTGGAGAGTGTTGGTGCTGTAGCGTAGAGTGCTGATGTTGTAGCTGCTGCTGTATCTGCTGCTGTTGCATATGTGTTTGCTGATTTAGCATCGGTTGGGTTGATTGATTCATTGCATGTTGTTGCTGCTGTTGTTGCTGTTGTAATTGCAATTGTTGCTGTTGTAGTTGTTGCTGTTGGTGTAACTGTTGTTGCTGTAATTGGTGTTGTTGTTGTTGTTGGTGCTGTTGAGATTGATGTTGAGGATTGATGGGTGGCAGTACGCTGTGTGCACTCGCTACATTATAGCTGCAAAATGATGTCAGGGTTTAAACTCAATAATGGCTATAAATATAAAATTACAGTCAAATTAGCATTTACATTTCAATTTGTGGCGCCTTCTCCTTATTTAGTAAAAAAAGTCTACAGATGTCAGCAATGTGATCAGATGTTGCCAATTTAAATTGTCATAACTTTCACCCTTAAATCATCAATACAAATTGTCATAATCGTTTCTGTGCTAATTTCGACATGTTTGGTCTTTAGCGTGTGATAATGAGGATCAAAGGGAAGACAAATACCATTAATTGCCATTAACTTCTAAATTTATTTAAAATGATCAACTAATATAAAACAAATAGTTTAAAAACCCTGTAAACATATTTTTAATTAAACACTAAATAGCTAAAAGTAAATAAATAAATGTGAAAAATATCTGGAGTTATCCCATCTACAATCCAGAAAAGCGTGATCTATACTATAGTGAGTTTTCAGACACGCTTTATGGCCTACAAAGCAATACACATAATGAGTGTTTGGGTAAAACTATTAAATATACCGAGTCAGTGTAAACACAGCAATACATTTACGTGCTAAATAGCATAGCAGGTGCCTCAAGTGAGAACAGGTCGCACAGCATAACAGCGTAAGAAATTACCTGAAGTCAACACTAGAGTGTTGATGGACAAGTTGGGGCTGACTGAGTTCAGCTCCTGTAGACAAGGAAGTGTGTTGGTTGACAGACGGCTGATGAATAGTCTGCTGCATCTGTGGACCGGGGCTAGGCTGCATTCCAGGACTATTTTGTACAGGAAAAGGCGAATGGCTCATAGGTGCCATGGGAGAGCTGGCCATGCTGTGGCTCATACTGACAGGAGAAGGCTGATGGCTGTAGCCTCCATTTGCTGTCCCACTCCGGCTTGAGTGGGCGCTTGAATATATCGCTATAATAATACAAAGATTTATCGTCATTTTAAAATTTTATTATGTGGTAAATATCTGAGTTCTAAAAGACTGTTGCTGAGGAATGTTAAATCATGACCAAATATGGCAGTTGGACAAAATGCGCTTTTATAGAATAATGACTATATAAATTGTTTAAAACAGGGCAATTAAAGATATGATCTTCTAAGGCGTGCATAAAAATAAAACCTTGAGCAAGAACATTGTGCTGTAAAAATTAAAAAGAACTAAAATTAAAATGTAAACAATATGAAAAATGGTGCACCTAATTTTTCAAAGAAATAAAACGAAGGTTCATGGTGCCTGAAATCTTAGCCTGGGAGCTATTATTTTCCGTGGCACAAGTCTACCACAGGTCTACCAATAGTGATCATATTTTATCATTGTAGTGAACTGAGGATTATTTTCAACCTAAGGCTAGTAAGTAGCCAGTGATACATGTGGATCTGGAGATAAGCCCTCGGAAAGTTTTGGCAAGCCAGAAATGTGACAGATATCGACACAAAGATACATTCCATTGTATTTGTGGAGCAACCAGCTAACAACATAGGAAAAGCGTGTGACCAATTTGAAAGTATAGCATTTGTGCGGGGTGGGCGGGTGATAGACTCACTGCTTAGTTTGTTTGGATTCTGGGGAGGATTGGCCTTGACTGGGTCATACGTTATATTGCCAGTCATTGTGGACTGAACCAATGAGAATGAAACAGAGCCCTGCGCTGTAAGAAGTTTATAGTTTATATGTCAGGGCTAGAAGGTCAAGAGCGGTTATGTTGAAAGCAATAAATAGCAAATTTTGAAAGCAAGCTTCATTCATTAGTACAGAAGACATTTCTGAAGAACTCAGCAGTTTTAAAGAAATAAATGGTAAAGGCACATCTGATTGGTTGAAATTGAGAATTTCAAAAGAAGATGAAGTTATTAGAAATCATGGACTAACTAACCAGGATAAAAATCAGCTCGAGTTCCTGGCAGAGAACCCTGGGAATCTATGCTCATCGGAGAACCTTCGGGTCTTAGTCTAGTGATATTCAAACAGTCTCCGAGCCCTTCAGAGCTGTATCCACTTTCATTGCTTCTCAGCTGCAACGGATATCATAAGATTACATGTCAAGCCAAGCAACTACGAGCTGATAGCAGTATTCAAAGTGCTAGTGTTGAATAATGTTATCTAAGTTTATTAGTATGTCAACCTGTCCCAACCTGCCACTATCTATATCAGAAATATGTGACACTCTTGAACAAGTTATTCATAGCCTAGCATTTCTGTCAACCAATCGACATAGTTAACCAAGATTTCGTCGCAGAAACTGGATCGGTGTAATCAAGATGGGGTTATTTCTTGGTTTACAGCCGGCAGCGATGCAAAGATTTCTGGCTTTTAACAACCTATTCTGACAGTTGAAATTATATTCATGTGACTCTATATAAAGAACAGTTTGAGGTAGTTGGATAGATTGTGACTGGCTGAGCTGAGGCTGAACTAGTTTAGTTGGCAGCGTCCGTTGAACGCCCGCAAACTCTTCAGTAGCTTAGAACTATTTTGAAGATACTCCACTCTCTAAAAATGCATTTTTATGCCTTCATCAGCCCGCAAAGAGTGTTTATAAGTGGAGGTTGTGTAGGTCGTTATTGATGATGTTGCTACTATGAGACTTTTAACATGAGCGCTACCCATCAGTTGCAACAGCCTTTTTTAAAAATTCTTTTGAAAACAGTTAAAGCTTGCTAAGAAATTCAGAAATTACACAAGTTTTCCAACCTGATATAAAATCTTCTAAAGTGTAAAAAAGAGAAGATAAATGCAACAAATATGGCGCAAGTTTCGGGCATTCCGATGCTTAGGGAAAAATGGCGGCTAATCTAATATACTTTTCTGCATGCATATTTGTATCCATCCTCTATTTTTCTACTGTTATTTAATTGTAGTTGTTCATAATTATTGATAAAATAACTCGATGCAGTGCTGTTCCTCTAAGACAATAGGAACACCGCTAGCTACAACCGTCGAGATGGTACACGTATTCTTAAGGCTCTTTTAAGTGATTAGCTCCTTACATAAGATTCCATAGATATCAGTTCACGATTATATAACATAAATAAGAGGCATCTGACCGGCCTTTGTCCAATAGCAGAATAAAAATCGATGATATCATAGAAAATGGTTAAGTAACATTCCGGTTGCCTATAATAGAATTGTCTATATCAGTGGGCACGCTCTACGTAATTAACAGCTAATAATCTCGCTTATTTTCTACCAATTCCCAGAGCTGCTCGTCATCTTTTTTAGACAATGTCTTAAGTGCACACTGATGCTGACACACATTTTTAATAGGTATCAACTTGTCTACACAAGGATGATGAGTCGAGACATCGACTTGTCTACACGAGGACAATAAGTCGAGACATCGACTTGTCTACACGAGGACGATGAGTCGAGACATCGACTTGTCTACACGAGGACGATAACTCGAGACATCGACTTGTCTACATGAGGACGATGAGTCGAGACATCGACTTGTCTGCACGAGGACGATAACTCGAGACATCTACTTGGTCGATGCAGTTTTGTCAGTCGTAATATAGGTAACATTTTTGATGCTAGAGTCCAAGAAAATGAATAAGAAATGTATCTTCACTTGGTCATAAATAAACCATTAGCTGATGCGTACGCATGTCTTACAGAACTTTGCATGCCCTGCTTTCCTGTTATTCGGTTTAAAACGGAGCTACGTATATATTTTGATGTACTAACCCTCTGTCTCATGTATGAAAGGTGTGTCGAAGGGAGAAAAGAAATGCATTAACAGTGAAGGATGCTTTTCCATAAACTATTAAATGAAAAATATAGAAACTTGCTGCACGTGTCCAAGTATTCATCAGGTGCTACGAAACGAGATGTTGCTTATTTTCAAATTCGGTCTATGCACTTCCGTCTTACTGCCTGCTCATTACAGTAAATTCTCCTCTCAGTTCAGTTAAATAAAAACAAAACTAATGTAAACAGCTTTTTAATGTCACCTCACACTGTCAGAAAATGGCTTTTCGAAATTCATTGTGTGCAGGCTTACACAACCTACACATACCTCCATACATGATGGTGTAAACAGTACATGATGTACATGCTTGTGTAAGTGGTACATAATGTAGAATACAGTAAGTGTTGCTTGATAAATGGCGCAGGATCATAAACTTCAATCAGCGACATAGATCAATTCATAGATTTGTATATAGTTTAGAGAAGACGATCCCCCAGGCTAAATACAGTATCTTATAAGTTGGAAAAAGATATTAGCTGATACACGAACGCAAGCTGTAAAGATTGGTGCATTTTCTATAGAAAATCATTGCAAATCAATTCTGTTCACAGATTATTGATTACTGACATCTGACATAGGTTGAAAAGAGTTTGTTTTGAGATTTCTCCCACAGCTTTCTTACATTTGTCTTCATAGGTGGTCCGTCAGCTGCGGCAATTTACTAATAATCAATAAAACTATACTCCGTGCACATTCCATGCGACTATTCATGTTCCAGTCTTACTTTTTCCCATGTGAGAAACTAAAGAGGGCAGCGAAATGCCAGGAAGAGTTTAACTACTTTGACCTAAGGTCATTCCACTAATCATCTGGTTACTAGTCCGCTGCCAGTCCACTCGGCTCTGCAAAACCCTGCATTGTGAAAAATGCACGCAGAGACTGCGACTTCAATCTGATACTAAAATACTTCATATTTTTAGTTGATGGTCAGTCTGCTTCAAATATGGCTACAAAAACGCCGCGTGTCACCAGCGCACCATAAGGAACTAGAGAATACATAGCAGAAGGTCAAGGTCCTTTTCGTTGGCCAATACGACTTGGGTCCGCAGCTCCGAACTTAGCAATAGTCTAGAGTGGTGATTCCCTTCATGCATTATCAACTCAAGTGACCAAAGCCCAAAATCTTGCGGAAGAGGTTAGCATTTGATTGGACAATATATTCTTAGCGATTACAATATTAATTTTATTTCATGCTAAACTATCGATCAATGATTACATACAGTACAACAAATAAAACTGTGCAACCATCAGACAAAAATTAGCTGACACAGCATTGATTTTTTCATTCTGTTCTGACCCATGTGATGCTGATGCTGCCGTGATAATTACATCAATAGTAATTAACTTGAGAACTAATATTTGAGTTTTAACTTGAAAATATTTTGTTTTAGATGGTAACTTTTAATAAATCGCTTGCTTCAAGTAGAACGTTTAGTTGGTTACCTTTTTGCGTTGTTGGTCCATCTGCTTGTGATTTTTGGCATGCTTTCTCAATGAGCTCGGGTCTGTATATCTCTTTGTACAGCCGGGCACAGTACAGGCATACGGTTTCTGTATAGCAATAATGTTATGTATAGTCATTCACATAATAATTAAATAGCAACTAAAATGAAAAGACCATAATAATAATAATACATGTAATAGTAATAATAGTGCGAGATTATTTCTAACATGATTGCAGCTAAAGAGGTAAAATAATGATACAAGTTATGAATGGACAGAGCTCCAGCAGCATACACAATAGAGAGCTCCGGCAGCGTACGCAAAAAAGAGCTCCGGCAGCATACACAAAAAAGATCTCCGGCAGCATACACAATAGAGAGCTCCGGCAGCATACGCAAAAAAGAGCTCCGGCAGCATACACAAAAAAGTTCTATAATTCTTTTAGGATCAGGAAGTGGTTAAGTACGGTTTATCTAAATTTTAGTGAAAGACGCTCATAAAACCAGCCATAATAACAACAAGGGTTGATCAGTAGATTATTGCCAGAAAACTGGGTGACAGCCCTGATGCTAGTTGAGGGAGACAACTCTGATGAAATTGGTAAAATCAGAAAACTTGTTACAGAACATCAAAGTCAAAACGTTTCTTCATTTAGGTAAAACTGATCAAAGACCAAGTAGCAAAACCTTTCAAAAGTTTCTGATAGAAGACCTCCATTTGTGTGCCATTATTGGTAAGTTCTGAAAATTTAGAGTTCAGCTCAGCCTTCAAGGCTACAAATCTACAGTTAAGGCCACAAATCCACAGGCCACAAATTTATAATTGAAGTGACAAATCCAAATTTAAGGCCATATATCCACAGATAAGGCTACAAACCCACGTTTAAGGCGATAAATCCACAGTTGAGGCCACAAATCCAAAGTTGAAGCCACAAATCCTAGAGTTGGTCAGCATATTAGACGCAGACAGGCAGTAAAGATATCAATTTAAGGTTACAGATGAACGTGGTAATATAAATACATACTACTGGATGATCATCAAGTATAATATAAAGGTAAGTCACTTATGCTGTACATTTACATACCGTGTCCTGGTGAGTACGCTGGTGCTTGGCTCTGTCAGAACTGTTACTAAAAGCCTTAGTGCATGACTCATAGGTGCATTTGTACGGGCGTTCTCCTGTATGGCTCCGTAAATGTATCTTTAAGTTCTCGAGTCTTGAGAACGACTTGTCACACCCGGCATGCTAAAGATGTAACAAGAATCGTGATGTATTTAACATCAACATTGTAATTCTAAACAAATCTTGCCATATACATGTATTTCCTGTAGCAATGAAAGGAAAGGCATAGTCTTAGGGCACTAGTATGTAAGAGTAAGCCCTTAAATTGAGTATGCTGTCTGCTTAGCTTACAGTAAGCAGAGGCTACTCATGTTTTTAAGAGCATTGTGGTATAAATAATAGCTCTGTAATCTTGGCTGGACATGTTTCAGTACAGAAGCAAGGAAACCTCAATGACTGGAGATATGCCCAGCTGAAGAGAGCAATTTAAGGTTGGATGTCATTCCTGTAACCATCGATGGCCTTGTTTTGGGGATCAAACCCCAACCTGTTGTTTACAGGTCAGGTGATTTAAACCCCTAGGCAACTTCTGTTCATGTTAGTAGGATTTATTCCGCCTCAACTACACTGTTCAAAAGATTGTCACCGTTCGTACAGTATCTATTTTATCTAATGGGCAGTGAGCTAAAGAAGGTGAATTATAGATTTTTTGTTCGAATCCGATATAAAATCTGACCCTGAGGAACTAGACTGAAGCACTCGTCGTTGTCTCTACGAGTTCCTAAGTCATCTATTACCTTTTCAACATAATGGGTAACAGAGTAACAGGTCTTCATGCTATCTGATTGACCGTGATAAAAATACTTCCAAGAAATGCAATCTTGAAGCTTCACATAAGCTGACAGTCAAACGGACACGGAACTTGCTAACTGTCACGGATTAACAAGGTTTTACCAGTAGGCAAACTGTTCAGGCATTCTTGTTTGACGTGCCCTTAGTTTTCATAAGCATATTGTATGTCAATTTCTGTTAATTTAATACATTACTCCTTTGTGTTCAAACTCTATTGTTCAAATAAATGTTTAACTAGTTTTTGTATCAACTGGTGCATTGTGAACGACTGTGTTTGCATTTTGATATTAAACGCTGCGAGCCTATTCACTGATGCAGAGCAAGAGCTATGCTATTTCAATTGATTTGGCAAGGACTGAAGTCAGTCAAAGATTCAATTTGACTGCCAATAGTTCAATGATAATAATGAATCCATTGATTTTCAACCAAACTTATGTAACTGTGGTTGTAAAGAATGAATTCCTAAACCTTTTCAATAGCCCAACAGAAATTCTATTTAGTTACAATCTTGAAACAAATCTTGGTATTGGTCTTTCACCCTTTCGATGCCAACCAGTCGTATATCGAGGTGGTAATAAAAGGGCTTCTATAATAAATATAGCAGTGCCCAATGACTACAACATAGCCAGCAATAAAGGTAAAAGCGATAAAATATCTCCCTCTTAGAGAAGAGATTGAAACTGCTGGCATGCAAGAACAACTGTAGTTCCAGTAGTCATTGGAGCACTGGGCGCAATAACACCTGCGCATAAAATGTGCCCTGGCCAAATACCAGCACCAATCAACTCGAGCAAGTTGCAGAAAAACACGTTCAAACTCCAAAAAGTGCTAAAACTTCCAGATCTCTGGTAAGAGACTTGAGCCGGCATTACCAGCCACCTGAGTAAACCGAGGTAAAGAAACCATTTTTTCATATACGTCGTTTCAGAGTAATTAAGTTAAAACAGATCTTTAAACTCTATGAGTTGAGTATATTAAAACTAGATAATTTTTATTACTAAAATGTCTTGTGGCAACTACTACGCCATTTCACAGTTGGCGCCAAACGTGAAACAGTATTGTAGTTGCTATGAGAAGTTTTAGTCAAAAAATCATCCAGTTTTATATGCATGTATATAGCTCTTCAAACAAAATCGTGTCTGTTCGTCCACAGCCACTCTAAGAGCATTAGGAAAGGGATTGCAGTACACGGGAATCAAACCCAGATATTCCGAACCCCAGCTAAGCGCACTACCATCTTCACCACTCTACTACCATTGCATATCTAGGAATAACTGTGCACATACTTATTATTCATGATGATCTCTCACCGCGCACGGGATTGCCTGCGTAGTAGTGCTTATAGCTGGAGGCTATAACGCTTCTAACGCTACACAACATGATATGATCTGCACATATATGCTTGCAAGGTTGTGACTATTACAAAAAAATGGTAACTGAGCATTAATAAGTAATCTCTGATGCCCAGATGTAAAATGCTTTGCAGTTGCAGTAAATTTTGTCTAGATATCTCTGTAGTTTCATTAGTAGTGCAGTAGAGGTCGTAAGCCTGTCACATACCAAGCAGTGTACAGTGTAATTGCATTGCGTACTTTTGCTGCTGCGCAGTGGATCGCAGTGGACAATTTGCAGTAGGAACAAAGTTGCTGTCGCTGTAAACGTCTTGCAACGTTTTAATGCCCAGCAAAATTAGTGTAAACTGCACTGCATCATTGCAGTGCAGTTCTAATGTGTCACAACTCTGTACGTTTGCAACTTCCAATGGAATTTAAGTTAAACCATCTTAGACCGGAAGTATACATGACAGATATTAGTTTTGTAAATGATCAACAAATGGAAGCACTAACCGTGCATTTGTTGGGTCTTTCTCCCGTGTGGACCCTCATGTGTATCAGTAGCTTGTATCGAGCATTGAAAGGTTTGTGGTCTCGCTTGCAGTCTCGCCAAAAACATGTGAAATCTTCACCTTTGCGGTGATCAATGTGATTTCTCTCGACGTGCTTCACCAGTTCCTCTTTGCTGTCGCACATCTTTTCACAGTCCACCCACAGGCATTGTGTCACCTGCTGCAGCAACAACAAATAGTTTTGCATGAAAATTATTCAAGAGCTTTTAGCAAAACATGCACCATTCGCCTGACTGACTAATGTGGCAGCATTTTAAGTGATGAGATATACAACAGCAAGTGATGCCATGGCGGTATCATGACTCAAAGCACAACCAAAATAGTTGAAAAGTATGTTGGTTATCAAAACCAACAGAACTTGCAGCATTAAATGCATCATAACCACCTGTTAGCATTAGTCACCATCGTGTTACTAGTTTTAGCATAGCAAAATCTAGTCCTCAAAATATTACAAACAAGAAATATGAAAAATTTGAGAGTTGCTTTGCTATAAAACACAGGTAGACTAAGTGAGTAGTTGGAGTTGGACATCAAATGATGATGAAGATGTTCATGTACAAACCCTGTCAGTTCAGACACACAAATGCTTAGACTTGTGCTTGGAATGAAACTTGTGTCTACATAAATAGGTAGCTATATCTGTTCTATTAGATTACACCAACTAACTTTTTCTTCATTGTCATCTTCCTCATCCTCGTTGTCGCTGTAGTCATCGTGTCGACTATTGTGGGTCTCCATAGGCTCAGAATAACCTCCGGCAGCGCTCACATTAGTTCCAGGATAAACAGGTGGCTTTCGGGGTGTCAGCGAAACCTGCAGTTAGCACAAATCTATAACACCAGCTACCAATAGTTTTTTCATATTGACTTGCTAAATAGACCTTTTAAATACGCATAACTCTATAGATTTTTATCTGCGTTAAATCTTATATATCGAAGGCTTTGGTATACGTTGGCTTTTTATAACTCGATTCATTTTTAGATTCAGTTCACAATTTTTTTCATCCGATAGATTCACCTGGTTTCTCAAGTATGTCTCATTATATATGTCTCTATATATAGTATGTCTCAATATATCTTTATGTTTTAAGTAATCAACAAGTTATCAATAGATTTTTTTTATAATATTATCAAACTATTTTGTTCAATATATCAACATAACTGGTGAGTTGGAGATCCTCCAGACTGGCCCAGATTTCTGGTATTCTGGTAAGACTGCTATTTCTAAACCTGTGCTATTTTTATTAAAAACCTAGCAAGAAATCTTACTAATACCTTATAGGTAAACACTATACCAGCCCCTCACTTAATACACCATTAAGTTTCTTACTGTGATGGCCAATCTGACAACTTACAGCTGGTCGTGGTAGAGGAGGCGGTCGAGCTGTGAGTTGAGGCATCTGCTGCTCTGGGTGATAGAATGGGTTCTCCTGCAGCATCGGGGCATGCATCTGCTGGTTGTTGGCTCCTCCCATCATTTCGTGATGGTGACTCATGCTAACAGGAAGTGCGTGTTGGTTATGATGCATCTCGTGGTGCAGGTTCTGTTGATTCTGGTAACCCATATACCCTTCAGCCATTTGAGCCGCATCATGAGTCATCACAACCTGATTAGCCGGCATCACCTGCTGTTGTGTATCTCGCTGTTCCAATGCTGCCACGTGAGCATGATCCTCACTGCTGAACTCCTCCTTGATTTTCATGTCTGACACATTGCGCGGGATTAGATGTCCTTGGTTACCCATGATAGGATACGTGGGGTTCGTAACAAATGGACTTAGACGACTTCTGTTGGCAGAAGATGCTCTGCTAGAGCCGCCATTCATGTGAGCTACAAGGGAAGTTGGCGAGCATCGCATTATGGAGTTAATGTCAATGCCATCCGCAGATAGGGGCGATATAGAGAGGGCCCTCTTCACTCGGTGCGATTTAGCTGAGTGTCTCGGACTAGAGAAAATAGAAGGTGCTGGACTAAAGTCAAAGTTGGGAAACGGAGAGAGAGAAACATTGCTAACAGGGTACTGTGAGAGTGAACTTCCTGAATGCTGCTGCTCAAAGCTCTCTTGAATTGTACCATTGATATTGTTATTATTTGTGCTGATATTGTTGTTACTATTCACACTGGGTAGAATTTTGAAAGCAGTCCAATCTGGTCTGGAGATCGGAAGAGGCTCTAAAAAATTGGGTCCCCTCTCGCTACCGAAAGGAGTTTTTGGAGTATGCACACCCTGGTGGTCATGTGTTGGCGTGAGAACAGATGAAGTGTATGGTGTCATACGTATACTGGAGATATCACTGGGTGTCGGTGAGTGGTTAGCATTGTTGTTGTCAGGTAGCTTGAGATTAACTGTGTCGACGCGGGCGTGCGAGTTGAATGAAAAAGAGTGAGCATAGGCCATACCAGGTTTCTTAAAAACATCTCCGTTACTATAGGATGCTGTAGGTCCATTCATGCTAGAGTTAGGAACCGGTATCTTGCTGGGAGGATGAGGTCTTGTGTAGGATTGTCCTCCCACGCATGATGCTGGGTATTCGTTGGTCGGCTCTATTAAAACACATAAGTTTGTAACGTCATTAGCTTGATATCATAACAAATCATAACTTTGATCTCTGACACTTTTGAGTAGAAACTCTTTATTAAGAAAAATAATCGGAACAACTAAAAGCCGAGTGTCAAGTTAATAGTAATATTAATCTTACAGAAAAATAAATACAATCTGACAAAATATTATTTGAAAAACCAAATATTGTTAGTGAAGCGCTTTCTTCCAAGTCTTAATCAATAATGGCTAACTAGAGACGTGTTTATTTTAGACTGGTGAAAATATAGTGAACAAAGAGCCACATAATACTAAGGAGTGTTTGTGAAAGGCTGACGTAAGGCCATATGTTATACTGAGACACATAATGAACAGTCATTATATCACTTTCAATTGCAAGTTTTCTCTGCGCTCTCAGTTTCATTTTAGATTGCCTAAGGCTAATATTTTTATAGCGCAAGAAAAGGAAAACATATTGAATACCATGTAATCAAACGTAGTACTAATCTACAATAATTATATATGTATACTATTATCAATAGAGAAAACTCTCAAAGGATCATAGATGAGAACCATGGAATAGGCCAAAGAGTGTGCGAAAATGATTAGACAAGAACATATGACAATGATAAAGTTGAAAAAAATTTAAAAAAAATGCATCACTGCAAAAACTGCATTACCTTTGAAAGATAGGATGTATACCTGAACTTAATAGTTTCAATTCTTTCTTGTACAAATTTTTATCTTTGCAGTTATGACACCACATGACAATAACTTTTTATTTGTCATTTTTTATGAATTATATGTAAAACATGTTTTTTTTAATGATTACAGACTGCCCAACAAAAATATATAAAAACCCAAAACCTCTTCATTCTAATTAAAATAAAATGCTTTTAGCAGAAAAATGATGGAACTAAGACTTAGCAAACATTTTAAAACTTCTTTCTTTTACAGATAATCATTGAAACTGTTAAAAACTCAGACATATGTTTTACCTTTTTTGATGGTCTGAGGTTTAAAAGGTGCAGTCGGTTGTGGTGTTGGTTTGGCAGTCATTGTGGTGTATCCTTGTGGTGCAACTGTGTTAGCGTTTTTAGGCGGTGCAGATATAGCCTTAGAACCAGTAATAGCAGCGAAAGCTTTATTTCCTCCTATTGCTGGTACAGGGGTACCTGCTTGAATTCTTACTGTGGGCAAGTCTCCGCCTTGGCTCTCCCTGTTACAAAACGGGAATCTATCAAAGCAAAAAGCATGCAACTTCCGCAATTATTTGTAGACTATAATTAAACACAGCAAGTCTGCCAGTCCACAATCACTTATGAATAGAATTAATTAAAATCATTAAATGAAGTTGAAGCAAATAATTCTATATTAAGAAACGAATGAAACAGCTAAATAAGACCAGAGTACACGAAAGCTTAAATATCCGGGTCCTTATAGATATCATAGCTATTGCTTCAAGAAAAGCTTAAAATTGATAACCCAAGTGCTTTAGGCTGATAGCGTAAAAGATTATGACAACTACATTATATCTCACTAAAACACAGACTATACACGTGTACAAAACATTGACAGGTGAGACTCTGCATAACATCTAATAGGTCTGTCTACACAGGATCTCTTGAGAACCTTGCAGTAGGTAATAAAATTGTAACTTTGATGAAAATAATTATTTGCTTCGTTCTATTTAGCAGCAGTTTATTTAAAACTTTTCAATTTTGCACAATTAGCCGAATTTATGTACGGAGTGCCAACCTTCACCATCAGAAATAGTTATGAATGGGGTTTGACTGCCGGCCTTGCAATCGTAAATCCACAACCCACCCATCTGTACCATTCTGATGCCCATGTAATCAGTCAAATATTAAAAGGCCTGAGTAGGGATATAGATGGCTATATCACTATATCACATTATCATACAAATGTTTGCCAAAGCTTCTACTCTCTTTCCTCGAACATTCAGTGTACTTAAGTGTACATTTCCAAAATTTGCAATTCTTCGTAAATGAAAAAGTAAAGGAATTAAATTTATTTAATAGCATAACTGACTTTATCTGTAAATTCATGACACGATCTATATGAAATGCTAGCGAAAACCCAAAAGATAACATAAAAATAATTTACATTTACTTTTTGTTATAGACACCAGTAATTAAGGTTTGAATAAAATTGCGCAACCAAAATTTTATTGTAAATACTCATGACAACCTACATCAAACAGATTCGTGATGAAGCATAACATTTGGATTAAAATTATATGAAATGGTAAAACATTCTGTGAGACCTTCCTCTGATTCAAATGTCAAAAATAATGTGCCATCTTCATTATTCACTTTATACTTTCATGCATTCAATGTATTTACGTGTCACCTTTTGCCTCTCTATCATCATCTTAGATAAATGTTGCTCTACCATCGACTATCCACATGCAAGTACTGTCAGTTTGTACACATGTTATCCATACATAGTACATAAAGCCATTATACTATAACTGTGTCTAGTTTTAGTAGTCAGTTGTGTCTAACTAGCTAAAGTAGTTAGACACTGGCGCTATGACTCATCACTATAAGTGAGAATTTAATGTAGTGCTTTTGTTATATATACAAGATTTATATAAAGGGTATCCACACATCACTATTGTTATACATATACATTTAGTTACTATTATTATTGTCTCCTTATATTATATTCATAAAGTCATATATTACAGTGAGATAAAATTTGTCAGACTGTTGTAATATGCGTATAAAAAGTGAACTCCAAATTTTTAAAGTTTTCGTGTTTTGGGCAGTTGGAGCAATTTGCAGCAAACCTCTAATGCAGCAAACCAACATATGTTAAACTTCCATCACTGGTTTGGCTATGGTAAACTGTAGCCAAACTTCACTGTCTTTTACAGTTTGGTATAATTGAGCTCTACGGTACATCCTTAGACCTATTAACTATTATGGTATAGTTAATAGGTCTATGCGTACACCAAAAAAGAAACAATGTTTGGCTTGTTGCCTGATTGATTTGTCAGAGCGTAGGATCTGGTATGAGGACAAACACCCACCCTGTAGGATGGCCATTCATCATAGGTGGCAGTTCTTCAAGCTCCCTCTATGCTCTATTGACGGGCCTTTCTAAAACAATGAATAACTCACCATGAGGATGAGGCCAATTATATTTTAGCGAATCAATATCGTTTTGTGTCTCTCTTTTCACTATTGTCTATTTCGTATAATAGATAAGATTAATTAGGTCCGAAATACATGTCAATGAATAAAACTCGCATTGTACAAACAAGCTAAACACATTGATGTTTACGTAACAGAATAATTCGTGATACAAAGTAAAGAAGTAAAAGCGTTCTTCACGTGTAGTAGGAGTCGTCTGTCTTTTGTATCAATGGAAGCTGTTATTTAGATTTGTTATTTAGAGCTAACAGCACCTTGTGAATTAGTGAATACAGTTCATCCATTTGCGTAGGCGGAACTTAACTAGGGTATGAGATTATAAAGAAAGTGATAAG
This sequence comes from Watersipora subatra, assembly GCF_963576615.1. Lineage (NCBI taxonomy): Eukaryota > Metazoa > Bryozoa > Gymnolaemata > Cheilostomatida > Watersiporidae > Watersipora > Watersipora subatra. The sequence continues at coordinate 56,217,153 of NC_088708.1, forward strand.
GCAGTCCAACTACTAATAAGGGTCCTGTCAGATAACTGCTTTACAAGCAATACCAGGTAATAACACTTGTTTGCTTTTGTGAAAGAGAATTGGCGATATGAAACGGAGAATAGAAAGTTAAATATTAGCAGGAGATAAGTACATCTGGCGATTTATGTAACAATAATTAGAATGCAAAAAGTATTGTTGGTAACATATGGTTATGAACATTGCATGATCTATTGTTCCCAGAGGAGTCATTGAAGCCTCACTGCTTCACCGCAAACATGCTGATCCGGTTACATAGAATCAGCGATATAACGTACACGCTAGGTTTTGTCTGTGGATTGCTTAACTTAAAAATACTTGTTAGCTGATCACCTAGAACAAGTTTGTCAACTGATTCATCTATTGGAATCATAGTTTGATTTGAATCATGTTGATCTATTTTTAAGTTTGTAAATTAAAGCCAACGTAGTAAAAGAACCAATGTTAGTTTAGGTTACTATACCATTGTAACTCCACAAACACTGGCAAGGTTTGACGTGTAGCTGACTGTACTCGAGGAAAGGCAGCATGTTGAGGTACTATGCAATAATAAATGGTTTGAAGCCTTTGCCAACTTTTACCGTGCCACCTTCGACATACAAAATTTAAATTTTTATCCTGTTTGGTAGCTTGTTAGAAAATACAAAAATTATAGAAAACCGAAGTCTAAATGATTTTGAAGCATGCCTTACTTCATGAATCTTATCGCTGCTATGAAATGTCTTAAATAAAATAATTTGAGTCATCATTCATTATTTATAACATAACTTCTTTCGTTTGTAAACTAAAGCTACGACGCTAACTTAGATGATAGGCGAAAGATTGTTTAGCCTATAATTACAAACACAGCTTGTAATTTGGTTGCAAAAAATTGTCGCTAAGCATTCACAAATTAATTCCTTGTTTAATATAAATGCTTACATAACAATATAAACATAACAATATGCATCAAATAAATTTGCAATGAAGCAAAAATTTTAGGGCTAAAATAATAACAATTGTAAAACTGTAAAAAGTTGGCTCAGCCATCTTACATACATTGTATGCTGAATACTGTTTTAGCCTAAGAGGAATGTAGAGTAGGCCTATAACTTCAAGTAACCGAGAACTTATGCTATATAACTATATAATAGTGTGGTCAGAGCTAGTGAGCTCGAAGTAATTTTGTTTAGAAATTAATAAAAGAAATCAGAAGAATAAGATTATTTCAAATAGAACGTTTTTTTTTGCGTTGAGCAGCTATAAAATGAAACATTATATGAGCAGTTATAGAAGTATACGATGATAGCTTTATAGTCTTACTTTATGTGCAGGTTGAAAATCAGTATCGATATAGTCCAAATAAAGCTTTGAAAGTTAGTAAATAGTTAACAAGCGACTTGTAGCGCCTGTTGTAGGGCTAGGCCTGTCCTGGTACTGGCTCGTAGCGGCTATTCATTGTTGTGATAACAGTACAATCCTTTTGTTAAGTAATTCACCTAAAATATAATCAAATTTACAAATATAAAGATTGTATCTCGAATTTGAAAATATTTTGTTTGTCTTCATCAAGTTTTCGTTAAATCTATTTACCGGTATATGCTGAATGGTGTGTCATCAAAAGGATATCACTGGTGTAAGCATAAGAAGCAAGTTGGATATTTGGAAGGTATTCCCAATCTTGAAACACAGTTGTTAGAACATTCTTATGGATGTGTTTAATAAAAATACAGGATTAGCTGTCAACGGTCCTAGTAAGTCAGTTGTTGGGAAAAAAACTAAAATCAGCAGCATTTACTTAGCGAAGCCAAGTTGATAAAATTTGTATTTTTAGTGTTCACAATAATAGATCATTTTGCGAAAATAATCATTTCAAGAAAGTGATAAAAATTTTGCAAAATCATGAAGTTCGACATTTTGAGCATTCTTTCACAAATTAGCTTTTTTCCGTTTCATATGGCAGAATAATACTGCAAGTAAAAAGGGTTTTAATTATTACACTAGAGATTAATGTAGTAGTTGCACTAGAACAACAACTGGAACTCAAGAACAAGAACTCAAGAACAACAAGAATTGGAACTTATATATACATGTACCTGCATACTCTGGAATGAGCCACCAAAATGAACTGGGCAAGCACTTTTATAAGTGAAGTTTCTTACCTGTTTGATGTGGCTTATCTGATTGTAAAAGGTAATCTGCCTAAGACAACTACCGGTAGGTGAGCTATTTCCAGTTGTCCACCCAGGGAAACGGCAAAGCACAGCCAAACCACTATTAGTTATAAACTACAACCACACGAGTGCCAGGGAAACAACAGGTGCTACAGGTTCATTCTCAGAATCTTAAGCTCCGCCTTCTTTGAACATTGATTGGTCAAAGGGAACAAATAAATATAATACCATTAAGGCAGCGCATAGCCAAGTCAGTATTCTTAAAACGAAACATTTATGTACATAACCAGTTCAAATTTGATTGTTGCTTGGAGACACAAAAACCTTATCAAAGAGTGCATTTAGGTTTCAATAGGACGTTTTAAGCAAAATTATCTCAATTGCACTCTCCTGACTGATGCACAGTTATGAGTTTTCTCAAGAACTCGAACAATGTAAGTAGCGTTTAACTATTTAACCGATCAAGTATCCAATACATAATATTGACATGTATCAACCTTCTATCCTTAGCCGAGTAGAGATAAGTGGACAAGGAGCAATTACACAAATACTTGTTAACAATATCGAGATTGTGTTACACGATAAACAGCCATAATGAGCGATAGAAAGCAAAAATAAAGTGAAATTGTCAACAGGGTCAAGAGTGGCAACCTGACGCTGCTTAATGCCAAGATGTCTGGGTCAGCTAAAGAGAGCCAGTGTATAAATGAAATAGATTTGCATAAGATTACGTCTGGTGATAGCGACTTTGGTATGTGGACATGTTGATTTAGTCAGATATCAGCAGCAGATAATCAATAGAGAAAAGACTTTTGCTAGCTCTTGTGTAATTATTTGCTTCAGAAATGTAATCTGTTGACAAAAGAGGCAGTAAATGATCTCTATAATTCTATTAATCTTACATTTGTAATAGGACTAATCTAGAACAATATTTATAATTAATATCATAATGTAACCATAGAATGATCCTTTCTAAAAGTCATAAAGTAAGCATTACTTATAATGACCTCTTTTAATCTAACAAGTTACCGTACTTTCTTATATCTATAAAGATATAAGTTATATCTAAATATATCTAATATATATAATACTAGCTGTACTAGCCGGCGTAGCCCGGGTAATAAAAAAGTATTTGGACAGAAAATTCATTTGTATTTAACATATAACAACATTTTTCATTGCTAGCTGGATGCCCGACGGTGCCTCGAGTATTTAAAATCAGCTTATAAACAATGAGGGGTAATTGTTACTCGCTATTACCTGCCACTTGCTATTAGCCTGGCACATTGCCAATGGCTAATTTGACTAAGCTTACTAATACATGTAGGAGCTAACCATTTGCTCTCACAATTGAGTACGCATAAAATTGCGGTACCGCTATCTATGCCGTTGCGCCATCACGCCACGTCATAACGGAGAGCGGTAGCATATTTGCTCCCGCATAACGACATATATTGCCTAGCAAATCTATCAACCTCGTCTAGCTTAGTTAGTAAGGTGTCAGTCTGACAAACAAGAGATACAGAGATTCTTTATTCCAAGATTTTAATAGCTATAGCTGAACACGCACGCATATACACATACACACAACCAACTCTGAGAAATATATGAAGTATTATATTAGTATATATTATATAAGATATACGACAGTATTAAATAAATAATATACATCTAATACTGTCATATATCTATAAAGTTTGATATCTTGAGTATTATTTCGCAAAGTAGCTTCGTTACATATGACAACATTATACCACACAAGTAAACTACATATGGCTTTATTTAATACACTGAAAGCGATTGCAGACTAGAACAGCAAAGAACATTCTAGATCACCCTAGAATTTAAAACTCAAAGACTTTGCAGGACTGAAACTTCTATGTATCTCTATATTTTGGAAGGAGCTAACAGAAATAAACCGAACTTGCGCTTTTATAAATTAACTAGATGAACGCCCTGCGTTGCACAGGTAATAAAAAATAGCTTATAAACATTACCTTACCCACTACATTACCTTTAAACTACATTACCCGCAACTGTTTATAAGCTGTTCTTATTAAAAGTCTAAATCCAGCTCATTTTTGTTCTATAACTAGACAGATGAACAGATAGACACTGAGATCTATATATAGATTAGACCAGGTTAGTCTCTGAGCATCATTATCCCCTGAATTGTCTAATCAATAAAGATATGTTATATATGACATTGAACAACAATTTAACCTTTCCTAAGGTCATAGCATCTTACACATAATTCTACCAAAGGTTCATATAGTTATTAGTAATAATGTAAGGGTTAAATAAGGTAGTTGTACTTTGCTGGTCTTCACCTAGCTAAGAGTGTTATAATAAAGCTCACCCCGCGCATACCTTGACTATAGACAAGTTAGTATACAATCGATCCTTGGTTGTTTATACTGGGCTATGTCTGGACATTGAAAAAAATGGACATGGAAAATTGAGTGCTATACCGTACTATATATTACTGGACATTAACCAGTGTGTACATATATATATATATATATATATATATATATATATATTTCTTGGCTCATGGTCTAGTTTGCTTCGAGTGGCTTGAACTGGTGATAATAATGTTCATAGCTATTTATACTGTCTCTTTGACATATTCCCAGGCTACAATATGGTACACTATGTATATAAAGTATAAATGATGGAATAAAATATGTTTATACTGTACCATATTTTACAGATTTACGAGTTACAATAAGGTGGTAACTTATTGTAATAAGGTTTAGTATAATATTAATAGCAGTAATAATAACAAACAAAAATTACAATGTAGTGCTCAGGTGCATGCCTTGCTCGCGTCATCTGTTGCACGAGCTACCTATCTATCAAAGCTGTCATTCTTTAAACAGGCACAGCAGCATCGAATAATCATCCAAACCCCAAACATTGTCCGGACAATTAAAATTCTGGGAAAGTGATTCCAAAGATGCGAAGTTTGACTTGATTAGTTGGCATGTAGATATTTTCACCTGTATTGATACTCCATAACAGTTATGAAGGTCATGCATTCAAATTATAGGCTTCACAAAGCCATGACTTTAAAAAAAACTAATATATATTAAAGGTTTGTATTTGAGTGTGTGTATGGCCTATCACCTTTTACAACTTTATGCGGGGTCAGCAGAAGTGAAAGCCCGATTTGAAGGTTTCATTTGCAAATAATAAATCTAAAACAGACAGCAATTTAGAGATTAAGGATGAATTCCTTAAAGAGCCTGAACAACTAATGATAGATCACAAATAGCAGAACCTTAACAATCTAGTCACCAGTGACAGGTCACCATATGCCCAGTCATAAGCACCAAAGCAAACTAGTCACTATTGTCAAAATACCTGTCATTTCACTTTAGCAAAGTAGCAAAACTATTTATTTGAATAAAATAACTTATGGATAGCAGCCGCAATAAATATGAATCAACAAATTATTTTTGAAAAATTTTTAGAAAATAGATTTATTGCATTAGAAATATTTTTTGCTCAATGCAATTTATGTGTGTGCAAAGTTGTCTTCTCTATTAAATTGTGGAAGCAACTACACTTTTTAGGTAGAAGTGTATCATACTAAACAGGTGCAAAATTTTAATGGGCTTTTTAGATGAGCTGAAAATGGCTGGATGTACATAGGACTTGAATCTTCATTATTTTAAATAAAGGCCAATAATTGAGCAGATGTAGAAGGGTTTCTTGTGAAGGGTAACAGATTATTGCAAACATTTGCTTTCTAAAATGAATAAAAAACCAGCTTCAATGAATAAAATCTTACTCAGATGATGACAATAATAAGGAGAAAAATGCTAAAACAGATAATCATACAGTGTCTTTCACATGCATAGCTGCCTAGATGACTCATACATGTTATGTGACGCTTACTCACCCTTATGATTGTATGAGCGAGTGGGATTATTCTGGCTATGTATTATACGTACCAATACACCGACAGTCCATTGCGTCGTAAGAAATTGTCAGATGTAATAGCTATGTGCACAAGTATTCCAAACATTTCAAGGCGGTTGATCAGCGCAGGTTTTAGAGTGTTGATTTGTAGTGAGTAGTAGTAGTAGTAGTAGTAGTAGTAGTAGTAGTAGTAGTAGTAGCAGTAGTAGTAGTAGTAGTAGTAGTAGTAGTAGTAGTAGCAGTAGTAGTAGTAGTAGTAGTAGTAGTAGTAGTAGTAGTAGTAGTAGTAGTAGTAGTAGTAGCAGTAGTAGTAGTAGTAGTAGTAGTAGTAGTAGTAGTAGTAGTAGTAGTAGTAGTAGTAGTAGTAGTAGTAGTAGTAGTAGTAGTAGATGAGTAGTAGTATGTAGTGAGTAATGCATTTTATTTTACCTCCAACCATGACTTCTGATGGAAGGACATGACGGCAGCACCAATAGTATAATTCTGGAGGAGAAACCTTTGAGCCATGGATAGGAGTTATACCATGCCATGCATTGTAAGACAACTCTGTGGGAATTCCACAGTCGACTTATAGATAACAAACTGTTTAAATGTTCATTTTTTTAAATTCAGCTGTACAGTGTTTTTAGTGACATGCAAGGAAAATTTTGATGATAAATGTTCACTTTGTGGGTGAACACAATGTTTGTAACATACCAATCGTTGTCGCCAAAAATCTTTTTTGCATGTGTAATAAGAAAATTGTAAAGCAGCCGTAAATTGTAAAGTGTGTTCACTTTCCCTTCAAATTCTCTTCCAAACAGGTATACATTTAGTTCAATATCAATTTCATGAAATCCATATCGATTTGAGATGCCTCTTCTATCACTACCTACTCATGCCTTCCATTGCAGCCAAGCCTTTACTGTGTGTGCTGTCAGCATCATTACAAGAGTACTAAGCCTTGGAAGTGAATCATTTTCAAGGTTCAACAGTTCTTTGACAGCTTCGCAATTATACATGTTTATGACCAATCATTTTGGTTTTCATCAAAATCATTGTGACAGTTTGTCAGCGTGACAATAATTGCTGTCATTTTGTTCCAATCAATGTTCTGTTGCCTGCTTTAGTTTCTGCCATCCTTTGCCATCTATCACAGCCAAACCCACGTTCTTCATATTCCTCTTGACGGTGTCATTTCATTATTGATATAGAACTCCCTGATTGGACTTTCCTTCTGACAACAGTTCTCAGGGCAGGGAAGTCATGTTCCATTCTCAACATGTCAGAGTCATCTCAAACCTTTTTGGGTAAACAATGTTCTAACCTCTACTAATTCACAAAACGGGTGAAAAAATCCACTAGCTACTTTTCCTTCAAAATTGCTTTGACCTTGACCGATTAATCAATAGTTACGATATAAATTTGCGAGCGAGGAATAGTTTGTGCCTGCAGTCATTTGGTAGACCCAAAACTACTGCATGTTACTATTCTAATAGATGTTGTTAAATTAACAGCTAATATTCTCAAATATTTCATAAAATGCAGCAAATGTAGTTGTAACACAATTCTAGCATTAAAGGTTGAATATGCTAAAAGATGCAGAACCGCTAAATATGTTGACATACAGTTTAGGCAAAAATACTTACACAAAATAAAATGTAAGTTAATAAACAAAAGATCTTCAGTACAAGTTTATTGTGCTCAAAAATGCCTAAAAATGATGGTGGAGGGTCAAATTTTAGAGGTAAGTTACTAAAGGGCAGCTGTGACCTACTGGGACCTAGTGACCTAGATTGCCTGACCTGCGAACAACGAGTTGAGGTTTAATTCGCAAAGGGTACTAGAGGTAACAGGAATGGCATCAAACCTTAAATTGCTCTCTTCAACAGAGCACATCTTCAGTCGCCAAGGTTTTTTTTTGCCACTGTACTCAGACATGTCCAGCCAAAATAACAAAGCCAATCTTTCTGCAACGATGCTCTTGAAAACATGCACAGCTTCTGCATGCGGTAAGCTAAGCAGATATAACACTCGATCTTGAAGGGATTACTGACAGGTGAAAAAGAATGAGTGGGTGAAAGTAAATTTTTATAGGCACAGTATATGCCTCCGTCAGCTTAGACAGGTGAAATTTGATATTCTACTATTATCTTTTAAGGCAGACACTAAAAACATTGCACACTTGCATAAAATTTAATAGTTTTCTACAACTCGTTACAAATTTCAAATGACAGCTCATTATACACAAGAAAAACATCATTAGAGAAAAGACCAGATTGCTTTAGATCAATAAGGTAACTAGCATTACTAAAACTCATTTGAAGATCTTGAATTGTAGTGGGTGAGAATAATCTGATTTTGTAAGAAACGCTCTCAAGTTCACAGACATGATTTCTGTCACGTGATTGGGCAATGAGCTGTGTCACGTGATTGGACAACGGGCTATTACATGATTGGGCAATGAGCTGTCACATGATTGGGCAATGAGCTGTGCCATGATTGAGGAATAAACTGTCACTCTGTCACGTGATTGGGTAATAAGCTGTCATGCACGATGCTCACCATTCAGCCTTTTCATGAATATTTTATTCTGGGAAGTCCTTACTCGTGAATCAAATGAAACGACGTCGAACACACCTTGCGACTATCTCTGTCTGATTAAAAGTTTTCTTAGATTAAACTGTCTGTCAGCCATGATATTGAGAAAGCATCGGAGTGGCATTTGTATGTTGAGTGTTTTATTGCTAAAAGTTAAAAGACTATCTACCATATTTACTCACAAGTGCTGCAAGATTATATTCGACCTCTATTAGTGTAATCTATATATATTTCTCAAAGTATGTCCGTATGTATGCATTCCAACTATAGCTATTAAAATCTTGAAATAAAGAATCCGACCGAAGAAGATTTGATCTCAGACCCGACCATTCCCAAGCCCTACCCAATAGGCCACAGAGAATGAGTCGATAGCTTGCCGATATAAGTCGCTATATGAGAGCACATACTCAATGGCTTTGTATACCACGCAGGGTGATTGAATAGGTAAGTGATTGTCATTAGTTAACTTACTAAAATTTTCCATTGGCAATCTGCCAGGCTAATAGCAAGTGGCAGGCAACTCTCATTACTTCTTATTGTTTCTAAGCTGATTTTTATAAGCTGATTTATAGACTGTTTATAAGCTGATTTTACAGCTAGTTAAAAATATAAATATTACATATACTAGTACCCTGGCAATCTCGTGCACTGCGACAGATCATCAGGTGAGCCGTTAAAACCTAGAGAATAACTAGGGGCACAATTATCCAGCAATGCCTAGTGTTGCTGACTGGTTTAGATGTTCACGCTTTGGGCTAGCAAGCCCAACATTGTGAGCTTAAACCTTGGGTGATGCAATCTTTCTTTCCAACTGCTCTCAGCCGAAACAGCTCCGAAACAGTTATTATTGAAAGTAAAGATTAATGGAATACTTGTAACTGGTTGACCGGTAAGGGTCAAGAACTAGTAGCAATAAACAAACTTCCTATTCCAGCTACTAATCTTACAGTATTCTATGCTAAAACTCATTTCTGAGTTAAAAATCTACATAATAGTTTATATCGGTATGTTAACAAAACCATTAAAAAGGAAACAAGGTCTTGCTATATGCAGAGTTCTTTTGGTCACAAAAGTGACTTTTGTATTTTTGTACTTAAAAGCTGTTGGCACAATTTGTGTAAAATATGACATACCTGAAGCCTCTAGAGCTATTTTTGCTGCTGCTGAAGACTATCAAAATAACAACCGACTTTCAAAGTTAGATTTGATAGATAAGAACTGGTTATTCCAAGGCATGTTCAGGACCTAACATAGACCAAGGCCTGTCATGTAACTTTTATACGAAAATAGGTAGCAGCAGTGACCATAACCGCTTTGATTTTGAGTGCAGTGACAAAACAAGAAACAGCTGTAAACAGCCACATGTTTATTCACTCTATTTTGGTAAGAGATCTAATGCAGATGATAAAGCGAAATATGACGAATGTACAGAAACACAAAGGCTGAATGATCTACATGGTTCCGCAAGAAGAGCCTATATTCACTAGTGCTGCATGACTAGCTTTCTAGTTAATACGAGTAAGCCAGAAATAGTTTTCTAGGAAATCTTGCAACAAAGATTTTTTAGTAAAAATAAGAATGAATGTCCTATTTTGTTAGGAACCAAATATTCAGTGCTTTACACAAGACTTTTAGTCATGTCTTTGTGCAGTAAACCAGGAAAGTTAAAACACAAAAACTAGCCAATGAGATAGTATGTTAGAAAAGGTTGGATTAACACTTTGTGGCTGCCTTTTTGTTGCAGTCATTAATTGTTTGTCATTTCTCATGTGTCATCATCAGCTTTCAGACCTCTTTTAATCAAATGGTTTTTCTCGTTCTATAATAGCTGCCAATAATAGATAATCTTTCACTCTTTCTCTTGCTACCTAATCAGTTGGTGAGGACAGTACTAACCAGCTGACAAAGATATCGTATCGCCTCTTCCAAGTTCACTTAATGTCAAGGCCACATTGGCTTTTATATAGTACATTTTATTTAACAGATACATGTAACTGTGAACCAGGCAGCAAATGTTTGATGCTTTGGTACTTTTACATTTGTAACAGCGCTCACCCTTATCAAGGGTGGCATCAAAGTGACAAAGCTTTTTTCCAGGCTGAAAAACTGGTGTGTGAAAAATGGGTTGGGTTTGCTTGATGAAATAAGGTCGTTATCGCATTGTAAGAACATAATTCTTCTTAAGTTATTATATTAGCACTTCCTTAAAAACTCCTACACCTGATACCTAACACCAAAACCTTGCCAATTTACATAATAGAACAGTGTTATGCAAGTAAAGCTTTTTCTTTCAATAACATTATTTACTTTACTATTTTTTTTTGTTTATTTTTTTGTCTTAATTTTACTTGAACAACATTGACCAGTAATAATAAAATTCATATCTTATTAGCTGTAAAATAGTTTGATTATTAAGGAAAGCTCCTTGGGTACATTGCGCTAACAGAAGACTTGCATGATGTCATAGTACGCAATGTTAACAAAATGGCTACAGTTGGTTTTGGAACAACTGGAATATTTTTTACACCGAGTCCTTCAACTATCTTCCATAGGCAGCAGTTACGATTATTAGTTCATGACAGCAGAAACAGACAACAGAGCTACCGAACCACCTTTAGTATTCGAGCCTTCAAACAAGGCCTTCAAGAGCAAAGAATTTGTGAGCGAGAGTTTTTCAACTCTCGACACAGAAATGAATGTCGCAGGTGAGCTAGCTAGACAGAATAATACAATTTATTTTATTACCATTATTATTATTTTATTACCATTTTATGCGCAGTGTTAATATTGCAGTTCTGAAACTTAGGTTAGTTTGAGCATTTTGACTTGTATGAGCTGTGTGAACGCTTTCTAAGCCTCTCTAACACGAAAAGGTGGATGAGTCAATGTGAAAGATATTTATGATATTCAAAATAGTAAAAGGTTTGTTTCTTCATAGCCAGCTTTCTCACCATACTCTGTTCAAACTCAGAAGAGAATTAAAAATAGACTAATTCATCATTATATTAACAACATTCTTTCATTTAACACCCTGAGCTATTTTTACAATAAATTGTTTATGTAAAATGTTTTGTCGGCACAGCCATTCCAAATTCAAAATCTACTAATATGATAAAAGTGTACTTTTAGGCACGATATTTGCTGTTGTAATAATGAGATAATTATCTGAAAATCTGTAACTACAAACATTTTAGCACTCATTTCAAGATCATCATTTTGGTTTGATTACAATAATTGAAACTATCAACTTGAACTTAGGCATTTGGAAATTAAGTAGAGAGAGAGGACGACTACACCTCAAAGAATTTCTACAGAAGCAAGTGTGTGTTATTAGCATATCATATAGGCTTTTCTAACAAAAACAACAACCTTACGATGACCTTAATAGCTGCAGTGTTTACCAGCATCTATATGAGGAGTTGTCCCACTAGAGCGATGAGGGTAGATAGCTAAGCTACTTCAAGGGAGAAATTGCAATTGTCCAACTGTTGGACTGTGATAGAACCTTATTCACCAGCAAATATAGTAGTATTAGCTTCCACATAGTAGTTTATAGCTTTCACATATAGCTATCACATAATAGTCTCCTAGCTGTAGGGCTGGCAATGCAATGCTGCAAGGCAATGGTAAGACAATGCAAGTCAGCTAGGACTGCTTGCTTTGGCTGACATTGATGATAAACTGGCAGCATTTAAGCAACTCCTCACTACCCAAGCATGATCAGTTGATGAGAAATAAACACAACTTACTTCCTGGAGTGAGAAGCATACTTAACAACTTCAAAATATTTAGAAAAAACTAGAGCGAGAGAGGCCAGTTTTATTACTTCTACTAGCTGTGCCTCCCGGCGTTGCTCAGGTGTTAAAAATCAGCTAATAAACTAAATAAGCTAGTAATTCTAGAAGCTAGTTAATAGGCGCTAGGCTTCTAATGGTGGTAGGCCATGACTTTGTGTCAGCATGTTGTCCAACTATAACAGCTATTCTAATAATAGCTATAGCCGGAATGACAGACAGATATACGACATACAGACATACTTTGAGAAATATATATATAGATTGGTGAGGTGAACAGAGCTTGAAATGTTCTAAGGTTCAAAGAAGGTTTATGCAAACCATATGAGTACACATATACGTGCGTATAATTACACATGTAGTGTGTGTATACCCATATGCATACATCTACATGTAGTGGTTGTAGTACTAGTAGGTTTACATGTACCCAATTATTCTAAGGCCTACATTGCGCACTGATTGGAATCTGCAATGGCACTCTACGCTATGCGATTCATGTATATACGAATGTTTTAAAAAATATGTTAGGCAATGGTTGTTGTCTCCACAAGATAAAGCTTGTTTCTGTAATTTCAATCAGGCTGCTTCATTTAGAAAAACACTTTCACAACATAAGACAGCTTAGAGTTTAAAAATTGTGGCTGACTTTTGCTTCTAATCTTAACTCAAAATGTATTTTTACTTTGCTGTTATGCATAACTAAATTTCTTTTTTTGTTTTTCAGAAAAAAAAGGAAAGCCGTCCAGTTTTTAATTTGTTTATTTGTGCTCTTGAATTTAAGCGATTTATATAATCTTATAGCAACTAAATGGGTTTGTGATTAACAGGAAAAAGAAAGAGCAGGCGGATCCATACAAAAGGTTGGCAAGAACAATTGAACCATTTGGATTTCTGGCACTTGTCGGAGGCTTTCTAACTTGCTGTTGCGGATACGTTGCGGAATGGGCCCGCACCTTTCCTTTAGGAGACATTACTGCGCATACAATACAGCTAAGAATCTGTGGAGTAAGTGCTTTGGTTGTTGCTATCATTTTGCTCTCCGCTAGCCACTTGCTATATTATAAAAACCAATACAAAAAGCCCAAGGAACGGCTCAACTATAAACGAGACGCAAAAGGCAAAGTACAGCAGGCGCCCAGAACCAGGAACTACCAGAACGATAGAAAGATACAACTGATTAAAACGGTCACGTCTGCCGACAGCACTTTCTGGCTCGGGATGCTACTTTGCGTGTTTAGCTTGCTATTGTTTTTCATTGGCTACATAAGTGAATGGGCAAATACATTCCCAATAAGACTTGAAAGTGGCTCGAGACAAGTGTGTGGAATCTTGGGAATAATTGGTCAAGTGCTTTCCATAATAATTATGTGGGCAGCTGACGCTATATCGACGTGGATTGAGACCAACGTTTTGATCATAGTCTTGCAACAAGACATAGCAACGGCAGAAGATTTGTTGATCAAGGAAAATGTGGGAAATGTTTTAAAGTTATCAAACGGAGAAATTAAAGAGGTAAAAGAACAATTTGACACTCATCTTCGTACCAGCCAGTTTCACGAGAACCAAATGGAAACAAAGAAGTTACTACAAAGCGTTGCGGCAGCCCTACAACATCACAGTTAACGACACTCGCCGAAGTGAACTCTATAACAAAGATCTCACTTGAGACAACTACTACCAGGGTTTTCAATGTCAAACAAACAAGGATGCAAAACTAGTAACTAAAATTCCATATTTCCACAAAAAGAACATCTTTATATGTAATATAAGATTATGTGTGTAATATATGATTATGTATATTCAACATGGCTGCATTGATACATCAAGTGTATAATATATATACGTCATACAAAATACATTGAAATTTCTAGATATAATATAACGAGAATATAGAAAAATGAGTAGAGTTAGTAAAATAGAGAGCACTCAGTGACTGCTGTGGGCTTCAAAGTCACCAGGCATCCCAACTCCGCCAATAGTATTACTCCTCTGAGTATAATCAACATCGTGGAACGGACGCCTAAAAATAGAAAAAACATCTCAGCTGACTTTGAGCGCCGTCAATAATGGCCAGTTGCATAACACTTTATTTTTCGATGTTTGGATCAATGACAGATAGAATATATTACACTTTTTAGCACTTTTAAATATCGCTCATGTCAAATTTTAAAAGATTTTATCATAAAGTATAGATAATTTTCTATTACTTGAGATTTTGTTTGTTGATTTGGGTGATTTGAGCGCCAGGAAGTTTCAAGATTAAAATCGATATAACTTGGTTGCAGTTAAAAAGCTCAAGAAAAAAAATTATCCAAAAATGACGTTAATAGTCGCACTTCCTGTTTGTACCTATCGTAGAGACCTTAGCTATTGTGTTCAAGTTCAAATTCAAGACATACATTTCATTTCGTATTTGCTTGTGAAGTTAGAATAAAACCTCAAGTATAGCCTCAGATCCATTGCTGTAAATGTTTAAAATTATTTAAAGGAAAGTTGGTTATAACTTGTCCTATTGTTTTCTCCTAAATGCTGTGTAAACATGTGTACCCGACGCTGATGAGTCTGTATATTTATCACTTATAAACAGGTTGCACGACTACTGGCATCATTTTAGGGAAAGCCTGAGCATGTGTTTTTCTTCCGAGCATTTTAACTGCGATGAAATTTTATGGATTTTGATATTAAAACATTCTGACAGTCGGATCACCTGAAATAACAAACAAAATTGCAAATGATATTAAAATATCTATACTTTCTGATAAACTCTTTTAAAATTTGATGCGAGTGACCCTTTAAACAGAAAGAGTTACAAACTATACAATGAAACATTTAAGTTTACAGTGTCTAAAATAAGCAATAAAAAAAGAAGAGAAAGACATGAATAAACTCACTGTATACTCAGAGTTTGGCTGGCATACGGGGTGGCATCGACGGAGCCCCTGTTCAAAGTGTCTAGACCCAAATGGGATGAGCTTTCATTACTATCTCGGCGCGTTAGGTTAGGACCAGAGAACATAAAGCCTCCTTCCTTTTCTTTATCACGAGTAGGAGCCTTTGCCTTCTTACGTAGAAACAATATCTAAAAAGAGCATCATACAATTGCTGACATTCGGTATGACGACAGCAAAGCAAACAGCCCAATGCCCATACAAATATTCGATATGGCATCAAATGGCCTTTCACTAGCAACTTAAATCTAAACAAACCCAACAAAAACACCTGAGTATGCTGTGAACAGATACCATAACGAATATAAACAAAAACTGTTCTAGCGAGCTCCTTAATTGCAGTGAATAATAAATTACCTACAGAGATTTGTATTTTCAAGAGCGAGATTTGATCATTTATAAAATCAACTATATATATGAGCAATCTTTATTGTGGGAATCAATAGTCATATTTCACAACATGTGCTCTTTTCGAGAGAAGACTCTGGATGTCTCACAGCCATAATTCTGCTGCCTGTTTATGTCAACAAGTAGCCTTATAAGAGATGCATAGCGACAGTCAAGTTTAGTGAGACACGAGAGAGACTGAATGCTTTTGCACTGCTGGTTATTTGTAAACAGAGTGTCAGAGTTAATACGGCGTTAATCTGTTTCAATATTCGCATCGCATGTCAAAACCCTTCTAAGTTGGAGCAAACATTGTATTTTGTTAAATAGTTCACAAAGCTACAATCGAAAAACCACAATAAATACTTCAAGTAATTTTTACTATAACAGGAGCTATCCATCCATCCGACGCCACGATTGGAGATGAGAGAAAAAGGTTTTGTCAGACAAGGTTTGAGCTCACAACTTTTAACTAGACGCACCCATGTTCTCACACCTGGGCCAATTCACCACCAGTGTCAATAGTTCACCACCACTATCACCACCACCATCACCACCGCCATCAGTATAATAGAGCAAGTGGTTTTTCTCTGTGCTATATCGGCACACCTATCATGGCATATCAGGCTGCCAGGGTACTAGTTACATATAATGTTAACAGTTTAGTATATGAAACTACACGTAAAAATTCAATTTTTGTAAGAAAGTACAAGTAATTAGTACGAAGTTTTTACTATTACTTCATCTGAGTAACTCATGGACTACCACTGAACCTACTTTGCTCATCAGTAGTAAATTGAAATATGCTCTGTAACTTACTTACTTTAACTTACGCTAAATATGGTGTCAATTCACTTAGTATATAAGTGTATATTTTTAATTATGTCTGTTCAAATTTTAATTTTACAAGCTTTTTACTTTTCTTTGCAAAACTGAATTATTCGATAAATTTTGGTTGTTATATAATGGAAATCATTTTGTATGTTGTAACAAATATTTGCTCATATTTTAAGACATATACCAAGAATAATATAATAATAATAAGAATAACATACCAAGCAGTTCGTATGTAAAAGTGATCATAAGCCCAGCTTTAGCTGTATATCATATTTCTAACACCTTTTGTAAAAAAACAAAATTTCTGTTCTAAATTCTATTAAACTTTAGGTCATAGACTGACCTGTAGAATTATGAAAATACTACCCTGGTAGTCTAGTGTGCCGTAAGAAATCATCAGGTATAATAACTATACATACAAGTATTCTATAATTTTACTAAGAGTCGATTGGCACCATTGTTAGAGTGTCAGTCTACCATGCTGAAAGTCATGGGTTTGAACAATGCAGTGCAATGTTTTTTTCCAAACCTAAAACCGTGAATTCCTCAGATGGGCATGGCTTGTATTATAGTAAATACTACTACCCTGGCAGTCCAAGGCACTATGAGAGATCATCAGTTGGGATAAGTAACTGCAAATTATTCCAAAATGCAGCAGGTGGTGGATTGTTGGTCTACCAAATCAAAAGTTGAGAGTTTGAATCCTATTGAAAGAAGTCCATTTTTCTAAATTGTAAGTGTAGATTCAAACAAACTGACAGACATGACTTTGTTATAGCGAGGCCTAGCCGAATGCTCGGCGTTGCATGGGTGTTAAAAAACTGCTTATAAACAGTGGCAGGCAATGTAGTCGCTATTGGCTAGTTTGGGTAAGCTTGAACCCAAATTGCTAAACTTATTAATAAGAGCTGCGAGGGCAAGATTTAATGAGGTTGCGTGTAATGCTGAGTCGCTATGTATATTTTAACCCCGATAATGACTCATATCGCCCAATGAGTTCATTCTGTGCAGCTAAATGGGTTAGTTTGTCACCTTGTGAACTTGAAGTTCTGAGATCAAATCTACTCGGATGTGAATTTTTCATTGCTAGATTCTAATCGCTATAACTGAAAAAACATTTTTTGCGACCAGACGATGACAAACTTTGAGATTTGTATATATAGATATATGATGCCAAACTTACCCCTATTATAATTACAATGATGACCACAAGTCCAACAGATACTCCGATGATTACATATCCGCCCCAGCATAACTTGCCGTCACCTTTCGAAATTATTTGAAAATTGATGGCACTGCAACCAGATTCAGGAAGGTTGAAATAATACTCTTTAGAACTCAGTGCAGTATTTCTAGGCCCAAATGTACCTTCAACCTCAGCATTTTTCCACGTGTCTTCTGCAAATCAACAAGAAAAGTTCGTTATTTTCGTTTAGGTTTGACAACAGCAAGGTGAAATGTAAGTTCTAGCCAGAGACATCTTTAGGTTTAGTATCAGATACTGTGGGTACCTGATGCTAAACATGAGTATAAGCAAAGAATCCAAAGCCAGAGAGATATGATATCACGGAGCACAGGGGAATTACAAGCAGCCATGGCTATTTATACCACTTCGTTTCACACTATATAGCGGATACATCAGGAAAGTTGGCAGCTGTCAAACTTTCCCAATAGTTTGCTGAGCATCCCTGACAGCCTGTGCAATGTGTACAATTTTGGCGATGGTGATTGGCTGTCGCGGATTGCTTGATTTATATTTCTTTCATGATAGTTGCTGTGGGACTAGCATTTCATCGTTTCCATGATGGCATTGTATAATATAATATATATATAATATATAATATTGTCTAATGAGAATGCTATACCGCGGACTATTCTCCGCTATAGCATGAACTATTCACTGATGTAAACGCGAATAGGTTTGTGATAGTGTGAACATCGTTATTACAGGCGATCACCGAAGTATTGTGCGATCAACACCGACAGACGGCGATATAGTGTGAACCAGCCTTTAGCTGACAAAAGGTTTCAAAAGTTAAAACCTTTTGTGAGGTTACAATTTAAAGGTTATCGGTAGCATTTCCTCGTAGTATAACACCGACAGAGCTAGACGATATGCAGATAATCATATACAAACGTACATAGTAAACGCTCCTAACCTCTAGTAAGATTATTCATAGACTATCATAGAAACACAGACCTTAAATTAGTTGTGCTATGCTAATTGACAGAGTGAAAAAATTATTGCTCATGACCAATGAGATATAGCCTTGATAAACACTGTCTGATGGTGCTAAATAGTAAAGATTGGTTGATCTAAGTGGAACTACAGCACTTATTCATCAAATTTTCATGCTTCGAATGTGTTCAGAGTTGCTTCCCCTCCGAACACATTCCGAGTGTTACCTGAATGTTTCCACGACATTTCACTTCGCTAAATGCGTGTGAAGGCATTCTCTGTGACACTATTTGACATCATAGAATAGCTCGCTGTTGATGGATCTGAATCGATAATACTCGGCTAAGCTCTCCCAAGTGGAGGTAACGAAATTTCAGCAAAACAACTACACGGGCCTCCTACGAAAACATTCTACCGCTGCTCACTACTGTTTCTGCTTGATTTTTTTGCCTTTACATTTACTTTTAATAATAATATTAATGTAATATCAATATTAAAGTACTAAATTATAGTAATTTAATATTGAGATAAATTATTATTAATTTATGCCTCGAAATAATTAATTTTTGGTGCAAATAGTTGACTGCATGAATTAAAAAGTGACTGTGACCCGAAAGCCAGTCTATTTTAAAGTTTTGTGTTGAGGGACACATCGTAAACCTTGGAAAACTAAGTAGTGCAACTCCGATTAGTTGAAATAGTAGGATGCAAATCCATCGGAAGCCGCATGGAAACACAGTGATTAAGGGAGTGACTAAAATAGTTTGTTACAGATGAAGGTATCAGGGTGAGAGTAATAAATATAAGTGAGTTCTTAGTTGGATGAGTGAAGGTGGATCAGTTAGTCACTGAGATGTGACTAGTTGAGTGAAAAGGTGAGCTAGTAGGTAACTAGAAGAGTTGGAGAGTCATTGATTGTGGGTGAGTGATAGTTTGAATTAGTGAGTTCTGACTCCTAAATTAACTTCAAATTTAGGAGTCAGAAGATCAAGATCCGGCCTCAGCAGGCCATAGGCTGAGGGACGAGAGAACAAAAAGGTGAAGAGAGTGAAAGGGTGGTTGACTGAATATATGTAAAACTCACCGAGAGACTTGAATGCAACAACATATGCAGGATAATCTTCCCCAATTCTCTTGGGATTGTCTTTATCACGTCGAAAGAGACTCGTTGCAAAACCATAGAGTACTCCTGTTAGACGATGTAATAACATTTATTAAGCAAATTTAATAGCTACACCTACAATGTAAATCTGTTTATAGCTACACCTACAATGTAAGTCTGTTTATAGCTACACCTACAATGTAAATCTGTTTATAGCTACACCTACAATGTAAGTCTGTTTATAGCTACACCTACAATAGAAGTCTGTTTATAGCTACACCTACAATGTAAGTCTGTTTATAGCTACACCTACAATAGAAGTCTGTTTATAGCTACACCTACAATGTAAGTCTGTTTATAGCTACACCTACAATAGAAGTCTGTTTATAGCTACACCTACAATAGAAGTCTGTTTATAGCTACACCTACAATGTAAATCTGTTTATAGCTACACCTACAATGTAAGTCTGTTTATAGCTACACCTACAATGGAAGTCTGTTTATAGCTACACCTACAATGTAAGTCTGTTTATAGCTACACCTACAATAGAAGTCTGTTTATAGCTACACCTACAATAGAAGTCTGTTTATAGCTACACTTACAATGGAAGTCTGTTTATAGCTACATCTACAATGTAAGTCTGTTTATAGCTACACCTACAATAGAAGTCTGTTTAAAGATCAGCTTCATCAGAGTAGTAACTATTTTTCTAAAAATCTACCTAGTTTATTTTTTGCTAAAACATAAGCTTTTTGCTACATTGCTAGCATTAAAAGAATAGAGTTATTTAACAATTAACAATAACCAAATTTACCTAATTCAGCATTTGTAAAAAGACTAAAAATTCATCAAATCTTATATTCAAGAAAAGATTCATAAACTATTGTTTTAATATATATTATTAAATTTATATTAGCCTACAAAGATGACAATTCCTGAAATCTTGGCAATATTCCTTTTCAAAGCTCAACCCTAAAAAGATCTGGCACAAAATGCTTCCTTACAGCACTTACCTCACTTGCCATACTTACCTCACTTACCTCACTTACCTCACCCTCCACACTCACCATACTTACCGCACTTACCACACTTACCTCACCCTCCACACTCACCATACTTACCACACTTATCACACTTACTATATATATATATTTACCACATTCACTACTCTTACCTCGCTTGCCACACTTACCATAGTTATCTCACTTACCACACATACCATACTAACCACACTTACCATACTTACCTCTTACTAAATAACGAGATAGGATTAATTTCATCTATATTACAGGCAATAAATACAATGATAGACCAGAAACTGTTTGAAAAAGTTGAAATTCGAGACTTACTGGATGTGTTCAAAGGTGGTGTTCTTATGGCCCTGCCATAAGATTCAACGACCTCAGTATCAGTCACAGGAGCTGTCTTCAATTGGAGAGTAGAGTCCTCAATTCCGATCATAGAGTTTAAGGTATCGGCTTGAAATTGATAGCCCAGTGGTACCAACATTCGAAAGTATTTTGAATCTTCGACTCCAGCAAGCTCAAAATTAGCCTCATTCAGTGCATCTTGTAAGATCTTAGCATTATTCGCTGTTGTTTTTGCTTCATCATATTTCGCTTGGCTAAAAAGGCAGTCAAACGCGAATGATTGATTACTTCAGTTATTCCATCACTAAACGATTAGCAGAATACCGTACCTTAGGTAGAATAAGATATGCCGAATGAGAAATGAGAGAACCTGTCATTGCGCAAATTACTGTTGAGCTGCTTTGCATATGAGAAAAGCTATTCTTATTGTCTTTCATCAAAGTGTAATATATTGAAATTTATACCAAGTAACCTGGAGTAGCTGTATTTTACAATAAAACAATTGCAAACGAACAATAAACAGCCAGTGTAGCCTGTTGAACTGAAACTGCAAAACAACAAATAGTAACTACAAATAGTAACTACAAAGAGTTAGATTCCTAAGGCTAAAAACTACCATGTTTAGCAAAAAAATTGAAGCAGAACTACCATCATCTGTGAAATAACCAACAAATGTCTACGCGATGTTATGTAAATGAAGTCTCGGGTATTCATTGATAAACCCTCCGACAAAAGTCAGCAAGAGATAAAAGCTTAGAGCAGCCTAATGTTGCACACGTTGCAATTGTCGCACACGTGGACAAATGTGAAAAATGCTTTTAAACTTTGAAGCTTTGAGGTGAACAGGGAAGTGCTGCCGTATAAAATTGCTGCGCTGTTGGTTTTACAGATTCTGTGTACTTTGACAGGAAGGTTTAAACTTAGCCTTGATTCTTGCTCTACGGTTGACTATGCGAAAATAATACTTGTTGCAATACAATGCTGGGAACATATGCGGCTGATAACTCACAGGTTGTAAATAGAACTGAGCTTGGTCTACAAGCAATATAACAACCGACCACTGATTATTTCTTTTTAGTATTTCACAAATAATAAGATGACTGCATAAAATAGCCCTTCATCAATTATTTATGTATTTATTCATCATGTAGTATTTATCCTTTTACACATATTGCAAACATCGTTTTCTATTCCGTGACACCGTTATACGTTTCAGTTTATGAACTTTTTGTTGCTACAACCTACAATTCACTATCCAGACTCCTCTGCAATACTTTTAGATTATCAACTTTTGAAACACGTCTTCTCATTTTGTCTTGGTATGTAGCGAAAAACATAATTTTGTTAATAATTACTAATGCCCTCAAAAAGTTATATAAGCATACATCATGGCTACTCACACACACGACTCTAAACCCATTGCCTTGAGTAGACACACTAAAAGATCAATCATACCATGTTTATCCCATAAATGTTGGTTATATACTGGTTGTTGGGTTTAAACTAAGTTTAAGCAAGGTTTTTTTCCTTTCATTTGATGTAAAAAGGGCTACTGCATTCGGAAATTTTTGAAAACACAAAAAATGAGTTTGCCACCATTAGAACTACGCAAAGAGAAGAAAAAAACAGAAAATTATTTTCAAAGATCCGTCAACTTGCAGGTATAAACAATGATGCCATAGACATTGTATGACATACACTTCAACACAATGCATAAGTTTTATATCACACGTTTACTGAGAGACAAGTTTTATCGCTAATGTATAGTCTCTAGCTACAAGGATACTAAGTATTCATCGGTGGACTACTAGCCACTAGCATTACCACTAGCCACTAGCATTACTACTAGTGACTAGCATTACTACTAGTCACTAGCATTACTACTAGTCACTAACATTACTACTAGCCACTAGCATTACTACTAGTCATAACGTTACTACTAGCCACTAACATTACTACTAGCCACTAGCATTACTACTAGTCATAACGTTACTACTAGCCACTAGCATTACTACCTTTAAAATGCTTACATCAACTCCTCTGTTCCCTTGACAACATCTTGATAAAGACTCAAAAGCACATCATAATCATCATTTTCCCTGCTCAGGGCTGTTCTGGCTCGTTTCAGAGCATCTTTAATCTCTCCTACGGAAAGGCTGTTCCTTATCCTCTGCACCGCTGCAGCCGTCCAGTAAAAAGCTCTACTAACCAATGCCAAATCATTCGTGCTTTCATTAAGTGCTCTGCTCCAGTCTTCATCAAATTTCAGTTTATCAGCCTTCAAAAGAAGATGAAAGGAAGTCACAGAATATTTAGAAAACAACGAAAAGGTGCTGAGCTCATTTTAGTACTAGCAACAGTAAAGAGGTATTTCAGTTCAGGCTGGAGTAGATGTATATCCAAGGCCTCTTAAATCAAACGGCATACTGAACAGACATCCTATATGTAAATCGAAACTACACAAAACCAGTGAGCTCTAGTCAATTTGGTACGGAAAGTTGATGTTCAAGTACCATGCAAGGGATTGACCTGTGAATCATACGAGCCTTTGTTTGTCACTATGACCTAATCTCACCAGCTCCTTGAAAACATTAATACTATTGAAGACAAACGGCAAACGATTATTATTGTATCATATTTACTTGACAAGTAAAACAGTTTTCCATTTTACTCTTTGGTAAACAGGACAGTGGGCAAAAATAAACAAACCTTAACATTTTAACGAGACATTTTTCTTGAATTTATGTACAACAATCTCTGTATCAGCCGCGGGACAAAACCACAAGGAACCAACGAAATAGCTACTAATGCAAATTGAACGCATATTTCTGCATTAACCACTGACCAATCACTTACATAGGGGCTATAAATGTAGTCATATGTAGAAAAGTAGGCGTTGGCAATCATACGAAGTCTTGTCATTGTCCAAACTTCCTCGTCTCTCATCAGCATGGTCTCATACAATCTGCTATCAGCGACATCGAATAGAGCCAACTGAAACAAACCAAGGCTAGAATCAAGAACTTAGTGTTACTGCATAAAAACTTAGTGTTAGCATCTATTAAAACCTTACAACGGTCAATGGTTAGCTTTGTAGACTCCTACAGCTGAACCTGCACTCTACATTGAACACATAGCTCAAGACACCAATAGTATGAGCGCCAATTGTCTGAAACAAAAGTGTGTAACATTTCAAGTTCTTTTGGTGTTTTGTTAAAAATGGTATCTTTAGACCTTTTAGAGAAAACTAACATCAAAAAATGGTTTCACATTCTTAGAGATATTGACTATAAAACATCTACAAACCAGAATAAAGATTGAACGTTCAACCTACATAAGCGTATTTATGTATTCATAACAACAGAATACTGTACAGCATGAAAAGCATTTTTGTTATCAGTTAGGCAATACAGCCTTGAACATTGCCATACTCTAGGTTGTTTGTATCGTTTTGTTATTGTAAAATCATTGTAAATTGTAAAATTATGAGCAATTTCTTTAAAATTAGGAATCTTGTTACATGAACAGCGGAAGGATGAACAGCGGAAGGGCGAACAACAGACATGAAATAAAATACCTGTAATTCAAAGAAGTGTAGTCGCTCATATTCATCAATTCTGAGCAATGCTTTGCTCGTGTACATTTCCTCTAGTCCATTTACTATAATATAATCATCATCGTCATCTCTGAACAAAAACTCTCGGTCATCAGGGTGAGTGTTTCTGAAGAGAAAGTTCTTTTGGTTTTCTAAGAGCAGTCTTCCAAACTGCCATTGCGCATAATATGCATTGATATCAGTACAATCAGCGATGATTGGCCAGGCGCCCTGAATTCCAAGACCTTGATAAATATACGCTGCCTTTATAGCCGCTCTTTGACTTTCACCAGAAATGCGATTTTTTTCAATTGTGTACGGATTGAGGTTGTGGGTAAGCAGATGTAAAGCGAAAACGTTTTCGTCTGTCTCCGCTAGATCACTCAAAAGCTGGTAAGTGTTGCGCTTCAATAAGTTCGCATTCCCTTCAATAACTTTAAGGATGTTATCCTTATAGCCTTGATAGTCGATGAATACTTGAATCATGGCTTCCAAACCTTCCGCCAGAGTCTCACCATTTTGGAATGCCGCAAGAGCTTGAACAAGCAGCTGTTCTTGAAGTGATAATTTGACCTCAAAATCAGGAGCAACCAAAATTTCATTCATATGCGTTTTGTAGCTTACTCCATTCTCATCGTTCATACCATAGCCCATATCATCATTGGCAAGCATTTTTCCAACGTACGCCAAATAGAATTCTGGGTCGATACTAGTAGCGTTGTTGAACATAGATTTAGCTAGCGTGTACCATCCAGTTTCCATTGCCTTCCATCCGAGAGCGAAGTAGGGGTGAGCGTATTCACCATCTAGGAAGAGAGAGAGAGAGAGAGATTTTTAGAAATCATCTTAAGATCTTCCTAGGCACTAGCGAGTCGTAAGAAGCTACCTTTTGTTACATAACAACTCAAAGACAACCATGAAAGCTTGAACCAGAAACTGACCTTTCAACTGGTTTACACTTATCAGCTCAGACTTATCTCTTGACTGTTGATTACACACAAAAAACAGCATATATATTTACATGAAGGATGAAGAACTATTTTTGTTGTCTATGATATATACCACTGTCAATTCAAGATAACATCACCTTTAAAGATAAACTTACACAAGGTTTTAGTTGATTTTATCAGAAAGTATCGGTATTTCTCTATCATTTGTGATTGTTTTTGATGTCTGGAGTGATCCGACTGCCAGGATTTCATGATTAAACTCAATGAAACTTGATCCCAATTAAAACGATCAAAAGGAAAATACGTGCAAAATGATGTCACTAGCTGTTATCGTTGCGATAGTTGATAAGTTATTGTGTTCAAGTTGCAGGGATACACGTCTTTATTCTGTCGGTCGTTCTCCAACTATAGACGACATAATCACACTTTTGCTTGATCTAAGCATTTTAATCGTGATAAGGTTTTATAGATTTTAATTTTGAAGCATCCTGTCAGTCAGATCACCTCAAACATCAAACACAATCACAAATGGTAGAAAAATATCGATACTTTTTGATAGAATCAACTATAATTTTATGTAAGTTTATCTTTAAAAACTGGAAACAGTAGAAATGTGTTAATAATCCACTACTTACTAATACATCCAAATACTTACTAGTAACATTGCATGGTATGGGGAACTCTTCTCTTTTGTAAATAGTGTAATGCACAGAGGCGGGGTTATCTCCCACGTATAGAGGATGAGTAGTAGTAGGATCGTCGTTAAACAAAAGTCCGGTTGTTTCATAAAGTGCGCACTTGCCACCGTCAGCCACAAAAAAATCGCAATCGCGACAGACAAAGTCCTTTTCTGTGATGCATGCCATAACACAGCCTTCAGCCAAAACAACTCCATTCTCTATGGTTCGCTGGGCCTGAGCATCACGGTATGCGGCCCTCTGAACAACTCGCACCCAACTTAACTGGTATCTCCGATTTTCAGTCGTGTAATTCACTTTAAAGTTGTACTCATCAGTAAAAGCGTTGCTGATCTCAATATCGTCACAGTTGGTAACTGTAAATAAGAATACACAGTAAATTCATTAGAAAATAAGTTACAATCATATTGAACCCTCTCCAACAGCGACATCTTGTGTAAAGAGACAGACAAGCATCCTTATAAGAGCCCGTCATGGGCTACTTTCGACATACATTCTAGGGTCCTCTAAATTGGTCACAATTAATGCATAGTTTTTCTTTCATAAAGAGTTTTGCATAATAGTAAAATTTGGCCTAAGCTCAAATTCATGTTTCAAAGTTTCGAAAAGCACCATCAAGTTTTTTCCAGACTCAACGAGTTTTTATTCAGCTAGTTATAAAAGGTCCACAGATAACAACAAAAACATACACTTGGTATAAAAGGACTGACACATTATAAAAACTTACATATAAAATGAACTTACATATGATATGTACTCACATATGATATGAACTCACATGCGATATAGAATGAACTTACATGTGATATAAAATGAACTTACACATGATATGAAAGAACTTACATGTTCCGAGACTGACTGGGTGTTCAAAGTAAATGCTGTCTCCAAGAATCTCTTTATCATCCCAAAGACTTTGAGCCTGTGCTATGGAGAACTCAATATTGCTCTGTTGCCCATAGCTATCAGCATTGGAGCCTCCAATAATGAAACATGATATGAAAAATATAGTAACATAGCCTTTTAGCTTTAGCATAATTTGAACTTCGACAGATATTCAAGATGGTGGAGTTCTGAAACTACATGTACAATAGGTACGGACTACCGTAGCTACTAGTGTACCAATGTATCACCGAAGGAAATGCTCTGAACGTTCTCTCACCCAGATCAGCGAATATAAATCATAAAAAGGGCGGATGAAATTTCACCATTAGACAAAAATTACCATCAACTCAGTGTGCTCGCACTTTTTATGCTAAAAGGAGCACTTGCACCCATAGAGCCTCTTCAGCGAGGCTAACTAGATATAATAGCAATGCCAAATTGTTGTGGTTAATGTACCGACCCGGGGGTTGGATCCACCACTGGCGGCCAAGCTAGTAGAGCGAGACGTGGAATGATGAATGTTAATCAGACCGGAGTTATAGGCAAGTGTTTGGTACCACTTGCTCAATAATATCGTCAAGGAAGTGTCCTGTTAAAAAAATGGTTTCTGTCACATTGGTTTCATTCCAAAAATGATGACGTTCTTTATACATCAGACCATCAGTGAGATTGATGATAGATGAGCATTCATCAGATGAATGAATAAGGCTTGATATGAAGTTGGTAGGGTTGGCTGAAGTGATAATCATACTAGTGTTACTCTACTTATGTATTTAGTTTTCAACAAGCCAACATTTTATAAGAAGTCTATAAAGAGTTTCAGACAGAAACATTTTCCCATGGCTAACCGCAGATAATCATGGCACTACTTACGAGTAATGAGTGCAACGTCACACCACGCGTATCATATTATCCTTAATTGCCAGAGTAATATATCAATAGTGGCCCAATAGTTAGAGACTCATTAGCATGCCTAAGACTAGGGAATGTAGATGTCACCTCATGTGAAACTTTATTATCTAGCAATCCTCGTGTGAATCACATTTAATGACATAAAATATCACTCTCATGAATAATAACTATATGATATATATCTTAGATGGCATGAAAGTTGAATTCCCTTGTTTATCATGTTACATTGAATATTCGCTATTGTATGATACACATCTATAGGTGTCAGGGAATCCGGGAATCAAATTTGGTGTGTCGCAGATTGTCTCTAGGGCTAGTGCAACATATTATCTCTGTCACAGCAACTTACCCTAAGAAGTAGAGTGCTCCAAGTGGTTGAAGAGATGACAGTATATTAATAAAAGTTCATTTCAACTCTCAGTTTAAGTGTTGTTAAGAATTCATTTTTAAAGTTGATTACGGTATATGATGTCAATAAGACCAACTTTATGCTATAAAAATTGGCCATAAATAGATGAAGCAGGTGAACAGCTGGCTAGAGGTGTGGGTTGAGTTTCATATACCAATACTGGTAGTTGACCATCTTTACGCCATAGCAGCAATATAATTAGAGTTTAGAGGGTGTGCGGCTGGGTGGAGGTACCAGGTACTATTAAATGACTCTCTTTGAAACACCAATCAGAGTGAAAAAGAACTAAGAAAACTGTTCTACTAGTTCGAAATACATTTTTTAAGTTACAAAAAGCAACAATACTTGTGTGCGACGCATCTCAAGGTACCTTTCAGCTAGTAATAACTGAAGCTTTCCTGCTGGCCTATTGAGAACCAAAACAGGAAGCAGTAAACAATTTATTCTGGAATTATTGATGAGTGACCTCAATGGCAATACATGGTATGGCATTATTCTCTTTGAAGTTGTTTCCTCACGGGTGAGAATATTGATGTTCTTTTCATCACACCATCCAGCGAGCACCTGTCTGTACCAAAATTACCGTGTCGACTAACATGCTTATTTGTCCCATGTATTACTTACATGTATATCTGCTTTAAAAAGCTAAAAAGATACAGACTAAAAGTACATCTTTGTAATTCACCACAGCACAATGCGTTTATTAGAGCTATACCAAGCTATGGCATTGCTATCTGTTCACTCTTTGGGCCTTATTAACCCTTGCACCTGAACACCTTCAACAATTAGAGAATAGTGAAAAGTGGAGCATCTAGAGTCACTATTCCAAGCGCATGTGCAAGTACATAAACCTCAGCTGGGTTCAGACTAGATGTAGCACATTCATAAGTCGTACTAGTTAATTTAATTTCATTAGGAAAATATAATCATAACTGAAAAATGGCAACAGGGAATTATTTTTAAACAACTATTCCTGTTATGACATTGAATAAATTTTTAAGTTAAAACAATAATTTTAAAAGTAAATCATCAAAGCCAATGACTATACCATTTAATAAATATAGCTTTTGGACTGACAAACAATATAAATTTTATATAACAAACATCATTACATGATCACTGACATAATATAAGATATGTAATTACGCAATAATCAAATCAAACTCTGATTGTAACAATAATAGAAAACAGTATAATAGTTCAATTTGACAATAAAACTTCTAGACTAGCGAAGTGAAGCACCATGTGATTGCGCAATAATTGATGAATAATAACTCGGGTAGAAATCACAGCTGGCCAATAGGAGTGCAACTGACAGGTGATAAACAGCCTCAACTCTGCAAGAAGACAACTTTGAATGAAACAAAACTCAAATTGATAATCTACTACAAAGAAAAGTTGAGATTAGCGTTTGAGTTGTTAGAGTCCGCATGGTACAATAAACAGAAATACCCAACAAGAAATCGTCATTACATTACATCAGCTGTGTTTGGTTTCACTCAGCTTTGAGAAGTCTGAATGACGCCTGGTATTTCTGTTCTGTTTAGCTAAGTGCTTATAAATCTATAGCTACTAGTGGCCATGCTGACTTTAAACACGTGTCTATATTACTAGACTGACTGACAACGAGCAGTCTAACAACCTAAGTAAAGCAAAAAGCTGTCCTGTTTTAGACTTCAAATTTGGTAAAATGGACACTTACTACAATTAGTAAAAATATGCGCTAAAACAAGAATTCCGGTTGAAGAACTTAAACTTTGATGAATAATAAAACAAGTTGCACTATTTGGGTTTCTTAAGAGAGCCTAAAGATCAAGCGGATTTACTATTGCCTAAAGTAATTATTGAAATGTGATAACTAAAACTATTAGAAACTATATTAACTTCAAGTATTAATACAGCCCTTGGGCGTGAGGAACGGGCAGATGATAATCGAACCTTCTAACATTAAGAGCTTCGGTTAAAAGAAACAGATGAAGTAAAGAAAGCCTAAAAAACTGCGGCAGAACAGTTTTGGTAGTGATCAATTTCATTTAGTCCGGCACAATTAAAACTTGCATGTGATTGGACAAGCTTTTATCAGCGAATTAAATTATTGACTTTATTTATTCACAAATGGTTGATTCAATTGTGATTCTAAAGGCAACAAATAGACTTGCATGATAGCGAGACTTGAAATAGTTGAAACAAAGTTAATTTTCTGAGTTCGCTAGAGACTGACGTGGCCACTTCTTGTAAACCTTGATTGCTTAGGTTGAGATGCGCATTTCAGAATATCCAGTTTGGTTTTTGTATGACCGCCTCTTTAGGATGTTGCTATAATCAAGGTGCCTTCGTGCAAATTTTATTATTCAATAGATGTATCCACTGATGTAGGCTAATAAACAATAATCAAGGTCTATGCCGCAGGTAGTCAATGGCAAGTCTAATATAAACAACTTGCTGTAACGAATTTGTAGCTTTGAGCTACGCTTGATTGATATAAAGCTAGATGCCAGGACTAAACGTCCGCAACTTTTGCAGACGGATATATACCGGTATTTACCATCAATAGATTCCATGAGAAATAATGAGATAGTGAGGTAATATACATTATTTATCTAAATGCAGATTATTCTCAGGTTGCACTCACACTATCCTTGATCTTACCTAGTCAGCCTGATCCAGAGCAGATGTGCTTGCAATATGTGATATACTCGGCAGCGCTACCCACTTTGCACACACCCCAGAGACTGAGTGGTATGGTAGAGGCAGCGCCTATCAGTATAATCAGCGCTGCCTCACACTGGCGGCTAGATGTTGTTTGTAACCTACAAATTTGATAAAGTAGGCACGAATGGTTTTTCTTAGATATTGGACTTCAAGATTTTAATAATATATGTAGCGACTTTGTAATGGGGAGAACTACAGAAAAATTATCTGATGTTACATCGTAAGGATGTTAGAAACTGTAGTAGGCAGGGACTCAAAACAACTATTTGTAACAGCTTAGACACAACTTGCCTCTAATTTAATTATATTTGAACAACAATGATCCAATATCCGTTATTATATTAATACTAGCTGGATGACCGACATTGTCGGAGTATTAAAAATCAGCTTATAAACAATGAGAGGTAATGTAGTTGCCTGCCACTTGCTATTAGCCTGGCACATTCTAATGGATAATTTGGGTAAGCTCACTAATAAGAGCTACAGCTCTCCATGACGTTACGCCATCACGCTGCGTCGTAACAGAGAGCGGTAGCGTATTCTCTCCCATATAGCCACATATATCACTTAATGAATCTATTAAGCTCGTGTGGCTGAATCGGTAAGGCAGTTGGAATGGTGAATGAGAGGGTCCAAGATCAAATCCTCTGCAATACAGAATCTTTATTCCAAATTTTAATAGCTGTAGCCGGACAAACACACATAACAACTTTTAAAAATATACATATAGACTAGTACCCTGGCACCCTGGTGTGGTGTGAGAAATTATAATGTGTGCTGATAGAGCACAGAGTATAACTAACTGCACAAGTATCGCAAATGGTTACCAAAAGGCAGTCGATTGGTGCAGGTGTTAACATTTCAGTTTACAAAGCTGAAAATCATGAGCTCGATCCTCAATAAAAAAAACTTTTTTCATAGCCGAACACGAACACAGCTCTTATTATAGTAGAGATAAGGCTATTATTTTTTATACCAGTACCCTGGTAGTCTGTTGTGCCGTGGAAGATTGTCAAGTGTGTCATTAAAGCACAGAGAATAAGCATGTACATAATCGTTCAGAAAGGATGGCAGATGGTCGATTGACGCAATTGTTAGAGCATTGTTAGATCGTAGAGCATCAGGCAACTGAAGCGAACGTAATGAGCTCGAATCAGTTTCCAACCCCAAACCGTGGCTCTGGACATAAGGACGGCTCTTATTATAGTCCATGTCAAATATAGTTGGCTATTTTCTGGAGTAGGCTTCAAACAAGCACTAGAGGACTACCTGCAACAACATCCTGTTTTGCGTGCTTGAATGATTCAATAAAGCAGTCTGCACAATGTCAGGCTTGTTGTTAACCTCATGATTAAATTGGCTGAAAATCATTCAAGAACTTTTTAGAAGAAGTCCAGGATCTAGAATGGTAGCTTCTAATTTGCTTTTAGATTTTCAACGTTTATGTTGACTGGTTAATGAGGCTTGTATAGTAATGAGAGCCAGTTGACTGGCTATCTATTAATAACACAGAATAAATTATCTACCGTGACATGGTACCAATATGGCTAGCTTTTTGTCTTGTCAGTTTAAAGTATAATTTCTTTCCTAGCTAATGTATACATTGACTGTACACTGGCTATGTATGTATGGACTGTACACTGACTATGTATATAGGGACTGTACGCTGACTATGTATATAGGGACTGTACGCTGACTATGTATATATGGACTATACACTGACTATGTATATATGGACTATACACTAACTGTGTATATAGAAACTACACTGACTATGTATATAGGGACTGAACACTATGTATATAGAGACTGTACACTATGTATATAGGGACTATACGCTATGTATATAGGGACTGTACACTATGTATATAGGGACTATACGCTATGTATATAGGGACTGTACACTATGTATATAGGGACTGTACACTACGTATATGGGACTGTACACTATGTATATAGGGACTGTACACTATGTATATAGGGACTGTACACTATGTATATAGAGACTGTACACTATGTATATAGAGACTGTACACTATGTATATAGAGACTGTACACTATGTATATAGAGACTGTACACTATGTATATAGGGACTGTACACTACGTATATGGGACTGTACACTATGTATATAGGGACTATACACTGACTAAGAAGCTGCCAATGTCTCTACTACCTATATGCATGTTTCTGTCCTAGAGGGTAGTTGCTGTCCTAGAGGGTAGTTGCTGTCCTAGAGGGTAGTTGCTGCAGAAATCTTACTACACCTAGTACCTATCCTGTTATAGATCCCAGCAGCCTAGCAAAGACAGAAATGGGTTCTGGTTCATTAAAGAGAGAGGGCTGGCTGGGCACCCTGACTGCAAGACAAATAGCTGAGTAACAGTTGTCTTTTATGGCTAAAGCATCAGATATTTTCAGCTAATGCTACACATAAGGGGTCTCCAATCACCAATAGTACATACAATGTGAGATAGATGGAAATTAGAGCACTTTTTATCAGAAATAGCTCTCTCTCTCTCTGGCTTTGTTCATTTCCCATGCCCCACAATGTTTCCTGTTTATGATCAATTTACACCACTGATTGCAAGTGGTTTGCACTGATGAGCCAGCAAAAGAGAACAGAATATAAAACAAATCAAGGTTCACAGGCTATGAATGTGAAAACAACACATTGTCATGGTAGGTTCACCCTTCCAGGCTTCTCAGGCTTCTGAACAGTATTAATAGAGAGAAACAATGACTAATATACAGTAGAATGCTCCGATAATGATGAAACCCAGTTATGAAAGTAGCCACTTCACATCTTATTATAACCAGTAAGGTCACTGGCTTGTTATTAAACCAATAGATGCTGCCAGCCAACCAACCAACCTTTGAGGTGTATAGGAAATGCATGCAATTATCCACAGCATAACGATGGCAAGGCCGAGCAACTCCCTTCCCTCGGTATAGAGCAAAGGATTGTGTCCATGAGGAGCTCTCTGCGTTTCTTCACTCACATACATAATGGTGTAGCAGCACATCGCTAGGCAGTACGACAACTCCAAACCACAAAGAGTTTTCCAGATGATGTAGCCTGAAACGAAGAAAATTCCGTGAGCATCGACGCAGATGGCTACTTTAAATCTGTAAAAACAATAAAATAAACTGTTTATGCAAATAAATATAACAAAACTGGGTTGCAGCAGTTGTTTTGTATAATTTTTAGAACGCAACATAATTTAACAGTATTGTTAGGCAACCCAAACCGACTGCAAGAACTAGCATTTTTAAAATATGCTCCAGCAATAGCCATGGATCTATATAGTTAATTTACAACTAGGGTCTGGTAGCATAAATCTATATTTATAAAAGCAGACAAAGCGCTGGTTGAAAAGTAGTTCTATCATGAATAGCTAGCTGTCCTTGGGCAATTTCTCAAACAATCAGTTTGGGCGGTGAAAGAGCTTATTGAATATGCATGCCTAAAGGTAGGAAAATGTATGAGGAGACTACTCCCATTTCTTAGTGACGACACAGACTAAAACTGTTAGTTATGCATGCATTACCACTGCTAGTAGACAGCTAAATAAGCTTGCCTAGAAAATGGTACAAGTAGAGTCACTACAGTGAGTTACATAACTGTGCATTTATCGGTTGATGTGAACATGAAAAACAGATCATACAGTGGTGTATGATCTGTTTAAATTGAACAGAAATAAATTGAGACCCATATGTTGGAAAATTAAAATTCTCCTTCACACCATTGTTACTCATTGTGAATTTAGTCAATAGTCATAAATTATATATTAAATTAATCCTCATTTTGTCCTGATTTCAAATATGTAAACCAAACAGCTGTAGACTTGCGTATATCAATGATTGTGTAGGCTAAACTCTTTTGAAAGATTTCATTTTTTAATGTTTGAAGATAACCATCTGTACAGATATGATCACACCACATACATTCTTATTTGCTTATTCTAAGTCATATACATGTATATGACTCAAAATAGCAGCAGATAAAAACGGATCATATGTTGATTCTGTGTTCAAAGATACTTTACTTAAATAAAACTCTTTTTGTTCAATTGTCACCAAACCAATGAAAACAGACTAGATCATGATTGGCTCGGTCTAGAAGAGTTTAAACAGTTGATGTGAGTCTAGCAGACATGCCGGGCTGAGATAAAAAAAATGACAGTAGCCATTGTGAGTTGAACATATACCAATGACTAGAAGGTCTCTGACCGGTAAAAGGTTGCCTCCATTCGCCAAGCCAAATATTAATAACATCTAACTCATAAATCCCAGTCGACTTAGACAAGGACAGCCAGTAGTTGTCCATATTTCATATGGGTAGCATTGCCAAAGAAATGCTTTTAGCCTGACACATGATTGGTCTGCCCTATTGAGGAATTCTTATTTGCTCCGTGTGAGTGTCACATGGAGATTTCGCTAAAACATAAGCTAAATATAGACTAATTTATGTTTATTAAATACATAGCCTCAAGCTTAGCAATCATCTTTTTTAAATGGCGTATTTCAATATAACACTAATTTTTTATTTTGATAATGCTTTCAACCACATGAGGTTACCAATAAATGAGAACTAAATTGAATATTCACTAAGTTTCCATACGGCGGTACTGTAGCGACGCCTGGGTGTGCCGAAGCAATGCGCTAGGCAGACAAGCAGATCGTGTTTCCATAGGGGGCTATAGTAGATCGGTTGTTGTGTGATGCCTTATGTCAAGACATATGACGCAACGGGAAAACAAGACCTGTGTCGCACGCCATTGTGTGCGACACCATTAATCGCTAAGGCCATTTCTATGCCAAACAGATGGCACATCGCACGGTTGTTTCGCTTTCAAACATAACCCTGAATTAAGATGAAATGAGAGTGACATAGCGGTTTCTATTATGGCATTGCAGTGCAATATGCGGGTATCGGTACGGTATAGCTATATGGAAACTTAGTATTTATAACCTTTGCAGGTGGGTGCCCTAAAAAGTGCTAAGAAACCAGTAGAGAACTATGGCAGCTAGAGAGACAGATAAGTAAATGAAAGAAAGAGAGATGTAGTGAGACGATGTCAGTGCTTGTTTGGAGTGAGTACATAATAGCTAAAATGGTCACTAACTCGAGACTGTTGCCCTGCTCTTTGTTATAACTCCAATGATAGAAAATGTTTTTCACAAGAAATTTCACCCTGGGCTTCCTACAGTGAGAAAGTGTTATGAAACCTGCGAAAATGGGATAACTCCTCGTGTCATCAGTGACACATGCTGAAGAGTTAAGAATGTGAAAGTGGAGAAAACGGGTTGAACTATGATTCTTTAGAATCGACCGAAGAGTGTATATGTATTTTCCGGTTCGCATAACGTAAAATCCCTATAACATGTAAATATTTTCGGAACATAATTTACATGGTAGGGGCTTCTACTGTAGTTGGAGCTGTCAATGATGTTAGAGAACTCAAACATTTGGACAGAAGTTCAATCGCTGATTTTCTAAATTTTTTTAAGCCTCTGTTGTAGTTTTTAGCCTGATCAGAGTCGTGTTAGCTAAAGGATACATCAGCGATAGTTCAAGGGGTGGAGAAGTCGATACTGAATTGACCAAGAGCTCTGTAGCAAATTCAATATCATTTTAAGAGTAATGCTCAGGCTCCATTTTTTGAGTAAAAACACCAGATGTCTTACTTGTCTTTATATATATATAGTACAGAGCTGCCTGGTGAGCCACACATTTTTCTAGCCATAGTGATGTATCTACAATCTCATTTAGAATCTTGTACATATGTGTGTACTACTGTACAGTCAAACATCTATGTACAACTTTTCCAGCATACGGTGTGAAATGTGAGTCAATATCGTACTTCACAGCCAATGTAATCAAGTGTTCAAAAAGCTTTTAGACATCGTGTGTTTGTAGAAAGTGAATAGCATAAAAATATATGTTAAAGGTTGACTTGCAACAAAATTCACATTACAGTTATTTGGTATCAAAAGATTCACCATGTCTTACTCTGTGGTGTTGTAGGTGCAAAATATGTGGAAAGGTGATTACAAGCTTTTAAAAGCTAAAAAACGAACAGAAAGTCGCAGCCACACGAGACCGCCGTAGTTTGGATTCCTTTTCCAAAACGGATCAAATGTGATGTAGTTGTGAGAGATGGTTTCTGTTTACACTTTCTTGCAACCTTATTCGTCGAAATATTTTCACAAATATACTTCACGCATTCAATAAAACTATGTCTATTGTTCTTACGAGTCTGTTTTATCGTCATCGTTATGCTGTCACTTTTAGCAGTGATATCTTTTAACTTACCATAAAAATTCGTTTAATTTTTTAGCCTTAGCTTGAAGGAGTACATATTGTCTGATAATCATGACGAGCCTGTTGGTCACCTGTGATAATCGAAGTGCTGCATAAATTATTTGCGAAGTATTGGGTCACATGATCAGATTACGACTTGCCAATTAGACCAGGCCGAAACAAAACTGTGAAGTAGCTAGCATCTATATTTGATACCGGATCTTCAGTAAAACCCAAAGTGTTTGTCATAAACTAGTAATAAAATAAGTTTTATATTGAGCTTTGTATTGGCCTTTCAATTCACGTGAGAACATACGTGACAAGACGATAACCAAATTTCGTGGTTATATCATCGAAATAAAGAGATTCCAATCTACGGCGGCTTTTCGTTTTTGAGCTTTTAAGAGCTTGTAATACCATTTCCACATATTTGGCACTTACAACACAACAGAGTAAGACACGGTAAACCTTTTGATACCAAATAACTGTAATATGAATTTTGTTGCAAGTCAACCTTTAAGTTACATGAATCTTCACTAGTCCAGTTTGGGTATGTTACACTGCCTGTGTCAATCACCTATATCCATGTCTATCACCTATATCCATGTCTATCACCTATATCCATGTCTATCACCTATATCTATGTCTATCACCTATATCTATGTCTATCACCTATATCTATGTCTATCACCTATATCTATGTCTATCACCTATATCTATGTCTATCACCTATATCTATGTCTATCACCTATATCTACGTCTATCACCTAAATCTACGTCTATCACCTATATCCATGTCTATCACCTATATCTACGTCTATCACCTATATCCATGTCTATCACCTATATCCATGTCTATCACCTATATCTATGTCTATCACCTATATCTATGTCTATCACCTATATCTATGTCTATCACCTATATCTATGTCTATTACCTATATCTATGTCTATCACCTATATCTACGTCTATCACCTATATCCATGTCTATCACCTATATCCATGTCTATCACCTATATCTATGTCTATCACCCATATCTATGTCTATCACCTATATCTACGTCTATCACCTATGTCTACGTCTATCACCTATGTCTACGTCTATCACCTATATCTACGTCTATCACCTTTATCTATGTCTATCACCCCATCTGCCTCGGCACATACCCATCGCAAGGCCTACACATTCATTAGCGTGTTTTCAGCATAAAATAACAGAAGCTTCTTTATATTGACCACCTTTTTCTGAATTTTTTTCGTTACATCGCGCTATAATGTATTTCTCTTATTCTTGTTTTATCTGCAGCATTTATTAAGAACTTGCAGTAAGTGTTTGGCCATGGAATGGATTAAGCGCATCAGATTGCATTCTTATTGGAACATTCTATCCGACATACAACCGCTTCAACATACAAAACAAAGTATCGTGAGGGAAGAGCATCACGAGAAGAGCCGGTGCCAGCGTGACGGTCGATTGACAGGCTGGGCCTCCCCCTCTCGCCCAGAGGCTGGGCCGGCAATAAAGATAAGAGTGACGCGAGTCACATAGCAACAAAACGTTACGGCGGAAATCGAAACCGCAAGTGGGCGGAGCCAACAAAGAGCGAAAAAGATAAAAGGAAGTACGATTGGAAAGGCAATCAGAGCAGCTTCCTGCATACGATACACACTATATTCTCATACTGTTTATTATTTATGTATGCATGCTGGACCTTGTTGTATTAATACAAATACATTTATCATGTAAATATGCATTGTATGCTCAGATAACAACTCGGTCTTCGTGGTTTACTCGGCTTGTGAGTAACCGCGAAAGTGACACGGTAAAATCCCCCGCAGTGTATTATATAGATTGAATCAGGTTCATCTGTAGAGGTTTGACTGGTTATATATTACACATACCTAAATGATCTAGTTGATTGGTTTCTACTGCATAATTATTGAAAGCTAGATATAAGTTTCTTTATGATAATTACACAATATTTTTAAAAAGATTTCAAGGACTTTTTTGTTGGAGTAAATAAGAGACTCTACTAGCTGTATGTGCCTACAAAAAATGTCATGTTTGTATGTGCCTACAGCTACATCAAAAAAAGAAAGGAGAGCATACAGAATTCAAACACAGGCCTATTGAATTATCTCAATTCAACATGCTCATCTTCCATAAAAATGTTAATTTTTACATGACTAAAAATTTGTTGGCACTAATATTCATAGATATATATTATGACAGCTGTAACACAAATAATTCTGCGAAGCTGATCACAATATTTGAATATAAAAACCATGCATCAAATGCTGCCTATAAAACACTGCTCAGAGCAACAAGCATGTAAGTAGATAGACCTACATGTATGTTCAGGCTTCTCATAATATAAACAAGTTTCTTTCATGGGTCCACAAATGAGGCCACCAGCAAAATTAAAGCAAGCTGCTTGAAAAACGCATTAATGAATTTTTGTGAGCAGAAAAATTGCTGAGAGAAATTGTGTTCAAACCCACTGAACTTCCAATGTTTTTCACAAATCGATGCAGCAGCTAGTAATAAAAAATAATTTTCTTGTGACAAAACTTAACAATACATATTTTAAAAACTTACCATGAAAATGAGGAGACAGAACAATCGTAAAACAGACCAAGCATGCGAGGGCATAGACAGTCTAAAAGAAACATATGAAAAGTCATTATAAGTCAACCATAGGAACAATCATAGTGTAAAACAGGTTTTCAGCTGTCAACTGCATACCATTGACAGTGCACAAGAGCTAATGATAAAAATGAGAAAGGGTGGAAACAAATTGAAACAAATTCTCATCATTTGTTCCAAGTTTCTGCAACTATTGCTGTGAATGATGGAGTATATCTAACATAGTGTTTATGACATGGTGTGATGTTGGGAGAAATTGATAACCTATAATGATGCATTACACAATCAAATGTGACATGTGCTTGTGACATGCTCACATACATAAATCGATAGAAAACTTTGTGTTTATTCATAAGCCATCTAAATCCCAATACTTCATCTAAATTTGCCTTAAGGTGTGCAGCCAGCAGTTTTGTCAGCATTTAAAAAATTGAAAAAATTTAAAAATTTAAAATAAAAATTGAATTGTTAAAGATTAACAGGACTCAAAGTCAACTGATATGGCTTCACAATGAGCTTCACAATGAGCTTCACAATGAGCTTCACAATGAGCTTCACAATGAGCTTCACAATGAGGTTGGTAATGTTTACAAAAAGACATTATTCCAGGCTCTAGCTACTCCCATTCAATCTTGTGTTTATATTCAAGTATCCACCTTGTTCTATGCTAAAACAGATTAACTTTCAAGAAAAGAAAATTAAAGAAAGAAAAGAAAAACATTCAAAGCTATTTGTTAGTTAAATATCACATATGATGGCAGAAGATAAATAGTACCAGAATATCTTTTAGAGGTGTCAACAATATTTATGGGCCAAACCTAGTGGCAAAGTTGCAATGGGCACGCTAAGTTAAATTAAAAAATATCACAAGAAAGATTTTTTATAGTTGTTTTTAAAAATCCAGTCCACTCTATACGAGCCTCAAAATCACAGCTTTTATGACAATAATTTGCCTTCACAAAGAAAATCAGCAAATATACCAAAATTATAGTCTCAGCACCTGATATGTAGTTGGCTAATAAAGGTACACAGTCAAGCTTTCTTCTTATGTATCATACTGTAAGTATTTGTAAGTACTGTAAGTAAGTGCTTACAGGTTGTAGAGAGAATCAGCTTTGTAGATGAGCATTGAACAATAGGAATCTACAGCACCAAACTACCAAAAAGAAGACAACTACATAAGACACAATGCATCCAATGAAAGTGACTCATTAGCCGATGTCCACAATGGGAAGACATGTTAAGAGGAGGTTACTACACAGCCATTAGTAGCCCAAACAAACTGTTGAATAACTCACCATCCAAAGCACTGGATCGGGATCATTGTGTTGCAGGGCCACACACACTAGAAAGAACACTGCCATTATACCATTGCCAAGCCTCCATGCCTTGAATTTTAATGTGCTGGGTGTGGTCAAGCCAGCGTCTTCCGTTTTCATATTTAGCTTTTTTGCAAATCTGAATAGTTCCTAATAGCTACAACAAAATGAATTGATAATAGATGCTGGGTTCAGTTAAACTTGCTTGCACAAACTATATAATCAGACAATGAACCATTCAGTCTATGAGCTGTTATTTAGACCAATTTTGACCGCAATGAATAATAGTTTGTTTAATACTGATTTAAGACATGCTAAAAAGACCGATTGTTGAGAGTTTCAACAAAGATCAATTTTGCCGATTTTATTTTTAAGTTCATCCGAAGGTTTTTACGCTTTCGTTGGGCCATTGCCAAACGGATCTTTGGTAAAACTTGACCTTTTGCAAACCTTTATAAGAATCGTTAACCAAAATATTTTGCCGATCATGATAATAATGACGCCCCTGCACTATTAAAAGTTAACGTTTATCTCTATGGCTTGAAATAAAGTGATACTCTACAGCGACAAAAACCGTTCCTGTAGCCATTGAGCAAATAACTGTTCGAGTTAATGATGTTGAGGTCGAGTTATCTAAAGCAGTTTATCATTGCGTGGGAACGGACCAAACAAATCCGTTCGAGTTAACCAAGAGTTCGTGATAAAATTTTACCATACATTTTATTCGAGGGCGAGTTCTCCGAGTTTGACTATACTTAGCCGCCAAAAATTCCTAAAAAGTTGGGGCGGCTCAGCCGGCCAGCCGCCCCAGGGAATACGGGCCTGTATATAAAACTCAGAGTTTGTCGTCTGTCGTCGTTAAGTGTCTGTCCAGCTATAGCGATTAAAATATAGGAATGAACAAGGCGCTTCGTAGTGGATTTGATTACACAAAGATCAAAACCCCAAGTTTGTGAACACGCGCACCTAACCCCAAGGCTACGCCGTTCTTACTATTTCATCGCTCTTACCATATACTGTATACCCTTTGCACGATTGCACATGTTAGATTATTAACTAATACAGTGCACCTACGGGTTATGGTGCCCCTGTTATAAGATTTTTTTGCCTTTCTTTATGAAACTTTTTCGTTTTCACCATACTAGGGCGAATTTGTTTTCTGCCATACGATATCAACAGAAGTCTCATAAAATTAAAATTTGGCAGTTGGTATACTGATTACGACGAAATAACAAAAATTTCGATAAGCTATTCACTGAAATCCCTCCCACATTGCCTGAATGAGATATATCTTGCTCGCTATCTCAGTTCAGCATTATACGTTAAGTAAAGTTATAGTAAAAGCGGCTTTGAAAACAGATACGTAATAAAATTTTAGTTGAAAGGTGAAGTTTAGTAAAATACAAATTAAAACTTCCTTCAAGTATGTGTTTAGTAAGTTATATTCATTTGAGTTAGATTTAATGTTTATGTTATAAGTCTGTCTCGAAAGTAAGAACTCTCCACAGTATGTACTGCACATGGTACATTGTAATATTACATTTTCTCGCAAATCATGACCCTTAAATACACTAAAGTTACTGTAGGTAACTATAGTTATTAAGGTGAATATATTGTTCTGATACTATTTTTTATGTGCACAGTAGGTATATACAATTTTAATGATTTTCACCAGGGGTGTTTGCATTTGATAATTACTACAGGTCTCTATACCACTCCATTCTGTATTTTTGCTACAACTCTGAAATGAGTTAAAATCATATAAATGTATACCAAATAATTTTTCATTGTAGTCATAGCAAAACAGATTTTATCTAGCCATTACTTGCTGATTACTTTACATTCACATTTAAAGACTTTTATATTTGTTTTATTTTGTTTCTCAATATATTTGACCTGCACAAAACATTTTCTTCTTGATAGGAAGCTTAAAAGTTACAGTTGTTTGACAAAGTTTGAAAACCTATACAGTGGTTTTATTTTTTCTCTTAATTTATTTGAGCTGCACAAAACGCTTTTCTCATGATATGAAGTTTGAAGTTAGAATGGTAACTGTTGTTACAAGTTAAATAAAAATAAATTATTTGTGCAAAGGCTTTTTTTACCAGGGCATTCAGTAGTCGTTACATAAGTTTGAAATTACAGAAAATGAAAAAATTCACAAAAAAATTATCAAAGTGCCTTAAAAGGCCAGAACAATAAGTAAAATATTGTATCAGCAATACGTCTAAAAATTGGCCAAAGCGAAAAATTGAATTTCTCCTAGTTTGTCCATTAAATATTACATT
Organism: Watersipora subatra; assembly: GCF_963576615.1. Classification (NCBI taxonomy): domain Eukaryota; kingdom Metazoa; phylum Bryozoa; class Gymnolaemata; order Cheilostomatida; family Watersiporidae; genus Watersipora; species Watersipora subatra. The sequence goes on from NC_088708.1 coordinate 56,261,177, forward strand.
GAAATTTATGATTTTGGAGGTCTTGACTATCAGTCTTGACTAAAATTTGATTCAATTGATAAACCTAAGCAGTACAAACAGATATCAAAAAATAAACGTAGGCCTTACGTTTTAGTTATAAAACCATATTAATATTTCAATCAATTTGATAACAAAATAACATTACTTGATTCATTCATTGTTACATGTGCTCAGTGCTCACGTATTTATTTTACCTATTAATCATGCTTGTACAACCTCTTTCGTTGCATCGCACTATAATGTTTTCAGAACAAATTGGTTTATAATATTAAACACGAAGAAATAATATTAAACTTTGTTACCATCGTGAGTGTCAGTATACTATTTATCAACCATATATTTTAGTTTTGTTGTCGCAACTAAAGTTATTGCAATTATAAATAAAAGTAATTTAAACAGATTAATGCTAATATTAATTGCTTATTTTTCATAAAACTGTTATAGTTGATGGTTAGTTGTTCAGTGTCATCATGTGAAGTCGCGGTACCTGATATCTTTCCTTACTTTGTAAAACGTGACCCTAAGGTCACATAAATTGTAGCCCAACACATAATTCTCGTATAACGGGTCGAAAACTTGCTTTTTCGCAAACTGACAATAAAGTAATCTCGACCATGTCAAGGTTTATTTTGAGCAAAATAGTTGACTCACCGAGCTTCGCACGCTTTGTGAAGTTATATACATGTATACAGTATATAAGAGCAATCTTTATTTTGGTTGTCAATAGTCATATTTTACAATATATTTTTACAAGGTACCGCAGCAAGTAAACTAACTGAAAATCAGTGTACAAAATGAAAAAAAAACTAATGAGTGGTCTAACTAACGTAATAATGTTGGAACTGAAAGCATAAAATATGTAAAAAACAAACTTGAGGATTGATATGTTTAAACAAAAGTGGAGAAATATAAGTTTTGTAAAAATAGTTATGCATATATATGACAACAGAATTCTAGTTATGAAAACAGTGTATAATACAAAAATGGGTAAAAATGGGTAAGGCTAGATGGTGAATTAGTCAAAGGATAGCAGGTGTAGTTTTAAAAGATAGCATAGAAAGAATTCTTAAAGGAGTGCAGAGGCTATTAAATGAATTTAGCAGGTTACTATTGAGTTTGTTGTGGTTTATGGCACTAGGCAATTTAAATCTGGTCCTAGTTTTGTGATCACGGTTTATGGTCTGAAAGCTATAGCTGAGATATTTTGAGCAGTTATTGTGAAGTATTGAATGAGCAGTGCGGCAGTCAATGTATTGTGATAGCTTAGGTAAGGGAAGAACGCAGTAGTGCTTATTATTAAATTGGTAGGTGGTAAGCAATAGTTTTTATAGGAATATTTATGTCTTTGCATATAAGTCGCAAAGCTTTTTTGCAACATAAATAGTAAGTTGGTATATTTTACAGGTGTTGTAAGGTAGAATATATGTAGGCCATATATAAGATAGGAATAGATAATATTATAGTAATATAGTCTGGGAGTATCAAAGTTCATAAGATGATGAATGTTATAAAATAAATGTAGGTTGTGCTAATATGGGTAGTAAGGGCGATGTATTCAGATTAATGATTAATAAGAGTAAATAGTGTGGTCATTTTCATTTCAGAATCTAAACCGGAAAGCAATGTATTATGTAGAAACAATATTACTTGACTCATTAGAATAACCCATTTATACAACACCCCTTTCTAAGCGGGTACCTATCTAAACTGAATGACTCGCGCAATCACTTTTTGGGAAAGCTAAATAAAGTGACTAAAGTAAGCGTATGGCTTGAAAGCTTATAAAGTAAGTATACATGTTCATATTAATAGAGCTGGTAATTCTCTAGTCTTTTAGGTATTTTTCGCTCTTTAGCTAGAGCACAACACCTACCTGATCTAGAATAACTGGCGGAGTGAGTTAATTGTGAACTCGTGCCATCTGCGCTATCCAAATCAAGTGCCTGCGATCCTGAAGACGCGGCCTCAATTTTATTCATTGGTCCTGGCACCTCTGTACTCTCAAGACCTGACAGAAAAGCTTTAGATCATGGCACCTCGGGGCTCTCCTCCCGGACACACACCAGAGCCTACTTGTTTCTTCTGATTGTTTCCTTAGCAGTCTGCACATTGCAAGAACGTGGAGCAATGTTACTTAGTACTGTACCCGCCTGTTTCATGTCCCTAACGTAAACTGGGGAGCCAAGCTTGAGCTCCGATAACTGATGTGCTCTGTGTCTTTTGTTATAGTTCATAGTTCATTATGGTCCTTTCTCTTATTTCCTTCTCTATGTTTACTATTGGTTCAGTGCCTCTCTGTAAAGAAAATTGAGCAGGAAGGATTGACAGAGTAGTTCTGAGAAGTCTGCCCGTCAAGAGCTCCGATGGAGTCAAGCCATTCTCTAAGAGTGTTGCTTTGTAAATAGGGGTCTGTTGATTTCATCCACATCCTCTTTACAGTGCCAACAGCTCTCTCAGATTTTCTGTTTGACTTGGAATAGTGAGGAGAGCCAGTAATATGTTGAAACCTGTAAAAACAAGATAACTCATAAAATTCTTTAAAGCTGAACTAAAGACCATTATCGGATATCATGACTTGTGGGATACTATGCACTGAAAAGATAGCCTTCAGTTCGTCTATAACAGTTAGAGTCCCCATTGAGCCCAATCGTCTGATCTCTATATAGCGATTATAATAGTCCACAACCAGTAGATATTGTTGTTTCCTCAACTCAAATATGTCTGCTTCAAGTCTTCGCCAAGCACTGTCATAAAATATTGAATGATTGAGAGGCTCAACAGGAGTGGATGAGTTGATCTTGCATTGAGGGCAGCTTTGCATCATCTCTTTTACTTGAGCTGACATTCCTGGCCATCAAACGGATCTCCTGGCTCTTCTTGGACATTTCCCTAGAATCTGATCCAAAACCTCTAGCTGCATCTCATTGGGAATAACAATTTGTTGATTATATAATAACAAGCCATCAACCTCCGTGAAGTGTCCCTTCTTGTCCCAGTATTGGTGTGAGGCAGTGTTAGCATCTGTCTTGTAAGTAGACCAACCAAGTATTATTGGCTTCAGAACCTCCTGACAGATAGTGTCAATACGCTATGCTTCTTTGATCTTGCTAATCTGTGGATCTTTAGTTGCTATAGGTGTAGTACAGATGTTCAGTTCTAATACAAAGGCAAGATCTATGACAGAAGGTTTCTCAACAGCTGCCCTTGATAGAGCATCGGAGAGATGATTCTGACTGCCCTGAAGATACTCAACTTTGAGGGCATATCACATTAATCTAAGATGCATTCTCAAAACTCTGGCTGGCACTTGATCTAGGTCTTTTACATTCATGAGTTAAACAAGTGGCTTGTGGTCAGTTTCCAAAGTAAAAGCTTGATCTCTCAAGAACTGATCTAACTTGTCCCAAGCCCAAGAAATCGACAAGGCCTCCTTCTCAATCACTGCATAGTTCCTGTCAACGTCAGTCAGAGATTTAGATGCATAATAAACTGGCCTCCGTTTTCCATCTTTTTTGAATCTGGAATATGGTGGTCCCGATTGCAAATTGGCTAGCATCAGTAGTTACAATAGTTTGTAGTGCACAGTTATAATGAGACGTGACTGCTGTTGAAGTTAGGACTTTTTTAATCTCCTGGAAAACCTGTTCTTGAGGATGTCTCCGTACCCATATCTTGTTCCCTTTTGGAACAGTTTTAACTTGTTCCCTTTTAATAAATCATTGGTGCAATCATTTTTGAAAGATGAGGTTGCAAGTTAGCTAGCTGATTGAGTATTCCATTTAATCTTCCTAGCTCAGTCTTGTTAGTTGGTGCTGGATACTTATGCATGGCCTTTATTTTAGCAGGATCTGCGCTCACTCATCCAGCGTCAATTATGTGACCTAGAAACTTTACGGAAGTCTTGCCGATGTCACATTTTACATAATTGAGGATGAGTCCTGCGTGTACCAACCTAGCTAACACCAAGTGTAGAGTTCTGTCCTGGCTCTCGGCATCAGCATCATGAACTAAGATGTCATTCTTGTGACATAACATTACCTATGCCTGTTAGTAACCCTGACATGGCTTGTGAGAATATTTCAGGAGCACTGGAAATTTGAAAAGGTAATCTGTTATAGCTGTTAATCTGTAGCTCTCATCTAGACATATCTGCCAAAACCAACTGTTGGCATCAAGCTTTGAGAACACTGCTGTTTCCTAAATGAGCTATGCTATCATCCACTGCTGGCATAGGCAAGATTTCTCTTCTAACAGCTCTGTTTTGGCCAGTTAGAGCCACGCAAATTCATACTTCTCCTGAAGGTTTTAGAACTGGCACTATGTTACTGCACCAATCAGTGGCTTCAGTCATAGAAGATATCATTCTTTGGTGTATCATTCTTTGGTGTACCATCTCGAGATTTAGTCTAGCTTTTTCTCCTAGAAGCACTAATATCTTCCTTGGTGTGAATATACAGACTGATTTGCTCACATGTTGAAGTGAAATCTTGTAACAATAACCTTTTAGAAGTCCAAGCCCTCTAAAAAGATTTGGAAAATCACTTCGAATCTTGAATTCGATTTCTGATGTGACAAGAGACCAACTCTAACTTCTCACAGGCACATCTACTCAGAAGCAAAACTAGTTGGTCTTTAACGACATATGCTGTTTCTATTATAGATTTTTCTTGTAAGTCAGCCGAGTTTTCTGGGTACCTAGAATAGGAAGTCGTCTACGACCTGGTCCTAGTAAAGTAACTTGTGATTCCTCCAGTTGTTGGTTTTTCATCCATGACTCTTGATCGCAAATAATGGTACCATCGGCACCAGTGTCTAGTTTAAATTTGCTTTTATTTCCATTAACATCTACTTCAGCCAGCCACGCATTCTCAGTACTTTGATCTATACAGAGTTCTCCAGCAAACAAAAACTCCTGATCAATCTCTGCAGAGCCTTCATGTATTGTTTTACTTCTACACACAGCCTGCCAGTGACCAAGCTTGCCAAAGCTTCTGCATTTTGCTTCTTTACAGGACAATCTCTTTTAGCATGAGATTGCTTCCCACATCGATAGCATTGGCCTTGGTATGTGTTGGTGCAGAGCGGAAAAATCCGAGCTTGTTGCTGCTGTGGTTGTGAAGTGTGTTGGTTATACTCTCTTTGTCTTGTTGGTTGACTAGGCCTCTGTCCATGTAAAGCATTACTTGACCTTTTTACTATGGCATCTATTGCCCCAGGACCTGTGCTTTTTGCCACTGATTGCATTACAGCCGGCGTAACCGTATAGCTTCTGCAAAACTTAACTGCTTCAGCTAGTGCTAAATTGTTGCCTTGAGAAATCAATTTTTTTTCCAATGTCATCTACAATACCTAGTACTATACGATCTCTCAACATTTCATTTAGTGGAGCAACTCCGCCTGAAATTGCAGGACGATAGTTGTAAGCACATTTGTCTGCCAATGAACATAAGTCAGCATAGAAAGCATCAAATGGCTCATTAGGTAGTTGATTTCGTAAATTAAATTTGTAATGCTCATGCACAATCTTTCTGTTGTCTATACAATACTGTTGAAGAATATCTAATATAGTGTTATGTGACTGGTCTGTTGTGTATGTATCACCATTTTCAACTACTTTTGTAGCCTTGTCATCAATTGTATATAAAAGTAGAGCACGCTGGTAATCTTTTTTCTCTTCCGAAAGCCTAGACAAAATGTAATATGACTGCCACCTGCTCTTAAAACATCTAAAATTGAGTTCACACTAAATCAAGAACAATCTCACCAGGATGTTCATTTCTAGGAGCATTGTGTTGTATTGTAAAAGGTTGTGGTTGTTGGCTTCTTCTTCATTTCCTATTTCACCCATATATTGCTGCTAACATGTGGGAAAATGAGTAGTAAGGACGATGTATTCAGATTAATGATTAACGAGAGTAAATAGTGTGGCAATCTTTATTTCAGAATCTAAATTGTAAAGCAATGTATTATGTAGACACAATATTACCTGACGCATTAGAATAACCCAGTTATAAAACATAGGTTAGATGATATTTTATTTGAAATTAGTTACATCTTTGTACTGTGATGTCAGTTGGTTGTACCAGCTTTTAAAGCACCAATTTTTGCATCAAGTAAATTTTTAAAAATATGTCATTTTCATCACTTTTATATAAGTCCGAGTACAGAGAGTGTTAACATGAGAGCATAACTAACTTTCAATACTGTTACAGAGGATTAATGCTTGCTATTAGAAACTAAATTTAATCATGTGCGCTTCCCTAAAATAAGTTATTTGTAGAACAATTAACACCAACCCATTCTTTGCAAAAGCTCCAAAGTAGTATACGACAACGTCAACATCAACAGATTATATGCCTAGGAATAAGCTTTAATTCAACAGAAACATGAGCACTAAGTAGATGTAGTTGATTGGATTTGTCAAGCGTTTGTACACACAGAACAAAGCGTTAGTGAAGTCTATTTTACCTATACTTGATATAACTATCAATAATACATACAATAGAAAACAAAAGAAGAAGACCGATTTACTAGCTTTGTAGCAGCAAGATTTTAAATTTTATTGTTTGGCAAAAAGTTTGTTATAGTCCAAGTTGTTAACGCTAAGAAAACAAAAACAAGTAAGCACATTATTTGAGTTAGGTATATAATATATTTAATTATCACACGCCGAAAGCAAAATGTCGGAAGCCTATAGCATATTATTATAATTCAACTTTCTTAAAGCACATAAATTACATAATTTTTTTATTGTATATTTCAATACATCAGAGTCTTGGCTTTCGAATGAGCTATCGTTTGCCATGGTGAGACAGACATTGGTTGGTGTTTATACGATTTCCCCAGAGCTTTACCGCAGAATTGGTTACTGGCATAGGCTCGGAAATTGTGACGCCACAATTTTCATATGCGGTGTTGTGTGCTCTTACCGCCTATTTTATTGCTTACCGCTTATATTTATCAACTACGATAATGACGCTAGTGTCAGGCGAAGATAGGACAATTCCAGAGAACCAATGAAGATGACAAAGGAATTAGTGTCATTAGTTCTTCGTGTACAGACTATTTCTATGATAAATAACTCAGATTCCAAGCACCGTACTATGTTTTCCCGATGATATTATGCACTAGCCCTCTCATTTTATTGTGAAGTTGAGGGTCGCGACTGAGACTAATTAGTTTCAAGCATTGCGTGATCTCGCGAAAGTGCGATTGACATATAGTCCTAGGGCCACGCAACGCAACCGCAGGTCACAATTTAATCGATGTGATTTCATTACCTTTATCAACGACAGTACATTTATTGAAGCATAATTAATTAACCCAGAACATGTGTTTGTATTGGTCGGGCGTTAACACGATTCCGGGCATTGTTGATGATCTAGAATCCTAGTTTATTATTAGCGTTCTCCGAGTTTAACAGCACCGACTGTCACAAAAAAGCGCAGCCTCAACGGCAGCGAAAGGGATCGACTACCTAAGGCTAAATAATAATTGTGACATCACATTTTGAGAACCTGAACCAAGTGTTTTTTTTGCAGGACATACTTTTGACACCCTGTTTTTCATAGTTCTATAATTTTTTGTGTATTGAATATAGGCTCATTCGAAAGCCAAGACTCTGATGTATTGAAATATATAATAAAAAAAATTATGTAATTTATGTGCTTTAAAGTGAATGATTTACGTCTAATACAGCACCATCAAAGATAAGCTCATTGCTGCAATAGCACTAATAAAGTTCTGTCCTCAACCTGCTGAAATATTGCTCATGCAGCCTTTGCAAAAGATATAGGTTAATCACAGAACAAACCTTATGCTAGGGTAGAATTTGGTTGCTTCTGAACTCTCTCTTTTTCTTTTCAGTGATGCATTTAATGCGCGAACTATTGATAATTCAGTGAATGGTTCACCAGCCCTATTTAATATGCTTGTTTGTTATCAACTGTTTTTACTTTGCTGCTTTTAGTTTTTTTAATTTTATTAAACCATTTGATGTCAAACACTACTTCGTGCCAATTTTACTAGACTTGATAATTTTAAGTTGGTCAGGTTTTAGTTCTTACGCCAGAACTGGCTTTTTATGTGCTATTGAAGAGGGGTTATGAGCATCGATCCATTGTAAGCCATGTTATAATAGCTGCAAGGATGCTATTAAATATTAAACCAAAAGTCTGCAAATTTATAACTTATATAAAATGATAATCTATCTAACGCTATAAATATATATTCAAGAACAAGTGACATTTATGAACCATACTTATATTACATGCAGAAACAAAAATTAACGTTTTCTAAACAAAAATATTTGCATCGTTTACTCGGATAGGTACGTTCTGATTGTCGCTTTCAATGGAACGAACACCATCTGGTTGTCCAATATCTTCCACAATGTCTTCTGGCCTTAACTCTTCTTCTGCACTGCATAACTAGTCAATATTCGCATCCAAACAATTTTTTGGCAGAGCAAATATTTTATGCGTTGTATTTAGCACAACTGCAATGTGTAAAAGTTTTGCTCACTAAACGTAACCTTGGTATCACCGTAAATGTATACCGTTTTTATATACATACATGTACTTTGAAAAAACAAGGAACTACTATTAGCCTGAGACAGTTATTAATTATTTCTATGGTGTTGCTTTCAAAGTTTTAACGAAAAAAGCGAAAAGCTTTTGAGTTGGACAAAGAGAGAATTGATTGTTATTGATGTAAACAATTCATTATTAATACAATTTTGTGGATACTTTTCTACAGATCAATTTATATTATTGGTTCGTAAAGATCAAAGGCTGTCAAAGTGGCAGTCAAATGGAGGTGGCATTCACTTAGAGAGTGGCGCTCTATTTTTCAACCCTTCTCTCACAGTGGCAATCAAATAGAGGTAGCGTTCAAATGGAGTTGGCGTTCAGTTAGAGGTTTTACAGTTTTTTGTTTGGCTGCAGAAGTGAAACTTGCATGCTGCCACCCCTTTTTTCTTATTTTACATCTTTCTCTCTCTTGCAGTCAGAAAGCTGCAAAATGCAAAATACAAATACATAACGTGTAAAGTTAGCTGCTAAATCGAATGCGCTTATAATATGTACAAATAATGAAATTTATAAATGTAGGATGCATACCGTATCATTGATTGTAAAAACATTAATGCTATTTATTCATGGGTACAAGAAGTCTATTTGGTTCTAAAATCCACCACACTTATAACGCTATTGTATTGTTTATAATTAATTTATATATAATGAGATGAAATTGAGCTTTTAGTAGCACTATATGCAGATTTCTGAGTACTACGTGGTGTCCAATCGTATGAGACGGAGTTTCTGCAATGACTGTCTTATGGGTTTGGCTTTATCACTGACTTCCATGCAGCTCTGTTTCCTGCCTTCTCTTGCCATCTGTTTGTGTCCAGTTTCCTCAATTTTATGTTACGCTTAGAGCTACATCTCTATATATTTTTTACTATTTTATATATTCAGCGCACATGAAAACACAAGTTTAAACGCTTCCAGGCCGTAAATGAGTTTGTTGTGCAGTAGTGCACAATTACAATATCATGTGATTTGCCTTGCTTTGAACTGCAAGTCAACAAATGTGTTTCACATTATAATTCGCAGAATGCAATCCAAATTTCTGTTGAAATAAGTTCAGCTTCCAATGAAATTGTTCTAAAATCTAATTTCAGCTGTCGTTAAACAGTAGTTTTTATTTTGCTTAAAGGAAACTTGTAGAAGCTATGGAGAATGAACAGTTGGATGGTATAAAGAGATTCTACCTCTTGCAGACTGAGAGAGTTGAGACTTACAGACTGTTTGATGAGTGAGTTGATTATCATCCAAATCCCTAAGGTTTTTTGTTCTAGTGTCGGTTTAACCATTCGGAGCACATTTATTGAGCCTAACACTTCCATGCTGCTGGTTAGATAGTGCTCATTGCAATAATTATTTTCTAGTAGTACATCTCTTTGTTTAATCTAGAGTGTACATTGTTTTATTCTAACTCTTACATTAATGTGTTTGCTTTGGTACGATTGGTTGAGCAATGATCAAACTAATCTTGATTGGTCCAAATCCAATTGGTCCTGTAGACCAATTTGTTCAAAGATATTTAGTCCAAAACAAATTTGAACAATATATCATTTGGTCTAATAACGATTACTCTAAAATTGATAAAGAAAAGGATAGAAATAACGAAAACTCAAATCAGAGACTTATATTTAGTACTCATAAGTTGGAATAGCAGAAATTTTATTGGATTAAATGTTATTTCAGGTAATTTTTATGTCCGAAACAAACTTTAAAAATACAAAAAGGAGATAGAAGTTTGACATGAAAAGCAATATTATTATTATGCTAGCTCAATTGGAAGATGAATGGTCGTTAGACCAATTGTCCGCGACTAATTGATACAATTATCAGCAACAAAAGATAGTAATTGTTCAAAGGTTTTTATGCATGTCCTATATACCGCTCTGAATTTATTGTAGTATTTATTAAAATTTGTCATGGCTTTCCATTATTCAATATGTTTCCAATTTAATTCAACTAGATATTTGTTACACTGTGAGGTGGAGAGTTTCAATAATCCTATTGTATGTGATGGGAGCCTAACCAGCATATGGAATTTAAGCTATTCATTAATTAGAAAACCTAGACTATTGTTTGGTTGCACAGTGAATGAGACGAAGTCGGTAAAAGCCTCTCTGCTCACCAAGTAGCTCTACACAGTTACTGATACCTGATACTACGCAGTTAGGATGGGATAACCTGACCACATGCACCATTTTACACACTCAATCTATGCGCTCCTGTTTTTTGTTTGATATAATAGCTAAGGCTCTGCTCATCGAAGAGCCAGCAAAGAAATCTACGACCTCACTCAAATTAGCTGCATTGTAGACCCTGTGATTGTGCTTTACTGCATTTTTCTCCAACAGAGCACTAGATTTATTACCCAACCTCCAACTGCTGGCCTTGGCAGCAGTTTTCTGAGCCTTGCCGCTTGTTTATTGCCAGCATCAGACAAGGTTCACATAACCTTAGCCATCCCGTGTAGTCTGATAGATCAACTGCTGTTACGGCTCAACTGGTAGCCTGACCACATGTTTGCTTTTTTGGGTAGTGAAGGACTTTCCGGTGCTATGCTACGCTCTGTCTCTTGTGAGAATGTTCAGCCTTTAGTTGCTCCCATTTTTTGTCAAGGGCTGTTCACCTTAGCCATCTGCTAAAAGAGATATGTTAGAGTGTTTTTAAATTTCTTCCGTTTATGAGGTGTGCGAATGGGGTAAATGTGAGGTGCTCCTAATGGGGTACATGTGAGGTGCTGTGAATGGGGTACACATGAGGTGCTCTGAATGGGGTAAATGTGAGGTGCTCTTAATGGGGTAAATGTGAGATGCTTTGAATGGGATACATGTGAGGTGCTCTGAATGGGGTGAATATGAGGTGCTCCTGAATGGGGTACGTGTGAGGTGCTCTGAATGGGGTGAATGTGAGGTGCTCCTAATGGGGTACATGTGTGGTGCTGTGAATGGGGTACATGTGAGGTGCTCCTCAATCAGTTGGAGCCACGTGATCATCATGCTTGCACCTACCAACAGCAGAATGTGCACCAGGTCAACCAGTGGTCATTGCAGGCACAGTCAAACTTCTGACTGTAATACATGTTATTAAATGTAAATATTTGTTGTAGTAGAGCTTTGTTTAACTATTAGCGCTATTTAGTTTAACTAATTTAAATGATTGTTTGTTATGTTGTAGTGGGTTCCAGGCCTACCTCAAAGGAGCTCCCCAATACAACTTTCCTATGTATAAAAAATTGGTACACGAAATCACCACAGCTTTCCAAAAAATATCAGCTGACATTTTAACTATTGAGAAAATGCTTCTTGAACACAACAGAAAAGATCTAGCAGACTCTATACGAAAAATCCAAGAATTTGAAGAAAGGAAGCTCAAACTTGTAAGTCATAAAGCACCTAAATATACCATAAACCAACCAGTACAAACTCACTGCTACTTACCGTCTGTAAATTGGTACATTAGGCACCTCCTGGTTCTAGCTGTCTCCGTTGGTTTTTCAAAAGTTTCTGTTTTACCAAGTGCAACAGAAAATGTTTAAACACAGGCAACTCTTGCATATTTCTTGTGGTAAGAACTTCTTGCAGTTGAGCAAATCTTGAGAATTAAAGAGTTGCATTTTACATGAGATTATAAATCTATACCGTATATATAAATCTCAATGTTTGTCTGTCTTTTGTTTTCTGTGTCACTATATCCATTTCTAGCAATTAAAATTTATGAACAAAAAATCGTTTTGCACTGGATTTGAACTCACAACCTCCAGGTCTGTAGACCAGCGATCTAATCCACTACACTACATTGTCCAACTGACCATAGAGGTGTATGATTGTGATGACATTCATTACATCAGTTAAAATACTCATGCTTAAAGCCCGGTTCCCATATACGCCGCAAAGCACCAGCGACAGCACCGCAGGCTATTGCAGTAAAATGGGAACGTACACGCCGCGGATCGCAGAGCACCGCCGGTGGATGCCGGCGGTCAACACAAGAGTTTGCGCATGTTCAAATTTCGCAAACGGCCGCAGGCAAAACATTCCCAAAATGCACAGTACGGGTAAAGGTCACCATTATAGGAACGGCATGACGAGCGAAAATTTTATTTGATTACGCAATTATGTTTACGATATTATTAACGATGTGGCTTTATGTGAACATATCCCGCAGAGCCTAGCGTCGCAAGCGTTTTACTGCGCATGTTACTGCCGGAGTCTAGCAATCGATAAGGGAACCAGGCTTAAAGTGCTTGTGATTATTACGCGTAATGTAACGAATATTAAGCTGGCTTCAAACATTGTTATTGTTTTAGGAAATATTTAGACTACTAGCTTACTAGATAAGTTATTCAAATGTATGAGGTAATCATTTTATTACCAGTGCAACACCGGGCATTTGGCTAGTAAATAGATAACTAACAGGTCAACCTTGAAACGACAAATCATTGTTGTAAGACAAGGATGCTAGGTTTATTTTTTATCCTTATTTAACTTCAGAGGTGGAGCTGGGTGAATCTTTGTTATTTGGTATGCTATATTTCATGCTAGCGAGTAAGAACGCTTTCTGATTCTATACACATATCCTAGACTGACGTGTTTGATGGCTTTTGCCTCGCTACACATGCTTGTATGTGCTGTCAGCGGACCCGGCCGAGTTATTGTCACCTGAATTATGGTAAAATTACCAGATTTCTCCTAAAGTTTTGACCCATTTAGAATCTAAACGTGAAACCTCTAATTGTAGAAAATTCAAAAGCACTTTTAGTTTCAACCTTGAACCAATCCTAAACTGTGAGTGCGAGAAATTGTTTGTATTCATTCTCATGTTATTTTGTTTCACGTATACCAACTGTTGCCAGTAACTGTTGCCAGTAACTGTTACACTAACCAATTGATAGCGTTTCCTCCATCAAATACAGTAATATATCCTCAACAATGTGATCATGTTTTAAACAAAACATCAAACAAGCTTGTTTTTTATTTGTCCCATCACACAACATTTTCTGTTTAGTCTTGTTTTGTTGGTTAAGTCGTATTGTGGAATTATACGCTGAGTGTCACTATTGGTAAGCTGATAATTGTATGTAGTTGTCAGACACTAGCTTTAACAATACAGTCATACTTCGACTTACGAGCTTAATGCGTTCCGAGACTGAGCTCGTATGTCAATTTACTCGCATGTTGGTGCAATTTATTTATATATAGAGCAATTAAATATATATTGATTGGTTTCCATACTCTAAAAAATGCAAATAAAACACTCAAAACAAGATATTGTAACAGAAAGAACATGTTGGTTATTGTCCTAACTTACCACATGCTTTCCAAAAGCAACAAATAAAAAATAATGCAAGGAAATGTGATAAATTAAGATGTAAAATTAAATACATACAGTAGGAGCTAACGCTAGCATTTGCCAGAGAGGGAGATATAAGTTATCCTTTATTACAACAATTGACTTTGATAAATTTGGACTTTATCAAAGTCTTAAAAGACAAACTTAGAAGCAAATCTAAAAGCAAACTTTCATTTTTAACATAACGTAATTAAAATTTCTTCGGCGTTCATAGTTTGAAGTTTCTCGTAGGTTAGCTAATTTTTCCTTTGTTTCGCTTTCACGACTAGCCGGCCGTTTTAAGATGAACCTATCTAAGGACGTTTGCCTTTGTCGCCCTTTCAACATGTTGCGATTAGGACGAACACAGGTGTCGTCACAAAGGTTTAATGCACGACCACTAGCCAACTTGTCCGAATGTTTTGATAGATAGCACCGGCCTTTTCAAATAGCCTCGTTTCAGTTACGCTGTCACCGGCCAATTGTTTATCTTTTATCCAATGCCTGAGCGGTCTCTCCATCAGCGGTCGTGAAGATCGCTGCGCCGTTTAGAAACTACGGTTAGTCCTTTTGCGAGCTTAATGCCCTAATATAATTCTTCTGTTTGATAATTTTGGAATATTTCTGTCATATTGCTGAGGTAGCTCAATCACGCATACACATTTCGCATATTTTTCAATAATTTTCCGTTTAATATCAATTGTTATCATTTGCTTTTTCTTTGCATTATTTTTCATTTTACTGGCAAACTACGCACAGTACTTTTAATTCACATAATTATGCACTGAAAAGCGCGCACAAAAACATGGTGCAAAAATATAGCTTGAGCAGTTAAAAAATACAGATTGATGCTGTTGTCATAAAACACCTCTGGCATACTTGGCAGCTGACTCACGTGCTCGTATCTCAAACATGGCTCGTATGTTAGTGCCAGTACTTGCTTAAAAGCTGGCTCGTATCTCAAGTTTCTCGTACGTTGGAGCACTCGTAAGTTGGAGTATTACTGTATAAGCAAACAATACACTTAACCTATCAGATGAATAGAAAAATAATTTCAGACTCATCTATCTTGTTTAAAACTGTCAGAAAAACTTCTATAATAAAGATCATCAGCTAAAGCAAATATTTCACCACCAATACATGAAATGGAAATATCAACTTTTAATAAAGGCACGATTATACTCATTGGTGAAAAATAAGTTAGGGACAGTTATTTTTACTTGAAAAATCTGTTAATTATACGGCTTAAAATAACGAACTTCTGATTGTTCTGTATAGACAGCAGAGCTGCAGATGATGCTGCAGAAACAGACAGATGAGCCAGAATCGGAGATGCAAGAATCAATTAATGAACACAAAAATATGTAAGTTATCTATGGTTTTTCAAATCATCAGCTAGTAGTTGCTTAAACCTCACTTTACTTTCAACTCTACAATGTTGCTATGAAGTATAAACTCTGTTCAGTAGTTGAATATGTTCATATAGCAGACATGTAATCTCATAATGCTCTCTACCTAGTGTTGATTTGCTAACTGATCATGCAACTCCAGACAGATCTCAACCAGTAATATGAAGATGCTCAATACCTACTATGAGAAAACATCCTTATGATTGCTGTGGTGGTCTCAACCAGTAATATGAAGATGCTCAATACCCAGATAACATCCTTATGAAGGCGATGGTGGGCTCAACAAGTAATATGAAGATGCTCTATCTACAGTGGTGTCAGAAAGTCTTTGTCCGTCTCAAATCTCGCTGGCCATTTTGGGGAAATTTGTTGTGGCAGTCATGCAGTGGGATTAAACTCTGACAAATCATACCTCATCCTGGTACATCATTTAAAAATAAAATATCTGTAGATCTTGTTCATACTATCAGTGATGAAATTAGCGTCAATCAGGAATCAGTAATCAATTTTAAACCTATCAATGTCGATAAGTGCGCATTAACTCATTTTCAAATAAAAGATGCCAAAAAAAAAACTGTCTGATAAGATCGAGTACTTGTTCATCTGTCTCTAGCAACCGAAGGTTGACCAGCAAGAAAATGAAAACAGATTGGAAGGAGGTATGTGGAGCTGACATAGTAAGGTCATCTGTCAGACAGCGGCTCTTGGATGCTGGTCGCCGTGGATGCAGAGCCCGCAAAAAACCACTAGTGAATGAGAGGCAGCGGAAGCTACAGCTGTCTTGGGCACGCTTGCACAAAGATTGGACAGAAGAGCACTGGACTCGAGTGATCCTCAACGATGAGTTGACATTTACCCTGCAGCAGCATCGTGAAGACAACTTTGTACGCAGAAGACAGGGTAAGGAATTCAGACCTGAGTGCCTTTCATCCACTGTCAAGCATCCAGCATCCGTGATGGTTTGAGGTTGCATGGCAGCTGCAGGACGGTACTGTGAATGCAGCTGCCTACAAAGAGAGCTTAAGCACAAACTTCTTCCCTCTGCACGGTCTCTCTTTCCAGAAGGAGAGTGGTTGTTTCAGGACGATAATGCACCGTGCCACAGAGCAAAAATAGTGAAGGAGTGGTACCGTCAGAACGATGTGGAGAGAATGAAATGGCCATCCCAATTACCTTACCTCGATCTTATTGAGAGCCTGTGGAAGAGGCTGGCACACCTTTTAGCAGGAAAAAGGCACCAGCCAATAAAAGAAAGCTGAAGGAAAACATCATCAGTTGCTGGTTTCATGTTATCAATCCTCAAGGGCTGGTGATGCTTGTTCACAGCATGCCCAAACGCTGCATGATGGTTATAAACAGCCAAGGCTACCCGATAAAATATTAAACTGTGAAACAATCCCAATGGCCCTTTTCAGGGCCCCCATAACAGTGCAAAAGTGTGTTCTTTTCAATTTAGAAAATCAAAGGGACTAACAGAACTTGCTATGACTTATTTTCTAATATGCAGTGTGAATGGTTAGGCAGGGGTTGACACGGTAAAATATTTTTGGCACATTTAAAAACTAGTTATTTGTATTCTTCAGACCATTAGGATTGTTTTGATATGCGGTTTTATGTACGCATTACTAAATCTTTCCATGTTATAATGAATTTATTGCAGTGTTACACTCATTTGAACAGGTGAACAAAGACTTTGCGATACGGATTCTTTATTCTAATAGCTATAGCTGGACACACAGACAGACCAATTTTGAAATATATATAGCTACGAGTTTCTGCTTAGTTGAATGATTGCTCCTCTACTGGGTTTGTACTGAGGTCAGCAAGAATCTACTAGTTGAGTAGGTTTGCTTTTGGGAAATATCACAAGAATGCTGCATTCATTAGTGAATTATCAGTTCCACATTTAGCTTTTGTGCCATAATAAAGCTTGATAAGCGTTGGAGCACTCCTCATACACGATCGCTGTGTAGCATGAATGTTCACTAATCATACATCATAGGACAGTATGCAATAATGAGGCAGCAAAAGGATCAAGTCCCGTCTGATATAATGCATATAATACTTGGTTGATCTTGGATCATAGGTATCAATTGTATTTCATTTGCAATAGCATTGTATTGCTTTCCTGTTCCTTCCTGTCACTATGTTCTGATGGATGAGTCTGGATGATTATTCAGCAAGATGGCACCTCGACGTTAGCACAACACATGCTCACTTCTAGGTTATTTTTGTTTTCACATAATACATACAGTATGTATTCAGACAAATTTAGTGAAGCAGTGATAGCATTGTCCATCTAGATAGACTTACTTGCTACAATCTCAAGTGTCTGTATTGCGACATCGCATATTTTTTGATCACAGCTGTCAAGTTTTTTTTTTAAATGTTATAAAAATACCTAGTTTCCTTACGACAAAACTTTCAATATTGTTTCATGATTATCTTCAAGTAGTTACACTGGTATCAAGTGCGAATTATGATATCTAATAGATCAGTAAACAATTTGGTTTTCCTGTCAAATGGCCTTACAACCTTCTCAAAATTGGGTTTATTACTAAAATCACTCTTTGTTATTTGTGTATCTATGAAGCCTTTGTTATCATTCAAATCTTGCAATACTTATTAGCTGCAACAGTATTTGAACACACGCATCTGATTACTTAATATCATTAACTGTCTACTGAACACACATACTCCAGATGTTACAGCTTCATTTTTTTTTATAAAAATTTTCATCCTTTTTCTAGGGTTTCAGAGGTTATAAGTGAAATAAATGAAGAAATGGACACACTCAAGTATGCTTCTGAAGACCTGTACACAAATATGACTTAGCAAGGAATGCACTTGTCTATCCTATTCTGTTGACATTACTACAAATACATCAATGAGAGAGAGTATGTCGGTGTGTTGTATATTTCAACAATGCGGATCAGATCACATAAAAATTACTGTACTTTTGACAGCAAGCAATTCAAATAACCTTGTGTAACGTACAGTTACGGATGAGCTTGAGACACTGAGAAAGCAAACTTGAGAAAATTATTTTCAATCATCCTTTGACGCTTCATCAAAGTTTTCTACCAAATCAGGCACATCATCGTCATCATTGTCTATGTCTACACCTCCTTTGTTCTCAGAATTGGTAACTGCAATAAAAAAAGGAATGAAATTTTAACAGAGAATCTTGCCTTGAAACTGTTGTATTGAAAAAGATTCTTTGTTACCTAGGCAAAAGTTTAGAACATCGGTGGATGTAATAAGTATCGACCAAGTACTGGGAAATAACGCCTAAAACAACATGAGCAGGATAATCAAGATGAAGTCCAATGAATGCGATTTTCAAGAATAATAAATGATAAGCAATTTTAATTGAAGCCAGCTAACTCACCATCTCTACATGAATTTACTAGCACCTACAAGATTCATTTAACTTACAACCAGCAACTGTTGAAGCAAGCTTCTTCAAGCTTGCGAGATTTTCAGCACCCAATTGGTTGAGGATACCCGGCAACATCTCAGTAATTTCTAAAAATATATAAATTTGATCAACATCAGTTTATCTGAAAGTTAATTAAAAGCACCGAACAGCAACAAACGTGAGATTCCTTAATTTAATAGGAGCTTGAGTGGAAAAAGTGTGAAGAACATAAAAGGTAAACACCTTTCACTTTGATGAACTGATTCATCATTTGAATAGATGACACGATATGCCTCACAACTATCGTAAGTGATCGGCGTAGCATTGTTATGCTAAGAAAATAAGGTAGCTTTGTGACTTACGTTTGTTTTCAGCATGACCATTGATCGAGAACGTGTTTGCAGCTAAAGATGCCTGCACTTTTGGGTTGGTAAAATGAAGAACTGTTCCATCATCTTTGATCATATTAACTTCCTCGATACCAGGGATATTATTAACCCCTAGTTTTTTCAGAGATGCTTGTAATTTTTTGTCATCTGTAGCAGCTGTTCTGTGAATAACCTTCTTTTTCCTTCTGACAGACCCTTTTCCACCGGTTCGAACTTGTTCTTGTAAAATTTTGAGTTTCTCTGGATTCATGATGTGTCTAAAAAGGTGGCAGAAAACTAGTAATAGATGAATATTAGATAAACTAGTAATGCAAAATTGAGCCAGTAAACAGACGAGCGCATATATGCACTGTAAGGAGTGATTGCAAATGTTATACTAATAAATGATGAGAATTTGCCAATTTTAATTCCATTTTACCCACTTCTACCTCTTCGATATGACATATATTCAGCAATATCGCAACGTTCAATTAACAACATTCTAATGACTTACGACACCAACATAATAACTGAATCACGACCTCTAACCAAATGGCTATTTGCAACCATAACTACAGCATCAATACAATTAGCTTTCAAAACGGGTTAACACATTATAACCACGAAGTTGAACAGAGAGTGGTAGAGAGAAATTACCGTCAATATTTGTTACGAAACGGCATCTTAATGCAGGAGTAGCCGTGGTTAAAAGAATCAGGAGGAAAGTGAGTAAGCTAGTCGGCTTGTAACGAAAACCGCTAAAATCCACATATAAATGTAGTATTAGTTTTAATACATCAATCAAGCAGTTAACTTTTCAGCGTCTAATCAGTTTACCACAATTTAAATTATTTGGGTTACAAGCATTCTGCTTCACTAAATACAACGAATACTGGACAGTACTAAGTTTACTGTAAATTACCAGGCAAAAAACTATATCAATCGCGCGTCATACGCTTGCAGAATGACAAAATAAATATTGAATATCGGGACTTACTTAATTTGTCTGTCTCACGGGTCCTCCGTATAATACCACAACAAAACCAAACAATCGGTATAACAAAAAAGTTAAAAGGAAACACTAACTTGACGGGCTCGCGAGGGAGAAAACAAACGCTAATTAAAAGCTGTTGTAAGTTTTTCTTAATATTTGTAACACGATTAATTTTATTAACTCATTTTAATTTTTTGTGCTCTGAAAATTTATTTTTTAAAGTACGTATACTATAGAGTTGAAGGCTAGATTGGTAAAAGCATCACTTGGCGGGAAACTAAAGAACTAACAAAGAGCGCCGCGAAAAGTTATTTGTTTTTCCACCCCGTTTTCTTTTGTGACCTCTCAATTTCTTTTATTAATTCACAATGTCTGGTGCTGAAGTTTCACAAGCTAACGAGGATAACAAAGTCATTGGTGAGCAAAAACAAACTGAAACAGACGTTGAAACAAAGCCAGTGGCAGCTAATGACAACAAACAAGAGTTGCAAACTAGTTCAAATGAAGAGAGCATGAAACCTGGAGAAGCAGAAGATTCTGGGAACCAAATAGATAATCAGCAGTAAGTTATTCTTGTATAATTGCAAGATTTTAATTCGACGATAACTATGAATTGCATCAGTACATAGCATGTTATTTATTTAAGTTGTTATATCGAGCAATGCCGTTTTTACTTTCTACATAAAGTTTCGAAATCTGTCATCATAAAACAAATTTTGTTCTGCAGAGTTGCATGGCTATTTTTGTGAGGCTAATTTTTATTTGTTCATGTGTTCTTTCTAATCATCATGACTCTATGATCAAGATAATGTTTTATTAACTATTGTGTAGATCTCCAGGATTAGACATAGACGCTGAAGCACTTAAACTCCTCAACTCTGGAAAGCGTCATTTGGCATGCGATGACTTTCCTCAAGCTGTGGAAGCCCTTGCAGAAGCATGTGAACTTCTCTCTGAAAAATATGGTGATAATGCTAGTGAAGTTGGAGAGTCCTACTTTTATTACGGAAAATCTCTGCTTGAGCTTGCTCGTATGGAAAATGGTGTGCTCGGAAACGCTCTTGATGGTGGTAAGCATTAGCACCAGTAATTGATAATCCATTTAGTGATGGCAGCGGTTGAGACTTGATCAATAACTTGACATGCCGAAATCATTTTGTTAATACCGCCAGGAAGTGTTTTTTGCGAAGTAACCAGACTACTTATAGCCAGTAACTCAAAGTAACCGCTAACTCAGAGTCTTCATGTGTATTAAACCCAGATAACGCCATGTACCGTCCAATGAAGCCATTGCATCTCGTGGAGCTCATTAGGTTAGTTTAACGCCTGGGGAACGGGAGGTTGCGACATCAAATCTTATATGATACGGGTTTTTCATGCTAGATACTACCAGATATAACTGGACAGACCGAATGACAGACAGACAGACAGATGACAAATTTGGAGATTTATATGTATAGATTTATAATAGGGAAAGTTTATGGTCTGACCTTGCCCTTGGGACAAGTTTGCTTTAAATGTTTGAATTTGAGTTTAAATGTAAATTCAGTTAAAAAATTTTTATAAAAACTAGCATGACAGCATTATGTTAACAATTTTTAGTTACACCCGAAGAAGAAAATGAAGCAGACCTTTCCGAGTCGGATCAATTTGAAAAAGCTAGCAAATTACCTGGTGAGTTGTTTCTAGAAGTTGATGTTGGCATACGTTTGACAATTGTTTTACACCTGGTAGACTGAGTTTATTCTTCCTTATCACCAGAGGTAGAACGGGAGACGATAGTAAATGACGTTTATTCTGCAATGGCTGCCGAAGAGAAATCAGAAGCCAAAATTGAGAGTGAAGAAAAGGATGAGTCTGTTAAAGATGGTAACAAAGGGTTCTAATTCATAACGATCTTTGTCTTTCCTTTCAGTCAACTTGTCACCTTCAATACGTCTTTCTTTTATATTCATGTTTGTAATTGTCTATTGTACTAGCCTGTCCTTCTTTGGCTACAGTCTTATGCAAGCATCTGCAAATGTTGGTTTAAACCAGCGGTGCTCAACCTTTTTAGACATGTGATCTACTTTTATATTTGCCTGCCTTCAAAGATCGACTAGTCTAGCGAAGCCCCGAAACAAAAAATTAAAAACAAACTTGAGCCTGTAGTGGTGAGCCTATCACCTTTATTAAGTTCCACATATATGCTTATATAATGCAGTGATCCAGTAAGTAACATAATTTTAAAGGAAAAACATTCATTCTCTACCTTAGTGAGAAACCTGGCACTGGGAGGATGCAGCTAGTTTCTTATAGTCAGGGTAGTAGCAGGTTGTTGCAAGCCTCATACACGCCAGTAGGTGGTCATCTGTCATGGTGGATCTGTATTTTGATTTTATTATCTTCATGTAAGAAAATGCAGATTCACACAGGTAGGTTGATCCAAAGCAGGCTGATAAATTAAAAGCACATCTTCTTATGTTTGGATACTTCTCCTCTAACAACAATCCCCACAATTTTTTGTCGTTTCAGATTTGTCTTAACACTCATTTATGGGTTTATGTTTTTATTCAAAAAGAAAAAACGAGATCGACTGCTAGCAGAAAGCTGCATAACATTTTAACAAAAGTTATTTTGGGTGCATGAAGAACTATACACGGTTTTGTATCGAGTGCGGACCTATCGGCTTTTTCTGCGGTCCTGTGCTGGGAACTTATGAATGGCGTTCACGTGTATTTTTGTTGGTCTTGAAATACACAATCAAACACGACTATACATAAACAACGATAATAGGTAAATAATGTTATTATTAAAACTACTTTTTTAGTGCAGTAGTTTAGTAAAGTGCTGTGCAGCAATAGTAGTTGCTGCTAGTTAGTGAATAATTATTATTTTATGTTGTAATTATATGTTATCCTAAAATCATCCCGCGATCGACTGCCAAGCACTTGAAGATCGACTGGTAGATCGCGATCGACTGGTTGGGCACCCCTGGTTTAAACTGTCTTTATAATCTAGCTAACCACAAAATCAAAATATCTGTTTCGAGTGCAATACATTCTATTGCACTAATTCCTAATATATGCCTAATTCTATTTCATTGTAACTGTCCCTACTATTACAGATAATATAACACGCTATTGGTAACATTAGTAAATTACTTAGTAATTGTATTGGGTAAATTGAGTTGTTACAACCTGTATTTAATTTAGCGACATCAACCAATTTAACCATTATCAATTTAACATTAATTAATCATTAACCACAATCAATCAATCATTAAGACATTAATCAATTTAACCACATCCAAGGAGAGGCCTGATTTATATACTTTGCTAAGCATTTTGCTTCATTTTTATGTTACGAAAGCTGGTTTGAACCTTTGTAGGAATAAGCATTGCCTATTTAGGTAAATAATTACATGTTCCATGTTGTCGTGAACTACATGTATGTGTTAACATAAAACCTGCTCGTTCAGACCTTTATTGCCGGGACTAGCTGGCATGTTAAAGTGAGCTACAATTGTTGCCTCATAGTTCTATAGTTCATTGTTGTGTTTGTCTCTGGTTAAACATGAAGTGAGCTACAATTGAGAGTTGTTGCCTCATAGTTCTATAGCTCATTGTTGTGTTTGTCTCTGGTTAAACATGAACTTGCACAAAATTTTAGTATATTTTATCAGAAAGTATCGCTATTTTTCTATCATTTGCATTAATTCTCGATATGACAAATCGCTGATGTGTTTTTTATACATTTTTCTTCTGAGTGTTTTAACCACGATCAAGTTTTGTCGATTTTAGTCTTGAAACATCCAGGCAATCAGATCACCTCAAACATCACAAACAATCGCACATGATGGAAAAATACCGATACTTTCTGATAAAATCTATGAAAGACTTAGTGTCTTTCACAAACTGTTTCCAGGTTTGCTTCATCTGGTTTGTTGTAAATACAGAAGAGAAAGAAGGTGGTGACGTGTCAGCGAACTCAGAGGTGGTCGACTCTGCTGAGAATTCTGTGGAGGAAACGGCCAGCGATGGTGCTGAGATGGAAAGCGCTGATGATGCAGAGCAGGCAGCCGGCTCATCACAGGTATGTCTTATTTTAGTACTGCAGCTGATATGTTTTAAAGCAGACTGGGGCTCTGGCACATCAATTGCCATATTCTCAGTCTCCGTTATTTTCAGCTAGTGCCAAACGCGTTATCTCAGTGTTTGGTGCAGCTATTTTGGAAGATGAAATGTTGTAAGAACAAGCTGTGATCTTAGCTCACCAACGAGCACCTACATGACATTTTGTTGAGTACTTCCTCAATTAATCCTGATGTTGTTTCCATCTTGAAGAAAAATGTTTTCAATTGATTTTAGTAAATTGTTTTTTCCTGGAAATCTTTTTTCTGGTTTAGTGCTCTTTGACTCCCTGAAATGGCCCAAAAATGTTTGCCAACCTTTGGGATGAGGTCTTCAACACAAGCGGGATATCACTAGCAACAGTTGCAATTCTTAACGGTTACCAGCTCCATTCAGAGCTGCTGAAGAGCTCATTGAACACTAGCATTTTAGCAAGTACATTCTAAGTGTATTCTCCTTTCTATAAAACACAGCTTTATCATGCAATGATACATGACAGGAGGAGACAGATGCAGATGATATTCCTAATTTACAACTTGCATGGGAAGTCCTGGAGTTGGCTAAAACCATCTATCTTCGACAGAGTGAGGAGAGCTCTGACAATTCACGAAAGGTGTGCGCAATTGCTTTCATCGACAATATGATAGCTAAAACTATAGCCATAACGGCGCTACAGCACTTTTGGCATTCCCCATTCCCCATACTATTGCTTTTGAGTGAGCATGAGTTGAATAATGATAATAAAGTGTATAGTTTGTTGCTATTACATCTCCTTCAAGGTTTTCCAGCTGCTCGTAAGCAAGTTTTAAAGGGAATTTGGCTTCATCGTACTAACACTTTACCTCAAGAAGTTTTGAAATCATGCTGTTATTGTTTGGTTACATACGAGATTGAGATAAGATGGGGCAGATAAGGGAGATAAGAAGAGATATGAAGAGAGGGAGATAAGATGGGGCCTGTCGACAGAATGTCTCATTTGCATAGCATGCGTTGTTAGCCGTAGTATGGTCATGTGTAAAAAACGTAGTTGGTTCCTAATGAACACTTTATTCAATGAACAATTTATTCCCAATTCTATTTTATTGATTTCGTTATTGAAGCTGATTTTATTTGAGACTTCTCTGACAAAAGTGGGCTTCACGCACAGTTAATTTATATGGACAAAGGGTTTTCATGTGACAAATAATGTTTATTGGAATTGCTCAAAAACTACTAAATCTATTCAAATCGCAATTATCATTTTGTAGCTTAATTTACTAAAACTCGTAGACACAAATTCTTGTTGTCTTAGATTGATTTTTGTAACATTTAGTGTTTTTTTCTTGAATAAATATTTAACAAGGCAAATTGTTGGTAATCCATAATTGATAAGTAATCCATTCTTCAATAACCAAAACGAAAATCTAGCAAGGATGTCATTGGCTTCTCTTGATCTAGGCGATTCTTATTCGATGATCTGTTTGCAAAAGCGAGGGTATATTTGTTAGCATAGTAGTTGCATGCAGCCGTTCCAGCTGCCTACACTAGGCATCACCTGTCTATCTTGTCAGTAGCCTTTGTAGCCATGATTTTCTAGCTTCATCATTCTCGCGATGACAATTTCTCCTAGTCCAATGTACAGGTCTTGCAGCAGTCCTGGCTGCACCAGGATGCCTCTCTGGGTGGTGCCTCATCCTATTCAATCTGATTATAATTGCAGGTGAGATTAAGCGAAGTCTACAGAGCTTTGGGTGAAGTTAGTCTCGAGACAGGAGTGTATGAGCAAGCCACACAGGATATTGCATCTTGTCTCGAGTGGCAGTCTATGTGCATGGCAGCGGATGACAGACGTATAGCGGAGACTCACTATCAGCTGGGCAACGCCCATTCACTTTTTAGAGACTACACCAAGGCTATAGAGCATTTACGCAAATCAGTGTCGGTAAGTGTCCTCACCTACTTGCTAAGTATCCGTACTAAGCGTAACTTACATGTGGTCATCACAGTTTCTGGGCACTCCCGAGTCTGATTTTCTACCGGTTTGCTGTGGTACGCTAGTGTGCTGTGAGAGTTTGCCAAATGCGCCATGGTAAATTATCAATAAATGCTCTTCTGAACTTCATCAATATTATTATTGGTCATTATCTGCCCAACGGTTCGCTTTATCTATCAAAAGTACAGAGGGTAAACATTTGCGCAATCTGAGGTTGTGGAAGGTAGCTGATGTGCTCAGTTGGTTGGAGCATCACTCCGCTTATTTGAAGGTCAGGAGTTCATCTGTGTACACAGCAGTCTTTTTCTCCTGATTGATGCAATTATTCTGTGACTTCAGAAGGTGATCAATTAGTTGAGTTGGTTAGACAGCGTCGGTCTAATAAGCCCAATATAGTTCGAGTCCCATATTGGCCAACATTTTAGTGAACTTATTAATTACATGTGCAGAATTTTGTGATTACGCAAAAGTTGGCATATTTAAAACAACTGCTATTGTAATACAAAACTAAAAAGGTTTTGACATCCATACTGTACTTTATCAATTCTGACAATTTAGCACCGATTCAAAAGTTATCTTTTATAAGCGACGAATTTGTGAGTCTTAGACGAATCTCATATGAAGCTGATTCCAGATAAGAAGGATTACAATGGAAATTGTTTTGCTCCGCTCCCGTCGAGCGGAGCAAAACGTAAAAATAGAATAGAACATTTATGTAGAAAAAATAGGATAAAACCGTTAACATACCTTTAAACTGCAACTGAGGTTGCAAAAAGTCATACTGTAATGGCTTGATCTGGCTAATGTTGAACTTCTGTAGGAGAGGCCATGGTAACTGAATTTCGGCATCCATATAACTTATCTATTTATAGTCTAATTAACTGAAAACATGAACGAACCAGCAATGAAACTGAATTTACTTTAGAAAAAAAAAACTGACTGATACAAAAATACAAATAAAACTGACTTAGTGCACAAATAACTTGTTTAGTTGCTGTTGTTGCCTAAGTTCTTAAGTTCTGCTAAAGTTTACCGCAGAGACTGGTCTCTGGTTAAACGTTTCTATCTTATTTTTCCTACATAGATTTTTGGGCTAAATCCGTTATGATTACCAATGGAGTGACTGGCATAATATCGCAGCCAACCCGCATAGACGGAAGAGAACAACTCCCTTTCAGTGCAGCTGATGCTTCAGGTGTAGTGCGTAGTGTGACAAGCTGTTGTTTTTGCTCGCTCCGCTCGATGTGGGACAACTCCGCAAAAACAGCAGTTTGTCAAGGCCGGCTATTGATGCTTCTACAACATAAATATTCGGTTTTGGGAGTGTTTACATTATAGAGCCTTTGCGTTATACGAACAGCACAGGACATGTAAATAGCCTAATCCGTTTTAAGATCTTTCCAAACTCACCCATTTGTTCCTTCAGAAAAGGGAAAAATACTAGCCATAACTTTTTGATTTAATGGATGCACGGTAACTGAGATTATCGGTTTGTAGTAGAGATGCCCCGATTTTTAATTCGCCAGCCGATTCAGATACCAATCCGGTATACCAATTCTTATTAAAAAATAATCCGATTCAGATCTTTTGTGTTGCATAGATAATTGTTCATTTTATTATGCAAATATAAGTATAATGCAACGAAAATATAAATATTAATGTATTTGTTTGTATTAATGGAGAAAAAATAATTCACATACTGATATATCGTGCGTGTCGTAACAAAACAGTCCATGTATCTTGTAATTTGTAAATAAAGGTATTTACTGTTAGTGGTACAGCTCTCTCTGTGATAAGTACGTCTCTCTTCTTTTGCTGAACAAACTGCTGCGCCTGTACAAGTTCGGAGCAAATCAATGTTTCTTTTAATTACGGTTGGTGATTTAATTATCTCAGTAATAAGTCTCTTCTATCACTATCAATGTAGCCAGTCGTACTGAAGAGGGACTCATGTGCCACAGATGATGGAGGACAGGCTAAATACCGATAAGTCACTGGGTTCACCGTATTTTGTACGATACAAACGATACATTGTATCGTCAGGATCAAGAGTGATAGATAACTTTATGCATCAACTGTTTAAACCATAACTGTCACATACAACTTTTATCGTATTTACTAGGCAAATCAGACACGCTGATTCCGATTTTGTACTCAAAATAAAGATCGGACCACTAACTTTCATAGTATTGAGGGCTTTTTTACAGCATTTCAATATCGGTCTCGAAAACAACACGATCGGCACAACAAGCTCTGTCCATAAATTTGTGACGCAGCCTAGCTTGTTAGGAACGGAAGTTAGGGATGTTTAGTCCAATTTCGAATGATAGAGATGGGTGTCTTAAAATCTATTATCTAAATTCAGCCTTAAAAATAATCTGTCTTTTCTGGAAAGTAGATAAGCTATTTAACATTGCATATTTGAAAAAGCGTGATAACAACGCTAGCTTGTGATAAAATTGCGCTCTTTTTAGCTCATTTTTCTCGGCGTTCATCCTATTAAACATCATGTAACAAGCTACGAGCAATTTTAAATAATTTATCTACCTTTCATAAAAGACTGAGATTATTTTACAGGCTGAATTTAGATAATAATGGGCTTTTAATGGTTTTATTGAATGCGTGAAGTATATTTGTGAAAATATTTCGACGAATAAGGTTGCATGAAAGTGTAAACAGAAACCATCTCTCGTAACTACGTCACATTTGAGCCGTTTTGGAAAGCGAATCCAAACTACAGTGGTCTCGTGTGGCTGCGATTACCTGTTCATTTTTGAGCTTTTAAGAGCTTGTAATCACATTTCCACATATTTGGCACCTACAACACAACAGATTTAGACATGGTGAATCTTTTCATATCAAACAACTGTAATGTGAATTTTATTGCAAGCCAACCTTCAACAGACATATCTGCACCGATTCCGATACCAAAATCGGGGCAACTCTAGTTTGTAGCGAAAATTTTTTGCTCGGTTTATGGTCTATCATTACCCAATTTTAGTAATTAGCATTTAGTAATTTTACGTTAATTTATGGTAGCGCACTCTTTTAATGTCAATTTAAATGGATTTTTTTATTGAAGAAGAAAAAGAAAGATATTGTATACGTCTAAATAAAGTAAAACAAAAATCTTTCTCTACCATAATAAGGGCGGTGTTCATCTGTCGCCAAGGTTCGCGGTAAGGATAAAAGGTAGTAAGACATTCGAAACTCATACCATTCAGCTTGGTAGACCGACACTCTAACGTCTGCACCATATAATCGCCTTCAAGTTCTTCTGAATACTTGTGCAGCCACATGTTCTCTGCGCTTTATCGACAAACTTGACAATCTCTCACATTACACTAGATGGTCAGGGTACTCGTATGTACATGTATTGTAGAGATAATCTTATACGACATTCTCATAAGTTCAGCGAGAGAGAAAATGATACTCTTGAGGCTAACTAATGGTACTCTCGCTTTTCAAATCAAGTTTGAGAATTTGCACCGGTTTGATGTTTTACGTTATATTGAATTTCTTACATGATACGAAGCAAAAATTTTACATAAAATTATGTGGAATGGAATTATGGGATTTATGTTATAAGCGCCTACTGTAATTTTATTCTTTTGGGTTACCAGATGTTACCTGTTCCTTTGGTTGTGGACAACAGTATATTATAACAGGAAGAGCTATAGTGTGCACCACTGAGCCTTTTTGTATAGCCTGAGTCTGATCGTGTACCTGTTTTTGGTATGCTTTCTGGAATGCCTGTTTATGAGCATTCAGAAAAAAAATTTTCTTATTGCACCAAATGTTTCTTACGGCACACGTGATTGGATGGTTATACATAGCAAGAAATCTGTATATTCACCTATGAAATTACGCTTGTTATTTATATTGTTTCTTTTGCATTATACATAGACAAATTTGCAAATAAATAGTATTTGCATTGCATATAAACCAAAGATTTTCATGAACGTGTGCAATCCTT
The DNA here is from genome assembly GCF_963576615.1 of Watersipora subatra. Lineage (NCBI taxonomy): Eukaryota > Metazoa > Bryozoa > Gymnolaemata > Cheilostomatida > Watersiporidae > Watersipora > Watersipora subatra. The sequence goes on from NC_088708.1 coordinate 56,291,360, forward strand.
CACAGTAACCTTATAGAAGGCCAAGTGTGTGCTTGGCTCTAGCATTCAGATAACTTGAAAGCATTATAAAATCATATTGTGTGTAATGCCGATGTCATCAACAACAACTGCTACAATCAATGATGCAAGGCATCAGTCTTAATAATCAAGTTTTCACACAAAATGTTTTGTGTTCAACTACATTCTATTGGAAAATCTATTGGCTATTTGTGCGCATGCAATTGAACCTGCAATAGGATTGTTAACGTACCTGTAATGAAATGCACAAAAAGTTTGTGATTTTCATGTTTGAAATATTGCGATTTATTCAAAACTGTTGATCCAGGCAAGGCTTCGCTGACTGAGAATTGTTTTTATTAAATATGTGCTTGTTATTCCAGTTATCAGTTTGCAAATCTGCGTTTATTGTCCTCTTCGTTGAAATAGTGCAGAACTTCAAAATCATTTTCTTTTTAGGTTCTTGAGGCTCGTATAGCAAACATAGAGGCATCTGATGAGATAACAGAGAAAGAAAATCTGGAGAAGGAGCGGAATGAGATCCAGGCCCTTCTTCCAGACATTGTTGCAAAAGTTTGTTTCTTGACATATTTTCACTTGTTCACACTTTTCAGTTGCATGCAGTTCGTGATTGATGTTCAGGTTCAACTATTTGTACCATTTTACCAGCAATTCTTTCAGAAAAAGTTATTCTTTTGCAGTTGATAAATATCAAACACTTGTGGTCTTTCTAAATGTCGTCACAACTTGGTTTGTGAGTTGCTGTTCTTTTCTTCCCAGATTGAAGATGTGGAAGACGAATCTCGTAATGCCCTGAAGGCTGAGACAGAGGTGAAGGCCATGCTTACAAGCCAGAGTGGTATTACTACCACCACAGGATTTGGAGACAGCTCAGGAAGCACTCAAACAGCTAATGTTATCGCGACAAAGGCCAATGACATTTCAAATTTAGTGCGCAAGCGCAAAACTGACGAGAAAGACGACCAGGGTGTGAAGAAGGTGAAACAGGAAATGGCTCATGGAGACAGTGTGAACAAAGAGAACGGCACAGTTGAGTTAGCATCAACTGATGGCAAATAACTTTACACTTCAATCTAGTCAAGTCTCATGTCTTCCTTCTTGTATATAGATTTCCTCTGTTGACTATTCCTTGTACATTTAACACTGCACTTGTATCTTTCTAATTTGTTGTTAATAAAAAATCTCCCTTGTTATTCATACAGTCAGGAAAAACAACCGAAGTTGACAGTAAAAGCTCAGAATGTAACATAAACAGTAGTTAAATGATAGGTGCAAGCAAACATTCAGTTAGCAAAGCAAAATGTGAGTGCATCAGCTGGTCTTGCGCGACAGCGCCAACAACATCCATTAGTTATAGTTAGAGTGTAATAAGCTGTCTGCATTGTCATGCGAACAGGTAGTCTTGGCCCGCACCATTTTATAAAGAGTACAAATTTCTCATAGCTCTCCTCCTAGTCTCAATAACTAATTTTGAAGTCTACGATACTAAAGCGTCGAGAGCCTTCTGCATATCCATATCATTGCTAATCAAAGCTTCCTTCACCTGGTCTTCTCCAAATCCAAACTCTGACAACTGCTGATATCCTTTAGCAAACATCCCTGCCTGCCAACATAGAAGAACACTGACAACACGTGACAAGTCACTGGCTGATTGCAAGAATATGAGTGCTGTTGGTAGCTACACGTAACTAAAGGGTTAAACTACAATACAAGGAATTCTATTATAACCGCAAGAATCTTTATAGACAGACTATTTAGGGTGGATGACATGCCGATGATAATGAAACGAGTGTTTTACTAACAAACTAAACGAAAAAGACTGCATTTAATGTAGAATATTGTGTAGTTTGGTTTATTAGTTTCCAATTATTGCAAGTAGATATGATTATACAACACCATGAAATGGTGTGCCTGATCAAAGTGAGATGACATCTGATGAGCTTGAGAGGTCTGATCAGATCATAAGAGATATCTCATTTTATGGCTGAAATTGGTGAAAACCAGGCCTCGTCATACACTCAATAAAGCTATGTGCATATAGTATATGTAAAGTGACTGCACCGACTAAAAACTATGTTGTACTCACTTTGCCAAGGTCATGACCGCACATGAAAATAGCCTGTTGTGCACTCTGCCATTTAACATCATGAGTAACCAGTTGCTGCACGGCACACAGGTGTTCCGCCAACTATATAAGAAAAAGTGTACATTGCTTAAACGCAGTGTATCGCAGCTGTTCCAGAGTCATGGATGGTCTGGCGTACTTCAGATACACAGCATTGACATCGACTATCACTACGGCAATAACTCAAGTTTGGCATTTTGAAAAAAGGTTATTTTTTGAACTAATAATAGTGTCACTGACTAGATCTACTAGCGGCCAATCATTAAACGGTGATCTTTTTCAAGGGTTTGATGAGGTGATCATATTTTGCCAAATGTGATACCAGAATGAGACGCTGTAGGTTCACTTATAACAATAAATTTTTCTTCATTGACGATTCTTCCCGTCTCATCCCTAAATAGTGCAGGCTTTGAACATTAACTCCCCATGCTTGCCGGAATTCAACCTATCACATGAGATTACGCATATGGGAAAACAGCAAATATACTAGAGCACTATAAATGTCATTAAAAATGCTGCAAAGCCGATTGAAAAAGACAGAAATTTATATTCTTGTCTTAGAAAGCCTTAAAATTTAAACTTCCTACAAAAATAACTAGTTGAACATATCCGTCTTCTCCAGACCAAAGCTCCTTTTGGTCAGAAACCCATGTTTTATTCATTTCTGATGAGATATTATTTTTTATGCCTGTAATTTTTTTTCCGTGTAAGATGACAAAATGAATAAACTAACATTCCCTAATCATATCTCGATTTCACAAAAAAATAACTTACTTAGTAAGAAGCTGTGCATGAACATGGCTAGCTAGCATATCACATAACTAGTGTATTCTACAGAATAGAACAATGACTCATTACATCTGTTTCTACAATGGCTTTTTCAAAAAAAGACTAAGTTACAAACTAACTTGTTTTGTATCAGAGCCGAGATGTTGTATTGCTGCAACGATTTGAGGCTTCTCGAAGCCCATGGCAAGCAGCGACTCAACAACCTGACCATCAGCCTGCAGAAAACAACAAAAAGTGAACAAACATTTTTAAACATCGTCAATGTGGAGTGGAACTGTTGGAGTTGTCTTACTAAAACAAGAGATGACAGAGCTTGAGTGTTACAAAACTTACAAAGAATGACTTAAGTTGTTTTCAAAAGGTGTTGAACACAAAATAAGCACCACTTTTTACCCTACACTGATGAATGCAAAATGTAGACAATTTCTATCTGATAAATATCTTCTATAAATAAAAAGAACAATAACTAATTTTTTTAAATACAGTCAACTCGCGGCATGTTATTGATATGCAATATTAACAATAATAGAATACACTACATTTTAAAAACTGATGTTTTTTATAGATCAGGATTACACAATTTGAAATAAATCGTCAAGTGTTTTCTTCATAAACTCAATAAGTTTTGACTTACTGCACTACATATTTTATTTCAGTAAAGCGATGAAATCACTAAATAGTTCCAAGCAACTTCCTAAAGGTTGATGCAAGCAAGAGAAGACAATCAAAGTGGTATCTCCATCCGCAATAATTATCTTCAACTCAGCTTTGAACTACCATGCATAAAGTTCTATAACATTGACAGACCTCACATTATCAGCGGAGCTCACGCACGGCACAGCCGACTAGACAAGGTAGTGAAACGAGCAAAAGCCTAAAAAAATAAAATTTTTGTTTGCAGCGCAAAGCTGGATTTCAAAGATGCAATTATAATCCATGATTTGTTACTTTTTGATGATCTAATAAAACTATTACACTCAGTTATATAGTATGTACTTCCTACTATCCTAGTGACAGTTGACAACCTATGAGATTCATACAAGAAAACACGCAGCCTATTATTTCAAAGTTCTTCATTAGAATAAAGGCCCAGAGAAGCTAAAACATTATTGGTTTTTTAATAAAAATGTTTTACTTACTGAAGAATGAGCAGCCTTTTGGGTGTTGGGTTGTTTTTTGCCTTTGTTAGGTGATACATGGCCAGAAGAATTCTTCTGTTTCACCTGCTTAGCAGGTGGAACCTTCTTCAGATCATTAGACTGCTTCATGGGATCTTTTGACTGATTGATTAAACTAGAAGGGTTTGAGGAGGGTGGATATGAGCTGGGAGGTTCCGCAATTATAGGAGTAGCGGGAGGAGAGCGCAACTCAAGAGAGGGCCATTCAATATCTTTTACCTCCTTCTCCTCCCTGCCATTAGACTTTGTATTTTCAGTGGCAGGGGCAGCTGCTGTATAAGAGAATCCCTTGGGGGCACCTGGCGGACGATTTACTGCCCCACCTAAATCCTTGCTCAATGCATTGGCCAATGACTGAACCTTTGTCTCAGCTGAACCTCTCATTGGTTTATTCTCATTTTGCTGCCCCTCTCGATTAATCATTTTGTCACTTATAGTTGGTTTTGGTTTCACCGGTGGGGGAAGAGTCGGAGCACTCTTTACAGAAGAATCAGCTGAACTTATTATAATATTCACGTCTTCCGATGCCGGTTTATACTGAACTACCGCTGCCGACGTGTCAAGGTTGTTATGAGATTTGCTCCCCGGGTTAAGACGGGGAGTCGCTATGGGTGGCTTCTTCAAGTTAAAATTATTTGCTTTAACCGGAAGCGTCGATTGACACTCAGCAAGATTGGAATAAATATTACTATCGTCAGATATGCATGACTGCGGATTCTGATAAATTGGCGAGTCACGATCCGTGCCATTTGAAGAGTCAGACTGAACCTCTCCATTAGGAGGTTGCACTTTCTCTGTCGAAGTCTCTTCCTTAGGGGAATGAGCCTGTGAATTAGCCAATACAGACTCCAATTCTTGCATGTCATTAATAGTTTTGAGTTCAAGGTTATCAAATGGATCCTCAGCCAAGTTTTCAAAGTCCTTAATATTGACATTAGCTATGACTGTGGAGGTTTCTGCAGAAGCTGCAACAGTGACAGGCGAAGCGCGCTCAGGAAGTAATATTGCATCTGTCACAATGGGAACTACAGCAAGGTTTTTATTTGTGTCTTTGGTATCTTCAGTAGAGGTGACATCTGAAAGTGCTACCTTCTTTAGATTGGGTTTGCTTACTACCTTAGACAGTTCTTCAGCCTTATTTTCTGCATTCTTTTGTTTTTTAAGTGCTTCTTGCAGTTCTAAATCTCTTTCTAGCTGCTTCTTCTTGGCTTCTTCTTTAATTCTCTTTTGCTCTGCTATTTCCAGTTTCTCTCTCTCCACGGCTTCTAGCCACTTCATGAATTCAGTTTCCACTTTGTATTCATACTAAAATTGGGAGATCATAAAATTGTCACACTTGCAAAACATGATTTGTGCGTTAGAAACTAAATAAGACACCCTAGATGCAGTTGATTGGCTAACACAGACATCCTAGAAGCAGTTGATTGGCTAACACAGACACCTGAGAGGCAGTTGATTGGCTAACACAAGCATATACTCGACAGATGTATTAAACTATTAGGCTAAATGCATGAAGCTGAAAATATAACACATACATGAAGATTAAGAACCTTTGACTGCCTGTGGTGAACTCGAATGTCTCTAGGTAGCAGATCCTAAAACAAAGAACAAGACGATGTATCAAAGTCACCTTCGCGACTCTACATTTAAAGTATTTGGCAAAATCGAAAACGGTTAGAGATATGTTGTCAACAGTAAAAGATATTAATGAAAATGAGCTCTGTTTACTCTATGACATTTTGAACCAAAAACAATTTACATGTACTGAGAGTATGTGTGTGTGCGTGCGCGTGTTGCCTCGAAGATCAAGTATGGTGTCTCCTTGGCTTACTGCGAGCGGGGCTGGACGTGTTTTTAAGGGCATTGTTGCACAAACAATGGCTCTATGATCTTGACTGGATATTTTTGGGCCCAGTGGTAAAAAACCTCAATGATTGGAGACAAGCCCAGTTGTCGAGAGCAACTCATGGTTTAATTTTTGTCACTGCCTGTGGTTTTTTGGGAGTTGAACCTCAACCTGTTTGCATGTCAGGCATCCTAGACCATTAGACCATTTTTGCTCTTGGCAACACAACTATAATCTAAATCGTAAACCTTACTATTATGAGCTGCTATTTCTTTGTAAAAACACCTCCCGTACTTCAGAAAAATTCAATCATTAAAATAATAATTGAAAGCTGGGTGCCTGTGTAAATTGAGATCCATCTGCCATAAAATCACATTTTATGGAAGATTTAATAGCTTTGTCAGCATATTAAAAGAAACCTATTTGGCTGTATGAGAGCTTCCAAATGATAAATAAATTAACAAAAATTAGTGGCAATCATTTCATGAATTTCATCGCATTCCGTCATAAATTTGTATTTGGCAGCATCTGTTAAAAATCACCATGTCCCAAGTGTAAAACGACTGCTAACAGCACTTATCATGGTGTACTAAATAAAATTATACACTGGTAATACATAATGTAACATCTCAATCGTAGTCTCAGAAGATATTAGGAAACAAACCTTGACTTTTTGCTGCGGGCGAAAATTCTCTGGTATCTTCATAGGCACGCCATCTAGCACCAAGTGAGAGGCTAAAAATAAAAGCATTGTAAAGTTAACTAAAAATGAATATCACCAAATATGAAGCAGCAAAAAGAAAAATATGTCAACCTGTCTTGTCTGAGCAGAAGAAATAAGTATGAGAATGATGACAAAAGCAGACATTGCACATACCATTTGTCATTGATATCCACGGGTCTGAAATACCAGCCATCCTCAAACGGTCAAATTAAATTATTTCTTTCATTTTCTGTGTCGATTTGTTCACCGTGGTATCATTTCCTCTAGAAACGTTAGTACAGTTATTAGGTAGTACTCTTTACAGTCATTACTATTCGTACGACCTGGAATAATGAACAAAAACAGGTTGATTCTGATAAAATTATTTTGTATATGCAGTAAAACTTTCAGACTGTTACGTGAACGTACTGTTATATGTTTACACTAATAACCGTGACTCACGATCAGGTGAAACAATCAAACGACAAAAAACCACGTTTAATTTTTGATTACATTAAGCATACATAAGTTTGAAAGCAATATTTGTATTATTGTTACATTCATAGTATAACATTGTATTTATGTGCTAACCTTTATACACACTGCTATCTCGATACCCTAATTAAATCAACTTTTTTCCGAGTGAAGAACTGTTCAACGATTGTGTATTTTCCAGTTCAGATAACCGGATATAGCAAACATTCTCAACTTCATTACTAAAGGCCCTGATCAATACAAATTGAAAGAAGTTGTCTACTCATTCTTAGGGTAAACAACTTCTTTGCACGTGCGGTGGTATCCTACAATGGTCGGTACCAAAATGCTCTGCAGACCCTACGTATATGCCTCATTCAAAATTTCTCCTCGATTAGGTTTTTTTCGACACGCTCTTTTTACGAAGTTATGGTTATCTGACTGAATTAGCAGTAATGAATTCTCGATAAGCTTCAAACAACAACATTTCAAATTTGTGTCCTAGAAATTATGACTCACAAGCTGCTAGCGGGAATGATAGAATTCCACTGCAGCTTTCATTTATCTGGCAAATGTAATGAATAGTGTCAAACCAGTCTTTTCTGATTAGCCAAAAACCTCATCATAGTTTTGTAGCTCTTAGTTACACAAACTCTGTAAACACACTTGAGTATTCTTTAGCCAATGTAGCCCTCTACACAACTTGTGAAATGTTACTACCTGAGCTGATGTATAATATCTATCAGTGAAAAGTAAAATAACATTGAAAGTCCCTAAAGTGGTATCATATACATAGCGAAGCTCGGGAACATCATCTGCAAGCAATTGATGCATAAGCAAGACTTGCTGTTTATGAAATGACAAACTTCGATGTACAATAAGAATGGAAGGTTTATGCCAACTTTATAAAAATATGTACATAGTAAAAGAAAGCAACTATTTTGTACACAGAAACAAGATACTACAATATGCAAAATACAAATACATAACGTCTAAAGTTAGCTGCTAAATCGAATGCGCATATAATATGTACAAATAATGAAATTTATAAATGTAGGATGCATACCGTATCGTTGATTGTAAAAACATTAATGCAATTTATTCATGGGTACAAGAAGTCTAATTGGTTCTAAAATCCACCACACTTATAACGCTATTGTATTGTTTATAATTAATTTATATATAATGAGATGAAATTGAGCTTTTAGTAGCACTATATGCAGATTTCTGAGTACTATGTGGTGTCCAATCGTATGAGACGGAGTTTATTGCTGTCAGCCAACACGCATGCTGCATCATTGCTGCCACCACAATAGCCTGAGGATGAGAAAACTGTGAGCAATTTACCTCTCTGCTGCACCTGCAACAATCCTCATTGAGTAAAAACAAAAGCATTGACAAACCACCAACAACCGCTAACCACTACTACAGTCATAACCACCAACAACCGCTAACCACTACTACAGTCATAACCACCAACAACCGCTAACCACTACTACAGTCATAACCACCAACAACCGCTAACCACTACTACAGTCATACCATACGATTTAACGATTTAAACGACATGTACTTGTTTATATGATGAAAATGGATACAGACCTTTATGAGCCATAAAAAGCTATCTAGAATAAGATATCTGCTATGGATCATTCCTTACTTGTCTTGCGCAATGATATAGAAAGCAGTTTCCCCGATAGAAGGTCATAAATGATTCACTATGCCTTTAAATGTATGCATATATGCCTTATTATATTTGTGGTAGACAATCAAATAAATATGAAGTAAAGTACTCACTACCTCATATGAACATATAATTTTTGTATAACCTTTAATATATTTTGTACAATTTTATATATGTACGTCCTGTATAATTTTTAGCTCTTTACTAAAAGACCGTGCAGCAGTACTTTCAACTTGCCACAACTTGACAAACACCTATGACTGCTTCATACACATAAAAGAAAATATTTCTATGACTCTGTTGCTATATGACATTGAACAAGCTCTATTATCAGTGCGGGAGCCGCTGGTAACAGTCCCTCAAATGATGTATACCGGTACATTGTCACTGGTGCTTTAACCAACCAGCCAGAATGCAGGAACTTAAATAAAACATAAACCTAGCTTTGAATATTCACTTGAATACAAGAAATGAACGCTTAGCAACATTGCTGTTACAAGTGTGAGCTCAAATATAAAAAGGAAACATCTCCAACATAAATAATAAGACAGCCCTGTATATAATTGATATATTTTTAATATATCAATTATATATCATATATTTTAACATATACCATATACATGATATTCTTTTTACCAGTGCTGAGGTAACTGAAGTAAAAACTGCTTTTATTTGTGTCAGTTATCTCAGTATATTGCCCCATAGCCCAACATACACCAAACAGCTGATCCATGATATGTGATCAGATATGTTATCAGTTATCTCAGTATATTGCCCCATAGCCCAACATACACCAAACAGCTAATCCATGCTATGTGATCAGAGTGTGTGCAGTCTATTATCTAGCGAATGCAAACATGTCAAATTATGAGGTAAAAATACATACTTGAAAACCACTTTGTTGTACTTCATGGGCGCGTATGACATGTGAGAGTCCATTCCTTGTTAAAAATCCCATCAATGCTTCGACATTCCAGAAGTAAGCCGTACCTAAATGGTACAATATTTATCAGTCCGTTGACATGAATAAAACATGTCATGAGTGAGTCAGTATACATGAGTGACATGACAGAGAGAATAGTGGGATTATCACGAGGTTTAAAATACTATAGAATGATCATGAGACAGAGTATAGTGGGATTATCATAAGACTTAAAATGCCATAGAATGATAATGAGACAGAGTATAGCGGGATTATCACGAGGTTTAAAATGCCATAGAATGATTCAAACTAACCATAGAAGATAGTAGGATTAGAAGCATTTGGCCTCTCATTTAAAAGAAAATATAATTTAGGAAATAAGGAGCTACATTCACGCATACTCAATATATGATATGATTTATACTAGAGCAGTTACAGACCGACAGATATGGTGAAGACAACTCTCGGCTTATTAAGCTAATATCCTAGAACTTGTTTTACTAAAGGGTTGCTAGATTAAATAAGCTATGGGCGGATGCCAACTTGGGCCAACTTGAAAAACAATATACTATCTAAAAACCTAAGCTAGACCCTAAATGAAGTACCAAACATTCTTCAATGTTATTCACCTCTGCGTGAGTTGAAAACAAAGCCCTTGTTAGCTTTCATATCCCGTTCCTCTTCTTCATTGAACTGATATGAGTTGTTTACTGGGTCACTCCACATAATCTCCCAGGCAAGGGGACTTTCAAACTCTGGATCAGCCAAGGGCACAGGTATGTCATCTATTGCTGTCAGGGTGCCGTCAGAGTGTGACATAGACGGGATTCCACCGTGCACACAGAATATCTACAACATAAGATCAGTAGCCATTTTTGTGCCATGCACACGTGAAACCTACAGTAAAATATTGATTTTATCTAAATTTACAAATTTGCCCAGAGCAAGTGGATTTCTTTTTAAATATACCATTCCATAATTTTTCATAAAAAACCTATTAGAACTACCACGCGTTTAAGGCTGCATACTCTTTTAGGTTGGTAAGACAATTCCTTGTTAAATAACAAAGTGCATTGAATATCTTCAAGACTTTATTGCTGTGACATGTACTTACACATATATGCATATGAAAACAAATTTATTGTAACAAATGGAAGTGTTTCATTGTTTTGAATTAAGAAGTCCGCCTTGTAAATAGCATATAATATATTCTTAGCATACATGTACGTGGACACAGTTACCAATACGTGAAACCACTGCCAGGCAAGCACCAGGTAATTAAATGTAGTTAAATTCATTATTAAATACAGCAATAACAATAATTAAATACAGCAATAACAATTATTTAATACAGCAATAACAATAATTAAATACAGCAATAACGATTATTAAATACAGCGATAACGATTATTAAATACAACAATAACGATTATTAAATACAGCAATAACAATAATTAAATACAGCAATAACAATTATTAAATACAGCAATAACGATTATTAAATACAGCGATAACGATTATTACATACAACAATAACGATTATTAAATACAGCAATAACAATTATTAAATACAGCAATAACGATTATTAACTACAGCAATAACAATTAACAAAAGTAGCTGATGTAAGGTGTAACTTAGAAAATTTTGCAAAGGTAGATTTTGCTCAACTCTATTGCTAGCGTAAAATGGTCGTGATTTACCTTACTGTCGATAACGGCAGCAACCGGCATGACATCAAAACACTCATTGATGGTGTCCCAAACTCGCAGCCCCACCTGTTCCCCAAACTTTTCACAACATTCTCGTTTAAAGTTAAAATTCTCTTGTACAGATCTAAGCTCATGATTTCCTCGGAGGAGAAAGAACTTGCTGGGCGCGAGAACCTTCTGGGAGAGAAGGTATGCCACGACCTAAACAATCAGAGATAATACATTATACACTTACAATTAACCCTTACAATTTATAAACATCTAAAAAAATATGTCAAGTATCTATTATAATATCAACTTCGGCAAACCTGATTAATACATGGAAGTTCTTGCATTGCTTTAGACTACATGCAATTCATTCAGAGACGAGACCTTATTGCAGCAATGATTTGGCTAAAGTAATTCGGCTGGAAAGCGCCGCAGATAAATTACTTTCTACATAAAACCTCTCCAAGTAGAACCTTTTTATTTGTTTTATATTTTAAGCCAATAGAAGATCAGCAAAGAACAACAAAAACAATCTCAAGCAATCTAGAATACTGAGTAATTATTTTATCTACTAGAAAAAATTTTTTATTTAAACAAATAGAAAATTTTGATGAGAAAAAACTATTTTCATTGTAGTAAAATCATGAAAGAGGACAAACCTCAACTCCATAACTGCCTCGATCTACGTAGTCACCGAGAAATAGGAAAGAGGAGGGAGTGACGAGAGGCCCCATCCTCCACAGCACCTTCTCAAAGCACACCAAATCATGGTAGTTGCCGTGAATGTCTCCTGAAACAATTTCCAAACATAAAGCTCTGCGCTAAATTTAAATGTTACGAAGAGTCACAAGGTATATGAGCTGCTATAAACATAGCTTCTTATGACATTCCACAGATGGTGAATGTGTGTAGATGTTTTATAAATGCACATAATGGATGGCGAACCTTAGGCTAAAAACGCAAAGGAGCAAAAGCATAATTGGTTGTGTTTAATATCTCGAGGGCTGAGAAGTCAATCGAAAGCAAAGGCGAGTTAGTAGAGAAACTGTACTTGAAAGTATAAAGTTGTTAATAAGTCCATCGAGTAGATATAAATGTAAGACAATAAAAGCACAAATTTGAAATCCAGTAGATGGTGACTAGAACTGTCAATCAGTTCAGCTGCAAGGTGAAAGGTACAAGCTTGCTTCTGAAGAAGCTACGCAGGCCCATACTTCTGACGTGTACGCGCTGCAAGTACAAGTCTACGCCATTTATTGATTTTGCTGGTGACAAGGGCATTTTTGGAAGATTATAAGAAATGATAATTTTCATCGCGATAATTTCTATCAGTGTCCAATAAAAATAAAAGCAGCACATTAAAACAACTCTGAGCAGGTAATGGCATTGGCTAATATACAAACTCTGTGGAAAAATGAAGGTTCTTCATAAAGCATCAAAAGGAGAAATTGGACACGCCTATTCAGCCGAGGTAGCCACTAAAACATTGGCCAGTAATAAAACTCGATGCTCTAAAACGGCGACTCGTCTAGTTAACCTATATGGCCAGAAGCTAAATAGATAACTAGACACTTCCCCTGACGATGTAAGAGTGAGTACAGATTAAGGGTTCACATTGCAGAAGTAATGTATGAGTGAGTGGTTGTAATGGCTCACTTATGAAACCTGGTGCGTATACAGGAAATGACAGTGTACCCTGACAATACTAAAGTGAATGGGCATAATGGGCCAATATGATACCTAATATATAGACAGGAGATCGGAGTCTGAGCAGTCTGGACTCTGTTCTTAGCAAGTCTTTGACCTGTTCGCACATAGCGAGCAGGCACTTGGCAAAAGCTGTCATGTCCACCTCTCCCCAATCAAAGGCTTTCTACAATGTTACCATCACACAATCACTGTACAACGGGCACAGAGGATATTTTTTGACCATCCACCGGCATGAAAAAAATATTTGGGACTCTAGAAAACACAAAGCTGAACATGTAAATACCAAGGGTGAGGCATGGCAAACAATATTTGATAACCCAACAACGTAATAAGCTAACAGCAAGAAAAAGTAATATATTTTATGAAACAAAAACTTTTCGAAATGTGCTTTGCCATATGCTTTTGCTAACACCGAACTAGCGCAGAATGTAATTGGCTGCAAATTACCTTTTCCTGCAAGCTATCTGCTCCAGGTTTCTTCTTTATGGCCATTTCAAAGTATTTCAAGCCGGAGAGCATTTCGTTGGCATGCGACCCCTACAAGCCGTAAGCCCGGAAAGTAGCTAGAGAACTCAGGATAATTATAAACACAAGCAGAGAAGCATAAAAATTCAATGAATAAAGATATGATTTTATTATGGGAAGACAACAGAAAGCAAAGTTAAGTAATGAAAATATGAGGCAACTCGACAGGTGTTCATATCACTACATATACAGCAAATGCCCCAAAAACATCCAAACCCCAAACCTCCTATAATGTACACTCCGCTGACCATAGAGAATGTATGTAAAGTTTCGTTTCATATGTAAGAAAGTCGACAAAACGTAGGGCGCCAAGTCGGTGCAAGTTCTCAAATTCAATTTGAACGAGAGTCTCATAGTTAACCTAAAAATTTTCATTGCAATCAATACTTGATGCTAACCTCTAACACAGGCTTTGGAAAGAAATTGAAAAAAGGACGGCCGGACAGACGGACAATGCTCTGACAACAGTAAATATATTTTTTGTTTCACTTTATTTTCGACATACACAATATTGCTTTAGCTGTTTTTCCCACCAGAGACCACCAGCTGTTTAGAAAAAAGAGAACAAAGGATTTAAATTTAAATTGAAGGTCTGCGCTCTCTTTAACTTAACATAAAATTACCATAATCATAATCATTAACCCTAAACCAAGTGAAAGTGATGAGAAAAAATTTGCCGATACAAACCAATAATACTACAGTTATTACATTGCATAGTTATTAAATTAAATACCACAGTTACTAAATTAAAAGGATAGGTTTAGTTTTTTCCTATATGAAAAGCCAAAGGAGGGAGTTTGAGACAATCTTTGAACGGATTAGGCGATTTATGTGTATATTACTGTTTGCATAACACAAAATCTCTGTAACGAAAGCGTTCTTGGAATGGATTATTTATGTTGTAAGAACATTTACTGTACATTACCTAATCAACATACACTGTATGAATCTCTGTAACGAAAGCGTTCTTGGAATGGATTATTTATGTTGTAAGAACGTTTACTGTACATTACCTAATCAACATACACTGTATGAATCTCTGTAACGAAAGCGTTCTTGGAATGGATTATTTATGTTGTAAGAACGTTTACTGTACATTACCTAATCAACATACACTGTATGAATCTCTGTAACGAAAGCGTTCTTGGAATGGATTATTTATGTTGTAAGAACGTTTACTGTACATTACCTAATCAACATACACTGTATGATATACACTACCTAATCAATATATACTGTGTGGCATACACAGTACACTACCTATTAAATATCTTAACCCTTACTGTAAAGGTTGCCACGAGTTGCCTTCATCACATGTCACGACTAAATGACATTAACATGATCGAAGAGCTAAAGCAGGTATAGGCAAGTGTGATCAGTCAATGTTACAAGAGTTGCCCTACCTTGTTGAATGAGTCTATGGATGCAAAACGACTGAATCTAAGCTTTTCCTCCTCCAGATCTTGCCCGGTCATAGAGCTAAAAGCGTCGGTATCTTTGAGATCCCAGAGCGCTTTGACATCCATGAGCGCCCCTGAGCGACGCACTTTCACAGTGTGAGTCGCTAATTCATACGGCCTCTCACTGAGATAACCCTGGTCACTGTTGGCTGTTTGTAGTAGATCTGAAAACAATGCGAGTTCACACAAAATGATGTACAGTGAAACTCGGATAACTCAAACTTCAAGGGACCGAGCAAAAGTGTTCGAATTATCAGAGCGTTCAAGTTATCAGAGCACTGTCACAAGTCCATGTATTTACTTACTTATTAGTAGATACATGTACATATACAAACTATAATATAAATCAAAAGCACAAATGGCTTGTTTCAAATTAAATGCTTCTAATGTAATGTTTAAAACGTTTTTATCAAAAAGTATAGAGATTTTTCTATCACTTGAGATTGGTTTGTTGTTTGAGGTGATGTTATTGCCAGGACGTTTTTTAGATTGACATTGGCAAAACTTGATCGTTGCTGAAATGCTCAAAAGAAAAGACATCATTTTCTTTTGAGCGTTTTACCCACGATCAATTTTGCCGATTTTTCTTGAAGTTTATGCAAAGATTACCTTACTTTACCTGGGATTCGTTAAGAGCAACACTCCGAGGCAGTTCAATTAAAAGTTTTACGAGTTTTTACGGTACATTGTATATATCACTCACGCTTTTTGAATGGATACTTATTGAATGTACACACGTATTCTGTGTTTAGGTCAAACGATGAATAGTTTTTTTTAGCTAAGACAACATAGACGTTTAATTACAACAATTTTTAAGACGTTTTAAACATTCAACATTCCGACGTTGATTCAACACGGAATCAACGTCGGAATGATTTTCGCCATGCAAATACAAAACAAAAACAACATGCTGTTTTTGTTTTAAATGTGCGTGGCGAAAATCCTTGCGCGCGTGACCCGGCTAGCCCGTGATATTCATCGTATAGCAGTATAAATCAAATTTCACCAAATCTTTAGAAAAGTCGTTGACAAAAATATTTTGCCGATGGAGGTAATAACGACGCTTATGAATTAAGAAAAGTTGAGGTTTATCTCTATGGCTTGGAATAAAGTGATTTTCTAAAGCGATTGCAACCGTTTCGGTAGCCGTTGGGCAAAAAACAGTTCGAATTAACAGTGTTGAGTTCGAGTTATATAGAGCCATTTATCATTGCGTGGGAACGGACCAAGCAAATCCATTCGAGTTAACCATGTGTTCGCTATATCCGAGGGCGAGTTATCCATGTTTCACTGTATTTTTATATTTTTAGTGCAGTAGAAATTCAATAATCTGTATGTGTTGTTTTGGAGATCGATGTTTTGCACATGCTTTATACAAGCCAACTCTAAACTAGAGTACAGTAGATGACCCTATAATATAAACCTTTTTTTAAGTAAATTCCAATGAATGTAAAGCATTTATGTGAAGTTTTTGCTTCATATTACATAAGAAATTCTATATAACATGAAGCATCGAATTGGTGCAAGTTCTCAAATTCATTTTGAATAGCGAGAGTCCCATAGCTAGCCTTAAAAGTATCATTTCCTCTGTTGATGCACACGAGAGAAAAAACGACCTATAATAAGGGTATCCATTACATTTTTTACTTTATTTTAGGCGTGTACAATATTCTTTTTTTTTTGCAGCATAGACCTTGCTGTGGAGAGTAAAAAGTACAACAAAACTGATTTAAATTGACATTGAAGGTGTGCACTGTTCTTAACTGCATGTAGAATTACTGTAATCATCGTACTAAACCAAGTGTGAGTGATAAAAAAAGAGAAAACTTGTCAATGCAAACCAGTAACACCACAGTCATTGTTAAAAAGTTATTTCCATTTTGAAGTTCTAAAGGGGTGAGTTTGGGAAGATCTTAGAACAAATTACACTATATACATGTATTTTAGGCTTTGCATAACGTAGCCTCTGTAACAAAAATTTTCCTGAAACAGATTATTTATCTTGTGGGGCCATTTACTGTATTACTATATTTTTTTGACTTTAGAACCATTGGAGTGACAATATAATCATAAGCATATTGATAGACTGTAGCACACAATAGACCTGAATTTTTTGCAATGCTTAGTGAAATGAATCCAATGCTTTCCAAATGAATTTAGACATGATTACACATTATAATGATTAAACTCGGGGTACTTGGGTACGATGACCCTGCTATACGATTTTTCGCCTTACGAAGTGGACCACGATGTCTTTTGCCCTCGCCGTACATCATTTTGTTCGCAATACAATATCAACAAAACTTTCTCTCGAAATTAATACTTGGCAGTCGGGGTGCTAAATACATGGCAATAACGAAGATGTCGATATGCTATTAGCCGAAATCTCAAAGTAAAAAATAGTAAAGACATACTAAAACTTAACTTTGCTTTAAGTATGTGTTTAGAAAGCCAAATTCATTTAGGTTAAATTCAACGTTTATGTTATACGTCTGTTTCGAATGTAAGAACTCCCTAAGGTACGTACTGCACATACATTTAGTACATTATAATGTTACATTTCATGGCAAATTATAACCACTAAATACACTAAAGTTATTGTAGGTAACTATAGTTAATAAGGTTAACATGTTATTTTGTAATTAATTTTTATAGGTACAGTACATATATAAAATTTATGATTTTTTACCAGGGGTGTTTGCATTAGATAATTATTATGGGTTTCTATACCCATCTATACGACATTTTCGCCTTATGATGCCAACACTGAAACAAATTAAAATTGTATGGCAGGGTCCACTATAATATGAACTGCTTTTGCTATAAACTTAAGGTTATCTATTAGGTTATCTTTAATAAAGTTTTACAAGATCTTCACTCAAAAAGATTGTGAAGTTATAATAGGATGCCTAGATCATTATGTTGGTTTAATTGCCTGAGCCATAGCCAGCTACATAACAATAACGACAATAATGTGTGTTTATGATTAACCTGCATACCATTCGCGGGGAAGCGTGTTGAACTAAATAGTTCCATGAGGAAATAACTCCCGATTAGAATACAGATGACTATCTAGTAATGACTTGTATGAACTGCATGAACTTTACCACTATCACACCTACTTTAAAATAAAAACAGACAGCTTTTGATACAGAAAAGCTTTTATCGAGGCTAGTTCAATATCAAAACTTATTGCAGTATGAAGGCAGTGTGAAGGCAGTGTGAAGGCAGTGTGAAGGCAATGTGAAGGCAGTGTGAAGGCAGTGTGAAGGCAGTATGAAGGAAGTGTGAAGGCAGTATGAAGTATTCATACTGCCTTGTATGAAGGCAGTATGAAGGCAGAAACTGCAGTATGAACTATGAATGCTTTTCCAGGAGCTGAAAATTATGACACAGAGCCAATCTTAGCTAGGTATCTGTAATTAGCTGAAAAGCTGTCCGAAGAGCTGTATTGTTCATGTGTTTCCTTAACTAACTATTACACACCGTTTTGAGACATCTGTGTAGACAGAGTCCTGTTATAAAACGAGGAAATGTCCTTCTTTGGACGTTTGTTCGGAGGTGAGAGAGATTTAGGACTACCTGGACTTCGTGGCCTATAAAAAGAGAGATAACAACGGGTTATGCTAACAAGAGGACAGAGACACTAAAATGTCTTTGTAGATAGCCAGGATTGTTTTACTAAAATAAATATTATAAGAACACAAGCTGAGTGTTCATCTATACTGATCAGTCTTTACTTATGCGTCTTTCTTTTTATACATAAAAACATTTTTAGTCAAATGCGGCTTTAAGGTACACGGGCCATATAAACCCACGTGTGCGCACATTTATCAAGCAGTCAACAATAAGACTACACCACACGCTGCGTGTGAAAAAGCGCTGATCACCTGATATAGTTTTGTAAAACTAAAATGTGTGAATTACCAGTTTTCATGAGTTGTCTCTCTATTGAGTGTTGTGCAAATTGGTCATGCAAAACCTAGACAACCAACCAGACATGACATATATGACCAGTGCAAATGAAATAATGCATCCTTTTATTGCACAAAAAAATACCGTAAAACCTGTATTTCAACGCCACCTCTATTTAACCTCCAACTCTATGTGACCGTCACTATAAGAAAAGAGTTGAAAAATAGTGCATGACCCTCTAATTGGACGCCAATTCTATTTGACCGCCACTGCTTGGCATTATTGATCTTTATGAACCCATACCAGCGAGTGATCAGTAAAAAGTGCCCACAAAATCGTACTAATAATGAATCAATTACATCAATAACGATTAATTCTTTCGTTGTTGCTGTTCGTATCTAAGCCCCTTTTATAACTCCAAAGCTTTACAGTTTTCAAGTTAAAACTTTAAAAGCAACACCATAGAAATAATTAATAACTGTGCCAGGCTAATAGTAGTTTTTTAACACGGTATTGATACTTAAACGCATGTTTAAAATGTATTAGCAATTACGATGCTGTAGTCGACTTGTAAATGCGCTAAGCGCATGCGACTAAAAGTTTATCATTTACAAGTTTTACGTTACAAAAGTATTCTAAATAGCAACAAATAAGTTTTGCTCTGCTAAAACAATTGTTTGGATGCTAACATCGACTAGTTCGACAGTGCAGAAGAAGAGTTTGCTTAGCGGGCAGTGTAGAAGGTCTGCTGAACCAACATTAAAAAGACGATGAAATGGTTCCAACAAAAAGCAACAATCAGAATGCAATTGGCCGAGCAAACGATGCAACTAGTTTTGTGTAAAAAATGTTAATTTTTGTTTCTGAATGTATTACAAATATGGTTTGGTTATGGCACTTGGTCTTGAATATACACATGTATTTGTAGCATTTGATAGATTATTATTATTATATAACTTATAAATTTGCAGATTTATAGCATATTATTTGATGGGCTGATAGTATCATGACGGTAATCTAAACTCGGCTTACAATGAACTGAAGCTCATAACGCCTCCTCTATTGCACATAAAAAACCAGTTTTGATTGCTAACTCTAACAAAGATCAATGAGTCCAATGAGCTTTTATGAAACATCGTTAAATGTAATTATAAAATAAACATTGCCTTCAAATTTAAAAAGAAATAAAAAATTCAAAGCTCTCAACAAATTGCAATGTAGGCTATAAGATTACCGTAGGCTACTGTAAAACCTCTAATTGAGCGCCCCGGTGGTTTACTTTTTAACTCGTCATCTACAGTGGCGGTCAAATAGAGGTGGCGTTCAAATAGAGGTGGCGTGCAAATAGACGTTTTACGGTAGTTTCAAGCAATAGATATCAACTGGTAGAGATATTTTTCAGCTTTCCAATGCGCATTTATTTAGAAATCTACAACAAGTTGGAGGTAAGTTATAGTAAGATTTCTTGTATTCAAAAGGGTTCGAGTCGCTCAGCCCAAAGAAGAGTGCAAAATATAGCGAACAGTCGCTTCGCCCTTGAAAGGGGTAAATTTATATTACCATAATTCTGACGAACGATTTGAAAAATACTATGACATCCTCTATTTGAATCTCACCTTTAATAAAGAGTCACTATAAGGGAAGGGTTGGAAAATAGAGCGACACGGGGTTCAAATACACATTTTATAGTACATTGTTTTATTTGGTCAGTTTCGGTAATTTCCTGGCTAAGTTTATCTCACCATAGATATGCCAAAAACACTGGCATAACAGTTCCAGCGTAAAAAATATACTATTTCAGAAGGACAGCTTCACATATTTTTTACTTGTGCTATCACAAACAATTCAAACGTGTGCATACACCCACACACACACACAGGCACGCACGCATGCCAAAGGGTTCATTCTGATTTTTACAGTAATGCTTTAATTGACTGTTCAATGACTTTAATTCCTGACAACTGACAGCGGGAAATAGACATTCTATCAACCATCATAGACCTACCCTGTTAAGAAAGAACGAGGTGACCTAAAGAGCACAGAAGTACCCCGAAACTTTAGTTGGCCTACAGTTGTGAGGAATGTGATAAGTCCGAGGTTCAACGGCTTGCTTGCATTTGCTGTTGGATCAAACTTTCTAAAATAAGAAGAGGTAAATCACTCGCTGACCCTGTGAGAGGACCACAACACGCATCCAAGTCAGCTGATTGAGATACCAGCTGTTATATTATATATGTAATATAGGTAACTATATGATTGTATGTATGTTTCATCAACAAACAAACTAATATAGGTAACTACATGATTGTATGTATGTTTCATCAACAAACAAACTAATATAGGTAACTACATGATTGTATGTATGTTTCATCAACAAACAAACTGACTTTATGAACAACAGACTTCATCATACAATCACAAAGACTGAAGAATTCATCCATTTCACACTCAGTGCAGCCATGCATATTACATATACCATGAGCTGCATAGTGTGGCTCAGCACAACATTTTCATATGGCTGAGAGCCGCGTGGTGCAGCTCTAGTAGGATTCGCACAAAAAGCTTCTGATTAATCAATAGTTAACTATCCTACAGGATGAAATTATTCGCAGAGTTAAATCTCGCAAAAAATGGTCTTTTCAGGCATATTCGCGGACTAAATTATTCGCGGATGAACAGATTCACGAATAAATTAATATGTGAAAGCAGCTAGCAGTATAGTAAAACCTTCACGTGCGTATACCACGTGTTTAGGTTTCTATTTAGCTGAAAAATTCATGTCGATCATGCTAAACTATAAATTTTTGGCTGCATCCAGAAGTTTTCAGGATTTTCATTGATTTGGAGGCCTTTGGTGAACCAACAAATTGTGGTAAGTTATGAGTTTTTTCAAAGTAAAGAATTGCAGAAAAGATTTTTTTGATGATGATACCGCGCCGAATTCCGAATAACTTGTGACAACCTTGAATCATTTTGTAAAGAAGTGTGATTTATCGGCAATGGGCTTAACTCAAAGCCCCGGCGATGATTTTAAGAGTTTGGAACTCAGCTACGTTTACTAACTCTGCCTAGCGACTAGTTTTTAATTTGAGGTAGTAGTTATTTTTCCTTGTGTTAAAAATAAAACTAATTATTCGCGGATTTTAATAATTCGCCGAATTTACTGTACGCGAACTCGCAAATTATTAAATCCATCGAATAATTTCATCCTGTAGGGTAATTAACCTATCGTATTTGTACGTGAACGAAAGGAAACAATTATCTGCATGCATTGAGCCAATAGAACATATGCTTACAGCCCATTCTGAGTCTAGTTTCGCTTTGTAAAAACCTAATTTTTTCAACGCAATTTCGTTTTAGCAATGACCAGTTGTGTCAAATGCATTATAGCTACGGAGGTTTCACCGATTGTAGATCAATGATCTTTGGCAGAGTTTTTATTGAACAATAGTACTGCTGAGAGTAATCATTTTGCCGTGAACTATAAAAATATTGATAACTTATCCGATTCAGACATGCTCACAGTAGTAGAAAAAATGGCCGAAAAGTCCAAGCCCATTTTGCAATACATTTGTTGCATTTTCTATGGCATCAACCAATGTGAAAAACTGTGGGATTCAAAAGTTGTGGCACTTTATATGTGCCCTTGTCAAATACAGCCGACGCTCCTATAACGTATATATCTTATGCCGGTAACATAAATTCCAGATAACGTAAAAAATCTATGTGAAGTTTTTGCTTCAACCTACGTAAAAATTCCATATAACGTAAAGTGTCAAGTCGGGCGAGTTTTCAAAATCGATTTGAATGCTAGTTCATCTGGCTGCACCTGCGGAGGAAAAAACGACATGCTTATAGCGCTATATCTATTATGCGTAACGTTCGCGATATTCTAATTCGTCGTAATACTGTAGATCGTGAACAGGACAGCTGCGCAATGTTTCAAAAATACTTGAAGACGATCAATTGGTGCAATTGTTACAGAGTTGATCTACCAATCTGAATGTCATGAGTTGGAGTATCGTCGACAGTTATCTTTCATCCTAACCTTGACTCCTAGATAAAAATAGACGACGAGCAGGTAGAACCGATTTCTATATTTAAAAAAATTTTGTTGTTTTGCCTTATTGTAGACGTACAAAATATTTGTTATTAATTAACTTAGCGGTTTAGAAAAAAAAAGCAAATTGTTGTAAATGAATGCCGAAAATGTGCAGTCCTCCATCAACTTGTAAAATTACTGCGATCATGGTCTATAAAACCAGTGAGATTAATCATAAAAAGTTGAAAAGGTGTCAATGCAAACCAATAATACTGCAGCTACGGTACAGCCCACAAATACAAAAAGGAGTTCAGTCAAGTTTTCCTTTTATGAATGGCCAAATGGGTGAGTTTGAAAAGACTTTGGAACGGATTAGGCAATTTACATGTATTTTACTGTTCTTATAATGTAAATTCCCTATAACGTAAATGTTTCTGGAACGGATTATTTATGTTGTAGGAGGGCCTACTGTATTAGATTCTAATGAACATGTAGTTATGTCTCGGTAAAAAAATCAATTTGGAAGCAAAAAAGTTAATGTATGGAGAAAAACTAGAGACCAAAAGAGAGCATACTAACAAGGCACTGCTGGCCACTTCTTCATCCAGTTCAGCAATAGTCATGGTCTTCTCTTTCTTCTTATGTATGTCTTTTATCATATACCTAAAGTTACATACATGTCTTTTATCATATACCTAAAGTTACATACAGGTCTTTTATCATATACCTAAAATTACATACAGGTCTTTTATCATATACCTAAAACTACATACAGGTCTGTTATCATATACCTAAAATTACATACAGGTCTTTTATCATATACCTAAAATTAAATAACTAGTTTTCATTGCTTTCGTTAAGTATTGTTCTCCTGAGAATGCTCGCATCATAGGACAACTTTGATTGAAGGTCATCCTCTAGCCAAATAGTAAGTTTTATACCCAACAGCCGCTCCGATGGAAAAAACAAAGCAGCTTGCATCAGTTGTGGTTTTGTTCTAACAAGCCAAACCCATAGGTTCATAATCAAGTATACTTACCTGCATGTACCAAACATTAATCTTAAATCGAACATCTCAGCTATCGCTAAAAATTTGTTCCAAAACATCGTTAGAGTAATCTTAAAGTTGCAATGTATTACAATCAAATCTGAGTTTTGTTTAACTGCAGTACTATTTGTAAAGGTCACAATGCAAACCGGTAAGAGATGGAGCAATAATGGCTGTCCAACTTGAACTGTAACTGTTGACGGAAGTGATGTTCTTGTCACTATTTTGATTGCTAAAAGCTGTGAAAACAACTCCTGTAACAATGAAACCAGCTAAAATCTGATAGTCAATTATTGGCTATTTGATTATCGATCAATTGGTTGTTCAGTCTGGATGTGGAGTTGAGTGGAGTAGAACAGAAGCACTATGAGAATAACAACAATACAGCGACTCCTCTAGACAAGGTCTTAATTATAATAATAGTTGCGGTTGACCTTGACATGAGAAACCATATGAATTGTGTCTGAAGAGATGTTTTTATGGAATGAAAACTCTGAACAAGCAGTTTTAATCAACAAACAAAAATTGAGCCAATACGGAAGGAAAAAAGGAGCTCACCAGGCGAGACCTTATCTACACTAAATGCACAGGTGTAAAGAATATACTACTACAATGCAAAAAGGCTTTGATTTTGCAATCTAAACCCCAGAAAAGAAACTTCGTTATCATGCTACTCTGCCAATATATCAACGCTATGGTGCCGTTCAGATCATATGCAATCAGAGTATGTAGTGCTGACCCTAGTTGACAGCCACTCACCTAAATTCATCCCAGTTAAGATGGTTATCACAGTCAGCATCATAATATCTGAAAATGTATCTGCATCGAAACTCAGCTGGGGATCCACCATGAGGAGTTGTTGGCTCAAGACATGCCAGCCCGATCAGTGTGTCAAACCAAGTAAGGAAACCCTGCCGATTTGTGTCAAAGGCTCTAAAGCAAAACCAAAATGTCATCATAACTATTTAGACATGTAGGCAGGAATATTTACCGGCATGTTAAAAGAGATTACGTTCAGGCAATTACGGACAGAATAATAAAATAATTGCATCAACAAAGCACTCCCTCTTGCATCGGGACAGACGGTAGTTTTACTACACTCAAAGTGATCAATTCTTCTGAGTGGATATGAAATAGAAAGCGAAGATGACGACGCTGCAGAGCGATGCAGATGTAAAAGCTTGATGTCAGTCACTATCAATTGAATATTATAACCAACAAGGTAGGACTGAAAAGGAATGAATATAGAAAGGGAGTACCGTGTATCCTCGCATATAAGCCTATCCACATATAAGCCGATCCTAGAAAAACAGCCCTGAAGTCAGGTGATTTAGAAGAGCTCGCATATAAGCCGACCTCATAAATCGTAACACACCGCACGTATCTGTTGGAGCAAAAGGTTGCGAAAACGAAGCGACTTTTGCAAGCTTAGTAGAAAACGCTTCTGATAGATGAGTAGTTGTATAACTAGCCTATCGTGTCTCTGCTTACTCGAAAGGAAACAACAATCTGTTTGCCTTAGCCAATGGAAAACATGTTTGCATCTCACACTGACTCTCATCTCACACTGACCTTAGTTTTGCTTTTTAAAACCACATTTTTATAGCTATTTGTTTCTTTGCTTTTGTTTTTATAGCTACGTAGGGTTCACAAATTGTAAATCAATGAATTTTTGATGATTATCTATTGGGCAATAGTAGTGGTGACAGTGAGAGTTTATTAACAGTAATAATAATGTCGTAAGCTATAGTAATAGTGATAACTCGTCTGACTCGGAACACACTAACTTGTTCACCAGGATAGTATGAAGGGTACAAAAAAGTGTCCCACTTGATTCTGATACGCATTTGTGGTCTTTTTATGGTATCAGATGATGTACAATTTTATGCTAATTAATTTAGTCAAATGTTATGGCAACCTATATGGGCCAATATCAAATATTTAGTTTACCGAATATTTGTGTCCATAAAAATTTATTTGGTAGCGAAAGAGTTAAGTATAGTGGTAACCATTATTGTGGTCTTACTTTTCTTAATAAACAAAGTTGAGTTAATAAAGGTTCGAGCTGTAGTTGTCAAAATTAAATTAGCAAAATTTCATTTCGTTGTCTTTCCATCAAAGTTACCCACAAATAAGCCGGACCTCTAAGTTTTGTAAATAAATTTTGCGATTCTAGAATCAGCTTATATGCAGTGATATACAGTAAATGACAGTAAATAAAATACAGTAAATGACATAACATAATAACATAATACAAGTGAATTAACTAAAACTTTGTTTCAAAACTAATTTTGACATTAAAACCGTTAATATTATACAACAATGCAAAAATTTATTAAATTACAGCCAAAAATCTTAAAATGATAGAAGTTGTTTGCCACGTTTATGCTCTATGTTCATCTGATTATGCATAACAAATCAAACATAAGAAACAAGTTTAAACATGTCAGCTACATAAATGAATAAATGTTGCTGACCTTTCAGCACTCAGTATCGTGTAATGTATTTTA
Source organism: Watersipora subatra (assembly GCF_963576615.1). Lineage (NCBI taxonomy): Eukaryota > Metazoa > Bryozoa > Gymnolaemata > Cheilostomatida > Watersiporidae > Watersipora > Watersipora subatra. The sequence continues at coordinate 56,318,007 of NC_088708.1, forward strand.
GGAGTGGGCTATAATAGGCCAAGCCTCAAAAACTCACCTAAAGAATTTGTCCAACTGCTCTGTGATATCTAGGAAACCAAGTCTCTTCATAAGGTTGTGAAATTGAGTGTTGTTCAGAGATTGACTAGGAAAGGTTATATCTAAATATTCCTTGTAAAGTAGTTCTTGTTCTGAAATGTAAACACCATCATCAGTGGGTTCCAAACTGCGATTAACAGACCAGTTTATATAACTAACCAAGCGGTGATTTTAAGAGTAGCAGGTACTGATTGCCAGAGTGAAATTCCTAACTATAATAAGAACAGCGTCCGTCCAAAGCCATGATAAGAGCGTTAACAAAAAACAATGCCTCGCACGGAAATCAAACCCAGGGCATCATTGTCACAGCTGAATATGCTACCACTACACCACTCGGGCGCCTAACCACCTTACGGGACAATTCTCCATATACAGATTACTCATGATGGTCTCTCACATTGTACGGGACTAGCAAGCTAGTAAAAATAAAGAGTCTTTAGCTGCATATTTCTAGATGATTCAGAGTTGGTGTGTCTTGTCGTAATTGTTTCAAGCTATGTTAAGTCATTAGTATAAAATGTTAAGTCATTATTGTAAAATGTTAAGTCATTATTGTAAACATCCCAAACCATCTAAAAGTCAACAAAACTTGCACTAAACATAATACTTCCGAAGTCCAAGTTAAATCTTACACAAAACACGCAGGTATAATTTACCAAACAAGTTCACTTGTAATAAAAACATAACAAGAGAATAATTTTTTTAATTTTGCACTGTGCTTCTAAAAACAACTGCAAAGACAGTCATAGCAGCCAGCACCTGAAGATCTCAACGCGCAACTGGCAGGCAAAGCGAGGTAAGCCTGAATTTCATCTTAATATAAATCAGACAACCAAAAACTCGTTGTTTCTAAAAATCTGCACATTGTCTTTGCCGCACAATCTTTAAACAGAACATCTTTAACTATTCAAGTTTAAAACAGTACTTTAATCAAATTCCATAAATCTCTTTGACTATTTCCAAACCTCACCACATAAGAAACAAACCTAATTTTGAAAATATTATTTGCTATCAAGGGTCGACTTCTTCTGGTTGAAGGCAGTTACACTACAAGCAGTGCCAACATCGCCACATGGCAGTCATCAATACCATTGTACTAAATTGCAATAAAATGTAACACCAGAACAAAAACAAACCTTTCATTCCAAACCGTGCAGACTTGAGTAGCATATTGTATGAGGCAGAAGGGAACTTATGCTGTGCCGAAGTGTCCACCGCTAAATCATTGTCCGTGAAGATGTACTTGTTATCAGTTAGAGTAGAAACATCAGCTAAATTGCCGGCATCAACTGCTTCTATGTAGGTTACAGCCTCCAAGCCATACAGGTCTGGTGTATCTGACCTTCCCTGTTGAGAATGGCACTAATGTAGACAAATGCAGGAAGCTAGATTTGCACTAACCAATTCCAAATGTAAAACTGAACTCTGGGTAATTGACAGGTCTCATTGTTGTATTATTGACTCTTCCTTCCAACAGAACTGCAGTAAAGTCTTACATAGTCAACTAGATTTTGTAATAACCAGGTGTATAAATAAGAAGTCTGAGATAAATTTAATTTCTTTGAAAAAGCGAGAACTAAAGTTTAATATAGTTTTCCTGTGTAAAGGCAATTAGAGTGCAAACAGAGTTGAAAATAACAAACCCGTTGAGCCATTTGCTTGATGCGCTCAAGAGACAGCCATGTTTGTCCCGCAGGAGAATCCTCGCTCTCTTCTCCATCGCAGAATGAGAGAGAAAAAGAGACGTGGTTAATATCTCGGTCTAGCATTCGACTTTTTCCCAAAGACACTTTTACTATACCACTGACCTTCACCCTTACACCAAAGAGCTGCAATAATCAGGATGTCAGATATTGCTAAGCTGAAAATTGAAAAATAACGGTATGAATAAAAGTTATGCATTACAGCATGATTATGGTGAGCAATAACTGACTCAGCTCTTGCAAACTTATTTTACATTATAGTAATACACAAGCATACAGAAACAGATTTTCACCATAAAAGGTATTTGCACGATTTACAAAACTAATAGCTGATAATGTAACCTCACAAGTACAGATTCACTATTACATGGAGATAATAGTTTAGTACGAAAGCTTTCATACGATAAAGGAGTGTGACAATTCATAATTTCGGTAAAAAAGATTCCACACCTTACACGTTTAATGAAAACGAAGAGGAACTTTTGAGCCTGCTTCACATTTATTATGCTGAACATAGTGTATGGTAAAGTATGAACATGTATGGTGATGGACAAAAGTCTGGGGATTTTGTTCTAGAGCGTTCCCAGACTTCTGTCCCTCATTGTAGGTGATTTTTACCATACAAGTTGCTCAATATATTATTCAGTATTTTCTTCAGTCTTCTGCACCAAAAAGGGTGTTGAAAGTTTGATCTTGGGTGCTATTTATGATAAATTAAATATCTTCTTTACATTGCACCAAACGAATATCATATTGACATGATGAACTAGATTTTTATTGCTAACATGCGATCATCCCACAAGTGCTATAACAGTCTTGGAAAACATACCTCAAAACCTAGTCGTTGTGCAGCAGTGATAGAAGTTTCACCATTTTTTATATCGGTACATGGCAACCATAGGCCTTTTCCTTCATAATCTCTCAACAAATATGTGTTATCCAATTTTCGTTTGACCACAACGCTAACTATACTAGTCAGACCACAAACTGAAGAAGTGTGCGACACAGAGTCCATTGCTGTATCTCCATTGCTATTATCTGTGCAATCTCCGCCACCGGAAAATGAAGTGGAAGCATCCATCACTACAGACGTGTCACTAAAACAGACAAATTGTGCATCTTTATGAACCAACTGAAAATTTCCTAATTCCAAAAACAAATTTGCATGTGGCAATATAAAAAGCTGAATTTTATAGCATTAAGCTTAATGTTTTTATAGCAAAGAGTAGCAATGTAAACGGATACACCTGTCCATGCAGTCTAATACTAAAGCGAACAACTACAGTTCCGTATGCTTTATTGGGGTCGTGTAAAACGTTACATTATGATGCAGTTCCCTTAAAAGTTGGTAGAACAACGCCATCACAATACGCATGTCGGGTTTAAATTGGTATCGACTTTATGTACATCAAGATGCATAAATGATTTTATTAACTGATACGTGCACATCCAGCAGCAATCACAGCTTTAAACAAAAATGGTATCATACGAAACAGTGATGTTTTATTGTTATTGCACTGACCTAGGTCTCAAATTTTCGATTGTATATCAAATCCCAATTCGTAAAATGCATAAAACTATTCGGTATAAATTTATGAAAACTTTTCACAAGTACTTTCTTACCTACCAAGTTATGCCATATTAAAACGATGCTCGCATTCGGTAAATCATGCTATAAAACATATCCTGCGCTAAGGCTTGCCCGTCTTGCAGACAATTAGTAGTCATTCTACAGAGGCCCTGAATATAAAATTATGTGACTACAACTAACATGAAAGTAGGCTTGTGCAACAATACTGTTTAAAATGATAGAATACTCACATGGTCACTAAAGCACATAAACACGATCTGTTAAAGGTCCGAACTCTTAAGCCTAAATGGAAATGTACAAAGTGCCATTTTTCCACCGGATAACAGCACTAAATCGCGCAAACGAGTCACACGAGAATTCTTTGTATTAAAAGCAAACATATTTTAGTTGTTTGTTTTATAAAATTTAAAAAAAAAACAAAAATATTTCGCAACATTTAATTTTACAGTGAATTCGTTCGTTTGACAAAAAATAAAAACAATGAAAACACGCTTGCAAAACGCGTTTCCTAGATTATGACTCGTGCGACCTTCTTCAGATTTTAATTTCTTTCACTCATCTTCTGTTAAGAGGTGTGTATAAACAGTATTGATGTAGACACACCTCGTATATTTTTTTCAAATTAGTTTTGCAACACAAGTTGTTTTGATTTGCAAGTGTAAAAAGTTTCATATTGGGCGTGTGGGCGAGCATACATATCGATGTAACTAAAAGATTATTTGCTACAAACCTCTCCTTTTATTATGAGTTTTATTTGAACTACTAACACAAAATCTATATGATGTGAGTTAGCAAATTACACGGATATTGTTTAGTCATTATAGCTTGTGAATGATGAATGTTTTTGTGTGCATTAGAACCATATTAACCTATATTTAAATTATTTCTTAATTTAAACAAACAAGTTTAACAAAGCGAAATTGTTGAGTGGTTGAAAATGAAGAATATTTCACAAAAACATTGGCCAACATTGTGTGTCATTTTGTTTTAAAACAATTGGTAGATATGCAGAACGCTTTAGTGTAATGTGAAACAAAATTTAGTGATGCTGCATCAACATATAAGCGATTGGTGTTGATCACTTGAATAGTGTGCATATTCCCATTATACGCAAAATTTCATATTCTTGTCTGTAACATGTCATATTATAAAAAAGGATGCTCACATGTACGAGACATGGCAAAAAATAAAAGAAATTGCAATTTGATCGCAAAAATAGTCTGATGATTGCATCACTTGAACAAAATAGCACAATTATTAATCGCACCTCTTTCTTGAGATCTCTTAAAGAAGCTTTCTGCTGTTTATCGACAAATCCTTGAACTGCATGGTGCAGTGCCGGTATTAATTACCGCAAAATATATTCAATTATTTTATAAATTCTGTGTCATAAATTGTGTTCTCAAACTAAAATGTAATAATATTTTAACATTTCTCATGATGAGTCAAATGCAAGATTTTGACGTAAATTGTGCCATTTACTCAGCTAGATAAAAATCTAATCACAGTACTTTTTATGTTAAAGGTTAGCAAATACACTGGAGTTTTTTAATTTCATATATATTTTCGTATGTTGCAATAACTGTAGTTTTGCCAACTATACTGCGCAAGACCTCAATAAAATTATAATAGCAAATAAATATTTATTTTAGTAGCCCAGATTGCCATAACTTGATCTTTGTTGTAATGGCTTGTTGTATTATATTATGTTTGGCATAATATAAGTTGCTTATCAATATGAAAATTAATGCTTTTTAGAATAAATGGAATCAGTACAATGTCAAATACCTGTTATGGTTATGTCGAATATTCCGCATTGGCGTCAAAAATGCGCTTTTGTCAGTTATAGATTTACCTAATTTCAATGTTCACAAACATTCATTTTTGTGGTGAAACATCAGTGATACTCATTGCGTCTGATCAGATCACTTGAAGGATTCTTTTGCATGACATCTAATTCATTTTCTCATTTTTGTCAGTTGAAAATTCCTAGAACCACCAGTCACAAATTTATTTCTTACGTTTATAGGCCTAGAGACAATATTCAGCCCGAAAAGATCATCACACTTCACTGATGGACTACTGATCTAGTCATTCTTATTACATGTTCTAATCATTAAGCTATCACTGGCCTATCAGTATGGCATTTGTAAACGTCATACTAAACAAGATGTGTCTAGAGCTAAAAAACATCCCTATGAAAGTGTTATGCATTATGTTAGTAATACTGCAGTCGTTCTTTATGGATGTTATCATCATAAATTGTTATGGCACTGGACCTGGTGGTGAGGATGAGTGTAAGCATTGTAAGTTATGTTACTGGTGGATAGCTGGAGACGCGCTAATTGTGGCTGGCTTCATTGTCACATTTGTCGTATCATACAAACACTTAGAATATTATTCTAATTCTCGACGATTAAATAAGAAACACATGTCATATGGAGTACCATTATCCGCCATTGTTTGGTTCATTTATTCTTCATACCTCTCTGCAAAAGTCGCTGTCATCTTCATTACCGCAATCGACGATAAGCTGAAATCTACCGATTTCTATGGACCACAGTTCTTAAAAACAGGGATTTGTTTGAGCGGTGTAGTCTTCATACTTTTTGTCGCGTCTCACCACAAGGCTAAAGAGAACAGCAAAGAGCGAATGTATATCACGAGTGTTTCGTCCGGCATCACATTTGACGTATTGGATACTGTGGATTTTCTGGATGTGCTATTTGTCAATGAAACTGGCTTGATACTAAGCTACCCTCTGGAAAGAGCCATTTTGGCTATAGCAATACTGAATCTTCTCCGGCCTACGTTCTCATTTATTCTCATCATTCTTAATCATTTTAACGCTACAAAGCTTTCAAGAGAGCTATCAGCTGCAAATGCTGTTGTGTACATATTTTTTGTTAATGTACCATTCATGGCTGTAAGAATGTATCTATGGCATAATCTCGATTCAGACATGAGTGTGTTCCTCGTCAAGAACTTCGTCATGATATTCATCGGACTCAATGAACTGCATGAAATTTCTCTAGAAAAAACCCAAGAGCAAGATTCATCCGTAATTGAAATGACACCACGATTAACAACAGCGCATCGACCAACCGACCTTGTAGATAGCTCTCCTGAAGGACCACCACAGTATACAGATGCATTGGTTAATAGAAATGAGACTGCGGATGTGTGAACATGGGCATTATATATTCATCTAGTCTACAAAAATGTTTTCTCTAGTCTGTGTGAAATGTTCATTCTAGTCGTTTAGTGTGTAAAATGTTCTTGCAACTCGAATTGCAGTCATTTAACGTTTTTGGTGTGTTTTACACAAATTTTTAATTCTCTTCCGTTGTTACAATCATTATATAATGACTGAGAATTACTTTCTTGAAATGGTGTGCTATTTACGTGGTAATGAGATTATGTAAATAATTGTGTATTTTTTAACATCAATAAAAAATGTGAATGCGTGAGATCATTATTTTATAAACATTTAACTGATCATCCAGTCAGATAATAACAATGCTCTCATAAGACAGCTCACCTTGGGTAATATGACTTATATAATACTCCAGTTGAACATACGCATATATTTATGTGAGCATTTCCATTTCTTCAACGTCATTCAATCCATTTCACACTACGCAACATTGTGGCTGTATTCAACTATTCAAAACTTCCTTCGGATTCTTATAACAAATTTAAACCTTTTTTATCACAAACTGTGTTAAAATATTCCGCAAAAATGAAAACCTGTAATACTAGAGAATTTAATAAACTTGCTAATAAATTGTAATTCAGATGAGTGACAATGAGTATTTATATATCCATTTGGTTCTAGACATGCTTGATTCTTAGCACAACACCTGAAATGCAGTGATTCCCTCACAGCTGTCCAGTTGGTGGAGCTAGTAATGAAATATTACAAGAATAAATAGAGTGAAAGGGGTAGAAAGTGAAATAACATGAGTTGGAAGGAAATGTAAGCTAGACGGCAAGATTCTCCGATGCATGTTTTGTTTGGAGGAAACAGAACTTGCATTACCACTTCATAAGCTTTAGAGACTGGAAAGGGGCCATTTAAAGCTTCTTGATGCTTTTATGCTTGAATCCTACAGGTTGAGACGGCAATTCGTTCTTTTTATATTGCACACTATAAATTATTAGTCGGTTACAAATGCCATTAGGACCTGCATTCAGTCTCGAAAGCATTTCTTTCCAGGGACTGTCAGTGAAAATTTTAGCCAATCTAGTAGATAGTAGCCAATCCTGCTGCCCACTGTACTACATGAAGTTGCTGCATAATTTCGCCTAAGCCACAAAACCTAAAAGCCAACGCACATTATAAGTGCTTCATCCGCCATTGCATTTGATGGATTGGATACGGTGGATTTTTCATTTGTGAAGGCGAGTGATTCTTTATTGCCTGCTAGAAAGCAATTTAATTGTTAGCAATATGGATGCTTATTTTGTCTATGAATACAATCATGAAAATATGTCTATTTGGCCCACTCAAGCCATGTCACAAGTTTGCGTTTCATCTCTTTGCAAAATCACTGTGTTGAAGTGTGTATGAAGTATATATCTACCTATATATTTTGAAGTAACATTTGCGAACCACATATTTGTGAACAACATTTGTGAGTGTTGTGAACCACCTCACTAAAGAATGATCAATCAGTGTATAATGTTGAACTGGCACAATCGAGTATCACACAGAGCACAGCAGTGCTTAATGCTGCACTGCTGCACATGCAGTGCAGTTTTGCCTGATATGTTAGAAATGTGTAGACCCGATTACGGACAGCAAGCACTAATGGTTGAGAATTACTCTTTTTTCACATGGTTTATTTCTGTGCAAATGAGATTTTGTATATAAATAATTACTTTGTACCAGAATGTCACCATATTTCCATACCACTGAACATGAATATACAATGTTAAGGTTACAAGACCCATCACTAACTGACCAGTCAAGCAATAATAGACTACGACACAACAGTTAATCTTGCGCAGTATGACAGACTTATTTCGCATCCCTCACTCATCTCCGAGGTTGTGCTTCACCTGACTAAAGTCAAAGTCCGCTCCTGTGATTCGCCTGTAGATGTCCAGTACATCATCACATGTGGTTTCAAAGTGTGTGGTGGCATCATAAGACTTGGATATAAAAATCTGCAAGAAAGTTCAATGAATACGAAAAGTTAGATATCGCAGATTTACCCATAATTGTTATCCCTTACCACTTCACATCTCATCCTTTGCTTCCTTGCTGCATCATGGACTTTTCAAAAAGCAATGTCTATTATTATTATTACTATTATTCACACATGGAGAGGAGCGAGGCTAAACAAACTCAACAATGGTACGAATAACTAAAAAGCGCTCTGCTAGCTTATGAACCTTTTAGATTCAAACATTGATTCCAGAAATAACCGTTGCCAGACTAGTACGACTAAGACTATAACGGTAAAGATGATGTAGCATGATCTTATCAAATTATTTTCCTTACTATCAAAAAATATTAGAGCCAGTTCGAACCGTTGTTTTTAGGTGAAGCGACCAAATATTTCACTAGTTGATTATATGAATTTGGAGAAACTAGGCCACAACTACAATTAATTTGATGTACATGTATTTAAAAGGCTTAGGGGTGGTTGGGGGCTGACACAACTAAGTGATCGATCAATATGCATAATTTAAAGGCTCACAGGTACAGATAACGGAGAAGTAGGTGGATCCGTTGATTAACCATCAGGTAAAGCAGATGATTACCTGTTTGCTATGCTCAACATTCATTATTCAATGAGGACGTACAGCTAACCACAACTTTATAAATTCTCAAACTTGCCTCAAAAAGGAACCTACCAAATTTTGAATTTTTCAGACCAGTAACTTTTTGGAAACTCAAGCATTTAATTGCTGCATATGATACAAATAGATAAAAACATCTTTAGATATACACAGAACATGTGGACTCAACTGGACACTTGGTGAATAAACCGTACTTGTTTTTGTAAGAGAACCAACAACCCGTTAACATGAAATGAAATTTAATCCAAATACAGCAATAATCGTGAGCATAACGCAAAATAGTATTTACAGCATATGTAGGCATGAACAATGACTGTACATATAATTTTCAATACGCCTTGAAGGCCTTTGGCAAAAGTCATTAGATGATCTACTATTTTCCATAGGAACACAGTGCTTTGTAGCAGTCAAACCAATGGTAGTAATTTACCTTGCTTGTTGTTCCATCGTCAACTGGCTCATACAAATCTTCCACAGTAACAAACCTACATGAGACAAAACATGGTAAAATTATTCACACAAATTGATTACACGCCGATGCATACCCTCAGTTCAGTGAATCCTATACGCATTATCACCAAGGAGTAATTTTGAGGCCTTTGATAAGGTTCTGCAGCGCAGCCATATGGTTGAAGCCCATATAAGAATGATATACATCGAATAAAAAGAAAAATGGACTGGATAATAAACTTGGAGAACAAGTAATACGAAAAAATTTAAGAAAAACGCATGTCAGTAAAACATCTAATTGTAACAAAATACCTTCAACTGACTGAACGTAATAAATAAACCTTGATACAAGCAAATAATGAATTAGCATATTATGTACTTGTATGTGATACAGACTAAAGTACCGGGGCATTTCTTTTTTATATCATCAACTGCTATTTGTCGAAAACATTATGTAAAAGATAGACTTACTTTTGTTCGATTGGTCCTAACAGGTCGAGGCCTTTTTTGATTTCCAGTTCAGGATTATCCGTCTCAACAAAGGTGCTGACAATGGCAAGGAAGTAGCCCTTTTGGGCTACATTGTGGGCATATGATACGGCCAACACATAGATATCTACAATTACAGACTCTCGTCTCCAGTGACTGCGAATATGATTTCAAACAACATGTACAAACATGAAAACAGTTCAGCGAAAGTTTCGTCTGCTTTTCCATGAGTATTAGTTAACTAGAAATTCCCCTGTCATACAGCCCACGACCAAAGTGATATTGGAAAAAAGAAAGGGTACTGATGGTTGAGAAATGCAATATTAGCAGTCAAATGGCACCACAGTGCAATAGGATAACTGCAATGGTAGCTTTAATGTGCTGGGTGTTATTATGGTTATAATGACATGTTAATGTTATAGGTGTTATTAATTTTCATGAGTTGTGTGCACTTATGCCTTTATCATAAAGCTTCCAAACAATCGCTTCGCTCGTGTTTGGTCGTGGGATAAAGAAGAGTCTCTATGCTAGACAAATTAATAAATAATTAATGTATAAAGCTCAGCTCTGTCTAATCATCGGCTGTGAATCTACTCCTTAGGGACTCTGCATTTACATTTAAATTTTCTGAAAAAGGACAAACGATTCCAGTAAATATTTGACACGACACCTGCATGTGTATGTCCTTACTGATGTAAAAATTGACTCATTGTTTCGTCTAGTTTTATATAACCCATTTGTTCAATGCTATTTGTAATCATCCGCAGTATTTACAAAAGTATTTTGGCCATGGAACAAATGAAACGAACTGCAGGGTATTCTCAAAGGCGTATTTGCTCCAACAGATTGTTTCAACTTGAAAAAGATCTCAAAAAGCATTAACGTCATATAGAGATGTTTATCAACGCTTTACTACTAGAGCTACACGATACTCAGCATGACAGCAAAATTTGGCTATAGCTACTAGCGGCATTCTATGATTAAAATCGTTGGACACAACTGCTTCGGGTAAACTAGTGACTAAAAGCTTCATATAACGCTAAATATGCATTTTTGCAGAAAATCTACCACTGATTTTAAAATTGTTCAACTTAATCCTAGCAAACCTCTACTGCCCGAGTGTCATACTTGAAGCACTATTTGTATTGTTTGAAACAGCAGATCTAAAGTGAATGTTTGTCCTTAATTCACGTAAACTACTTACAAGAGAGGGCAACTTAGAATTGTATATAGTCAAATATTGTCATTTGACTTTCGAATAGGAAGCAAGTGAACCCCATGAATAAAAAATAATACACAATGCTTATTCATTGTCTCCTACATTCTATGTAACGGAAGCATTAAGCTCCTTCATGAAGTACTTCTAGTGCCGTGACCTTGTATGACATTGAAAATGTTATTAAAGAGAATTCCTAACCTGATTTTCGATCCACTTGATTTTGGGGTATGATGATTTGGGCAGACAAAGAGTCAGAGGTATTGGGAAGTGGGTGGTTCAGTATGCATATGGCACGGACTACCTACAATGTCAAAAAAACGTCATTCTACTGAAACAACTAAAACAGATTGCAATGTTAGTAATGTTATGCTAAGCTTCCTAAAGCGCTGCCAACAGCATGGTCAGACAACACTGAAAAGGATCAAATCAAAATAAATAGACCAAGGCTTCATATTATCAAAACAAGTTAATTGGAAATCCTGTCAGTTGCTGTCAAAATGTCACAGTTCTTCACCTCTGAATATAATTAGAAAACCGACAATGAAATGGACATAGTTCCCCTAGTCGAATCATGAAAACCGACAATGAAATGGACATAGTTCCCCTAGTCGAATCATGAAAACCGACAATGAAATGGACATAGTTCCCCTAGTCGAATCATGAAAACCGACAATGAAATGGACATAGTTCCCCTAGTCGAATCATGAAAACCGACAATGAAATGGACATAGTTCCCCTAGTCGAATCATGAAAAGTCAGCAAAATCAAACAAAGAGAAGACTTAGCAACTGTTAGACGTGTGGCAGAAGGCCAAAGCTGCTGCACATATACATTTGCCCTAGTTTTTGGGTGGCATATATCCGTTCATTAGTACATCTACTGATAATGATTTCGTAGGGACACGTTCCTACACATAAAATGCTGCCGCATCATCATCTTATCAGTGGACTGCCTAAGAATGGCTGCGCACATTCCAATTGTACCTTGAAATACGAGCAGGAAATTTGAATAACGATAAAGGCTATCTTGATTGAAATGAGGCCAGTAGTAACTATTACAAGGGTAACTTTAGCACTATGGTATCAAATATTAGATTGTGACACGTGAGTACATCTACCAGCTGTGTACTGACCATGTGAGTACATCTACCAGCTGTGTACTGACCATGTTATCGCATCTACCCGCCGTGTACTGACCATTTTAGCGCATCTACCCACTGTGTACTGACCATGTGAGTACATCTACCAGCTGTGTACTGACCATGTTATCGCATCTACCCGCCGTGTACTGACCATGTTAGCGCATCTACCCACTGTGTACTGACCATGTGAGTACATCTACCTGGTGTGTACTGACCATGTTAGCACATATACCCGCTGTTTACTGACCATGTTAGCACATATACCCGCTGTGTACTGACTATGTGAGTACATCTACCAGCTGTGTACTGACCATATGAGTACATCTACCAGCTGTGTACTGACCATGTTAGCACATCTACCTGCTGTATACTGACTATGTTAGCACATCTACCCGCCGTGTACTGACCATGTTAGCACATCTACCCACTGTGTACTGATCATGTTAGCAGACCTACCTGCTGTGTACTGACCATGTTAGCACATCTACCTGCTGTGTACTGACCATGTTAGCACATCTACCTGCTGTGCACTGACCATGTGAGTACATCTACCTACTGTGTACTGACCATGTTAGCACATCTACCAACTGTGTACTGACCATGTTAGCACATCTACCCACTGTGTACTGACCATGTTAGCACATCTACCCACTGTGTACTGACCATGTTAGCACATCTACCAACTGTGTACTGACCATGTATGTTAGCACATCTACCAACTGTGTACTGACCATGTGAGTACATCTACCAGCTGTGTACTGACCATGTTAGCACATCTACCCACTGTGTACTGATCATGTTAGCAGACCTACCTGCTGTGTACTGACCATGTTAGCACATCTACCCACTGTGTACTGATCATGTTAGCACATCTACCCACTGTGTACTGATCATGTTAGCGCATCTACCCACTGTGTACTGACCATGTTACCACATCTACCCACTGTGTACTGATCAATGCGACGGTATAAAATCAAAAGCTAGGTGAATGAGTTCAAATGTAATACTATGTATAGCTGTGAAATGGCCAGCGACAACTTGAATGTACACTATATGACCATGGGATAACGACTAGAAGCCTAGAAGATCAATAGCCATTAGGAATTTATTTACATTTAAAGTTAATCAATGTGGTATATTCCCAGTGCGCATCTACTTCCGCTTTCATACTAAAAGGCTAGCATTAAACCAGATTTTGTGAAAGCAAAATCCGTGTGGCCAACCAAATGTACCAAGTAAAGAAACGACAACAAATGAAGATAGATTATAATAATGATGATTGTAACAATAGCTGCTAGTAGGTATCTAGATAAAAAGGGGTAAGAATGACAATGCTGAATATATCCAATGGGTTGAGCGTAAAGTTATATGTAATGTGGAATATGGGCGCAGAGAAAACAGGGTGTGGAAAAATGACTAGAACTTCTATATGTAAATAGTAAAGTATTCCTCAGCTTTCCACCTGAGTGAACAACTCCAATCTTCATCGTTCCTCAACAATTACAGTATGGATATCACTGTAGCAACAACAGTTCCAGTCGGGTTGTGTAAAAGATGTGAAGATGATCAAATGGTTGTAACACAAAGGATAGTGAGCTCCTGCATTACTTAAACCAACTACAAGAATTTCATTGGAGGCCTTTCTAGAGCAGCTGTTCTACCGCTACTGCGTATTAACATGACCATCTATTTATTTTGTTATACTCAAAATGCATGTCATGTGTTGTAGTGACCCTCTTGGCATAATGATACTATTAAGCTGCTTCAGTCACATACAGAATACGTCATATAATCAGTATAACAGAATACACCATATATTCAATATAACAGAATACACCATATACTCAGTATAACAGAATACACCATATAATCAGTATAACAGAATACACCATATAATCAGTATAACAGAATACACCATATACTCAGTATAACAGAATACACCATATACTCAGTATAACAGAATACACCATATACTCAGTATAACAGAATACACCATATAATCAGTATAACAGAATACACCATATACTCAGTATAACAGAATACACCATATACTCGGTATAACAGAATACACCATATACTCGGTATAACCGAATACACCATATACTCAACATAACAGAATACACCATATAATCAGTATAACAGAATACACCGTATAATCAGTATAACAGAATACACCATATACTCAGTATAACAGAATACACCATATACTCAGTATAACAGAATACACCATATACTCGGTATAACAGAATACACCATATACTCGGTATAACAGAATACACCATATACTCGGTATAACCGAATACACCATATACTCAACATAACAGAATACACCATATAATCAGTATAACAGAATACACCGTATAATCAGTATAACAGAATACACCATATACTAAGTATAACAGAATACACCATATAATCAGTATAACAGAATACACCATATAATCAGTATAACAGAATACACCATATAATCAGTATAACAGAATACACCATATACTCAGTATAACAGAATACACTATATACTCGGTATAACAGAATACACCATATAATCAGTATAACAGAATACACCATATACTCAGTATAACAGAATACACTATATACTCGGTATAACAGAATACACCATATGCTCAGTATAACAGAATACACCATATACTCATTATAACAGAATACACTATATACTCAGTATAACAGAATACACCATATAATCAGTATAACAGAATACACCATATAATCAGTATAACAGAATACACCATATAATCAGTATAACAGAATACACCATATAATCAGTATAACAGAATACACCATATAATCAGTATAACAGAATACATCATATACTCAATATAACAGAATACACCATATACTCAGTATAACAGAATACACCATATACTCATTATAACAGAATACACCATATACTCAGTATAACAGAATACACCATATACTCATTATAACAGAATACACTATATACTCAGTATAACAGAATACATCATATAATCAGTATAACAGAATACAGAAGCACAATAAATGTATAAATAAAATATGTTCATGAATAAATCGCTCCAATATCGTAAAGTTACTAGCAATGACAAACCTTAAAACAACAAGATAATACCTACCTGCCCAACTTTCTTGCAGCGGTCAGGGGCGTACGAGGGGTCACAGATCACCATTTTACACTTAGCAGTCTCGCCATCACTAGTAACTCCAACTGCTTCCCCTAATTCATTGGTGACGATCTTGTCGCACGGTTTATCGAGCATGTAGGTGCCGCCGTATATAGCGCTGAGCCTCGCAAATCCTTGCGGTAATTCTCCAAGACCGTAGAGCGGGTAGAGATAGGGACTCTTGCCATACCGCGCAACAGAGTCACTATACAGCTTGCATCTGCTCACCAACCCCTCAGCCTTGTGGCCTAAATAGCTAAAAACAATTCAAATAATAATAATAATAATGTGCCAACAAACCTAAAGATGAACTTGCACAAAACTTTAGTAGAATTTATCAGAAAGTATCAGTCTTTTTCTATTATTCGCGGTTGTTTTTTATGTTTGAGCTAATCTGATTGCCTGGATGTTTCAAGAGTAAAATCGATAAAACTCCATCAAGGTTAAAACACTCAAAAGAGAATTACATGCAAAATGATGTCACTAGTTGCTATCATTGCTAACTTTACTTTATTGGCAATAACTTCATTTCACAAGTAGAAATGCTTTTTAAATTAGGCCATACAACAATAGTAAAACAAAAAAAGGGAAAAAAACAACAGTTAGCCATTAAAATTGAATAAATAGTCTGACAAAAAGTGTTTAAAATGCTTTTCTCTGCTAAGAGAACAGATATTTGGTGGAAGATTGTTAAAGCAGCTGGCAATGACATTTTCAAAATGATTGTTAGTGATTGTATGCAATTTGTTCCCATCACGTAAGTTGAAATGAGTTGAGAACCTGTAATTGTCACGTAAAAAACGAGGACACAAACCATGAAAAATCTTGAAACATTGATTTGAAGTAAAATAAATATTTAGCATAGGCAGAGTAAGAAGACGCAGAGATTTGGAAAGATCATTCGTCGGAATAATATATGCAGGAATATGATGTGCAATGAGTCGAAATGCTCTTTTTTGCAACAAAGATTAATCCTTAGTGACATATCTTGGAGCTAGATTATAATAAATGTGAATACCATAAATAATATGGCAAAATATAAACTGATAATAAAATCCAATAGCGAATTTTGAGTTCATGTATGGCCTGCAAAACTGGAGCAGAGTCAATGACTTCGTGACCTTACTACAAATAGTGTCGACATGATTATTCCAAGAGAGTCGATCTGTCAAAACAAATCCTAACAATTTTGTCTCATGTCTACAAGTGATAGATTGACTGTTAAACTTAAGAGTAAAGCTGTTTCGAAGGTTTTCATCAGTATTATAAAGAAGTGTGATTTTTGTAAATTGATTGTCATATGATTTGAGACAATCAATTTGTAGTTGGTATAGCTATAGTTAATATCGGCAATTGCATTCAAGTTACACCTATTCAAGCTACACAACTATTCCGGCGGTCTCTTTGCCACTATGGACGGCATGATCGCATTTTCTCTTGAGCTAAGCGATTTACCCGTGATCAAGTTTTATCGATTTTAATTTTAAAACTACCTGGCAGTCAGATCACCTCAAACATCAAAAACAATCACAAATGAAAGAAAAATACTGATACTTTCTGATAGATTCTGTTAAGATTTTGTGCATATTCATTTGTAGTAGACTCCAAACAACTTTGGATAGCAATAGTTCAAACACAAATGGAAATACATGTAATTTGGTTAGCAAGTCTTCCTCTGTTTGAGTATCAGCGACTGAAAACTGTATACACAAAAGTCCGCAGTTGTCTAAATGTATAAGATGCATAAATCTAATTCGTATCCAAGACACGAAGGCCAACGCTAAACTACAACATTTTCCTTGCATCTCTAGCCTAAAAGAGTTAAGGTTACTGAATGCGAGCTACTCACTTGTCATCTCTGTAGAGAGCAACAGCGTGTCCGGTGAAATCCTGTGTATTCTTGTCGACTCCAAAGTGCTCATACAGCTGCTGACAAGTCACCTCCTTTGGGTTGATCTTCTTAAATGAGGCCGGATTTTGTGGGTCGTAATCATGGATGAATATGAGCATGTTACGATACTTGCGCTTTTCAAAGATGCCCATCAAACCTGCATGAGTCCCAATCAGGAAACTTTCATTAATGGTTTGTGTAAGTTAAAGCAAGGATTGTTGAAGCATAAATATAAAAAGTAGGCTACACGTACACTAGTCAATTATCCCTCGTTAGATTTTACCAGAAATCAGTGTAAGCGATCCCTTTAGCGAGTAATGAGCAACAAATACTTTACTCACATTATTTTGGCTCAAGCTTACCGGTGACAAGAGTACGCGGCTCAAAACAGTAACTTTGGTTAATTCATAATGTATTGTTTTATTTGAATGATTTTCAACAATGCAGTGTCATTGTAACCGAGCGAGAAATCTTATTAATCTATATGGTATTAAATCCAAAATACAAATCTGCAAACAAAAATAGCAACAGTACTTATAGTCACATAACCAGGCTAGTCTATCAAGTGCAAATTTCAAGTAATTACTGGTAGCGTATTGACACAACCTGCTACAAGTAAAATAATCCTTGTTTTAGATTACTTGTAGCTAACATGTTTACTAACATTATAAAGTTGGCAGAATTGCAATGGTTGTCGGTAATGACAGAAATTTGGCAAGCTTTACATAAAGGTTTAGCAGAGAAAAATACTACTGTTAAATGTGTTTTAGAGTAAAATATAATCACTCTTGCTATTAAGACTGGTTATCGTGAGATAATATTAGTGGGAAAATTGAAAATGAATAATTTGAAGTTTGGCAGTTCTAATGAAACAATTGACGATTCTTCTGCATGACAGAAGATACAACTTTACAAAACTCATATTATTAACCCAGTTATTAGCTAGTATACATATGGGCTTATTAGGAACTATCGTATGCAAACAAATGCAATTGTTATTCGATAGATTGATGACATCCGATCAAAGAACTTTGAGCAAATTCAATTCCCATACAATGTATTCACTTAACCATCTCTAATCTCTTAACAACTCCGCCATTCAGTTTCCAGGTTGTTAATAAAGCTATAAATTTTAGAAAGACTGGAAAAAAAAACTCCAAAATAAAGGAGCTAAATAAAGTGATCTGAGTAGGCATGCCAAACTCTTTAGAAAAGCAACCAAAAGGCAACCGATTTCAGTCTGAAGCATGGTGTTTATTTTGGCCACCTGAGCTTTACAGAAACTTAAGGAACAAAACACCAATATTATTCTAATCCACCTTTCAAGTTTGAATGGTTCTATCATATAGCGATGTTCCGATTAAACATACTATTAACATTCGAGTCCTACCAACTATGCAAAATAGTCGTCACAAATGTTTTGCTTTCTTGCAGGTGTCGGCACAGTCACAGGTTGTCACGCTATTTTACGCTATATTACGCTATAATATTTTAAGATGGCCAAACATCTTTCAAAACCAAATGAGATTGTTTCAAGCCTTGATAAGCAATAGATTCACAGCAATTCTTTTACCATGTCACAATTACTTGTAAATGAAATATCTTATAGGATGGTGTTTAAAGACCAAAATAACTGGGGCAAACTGGTATGCAAACTACCTTATGGGTAATTTCTCCGTCAACAGGCATAGTAAAGTAGCTAGACAACTGTGTGATTAGTTAGCGACAGATATAGATTAATATGCCTCGCCAACATTTTGCCTTAAACACACATTTTCTTGCAATACTGAGTGCAAATCTGACCAGTGTGTTTGTACCTGAAGACTACAAGAACACGCATTTGATTTTGAATTTTGATGTCTCACCTGTAGCCAGTGCCTCTTTCTCACTGGCTGGCACCTTGTGCGCCTTTCCTCCTTTAAACACATAGCTACCCTCAACTGATTTGAATTCTAGGTACCTTGTAACACCGGTGTGGACGAGCAACTTGACAAGCTGACCTAGAAACCATCGAACAGTGCATAGCCATCATACAACAGACACAATAAATGCCTCAGTCTGCTAGCGTAAAATCAATAATTCTATTGCTCTAGTAAAACTAGTTGCAACTGTAAGCCGCCTTGTATAACCTAGTTTATCTGTAAAACAATTCATATCTCAGCTTTTTGCTTTCTATTAAAAGCCATGATAAAACGCATAGTTACAAAAACAACAATATTTTTATAATACTATTTATATTTTGGTAGATATAAAATATCAACAACACAATCTCTAAGCATCACATCACCTTATTAAGGTCACACACAATTAACAAGCTGGCCATGTTTTGCACCGAAGGCTAGATTAGACACACTTCAATCCTCCATAGATAATTGAAGTTTTAACTGGAGTAAATAGTAATCTTTCAGCTAGCCAGAAGATTAGACACAACAGGTGAGTAGCACCCAGTATAGCAATGCTAGGTAAAAAAGATTCCCTATAATTTGTAAAACTTTAATAAATGTATGACTTACAAGTGGTATCTTGAGGCTAGGGGCAAAAAGGTTAATTTTAGACATGAATGTGACTTTTAAATGTCGTCTGAAAGAGGAAGTGAAAGAGCTGCTAAGACCACACACAGTGTTATACCGTGTTAAACGTCATCACCACAACAAAAGAATGTCTAAATTTTACAATGTAAAACACGCCATACAATGAAGTAATAATACAATAGAGCATTCAATTATTCAAACGCAAATTTAAATTATATTTGTTCCTTGAATGATAACTGGATCTTCTTGAATAGTGTTACGACTGGATCTTTTTGAATAGTAGCTCAAAGCGCCATCTCATCCACCTCTTGCAATGCTGATGTACTGCATTTCTTAGCTAGCTCCATTTTAAAACACTGTTTTTAAAACTCTGAATTATGTTAAGTATAAAGTATAAACTGCTATCTTGCCATCCTTTATCACTAATGCAAATCCTTTTCGCCTCACGCAGGATGTGGATCTATTTTAATTAAGAAAGCTTCAACCATTATACAAAAAACTAATCGATTAGAAGACTCATAAACTGAAAAGATTTTGTAATGTGTAATAGAAATGTTTCCCCCTTTTCACCAGAAATCAAACAGGCGTATGAGAGTAATTAACAATTGTATAAAATAGACTCACCATTCGCCATGAGAAACTTTGGAATGAGATCCACATTCCAGTCCCTTCCCTTGTCATACTGAGATGGCGGTGCTCCCATTTTATATTTCGCATAAAACTAAAAATACACCACAAATAGAAACACTGAGCAATATCTCAACATGGCAGTTGGCAGATTAAGAGTATACAAGTTACAACACATGCTCAGTAAACGTCGTTTGATGAAAGTTATTGCAGAGTATTTCATAACATTTAGTAACACAGTAACAAACGCACATCAGCAAGTGGAGTGATAGAAGCACTCTCTCCTCCGTAATACTTGTTTCTATCCATGTGGAGGACCTTCTTCCCACTCACGGACAACATTCCACTCAGAATGCATTCCTAAAAAAAGGAGGTTAGAGCATATATGTAAAATACTTAAACATACACTCGATTTTAATTCTGAAAAAATGAACACAAATGAAGCATGAAATCTTTCTTTCATTGAATGTCTATTGTATACAATAAGATAAAACTAGCGTATATAATTTGGAATAAGTTCAAATTGACATTTACGTAGATGAAACAATAATGTAAATCATAGCATTGTCCTAGACATTGATAGTTATCTACTAGTTGATCCAGTAATGATTTCTTCACTAGACAAATGATAGAGACTCCTTTTTCAAGTCAGCATTCAGCCGGAACGAGCAGCTATATCACATGCATTGCTTTTTGATGAGCTGCCTTCAAAGTATGAAAAGTGTGGTTGGATGTCCCATTGACCAAACCACTATAGACTATCAATGTTGTAAGGTTCACACAAAAAATGAACAATAATAAAAACTATCAGTGATATAATAGCTGAAAAATTAGTTTCGGCCTCCTTGAGTACTGAGTTAATATACTATGCAAAAAGAATTTAGATTAATTAGAGACCAATGTAAAAGTACATAAATATTTTACAGCTTTGACGAATCATCCAAATAACGTTTTTAAAATAGCCCATCATTAGTATAATCGTCTTTTAGTTTGCCGTGTCCCACATATAAAGCAAAATTCAGATAACCGGTGCAACAGATACTAAACCAATATGGCCTAACAATTTACTGACCTAAATTTGTACAAAACATTGCCCACAGTAGGTGTAAAATATCATTACTGTAAAATTAAAAATAGAGCTAAAATCAAACGCTTTAACTCTTGCGCAAACATGGGATAAACCAACAGCGTCAGTTAAATCGCGTCGCTCATCATGACAGTTGTCAATATTTTTAGTCGAAAGTTTTAGACATGTTCATGTTAATAAAAATTGAACCAACCATAGCAAATTGCCATTTTATGCATCTTATTACTTCCCCATTGAGCCAAGTAAATCGATATACGCAGTTTTGTTGTCATTACCCTGCTATAGTTTATATGAACTTATGTAAGACGATTTAATGAAATGAATTCTAATAGCCGTACCTTAAGGCCGGTACCTAAAACTATCACGTCGTATTCTTCATCCATGGCAGAAGTTCTTTGGTAAATCAGCAAATGACACACCTCCCGCTATCCAGCAAAAGGAGAAATGGCGATTCGATAAAACCGGAACAGGAAATACACATATAGCTCCAATACGTGCATAGACCACTGACCTAGACCGCCTCTACTGGTAATAGAGGTCAGTGGCATAGACCGTATCCGACATAGGGTAGTCCACAACATTAGGCACATAAAGCATAAAGTACTTTCCTAGAGTTCTACAAATGCATGTTTATTGTAACGTCAAATAAATTTTAAATCTCCATCTTTGTTTGGGTAGAATATTGCCGAACCGATTGAACAATACTTATACTTCATCTAAGCAGTTGTCGGTTTACAATATTTTAACTAATAAATAGGTTGATTTAGTATTAGTTTTGAAATTGTTGCAAACATACAGCTGAGAATAATTTTTTCAGTTAATCAACACCTGTGATTAAATTGTACAACTGATTATACGCTGGTTAATCAGTCAATATTTACATAAGGCTGTTCATGAAAAAAGCTGTTCATGAATAAATTATGTAAACAAAGTTTATAATAAAACGAAATCCAAAAGTGAATTAGACCAGCTGTTTGAACACTAGCCATAATGACCTATGTACAATTTTAAAATTTACTAGAACTCTGGTAGGCATTATTGTTTAATGTTTCTACATAATCGTAGTTTTACAAAAAGATAACAGTCAGATATTTTTCATCTGTGCTGTTTTAGTCAGATTTGAGTGACCATATGTAATCTCGCTTCAAACCCACCATATTCTTTTGTTTTTGGATGCATATTAGACAATGTTTCTTACAGATTATTCAAGGATTGGGCTCGCACAAAGCATATAAAAATGTCACTTATTACAACACACAGACTAGCTGGCTAATCCGCTGTAACTAACATTGATCAGCCTACAATGTTATGCGGCTCATGCATTCATCTTAACGATTAAAGCTAAGTATTACTATTTAACAAAAAACACTCAAGGTAAACCTGACATCAAGAATTGTAGAATGTATCAATTGTATCAGTGGCTGCTGTCTTCTGTTATTCTTCAGTCAAAATACAATGGCAATAACATTAGTTGGCATATCATTGTTAATTATCAACATTCATGACATGATAAGCTTTGGCTACTCCAAGCAACAGTGGTATTGATAACAAGCATAAAGCATAAGTTTTATCCATTTTTGATGTATTTTCAAACATTTTCAATGGTGTTTAGGTTTTAAAAGTACAGAGATAATTCAAAAATTTTACTTGGATGACAATGCTACAGTACACTCATGATAATAGCTGTGATGTTAGCAGAGAAAACTAATTTGCTTTATATATTGTTAATGGTCGTGCGGCCATTGTGACAGAGCCTTAGTAAACTCTGATCATGGAGTGACCAGTGTAATATAACCTTGGTCAGCCCTGATCATGGAGTGACCAGTGTAATATAACCTTGGTCAGCCCTGATCATGGAGGGACCAATGTAACATAGTTTTGGTCAGCCCAGATCACAAGAGGCTGTGTGAGGACATTGACGACAGCCTTATAAATAATTTACACATGAGTAGATTTTCATTTTTGCTAATAGTTACTTCATACTGTAGTTTATATCAATTTCAACAAATATGTAAATTGATAATATTTTTCAGACTTTAATAAATGCTAAGTTAGATTTAAATTCAATGTCAACTAACACATTCGAATTTGACATAAATAATATCAGTGCAATTGTAAGGCTTGAGTCAATTTTGGCAGTTGAAGCTTAATCATAAAAAATATATATTAATATATAAAATATGAATAGTATTCCGCAACGTACTGCGTTTACGTGTGTTATATGTATATTACACTCTATTTAGCAATATACTTTTATAAAAAATATGTTTATGTGTTATATATATATTATATATACAGATATATAATGTATTAAACAGTAGAACTAAAAAGTTGGCAACATTTTATTACTATTTAGTTTCATACAGTTAAAACGACTGAACTCATTAGATAAAATTTGCCTAATAGAATATGCTTTATGTAAGGTATACATAATCAGATGGTTAAAGTGATTAGAAGGGGTTACTGAGAATTACAGATGTACCTTGCAGGTAGCTTGTGAAAGTTTAAAACGAATTATTAAGAATTACAGATATAGCTTGTAAAATCATGTTGAGCTTATATAATTAAGAAAATGTTGTTAAGTGACACAATAGCTTAATAAAAACTTTGTGGCAGGCCTACAATTATAAAGCACTTTTTTTCTTTTGTTAAGAGATGATAAATGGGGTTTGTAAACTATAAAAAACTTTTCCCAAAGGCAAAGCTCACACCTCCTGAATATATTATTAAAAGAGGAAGCAGTTCGTAAAATTTTCCAATCTATGGTATGCTGAAATTAATCTTATTGTCTTTTAATTGCTATATATGTTTGATAGCTCTGTTGATAGTCTCTTATTGGCATGCTTGAATGAGCTTTTGTTGTTGGTGTAGCGTGCCTCAAATGTGCCTTCTGTAAGCCCATCATAGGTGTTAGTTTGTGTAATGTCTGCAGTGGTCACTTTTGTCTGGTATACAAGAGATCGAGTTAAGCATTTGCCTTCTAGCGGGCAGGTCATTTGTTGGCGGCAATTACAGTATTTGGTTTTCTCTCCTGTTGGTGTTATGCTTAGCATTGATTTGTTGTGACTCATAATTGTATGTCTTATATTGTTCATGCAGTCGTAGCTGATCTTGCAGTTGTTGTTGTTGTTTAATATTTTATGCAGTTTGCTGCAAGGTAGAAATTCAGTAGCGATGATTTGCATGAAAATTTTTCCAATGTTAGTTAGTAGACTCTTACTATAAGGAATATTGTACCATATGATTTTTTGGGAGCGTCTGTATGTTTTGGGTGTTGTAGCAGTGGGTTGCTGAGTGTACTTGAGTTGGTGTTCATATCCGCTATATATATATATATATATATATAATATATATATATAATATATATAATATATAATATATATATATATAATATATATAATATATTAAGAACTGAAAACTTTTAAAACATTTTACTACTTAAAGTTTCATGGTTGTTACCATTCATCAGGTAAAATTAAAATGATCTGAAGCTCATATGACTGTACGCAAAAACACATCGAGTAGCTTAATGATAAAGGTTAGCTACATATAATACAACAATTTAATTGGTTCATGTCACAGAGTTGCAAATTAAGTGCTTATTTGAATGTCTGCACTTTGACACAAGCTCGTTTCTTGAGTTTAAGCTCGCAAGCTCAGGTTTGTATAAAATGAAGTACTTCTCCCAAATACACAAATTACAGCGTTTACTGGTCTTATTGTAACTACTCGCTTTTTTCATTACTCTCCCCTTGATGTCGTACTGGATGGATCGATCTTTAAGCTGCCATATATAATTACTTAGTTCTGTTGAAGTTCATTTTGATGGATTGTTGAAGCTGCTACGATGGTTGTAATATCTTTTCTTGAATGGGCCCTCGGTCAGGCCAACATATGTCTGTTTGGTAGCATCAGGTTCGTTGGTCATAACTGTAGTCTGATAGATGACAGAACTAGCCGAACATGCATTTGGCAGTGGACATTTTAAGAAACAAACGCAGGAGAAATATACTTTGGTATAACCCCCCTTTCTCTAAAAATGTTGCCACCAATATAGGAAAGCTTTTTTTCAGAACTCTGAGTGAAGAATTTCCCAAAGATCACAAACTTTATTCGATATTTAATAGAAACAATTTAAAACTTAGCTATAGCTGCATGAAGAATATTGGACAGATTATTACAAATAACAACAAAGCGCAGCTATTAAACGAAAAGCCAACAGCAACATGCAACTGTCGAGATAAAGGTACATGTCCACTGCCAAATGCGTGTTCGTCTAGTTCTGTCATCTATCAGGCTACAGTTATGACCAACGAACCTGATGCTACCAAACAGACATATGTTGGCCTGACAGAGGGCTCATTCAAGAAAAGATATTACAACCATCGTAGCAGCTTCAACAATCCATCAAAACGAACTTCAACAGAACTAAGTAATTATATATGGCAGTTTAAAGGTCGATCCATCCAGTACGACATCAAGTGGAGAGTATTGAAAAAAGCGAGTAGTTACAATAAGACCAGTAAACGCTGTACTTTGTGTATTTGGGAGAAGTACTTTATTTTATACAAACCTGAGCTTGCAAGCTTAAACTCAAGAAACGAGCTTGTGTCAAAGTGCAGGCATTCAAATAAGCACTTAATTTGCAATGCTGTGACATGAACCAATTAAATTGTTGTATTATATGTAGCTGGCCTTTATCGTTAAGCTACTTGATGTGTTTTTGCGTACAGTCATATGAGCTTCAGATCATTTTAATTTTACCTGATGAATAGTAACAACCATGAAACTTTAAGTAGTAAAATGTTTTAAAAGTTTTGAGTTCTTAATATATTCTATATAAATGTTCTATTCTAATATTGAGCACTCTCTTCTAGTGAACTGCAACCTTCTTCTTCATCAGGATATATATATATAGATAAAAAAATTGTTTCCTCACCCCGGATACCCCGTATGGGTGGTAAATTCTGCTCTAACTCGGGTCTCCTACCAGAGACCTGGGAGTTTGAGCACTCGCCTCAAGATCTTAGCTGTTCCCAATAGCGCACTTTTCTGCAACTCACCTGAGTTGATTGTTGTTGGTATTTGGGCAAGCCACATTTTATGCGCCGGTGTTATTGCGCCCAGTGCCCCAATGACTACTGGGATTACAGTTGTTCTTACATTCCAGCATTTTTCAATTTTTTCTCCAAGAGGGAAATATTTCTCTACCTTTTCTTTTTCTTTGCTGGCTATATTGTAGTCATTGGGTACTGCTATATCTATTATAGTAGCCCTCTTGTATATATATATATTTATATATATATATATATATATATATACATGTATATACTTCTACATCCGGACTGACAAGCATGTCTTGGCAAACCAACCAGATATAGTGGTGGTGAACAAGGAGAACAAGAGGGCTACTATAATAGATATAGCAGTACCCAATGACTACAATATAGCCAGCAAAGAAAAAGAAAAGGTAGAGAAATATCTCCCTCTTGGAGAAGAGATTGAAAAATGCTGGGATGTAAGAACAACTGTAATCCCAGTAGTCATTGGGGCACTGGGTGCAATAACACCGGCACATAAAATGTGGCTTGCCCAGATACCAACAGCAATCAACTCAGGTGAGTTGCAGAAAAGTGCGCTATTGGGAACAGCTAAGATCTTGAGGCGAGTGCTCAAACTCCTAGGTCTCTGGTAAGAGACCCGAGTTAGAGCAGAAACTACCACCCATACAGGTTAACCGGGGTGAGGAAACAATTTTATATATATTACGTTCTGTTTAGCAATATAATGTTATATGAGATTTGAAAACAGCCTTCAGCCATGGCTATATTCCATCAGATTTTTGTGCAACTGAGGCTACCAATTAATGAAGTCAATATTGTAAAGAGCCTAGTTTATTATACTTCTGCCTATCTTTCATTCTGTCAAAAAATTAATTTCTGCACGAAAAGATAACTCCAACTTAAGCAGATACTATTCAGTAAGTCACAAAGCAGTGCTCTGCTGACAAACGAGTTACAATTGGTGACTGTCCTCGGTGAATTATGTGTAATAAAACATTTGTTGTATTTTAAATACAGAAAGTAATGATAGTAAAAACATGTATTTAATTTTTAAAAAACTATGAAGTGTAAAAATTAATGTAAAATGTTTTTAAAATGATAAACACTAGAAAAATGAAAAAAAGGCTTTTGTAACTAAATTTATAACATTTTAACAAAAGACAAGTTTACAACCATGTTAATTACAAATCTCACATTCTAACTAATCCAGAATCGATTATGTATAAGGAAAGATAAAAGAGTTATCTTTCTTTTTCTCATGCTCAAGCAGCCATGATTTAGTGTTGTTTAGCTTTCCGCCAGAGTAGTTTCCAGTCATACCCGATGCAAGAATAACTCTATGACAAGGTACAACCAAGGCTACAGGGTTGTTCCTCATTGCTGACCCAACAGCCTGGCTGGCCCTCGAGTTCCCACAGAGCTCAGCAAGCTGCCCATAACTGACAATTTCACCACACTGTCTTTCAAGGGTGCACTAAACCTTGTTTTCGAAACTCTCTGAAACATTCCAGACTAGCTCTGATAGAAACAGGTTTCTACTTGAGTACTTGTACAGAGAGATGGAGATAATCATCAGAGTATTTAAACCCTTTCATAGTCCTGTTGTTTGTGAGTCCAGCATATGTGAGGTTTGGAACATTTATTTGGTTGATAATAGCTATCTGTTGATCATTTTCCTATATCCATGGCAACATTCTATGTTGATAATATCACTAGTTTCAAATTAAACATAGGAGAATCTTTTTAGTTATTATCACTTTCTGACAAACTTTAGAGAGTGAAAGATTTGGTATCGATTGAACAACTGTCAGCTTTTATAAAACTGTGAAGAATTGAGTTTGGCCAACAACAAAGCATTGTTCCGAGACGAGTCCTTGAATCAATCAATCTTGAAAATTGAGTCCATGAATCAATCATGAAATTGAAGAAAGTGTATTTGTTCTCATAACAACTTGCCTATGTTAATCTGGATTTTTATATGTCAAAAATAAATATAGTAATGCCATCAACCCTGTAAGTGATCTAAGAATTTTATTCATTTACAAAAAAATACATTTTGATCAAATAAAATAATAGTAGAGAAGAGGCAAGAAAAAAGTCAAAGATCATGAAATATAAGACTGTTTTGTGTTGCTGCTGTATAAAAATGTCACACTCTTCTTAGAATGACCTTCTAATAACATATTGTTTTCATGTATTCCGAATGTCTGCTTTTCATTGTTTTGAGCCGTTTTCCTTTCATTCAGAATAAGGGTGTCCACGACTGCCCTCACCAGTTGTAAGGGCTTAGCAATGAACAAGAATGGGGAAGCGATGCTCTAAATGGTCATCATAGCCCATCTATCCCAAAATCATGTGATTAATTGTTGAAGGTATAAATTGACTGACATTTATCCATATTTCTTGAAGGTTTGCATAATTCACGGGAGGTAACATATCAGACAATTTAAGCCATTGATGATGAGCTGGTAATCTGGCATGTTAGTTAATTTTCACTAGCAGTCAAGCTCAATGTTTTTGTATATTAATCAATCTTATGACGCATGCATGCTTTGAGACCAACAAGAACAAAGCTTCATGATACAGGAAGATGGATAGTAGAAATACATCAAGCTCTAGCCTAAACACTGGGAAATTATTGTGTAGGCATTTTATGCCTGAAGCACCATTTTAAAAGTGGGACGCAAGCATATTAACAATTTTAATTTTTCAACTTAACTATCAATGTTAACTATCAACATTTTTATGCTTTGTCTCATGTCAAAATTAATAATAATCTTATCTTCTTTAGTCTGCTTTTTATGTAACGTGTTGTTGAAATGATGACAGCTGTCTAATTTAATTTCAAAGTGTGCGATACGTTATATATGAGTTGAATAAAGAAAATTGAGCATTTTTATTTTCACATTGAAAATTTTTAATGTTTTGAGTTTGGCTACAAATAAGAATATTTAAAATTATCTGTTAATATTTAAAAGCTGCTGTT
Organism: Watersipora subatra; assembly: GCF_963576615.1. Classification (NCBI taxonomy): domain Eukaryota; kingdom Metazoa; phylum Bryozoa; class Gymnolaemata; order Cheilostomatida; family Watersiporidae; genus Watersipora; species Watersipora subatra. The sequence continues at coordinate 56,347,832 of NC_088708.1, forward strand.
CCCTTTGTTTGCATTTAATTCAGGGTTTTAACTTTTGGTTTTTGCTAGCATGTTAATAAAATTAGAGATGCAGTAAAAAGGAAGCTGTCTATACCACCTCATTGTTTTGCACACATTTACAATGAAAACAACATTAAACATAAATCGTATGATACAATTTATCACATAATTATGGTAAGTATATCTATTGGACCATTTATTAGATGGTCACAAATGCTTGTGTTACATGTACATGAAGGCTTATTCTGTATATTAAATTGATTCTGTTCAAATAATTCTGTCTCTCATTGCAAATTTATAAGTTAATAATAAATTGTTCAAGATACCTTTGCACTAGAGGGCATATGACTTTTACAGCCCAATCTATAGAGAGGTTTACTCAATGTAAAGTAATGTAAATCAATTAAGTAAACCGATGCAATTTGCATGATTGGAACAAACCATTGCTCTAGGCATCCAGATGTTAGGAGCACTTCAGAAATATTAAAGACGCCAGAGTGCAGACTGTACACAAAAACACTTATCACGAAGTATGAAAGCTTACAAAATGCAATTAAACCAAACAGGGTACAAACTGCTGTTTACAAAGCAGTAACCATTATGTCAAGTGCTCGTGTTATATAACTGAACTATTAGGTAGAAAGACACCCACTGCTTTAATAACAAATCTAAATCTTTTTATAATTTGTAGACAATAGGCCATTTTGTAGCCTGAGTTCCTGTAATGCGATGCGGCTGTATACATAATGTAAACTTACGCATGTGTAACAGTCTACATAGCAGCTAGTTTTTCGTCTTCTTAGGTTGATCAGAAATAAACCGGAACTAAAAAAACCATCTGAACACTACATATCGGATACACTAAATTAGTTAATAATAACTACTTACTAATCATGTAATATACATATTTAATGATATATATATAATAGTATAATTAAGTATCAACTACTCTTTGTATTATTTTTTAATATTTCAAAAAATGCTGAGACAGTTATTAGCAAAATGTACTTAAAATAACTACCCGTTTTTGACCATAAGTAAACAATGAGCTTTTACATAACTTACAGGCTTATGGAAAACTTTAAAATACTCTGCTGGCTTTCCTTATATCTGTACATGTAATCAAGTGTAAATCAGTTGCTGGCTTATAACAGAACATTTTGCTAAATCTAAATCAAAGGCTAAATCAGAGCTGTTATAGCATAAAAGTCAAAAGTTGTGAGCGTTCTTTGAAGCCAGTATTTATATCATTTGCGGCAAGAAAAGTAGAATGGATTGTATATTTAAAATTTCGTAAATGTACTATTAGTTTTATTAGCCAATTAGTTTTATAGCACCGGTATTATTTACAATTCAACACAATGCAACTACTGCGCAAATGAAAGTAAATGTGAAGTTGTCATTTCACAAATACAGAGCTATTGCTGGACTCACTAAACCTTGAATGTATGTTTATAGGAAGATACTTAGATGAACTGTAGGCCACCTTCAACATTGTGCAGAAAATTTTGAATACAAATTTGCTTTATGACCAGTTTTTCAGCTGTCAGGTAACAAATGCAATTTTGGATTTATCTGCTTTTAGAAGATGAACTATAACATCAACCTAAACCTTAGTAAACGAAACCTGCCCTACAATTATGCATTGTAAAAAACTTTGCTAGATACTTTTTAACAAATGTACTTGTGCTTTTTCTTGTGCATAACATAAAAAATTGAAAGATCAAGAGAAATATATCACTGGTACGGTTTCTAGCTGAAGAATCTGGAGTATTTTGAACACGAAGAGGAATCTAAATACCAAACTTTGTCATTTGTCCGATATTCTGCTGCACCTTGCGCAACTCTATATCCTGCTGCACCTTAAGCAGCCCCATATCCTGCTGCACCTTAAGCAGCCCTATATCCTCCTGCACCTTAGGCAGCCCTATATCCTCTTGCACCTTAGGCAGCCCTATATCCTCCTTCACCTGAAGCAGCCCTATATCCTGCTGCACCTTAAGCAGCCCTATAATCTGCTGTACCTGAAGCAGCCCAATATCCACTTGCACCTTAAGCAGCCCTATATCCTGCTGCACCTTAAGAAGCCCCATATCCTTCTGCACCTTCACCAGCCCAACCAGCAGGTAATCCTCCTGCGCCTGAAGCAGCCACATATCCTCCTGCACCTTAAGCAGCCCTAATCCTCCTGCACCTTAAACAGCCCTATATCCTGCTGCATCTTAAGAAGCCCCATATCCTGCTGCACCTTCAGCAGCCCTAATCCTCCTGCGCCTGAAGCAGCCTTATATCCTGCTGCACTTGAAGCAGCCCCATATCCTCCTGCGCCTGAAGCAGCCCTATATCCTGCTGCACCTTAAGCAGCCCTAATCCTCCTGCACCTTAAACAGCCCTATATCCTGCTGCATCTTAAGAAGCCCCATATCCTGCTGCACCTTCAGCAGCCCTAATCCTCCTGCGCCTGAAGCAGCCTTATATCCTGCTGCACTTGAAGCAGCCCCATATCCTCCTGCGCCTGAAGCAGCCCTATATCCTGCTGCACCTTAAGCAGCCCTATATCCTGCTGCATCTTAAGCAGCCCTATATCCTGCTGCATCTTAAGCAGCCCTATATCCTCCTGCATCTTAAACAACTCTATATCCTGCTGCACCTTACGCAGCCCTATATCCTGCTGCATCTTAAGCAGCCCTATATCCTGCTGCATCTTAAGCAGCCCTATATCCTCCTGCATCTTAAACAACTCTATATCCTGCTGCACCTTACGCAACTCTATATTCTGCTGCACCTTACGTAACTCTATATTCTGCTGCACTTTACGCAACCCTATATTCTGCTGCACCTTACGTAACTCTATATCCTGCTGCACCTTAAGCAGCCCTATATTCTGCTGCACCTTAAACAGTGCATGCCTAATGGCAGTTATACAGGTGTTACCAGTCATGGCATATCTTCCAGGTTAGTTTCTAGTAAGAAATCTAAGCGCTGCTATGAGTTGCATCTATTTATTGACATTCAAATCAACTAACTAAAACAGACAATTACAACATACAGCGTCTAGCGAAATCTTTAGTAGGTTTACTACACCTTACTAGTCAGCTTGCTATTATACGCAAGCTTCATGAATACTAGACACGTGCTTAGTAGCTGTAGTGTTTAGCTAGTCAAGTACAGAATATTCAGGCTATACCATTATAGCATAGCTAAGTACAGAATATTCAGGCTATACCATTATAGCATAGCTAAGTCCAGAATATTCAGGCTATACCATTATAGCATAGCTAAGTCCAGTTTGTTAGGTAAAAATTTATCGTGTTCAAAAATGTGACTAAAAGTCTGATTGTACTAAAAACTCTACTAAAACAGATTTAAAATACTTCTTTCTTGTAGCGAAGCTTTCACAAACGTTTCATATTTGTTTAGCCATTACACTTGGTTTATCAAACTGTTTTAACTGATTCGGTAGTCCGTAAGAGCATTTTGGCTTGTAGAAGAGGTAGATCTAAGTTGTAAGGCAGGTCCTAGCGACGTCTCCATACTTCTTCCCTCTGCTCATGTTAAATGACTTTCCGCTGACCGTCACACTACGTATGCATCCAACATAACTCTCCGAGGATTCAGGTCTATAGCGGTAGCCTGCCTGGTCTACAAAACCATGAGATTTATTGTCTCACCAGTCTCATTATTTCTCATTATTTTTATTATTTTACTCAATATACTGGGTATCATGCATCACGCAAAGGTTTATTTCTAATCAATAGCCTTCTAAAACAAAATACAGAAAAAAGTGTCTCCACAAATCATGCAAATTACAGTAATCTGGTTGAGGGAGGGAGTTAGCCTCATACAATTGTCTGCTGCCTACCGTTAGGGATGCCACCGATAAGAACGGGTGAGTTGGTGTCGGCTGATGTGCTAGAAGATGATCCTCTGCCAGTCTGAGCCATGTCCTCATCATAGTCCTCAGATTCCAATGACACCATCAATGTCACCACATTGGCACGTTTTACAACTAAAATCATTGAATATATTATACAGCTGCAGGTCGCGAGATGGAGTGAAAATTCAGGAGAACTCCTATACAGTACAGTAATCCATCCTACTTTGCAGCTCCAGCTATCACGGTATCGCGGATTTTTGGCGGCCTTCTATTGCTGTCACGCAGGTATGAGTAGAAGCGCACAATCTATTAATGTAAAAGTCCCAGAGCAACGACAAAAATAGAAACTACAAAGAATAGTTCGCGACCGCTTTTTAGCTATAGAATAGAATTTGACTATCTGTCCTTTTTTATCTACTGAAAACCACCAATAAACAATTTCGTTATTTTTGCTATCCTGACACTGATTGGCTCAAAAATATTTAGCATAGACTTTATCGCTTTGATTCTCACCCAAGTCATGTTTTGCATTTCAGTTCTCGTTAATCGCTAACGGATTGCGGTGCTGAATATATAATGCACTATACAAGTGTATACAAGTAAATGTACAGGCACTTATGCGTTAAAACTATGGCTAAAAAATCTAGTGTTTATTCCACAGAAATTTCCATTCCAAGGGTGGGTCTTCCTGCGAAGCCAGAAGGAATAATGTGTTCATGTTACCAAGAACAGGCAACTTCTCATTTGCACCATGCTATATTAACTAGTGAATAAGAATAGGCACTCACAAGAAATTAGCAAATACTTTGCGTTTGGAGTATAAGCAACTTATTGTAAATGAATAAATATTTAAGAAGCATGGTAACTGTACTATAAAAAGACTCCCAATAAATGACTAGTTAAAAACTCCCGAAAGTTAAACTACAACCAATAATGCATCTAAAGTGAAACTATTTAAAAATCACTATTCTAGTTAGACGAGCATTTGCGATATCATAATGGAAGTTATTCGCACTTGTGATCTACATGACTAAATCTAAATAATATAAATCTTATGATCAATGTATTGCGTGAGCTTCACCTTTAATCTTTCTCCATTGTCCATCACAAATATCAGCAACAAGCATCTGGGCCTCGATGTCTCCCGCACCATTATTTACATTAACTTTGACCGAGCCTTCAAAGAGCTCGATACCAAAGTAGTCGCCTCCTCCCCAAACAAGGAACAGCACGCCAGAAAGAGAGCGAGGTCGTACAGATAACTCAACTTCAGCATTAACACCGATACCAGTCTGATCTCCTGCAGAACAAGCACCAGAAATTAACCTTGAGTGTGGCACTCACTCTTAAAACTAAATGATTTTCACTACAAAGAAAGAATGATGATGTTGAAAGAATAATAAAGCCAATAAATAAAGTTTATCTAACTTACGGTCTATAAGAATAGTTAAAGTAGAATCTGGTTCATAAAGCAACATTTACAAGACATGCAATCAAGAAAACTAAATAACATTTTAACTTGAAATAACTTACAGAGTGTGATAAACGTGTGTTTATAACTTAAAGAGTGTGATAAATGTGTGTTTATAACTTACAGAGTGTGATAAACGTGTTTTTATAACTTACAGAGTGTGATAAACGTGTTTTTATAACTTACAGAGTGTGATAAACGTGTGTTTATAACTTGCAGAGTCTGATAAACGTGTTTTTATAACTTACAGAGTGTGATAAACGTGTGTTTATAACTTACAGAGTGTGATAAACGTGTTTTTATAACTTACAGAGTGTGATAAACGTGTTTTTATAACTTACAGAGTGTGATAAACGTGTGTTTATAACTTGCAGAGTGTGATAAACGTGTTTTTATAACTTACAGAGTGTGATAAGCGTGTGTTTATAACTTACAGAGTGTGCTAAACGTGTTTTTATAGCTTACAGAGTGTGATAAACGTGTGTTTATAACTTACAGAGTGTGATAAACGTGTGTATATAACTTACAGAGTGTGATAAACGTGTTTTTATAACTTACAGAGTGTGATAAACATGTGTTTATAACTTATAGAGTGTGATAAACGTGTTTTTATAACTTACAGAGTGTGATAAACATGTGTTTATAACTTATAGAGTGTGATAAACGTGTTTTTATAACTTACAGAGTGTGATAAACATGTTTTTATAACTTACAGAGTGTGATAAACGTGTTTTTATAACTTACAGAGTGTGATAAACGTGTGTTTATAACTTGCAGAGTGTGATAAACATGTTTTTATAACTTACAGAGTGTGATAAGCGTGTGTTTATAACTTACAGAGTGTGCTAAACGTGTTTTTATAGCTTACAGAGTGTGATAAACGTGTGTTTATAACTTACAGAGTGTGATAAACGTGTGTATATAACTTACAGAGTGTGATAAACGTGTTTTTATAACTTACAGAGTGTGATAAACTTGTTTTTATAACTTACAGAGTGTGAGGAATGTGTTTTTATAAATTACAGAGTGTGAGGAATGTGTGTTTATAACTTACAGAGTGTGATAAACGTGTGTTTATAACTTACAGAGTGTGATAAACGTGTTTTTATAACTGACAGAGTGTGAGGAATGTGTGTTTATAACTTACAGAGTGTGAGGAATGTGTGTTTATAACTTACAGAGTGTGAGGAATGTGTGTTTATAACTTACAGATTGCGAGGAATGTGTGTTTATAACATACAGAGTGTGAGGAATGTGTGTTTATAACTTACAGAGTGTGCTAAACGTGTTTTTATAGCTTACAGAGTGTGATAAACGTGTGTTTATAACTTACAGAGTGTGATAAACGTGTGTATATAACTTACAGAGTGTGATAAACGTGTTTTTATAACTTACAGAGTGTGATAAACATGTTTTTATAACTTACAGAGTGTGAGGAATGTGTTTTTATAAATTACAGAGTGTGAGGAATGTGTGTTTATAACTTACAGAGTGTGATAAACGTGTGTTTATAACTTACAGAGTGTGATAAACGTGTTTTTATAACTGACAGAGTGTGAGGAATGTGTGTTTATAACTTACAGAGTGTGAGGAATGTGTGTTTATAACTTACAGAGTGTGAGGAATGTGTGTTTATAACTTACAGATTGCGAGGAATGTGTGTTTATAACATACAGAGTGTGAGGAATGTGTGTTTATAACTTACAGAGTGTGATAAACGTGTGTTTATAACTTACAGAGTGGGATAAACGTGTTTTTATAACTTACAGAGTGTGATAAACGTGTGTTTATAACTTGCAGAGTGTGATAAATGTGTTTTTATAACTTACAGAGTGTGATAAACGTGTGTTTATAACTTACAGAGTGTGATAAATGTGTGTTTATAACTTACAGAGTGTGCTAAACGTGTTTTTATAGCTTACAGAGTGTGATAAACGTGTGTTTATAACTTACAGAGTGTGATAAACGTGTGTATATAACTTACAGAGTGTGATAAACGTGTTTTTATAACTTACAGAGTGTGATAAACATGTTTTTATAACTTACAGAGTGTGAGGAATGTGTTTTTATAAATTACAGAGTGTGAGGAATGTGTGTTTATAACATACAGAGTGTGAGGAATGTGTGTTTATAACTTACAGAGTGTGATAAACGTGTGTTTATAACTTACAGAGTGTGATAAACGTGTTTTTATAACTTACAGAGTGTGATAAACGTGTGTTTATAATTTACAGAGTGTGATAAATGTGTTTTTATAACTTACAGAATGTGATAAATGTGTGTTTATAACTTACAGAGTGTGATAAACGTGTATTTATAACTTACAGAGTGTAATAAACGTGTTTTTATAACTTACAGAGTGTGAGGAATGTGTGTTTATAACTTACAGAGTGTGAGGAATGTGTGTTTATAACTTACAGATTGCGAGGAATGTGTGTTTATAACTTACAGATTGTGAGGAATGAGTGTTTATAACTTACAGATAGTGAGGAATGTGTGTTTACAACTTAGACGGTAAAGAGTGTGTTTTTAACACAAATTCTTAAATCTATGACCTATTCCGGAGCCCTTACTGATGGAGCAGAAAGAAATGAAGTTGGCTGCACTTGAGGTCAGCTAAGATTTGAAGTCATAATAAAGTGCAAATTTAAACATAACTAATCATACAATTGGTTAGAGCTTTGGTCATTTCAACTTTTTGAAAGGATTTTTCATCCTTTAGCTACACCCCAGCCTCAACACTTAATGTTTTTGTGATTCAAGGAACTACACTGACAAGTCAGAAGATCTGAGTATAACCACCAGTTTTCTCTACATACTTGACATCAGCGAGGATTGCACCTTCAAAAGTTACACATTTTAAAGACTTCATGTTTTATGAGGTCAAAAGCATCACTGAAATGGCTGCAGCTACATGAAAGTTGAAGCAGATAAAATTGCTACAACCAAAACTTACTTATATTACTTTCAAAGATATTTACCTAAGGCCATTGCACCTCCAGTTAAGGGAATGAAAACTCCATCTTCCTGGTTTTCAAAGCAGCCCTGTGTACTGAAAGACTTTGCTTCCCCGTATGAGATCCACTGAGCATTATCTTCTTTTGGCAAATACTCTATCTGGTCGATACAGCCGACGAGACTCGCTGTAGATGCAAAACCTAATTTCTCAGACATATACACATAGCTATCGGCATCCATGTTCATGCCTCCCACATACACCGGTAAAACGAATTTGAGGGCAGTTGAGCCGCCGGGCCAAGTTATATCCAATGGCTTCTCAGAGTCTATAATCAAAGCACCATTCACAACTTTATTGCTTTCAGTTTGGGTCCTTTCTCTCCTTATTTCCACAGAATGCCATCGGCCATCATTGATGACTTTTCGTGACGTGGCTCCTCCAGATCCACCACCTAGAATGCCAAAAGTCGAGCTTGAATGCATGAATAATAGACTGAGTATATCCTTTTCATCCAACCTCCTATTGTCTAATTGTTCTTTGATAAAAAGCTACATAATTGTATTTTTTGTGTGTCACCATCAATACACCAGAGTTGTCTGTCCTTATCAATCAGAGTTTTTGTAGTTACTAGACAAGCTTAAGAACTTCTCTACTCATGATGTTCTGTCACATTCACTAGTAATAGTAGTGCTGTTACAGTAGGTAAACAACAAACACCATAATAGTTTTCTTAAGAACTAGCTTGTAGGTCTTACCTATCTAGTCTGTGCTAATTACTTTATGTAAATTGATCCACCTTCCTACTACTAGTGATTTAAGTTACATTTCATAGAGGTAAAAGCAAACATGTTGAATTGGTGATGATGCATATCATGAAGAACAAATTTTTAAAAATGAATCGATGTAGCAACAGTTTTAAAAATTCAAGATGATTATCAGCCTGTTTAGACAAGATATGAACTTTTTAAAGTTTCCTATAACAGTTACACATTCAAACAACCATATATACTACCTATTTTTGTGTACTTTTTTGTGAACAAAAGCTACTAAATTGTATAGAGAATAAACCGTAAAAATAATCGTAAGAATGCAGAACAAACAAGTAACCAATTAGCATAGTCAAATCTAGGTCACTTACCTAAATTGCATTTGTAGACCACCTTTCCCTTGTCCAGGTAAATAGCTGAGTAGTCAGGACTTTCATCAGGTTTTGCCCTCTCATCTCCAATAAACCACATCATTCCTTCTGATGCATAGGTCTTCACCATGAACTTCAAATAATTCCTTCAGAAAAAACATGCAAACGTCTAAACAAAAAATACATCTCCACAAACTGGTTACTTAAAACAAGCTCCTAGTTTTCCAGTGATGGAAGAAGCAGTCTCAGCAAGTCCAGCTAACTATCTGTATGCAGACATAGCTATACAACATATGTATGCCTTCAATTTTTACTGCTCTCAGGAACATGGTAACAGGACATTTTAGAAAGCTTTTAATCAGACAAAAATATCATGTGCGAGACATTTAACCTTTACGTTATTGCTCCTACGCAACTTGCAATCACTATTGGGTTAGTTTATTATAAAAAAAACTCCACCTAAGAATTGACCTTGACACATTAATCTTGCTTCACGCAAGCAATCACTGAGATGCGCTAGATAAGTTTTCTATATTGTAGATAATTAATTAGAGAAATTATACCTTAGTCTGAGCTCCTTACGAATATCAGAAATGCCAGCCATTGTTGTAAATTCAAATCTACTGTCAGGATCAAGGCCAAACCGTGTGCCCTGTTCTGTAACATTCTGAATATTAGGCTGTTGTGGAAGTTTACAACTTTGTGGTTCTACTACAGTCGTCGTCGTTGTCGAATCTTCTACAAGAGTAATATTTGTTTCTCTAAACTATCTGTACTTTGACAAAATAACTTTCTTTATATAGAATCACAACTGCAACAATAACGCTGTGAATTCTTTCATCTACAATAAAGGTAACATTTAATACAATAGGAGACGAGTCCGTCTGTTTGTCTCAAGTCAGAGTTGGAGATTAAGATAAAACATCGCTTTCAATGAGACTCCAACTTGTGATATTTAGCTTGGTAGACCGACACTCTAACACTCTAACACTAGCACTTATCGACTGCCTTTGGTTGTTTCTGAATACTTGTGTAGCTACTTAGTCTCTGCACTTTATCAGCATACCTGATGATCCCTCACAGCAATAAACGAGAGTATCAGCATATATCATAGAGATACCCATATACAGTCATACCTCGACATACGAGTGCCCCAACATACGAGAAAATCGAGATACGAGCAGAGTTTTGAGCAAGTTCCTTCTTTGACATACGAGTAATCCTTGAGATACAAGCATACGAGCCGGTTCCCGATGGCCACTATATGCTCAAGTACGCGAGAGGCCGCTTTTGAGAACAGCATGGTTCAATCTTTTTTTTCAAATCAGTTTGAAAAAAAGTTTTTAGAACGTTGGCTAAAAGTTGTAGGGAATGTCAGGCAAAAAGCACCAAACTGGAAATGAATACTGAAAAATAAAAACGACAAAATTAAAAAAGTTTTGTAAAAAATTAAAACTTAGCTTTAAGGGTATGCTTAGTAAGCTAAACTCATTAAAATTAAATTCAAAGTTTCTGTTACATAATGTCACAGAAGCTTAGGGTACCGAACGAATTGTTGTCAAGCCTCTCTCAGACAGCTGTTAGTCACTATGTCCGTCTCGAAGGTAAAAATTTACAGTAGTGTACACAGTAATGTAACATTTTATTGCAGATTTTAACGGCTAAAGAAGTATTTGTTACTTTGTTAGCGTAGGTACTAAATAAACACAATTAAAAACACTTTTCCACCGTAATAAATTCTGTTTTATGTGTATTTTCATAATATAGTAAAGGGTTATTTTGTATTTAGTTATTTATATAGGAAATAGTACCTTGAGACACTAGGAAATTGTCATACGAGCTCAGCCCCTAAACGCATCAAGCTGGTATATTGAGGTATGACCGTATGTCATTTTGTATATCAAGTGCGGCACAACAGAAACTATATTTTTAAGGCTAACTATGCGAATTTTGTTATTCAAATAGAATTTGAGAATTTGTAGCGACTTGACGCTTTATGTTATATAGACTTTTTCATGTAATGCGACGCATTAAAACTTCACATAAATTCTTTAGATTAACTAGAATCTTTTACGGTAACTAGAATCTAATAGAAACAGTGTCCGACCGTCTGAAGCCACGCCAAGAGTGTCAGGAATAAAATTGTCTTGCTCAGGAATTGAATGCAGATACTCCGATTAACAGTCCTGCACATTAACCACTAAACCACAAAATTACCCTGTCATATTGGTTCTTACACAAAATGAAACGATTATTTGCATCCATTAAGCCAATAAAAATATGTTAACAAATTACCCTGAGTGTAGTTTCACTTTGCAAAGTCTTAATTTTTATTACAATTTATTGTTAGCAATGACCAGCTGTGCTAGACACATTACAGCTACAAATTTTCAGTAATTTTAGATCTATGGTTTTAGGTGATTATTATTGAACAATAGTACTACTGAAAGTTATTATTCACATTTTATCAGTAATAATAACACTGTAAACTGTCATAATATTGATAAATCGGCCAACTCAGATCTGCTTACGGCTTTCTCGAAAATGGTTGAAAAAGTGTCCGTTTTCATTCTGCATCACATTTGTGGTATTTATAATGGCATCAGCTACTGTAAAATTTTATGATGATTAATTTGGTATTTATATATTTTTATAGACCATGTGGTTCAAAAGTTATGATGATTTATACTCTTCCCTGACAAATCTTAGATTTCATCAAATTAAAGAAGAGCATTAGAAAAATTGATTGCCTCGCACGGGAATCGAACCTGGAGCATCCGATTGACACGCAAGCACACTACTGTTTCACCACTCACAAGCCCTAGTAAGTAGCTAGATGATTCTCCACACACTGATTACTCATGGCGATCTCTCATGGTACAGAAAACTTCCAAGAGTACTAGTTCATGCAATAGGAGGTTTACAATATAGGAGTGCTTACTGGGTGCTTACTATATGGGACTGCTAGTTTTTTCTCAATATTTTAAAATTTTAGCAGTAATTCATTTTAAAATTCCTGATACTAAATATTAGCCAAACAAGAATAAAATGGAAAGGATTATGATGGCTTTAAATTTATGAGAGACTTTCTTTGAATTAAAGAACAAAAGCTGGTCATGAAAAAAACTTGTTCTCTCTCAACAAAAGCTTCCCAATCTTCAATCGTTGTGTTTATCAACACACGATAGACACACGATCGTCTGGATAAACACAGTAAATGAGTAATACTAACGCATTGGTAAATTAAGTGTGGTTGTGGCATCAGGGTCTACTGGATCTGGTACCGAGCATGTAGAATAGTCCGCATAATCTCCTTGTGGTGGGAAAATTGCAAAGTCTATAGTTTCTTTCTTGATGTAAACATCACTCATGCAACCAACGAACCGCTGCCATGTTGGAGAGTTGTCTCTACTCTTAATGTCCTCAATTGTCTCCCATCTCAGACCTCCAAAGTAGTAGCCAAAAGAGGGATCCGTTTTTGTCTTCTTTCCTCGATGAGTGCCGGTCTCTGATGTAATATCTCGATCATCGACAGCGATAGTCAACCTAAAATTTCATGACACAAAATGAGATAAAAGCGATTATGTATAGCTCTAAATCATCTACGTATGACGATGATCAGAAGAAAAAATGCTGTTTTCAAATCAAAGCACGATGTATTATTTCTTGCTCGCACTCATAAAAATATCTATAAACCATATGGTAACATTGAAACACGAAAAAGTCATCAACTATCAAATTAAAAAAACCCTGAAAACAGATATCAGCAAACTTTGGCACCCTTCAATTTACGAGCAACTCCAATAAGCTTTACACCATATTTAAACATTTTCGCTAGGCTTTTTAAAAACGTATTTACAATTAAACCGCCATCATTTGAACAGGTTAAAATGTTGGTTATGGTTACACACTCGAGACCAGCTTTCGTCACTTCTAATGAATGCCATCCTCCATCATTGAACTTGTTCTTCGTTGTGACCTGATTCTTTCTTTGAGCTCCACTCCCATCTATACCAGCTGTGTTGTCAACTCTAATCTTTCCATCTACTAGGGTCACGCTGAATGCGTTAGCATCATCTTGAGAAGAAGCATAAAACAAGGTTCCATTCTCAGCAACTGTCTTGATTCTCATTCCGACTGTGAAGTTCTCATTGATTGTCACTACATCCAAAATCTGTAATCAAACAATGGAAGTACGTGTATTAGTGTAGTGAGCATACATTATACAATTACACCGTGTAAAGGCGTATATATATAGGCCTACCCTGTATATATACCCTGTATATATATATATATGACTTTATACATATATAAAGGTCTGTACATGTATATATATACATATATATATCTATGTCTTCGTCTATATCTATATATATATATATTTCTCAAAGTATGTAGGTCATATGTCTGCATTCCGGCTATAACTATTAAAATTCCGCAGTTTCAAGGATTTGAACTCACGACGAATGCATCGGCAAGTTTCTTACCTACAACTGAGCTAGAACAGCATAGTTATCAGAGATGTTTCCATATACCGCATACCCCATGCTCATGGTAATTATTTTAGTCTTGCGCGCTACACGTTACGATGTCCCTGTTTAGAAATATTTTGGCACCTAAGTAAATGCAACGCAAAGCTTCTTTGTCGTTTTTCGTTAAAGCCAATAATTTACCTCGAACTTAAAAGTTGGTGATTTGTGTACTGATTATTACATTATTAAAAGATATACGCCGCTGTACTTGCCATGGCGAGTTATCCGTATCCGTTAGACGGTATATCCGGTATCCGTAATAATAAAAACGTATCGCAATGATAAGATTACTGTTAAACGTTTAAAGTTAACTAAAATACATACTAAAACTACCTTCAAGTAAGTGTTTAGTAAATTAAAATCATTTAAGGTAAATTCAGCATTTAGGTTGCATGTCTGTCTCGAAGGTAAGAACTCTCCACGTAGTACATTGTAATGTTCTATCTTGCAAATCATAACCACAAAATGCACTAAAGTCATTGTAGGTACCTATAGTTACCAATGGTTAACATAGTATTTCGGTACTATTTTTAATGATGATGATTTTCACCAGGAGTTGATTGCATCAGATAATGACTATGCGTTTCTATACCACTCTATGTACGTCTATAGCCTACAATATTTTCGCATGCTAATTTCAAATGTCAACACTGAAACGAACTAAAATCATATAAATGAATACCAGATATTTTTTGATTTTAATCATAGCGAAATAGACTATATTTAGCCATTACTCTCTAATGAGTTCACATTTACATTTAAGCACTTTTACATTTTTATTTTTCTTCTATATTATTTCAACGAAACACTTCTTTCAAGTAATGAAATTTTTCAACTTTCAAGTTTGAAAACCTTTACAGTTGTTTTTATTTTCTTTCTTAATTTATTTCAATTACACAAAACACTTTTCATGATATGTAGTTTAAAAGTTAGAATGGCAAATGTTGTAATATGTTAAATACAAATCAATTTTCTGATATATATATACTGCTGGGTATATATATATATATATATATATATATATATATATATATATATATACATATATATGTATATATACATATATGTATATATACATATATACATATATACATATATACATATATATATATATATATATATACATATACATATATATATATATACAACTGAATGCCCGGCATTGCCGGGTAATAAATCTTTGAATAGAAAATTTATTTTTATTTAACATATACTATACAACATTTACCATTCTAACTTCATATCATAAGAAAAGTGTTTGTTGCACAACCCACTTGAATTAAGAGAAAAAATAAAACAATTGTAAAGGTTTTTAAACCTTTTCAAACAACTAACTTTTGAATTTCATATCATGAAAGAAGTGTTTTATTGAAATAAATTAGGAAGAAAAATGAAACTGTAAAGGTGTCTACATGTAAATGTAAAATAATTAGCATGTAATGGCTAAATATAGTCGGCTTTCCTACGATGGCAATGAAAAGTTTTTTCGTATACGCTTATGATTTGGCATCATAAGGGAAAAATATCGTATAGCGTGGTGTAAAAACCCATAGTAATTGTCTAATGCAAACACCTCCCGGTAAAAATAATCATCATCCAACATTATTAAAAATAGTAACAAAACCAAATGTTAAACTTAGTAACTATAGTTACCTACAATAACTTTAGTGCATTTTGTGGTTACAATCTGCAAGAAAATATAACATTACAATGTATAATGTGCCGTAGAGTATATCTGTAATCATTATAATGTATAATTCATTATAATGTATAATGTGTCGTAAGTCGATGACTACCTGCGTACGGTATGTAATAAGAGCAATAGAATTGTAAGGATTGTGTAGCTCAGTGGTTAGATGCGTATTTAAAAAGTTGTGGTTGCAATCTTCGCCAGTTCAAATCCAGCACAAAGCGAGCTTTTCATTCCAAGATTTTAATAGCTATAGCTGGACAGACCAAATCACAAACACAAAGCACAAACACTGAGATATATAATTATAAAATTAGACATTTTTAATATACTGAACTCGCAGAGTTTAGAGTTCTCTTCTTTAACTTAAGTTCTTTGAGACGACATGTACATGTATATATTAAAAACTATTCAAACTTACGTGCACAAATCCTTCATCATCTGTTGGTTTAGTGCCTGCCGGGGCTTCCTTAAAGGTAACAGCGCGTTTGACAAGCTTACAGCCGGTTAGAACTCCCTTCTTCGCGGTGTTGGATCCAAGAATCTTTTTTGTTTGACGGGCCAAACTGATGTCCCAAATGCAGCCATCAAAGTAGTCATGAGCCGCGAGAGGTAAACTACAACAAACCGTAGCTTGTGAAGCAAATATTGTAGCTGAAGGGCTGGGTGTATCCTCTCCCTCCGCTTTGTATAAATATCATAGGCTAGTAAGTGAAATAAAATATATCAGCAATCACATGCCAAAGCTGGATTCAAAAAATATATGGATGGCAAAATTTCTATTAAAAGTGAATGCCATTGCATATAAATATCAGTAGACAAAATGTGCATAGTTTTACATAATTTCGCAGAATCCTTTAGAAAAGTTAAAGTTCTGACTGATTATCTTTAAAGAGTAAAAATAATGAACAATAATAACGGAATGTTAAACATATTGCACTGTATAAACATAATATTGATAGACTGCATTTAGGCACATCGTAGACCTTCCGCAGATTAATCATTTAGCCTCAGTCCAAGATTAGGAGTCAACCCCATCTCAAATAAACTATGTGAAATACATAAATCAGCTTGAATGAATCCCAGTCATAATTATGTATCTCAAGCTGAAACAAGCACTTGTTAATAATTTGCTTCCAAACTCCTTAGATTCCTTTACTTTATGAGGACGAGCAGTGTGAATACATCAACAGACAGCAAACTGATTAGCTCATGTATGATGTGTTTCATCCTTGAACGGAGTTGTTCTCTCACAGATGTTCAAAAGCTTTTGGATGCCACTGAATAGAACCCGAAAGTCAATTACAACGTGATGTCTTTATTAAATTAGTTATAAGATTGATCTAAACGTGTAACTACAAATTTGGACAGCATAGCCTACATATCTAAATCAATTGTGATAACATAACGCATACAAGTGAAGTACAAACTATGTTTTAAAAACAAAAGTAATTGAATTTGTACACAAAGATGATAGCCTACACAAAGTGCAGGCAAATTCGAAAAAACTTACCCATAATACTGTGAGTCTTTGGGAATTCCACCAAAATGCAGCTCTGGATAGACGCCGAGGTTGAGCACTAATGACTTGTCAGAGCCAACCATGGTGTCATCATCATCACCAACTTTTATGTACAGTTGGTTATCCACTCTGTTAACAAAAACCTCATGCTCCTCGCCATCGTCATACAACTGATCTATGGTAACAGTGATCTCTCCAGCACCCAGTTGAATTGCTGCATTAATCTGGAAACATAGAAATAGTCATATTAAAATGAATTAATTATCACCTTTTTTACACATATCTGGCTGAAGGCTTGGCAGCATGACACGTTCTCACTTGTACTTTTTTCAACTTCCACTTTCAAGTCTTTGTTACAAAAAAGGACATCAATTTGAAAGGTGTTATATTAATAATAAATAATCAGATAGATTGATGATTGTAAGTAGGGCTAGGGATGGCCTTTGTAGTTTGAAAAGGTGTGATCGACTATCGTTGGAGTTGTCCGACCAATAGTGATAGCTATCGAATTTTCAATGAGCAGACCGAGTTCACCGATAGTTATTGCGTGACTTGGCAGCTGGTAAAACTATTGTATTATCGGGAAGATAAATTTACTAGCCAGATGACCACACGTGCCTGAAAAGATCGAGGATTGTGGGAAGTGATGGGAAAAGGAAAAGCTGCAGAAAAAAATTTGCAGAAGAAACAACAAAAACTATCTGCAAAAACAATCAGGTTATATTCTTTTTTATCATTCGATAACAATATATATATGTTTCGGATGTCTTGATAGGCTAAAAATAGGCGACATATTCACATCGAGAAGACAACTACCGACTATCGCGGTCGATTATCTAGCTATCGTGCAACCCTAATTGTAAGGCTAGGGCAGACTAGTAAACCTATCTAATGATTACATATGTAAATAATTTATCAATTCAGGTATCATTTATTTATTTTAATTTTTGTCTATTTGTGTATCTTCAAGTTCATTTTGTTGATAAAGCATTGTAATGAACTGCACTAAAAAATTGGTTAAGAATATGCATAGTTTTATTTACTAGGGTTTGATGAACTCAAGACGCACAGACTTTGTTATTAAGTTTTTCATTTAAATACCAACTTAATTTTACATTTTCACATTTAGTTCTCCATAGGTCATATGTATATTTATATAAAATACATTTAGCGCTATAAAGGATATCTATAGCTTTACACAGAACACAAAGCTCTGTATAGAATACATGTACCTCGATATAAAATACATATAGCTCCATATAGAACACATATACATGTAGTTCTCTATATGGGTTACAAATAGCTTCATATAGAATAAATATAGCTCTATATATAAAATACATATAGCTATATATAGAATACATATCTATATATATATATATATTTATAAATATCACTATCCAACTATTGCTATTAAATCTTGGAATCAAGAATCCATAGCACGGAGGATTTGATCTAAGACCATCTCGCTCACCAGTCCATTGCCTTACCAGTTCAGCCAAACGAGCTTGATGAATTCATTAGGCGATATATGTCGGTATATGAGAACAAATACGCTACCGATCTCCGTTACGACGCAACATGATGGGGCAGCGTCATGGAGGGTAGCGTGCTCAATCGTTAGAGCAAGTAGTTAGCTATTATTAGTAAGCTTACTCCAATCATCCATTAGCAATGTGTCAGGCTAATAGCAAGTGGCAGGCAACTACATTACTCCTCATTATTTGGCAAATAATGGCAAATGTTGTTATATGTTAAATACAAATAAATTTTTTGACCAAGACTTTTTATTACCCGGGTAACGCCGGGTATGGGTACCCTCCACAACGCTCCATATTACCCGGGTAACGCCGGGTATGGGTACCCTCCACAACGCTCCATATTACCCGGGCAACGCCGGGTAGTACAGCTAGTAGCTCTATATATAGAATACATATAGCTATATATAGAATACAATTAACTCTCTATATAGAATATCTCTTATAATGGTATCAAGGTTATATTTTAATAAAAGCACAGTAGAGATCATTGTTGGGTTAGAATGGATGCCTTTTGTCCATAACATCTACTGGGCGTGGAATTTAATATCAGTGTCTTACCTTTCCGTCTTTCATATAAAGCTTGAAATAGTCTGGTTGATCAACTTCCTTAGACATATCCTGACCCATGAAAAATAGAATTCCGTCCTTATTCAATGTTCTGAACTTTAATGTCATCGAGAATCGTGTTTGAGCGGAAAGAGTACCAGGATCAATCGTGATGTAGCTCTCAGACGAGGAAACAAATCTAGCAATTTCACTAATCTCCGGCAGCAACTCAGCACCTCTGTTTGTAATGCCTACAACGAACAACTGGTGAATGTAACAGACAGCAAACACAGTAAATGTCTCTTAACAGTGTAACCAGATTTGAAATCATATCATGACTATGAAAAGGCATTTCATCACTAAATATATACTTTTTCAACTATATATATTCATATACACACCAATTTATACACAAATATGCATACACGCACAAGTATACACATACATAGACATACATGCACATGGGTATACATACATTTAAACATTCAAACATATCCAGATACATATATACACATTTTATACGTTCATACACATATGTAGGATAAGTGAAATAGATTTTACTAAAATGAATTCCCGCTAATCCATTTTAGTAAAACCTATTTTGCTTACTCTATAATGCAGCAATTTTAGCTCTGAATGGGTTTGACTGTACAAAAACACATAGAATTATATATAGATGTATGTATGTATGCATACATATGTACATACATGTGTACATACATATATATGCATACATATATGCATACATACATATGCATACATATGTATGCATATGCATGTATGCATACATATGTATGCATATGCACATACATATGCATACATATGTATGTACGTATGTATATACATATTGGTGATATGTACGTACACACATACATACATACATACTCATGTACGTATGACATACATACGTACATACATATGTATGGACTTATGTACGTAAGTACATATTTATGCTCGCACACACAATGTCATAGTAATAAAAATTATTTTACCCCATGCATCTACTGTATAAGCAAAAATTGTTGCCATCTCAGCAATTTTTTATTAAGTGCTGAGAAACTTTGTAGCGAAAAAACCTGTCTTTAGCAAAAAAAGTCTATTAAAACTTGCTTCCTGAAGGTAAAACTATGTTGCTATATTGTGCCAACTAATTACAACTACAGACAGATTAAGGCAAAGAACAGTAACTAGAATAATAAATAATAATAAATATACAATAATAAAAATAATAATAAATAAATAATAACAAAGCCTGTCTAAATCTTTACTATAATAAGAGCCGTGCCCATGGCTGTGGGTTGAAAGAAAGTTTGCTCCATGCAAAAGTCAAACCTGCAAAATTCAGCATGGCTGCCCGGTATGCTACTAGCTGAACCAATCTTTCATTTTTCAGAATTTTGAATTATTGCGTATTTACTTATTCCAAGTGCGTTATTATACCTGACAATCCCTCATGGCACTGGAGACTACCGGTTATCATAATCGACCCATAAAAAGATTATCTTCCCTCACCTTCAAGGTTAGTTGATCCATCATTGAAGTTCCACAATCCCAATCGCATTTGTTTCTCTGTGTCGGAGTAAGAAAACTCATCTAAAGCACCAACAAATCTCCTGTTTACTACATCGGAGGGCAGTGAAAAGCCATCTGGGACTCCTCCAGCGAAGATACGCACATTCTTGGGAAGCAAGTCTAGCTGTTTAAAACTTCCTCCAGCCTCTCCGGTCACTTCATCATTGGCAGCATTATGAGTTCGTACCACGAGAGTACCTTCCCTACCCAACCTGCTAGCAATCACTTGATGCCACCTATTATCATTGTAGGTGTTTGCGGAGGTAATCCTAGCCGATTCTCCACCGAGATAATATTTAAATTCCACATGCCCATCCACCAGCTCAATGGCCATGTACTCCTTCAAGTCACAATTGCAAGATATACAGGATACAAGTAACAGCTTAAAGTTGTCTTCTTCCGTAAGGCAATAGAAATGTGAATGTAAAGTAAGTGTACCACAAAGAAACAAAAATATTTACTAGCTTCTACAAATTGTTTCTGACTTTACAATTTGCAAAAGCTGTTTATTTTAAGCCATTTCTATAGTCTCTGAACTGTTATCATTACTATGTTTTATAAGTATACCTTTGTATTTTTAAGTTATATTTTTACTATTTTTAGCGCATATATATAGTCAAAACTCAAACCATGAAGTTAATCTGCTATGTTCATGTTTGGCATGTCAAAATTTTATGTTCAAGCAAATATTCTTATTCTTACAAGAATTGTAACTTGTTTAACTCGTTTCAGAACACAGAAACAATGACATATACTTCAAGAGTACATACAGCTTTACATACAGCATTAAACTAAATGTATTACATGAAAGTATGTAAAAATAAATTCCCAACTACTTGTAAAAACTAGAATAAAAGTGATAACCAGTAAAAAGGTTCTTAGTAACATGGGATAAAAACACTCGCTGCAACTTCCTCTAACGTACATTAGGAACTATTTAAGTTAACGTGCTTTATATTGTCTTATCACTTTTACCTTTACTTCTAATTTATTCCAGCTGTTTTATTTTTAGTTACAAAACTGCTAATTTTTGAAAACTTTTGGATGTCATAAGTTGGACATTACATCATTTACCAACACAAATATTAGCTGAAATTTCACACTGTGTATTGAAGATTCTGTATGAGGAGGGGATCATTGTAAGTTGAGGTTTGACTATATGTCAAAGCATATGACATATTTAAAGCCAAGGATCTTTAGTCACCTCTAGTAACCCATTGTTTTGTCTGATCAATGTTTTAAATTCCACAGAGGTTGTTTTTCCTTTAAGGCATGGCTATGGATTTCAAACTATTTAGTGTTTTGCAGAATTGTAGGTTTTCATTAGTGGAGAATTTTCAGTTAAACCATACTATGTATGTTTTCTCCCCATTTCCATCTGTTTTCATCCTGATATGTTGTTTTAAATTTTTTTTTCTACTTTAGGTTTAGTAATATGAAATATTTCTGATTTCTTCATCGCAGTTAGTTTTGAAACAAACTAACAGATATGTAATTATATGGAACGACTGGCTAAACACGTTTTGTTGCCGATAACTTTCCTATATATTGACACTTGGTTTAACAAAAAACGTAGTTAGTTCTATAATTACTTTCCGTATATCGACGTTATGCCCTACTTGTCATTGTTTATTCAGTAATTCAAATACACCTGGACATGTTGCTAGACGCTAGACTCACCAAAATGCTCCAGACCTTTATACCAGCTACATACTAAAGCTCAACAGAAACATCCGATCCTTTAACTGTACCATACCAATTTGAAAACACTTCTGTTTTACCTAGTTCCTTATTTTACAATCATGCTTAGATGAAAGCGTGGCAGAGAAAGACTCACAGGGGTCTGTGATACTGCTCTCTTTGATCTATACAAAGTGCTCGGAGCTTCTGGCCCAACATACATGAGCAGCCCATTCTCCGTCTCCGTCTGGAAAAATAGAGACAATTCCGATTGCTGGGCCTGAGTGCTGGCGAATTCATCTGGAACTCGGATGTCGATCGTGGTATTCTCATTTGTCTTGACAGCGATCTATAAATAGAGTAATAATAGTTGTTTAAAAAGTTAAATCATGTAGTCAGTTTGCAGCCATATACATTAGATGGGATGACGCTGCTAAAAGGTCAACTACTGCCATCACACCTTGAGCCTGTTAGCGATTGCTCTTGCTTTGTCTATCTGCTCCCTTAAAGCTCCGATATCACCATCTAACTTGACTCGACTGGCGTTTAAGCCGGGCATCAGTGTCATCAGGCTCTCAGTTATGTTCGTGACATTTGGTAAAACACCTCTGATGGTCTCCACTAAAATTGAACAACAAACATACTCGCTAGTGAAAACCAAATGTAAGTCTTTTATCAAGCCTGGTTCTAGAAGCTGCTTTAAGTGATTGGTATGAACTGAAAAACCAATTGAAAAGCGATTTTTGGCAGACAGTAATCAGAAGACATCAGTGGAAAGACACTCTGGTAGTATGCTTGTGTTAAAGCCAGTTTCACCGACAAGTGTAACTAGAAGATTTCTTTTGTCAGAACTGCCAATGAACATAGAAACATAGTATGCCTGATAATTTAGACTCACACCGATGAAAAGTGTATGAAAGGGAGAACAAGATTTCTGCTCTTAAATCATTCAACTACTACAACCTTAACTTGTTACTTTTTGCTGTAGCGACTCAACATTCTCCTAACTGTTGGTGTGTTACAATTTAGTCTTGTCTAGATACACAGAGATTTTTTAGCTAGAAAAGCGGGTAGTTTTTAAAATTCAACTTTATTAAAGCAATTGTTAGTTATGTTACCTATTAATTTGACAGTAATTATAGATTATTTATAACAAGTACATAAGTACTTATAGCTTATCATTCTACAAAGCTCTCTCCGATAACAAGTTGATATCTGTGTGTTTCAGGAAGCTCTAGAAAATATTCCTAAACACTCTCTCAGTTCAGATGAGATGAATGACATTATTGGCAGTTGATCCAAATTTCAGAAGTTGATTGTACATGGTATTAAAGTTTAAGTACCTGTCGCTAGTTTGAAGTTGTCTTTACTTACTTTTTGTTCTGATTCGTTCAAGTCTGTTACTCATCTGCTGCTGTATAGACGGAATATCATTGACCAGCTGCATGTCACCATTGAGGTTACCAACTATTGGGTCTGTGGCTTCCTTAGCATCCATCACTTTCATTTGTGATTTGTTAGCAATGATTCTCACTTCCTCAGCTCTTTCCACTTGGTCTAAAAAACAAACAACAGTAGAAAGTTGAGAATACTACGCTGGTGTCGTATACGATCACATACTATTCTAACAGCCAGATTTTTGTTTCCATCTTACTGACATTAGTGAACAACCAGTCTGCGTAACAACCAGTATTTATGAAACTTGATAAGTAAGAAATCGATCTACTAAACTTAAGCAAAGTCTGATTAGTTGATTTCCTACTGATAAGAAATGTTGCTATTAATTTCTTATTTGTAATATTTTTTAATATTCTTCTTTCTTATAGGTAAAAAATCAACCAATCAGATTTAAGCAAAGTAAGACACCAGCCAATCAAACTTTGCTTGAGTTTGATTGGTAGATTTCTTACCTATCAAAAGTTTCATAAAGACTAGCTCTAAACAGACTGGTTGTTCACAAGTGTCGGTAAGTAGTAACAGCTTCAGGTGTTAGTTATAACTGGTACAAGCTGCTCCCGCAGTTAAGGAAAGCTTGATGATTCAACTTTTTCATTTTATAACACTAAAACGTTTGACAAAAAATGGTCATTTTAATTCTCAATTAACTACTTGTAACAAGATGAACATTTCTATTAACTCTAAAAACAAAACTATACCTAAATGATCACATTAGAAATCTTTGTATAAAATGGACTACTCGCCTTAAACGTTTGTACAAAACAAATTGCTTATTACTTGTAAGGAATGCAAATAATAAAATTTTATAATTTGCTTGAAATCAAAGATCTGACAATCCTCACCTGTATTAATCAAATTTAAATTGAAATCTACTTCAGAATACTTTTGATCAATCGCCGAATTTTTCATTTCGAGCCCATCTCTAGTTGAGCCACTGTTGCGCAAGCGCTCTTCCAGCTCATCTGACCTATTGTTCTTGAGCAGTTGAGCTTCCTCAAGGAGTCCCATGCTGTCAGCTCTAACTTGTTCTGTGTTATTGTGGATATCAGTTGACTGCAGAACAATCAAATAAGAGGTCATTACTAAAAAGTGATACTAGTAAGGTTTTTCAGAGATTATAATCTAATCTACAAGTATTGCAAACTGCAAATGCAGACTGGTTGGTGAAAATAAGTGGTTGACAAACTGTTTGCACTGCTTAAATTAAATGATGTTTACAAATATGACTTCTAAATGTCTATTTTAAACCTTGAGAGCTAATCAATCGTACATATAAAATTAAATGATAAAAACTGAAAAACGTAAAAAAATTAATGGAAAACGTAACCATTCAAATACATGAGCAGCCTCTAAAAAGCTACCATCAATAATTAATATTTTAATAGAGTTATCAGTTACAGTGGTGTGTGAAAGCGACTCTGTACATAAATTTTACTTTTACCAACTTGCTTTTGTATTTGCTTATTTCAAGTGATATAAATTTATATGACGTAAAACAAGCATATAAAAATGTATCTAGTGTGATCATATCTGTACAGACTGCTATCTCCACCCATTTAAAAAAATGAAATGTTACAAATTTGGCATCCATAATCATTCAAAAACACTATTTTATAGCTACTCTCTATGTTTTTACACATTAAAAGGCCATTTTTATATCAGGCGGCCAACCCGCTGCACACTTTGCTGGAGGTAATTAGGCAGCATTAAGCGAGTTACTTCATAGAGTTAATTTATCAGTAGTGTAAAAGGCAGAAATAAAGCATACAGGAAGCTAGGGATAAAGGTGGTGATGAAATTTGGACCACAGGCTACATCGACTACATAGTACATAATCATCACTATTAACTAACCTCGAGACCTTAACCCCCTACTGCTATTCTCATGCACGCTCAATACTAGTTCGCAGTGGAGTTATCTTCTCCCAGTTACAAAAGCAATTACTGTCTAGATCTCCGCATGCACTATTCCATGACTACCATCTACATGATCTAGACTTGCTAATTGCAAGTTTTACCAAATCTATTCCGAAGGACCCATAGACATGTTATGTTAGACAATTATTACAGTAGATTTGGCTACGGTTATAACCCTACTGAAATGTTAGCAGGAAGGCATATTATACATTCTAGCTATTACGTTTAATCTATATGTTAGTATACTTACATCTCCACAGCAGACACCTTCATTGAGCTAAACAGTCCAGTAAACATGTAACACACCAACTCTCTGTGACAGCTAAACGCCTTGTGCATACTCTATCAGAGTCAATCTATTGGTCGAAATGTGTACAGCCACAGAGGTGGTAGTGGGGATACAAGAGTGAATGATGAAAACAGGGCATTCAGTATGTAAAGTGGTATTCAAAATGTAATTTACCTGCTGAACAGCCTCCTTTGCCATGTCTAAAGCTTCTTGCGAAGCATTCATAGCCTCATTTATGGAAGCGATAATCATTCGCGAAGCATTAGCCGCTTTCACAGCAGCCTGAGCTGTCTCATTCAACAAACTGCAAAAGAAGAGTTTAATGACCTTGAGATTGACCTTTAAGGACTAAGCAAACAAATAGGAAGGCATGAAAAAACAGGTCATATGACTTATACAGTTTCAAGGGCTTAACTCCTTGTACGGATGCAGAAGCTATACAGAAGCTACACAATCCTAACCAGTTTGATTTTCGCTGTTACATTTTAGCTATTACATGGCTTATGACTTCAAGAATAAGATTTTAATACCGTAAAGCATGACCAAGACTTACGACACCATCTTTCTTTTATATTACATAATCTTAACAACTGCTAGACAATCACAATGCTTTTATTGTGCAGATGATGCGGATTGGGAGTTGTGCGCACGTTGAGTTACCATGTGATATGCGTTTTAATGGACATTCATATGTTGCGGATTAACACTGGCGCTTTGTTAGAAAAAATAAGGAATTCTACGCCAGAGGTCATAGCGGTGCGTTCTTGTATCGCTTAGGAGCACCCTTTCAAAATAGGACTGACCGAAGTGTGGTTGAAATAGATTAGCTTGTGTGAAATTTTTTCATGCATCATTCGCAAATTTCGCATCGATAAAAATGTGCGAGTAACAAAACTAGCTTGACTTGCAGGTTTTTGCTGTTTCCATCTTAACTTGCGGATTAATCGCATCATGGAAACGTAGTGAGTATCAATACTAAATATTGATACTCAATATTTAGTATTGAGTATCAATACTAAATACTGATACTCAAAATTTAGTATTGATACTGAATACTAAATACTGATACTCAATATTTAGTATTGATACTCGGTACTAAATATTGAGTATCAATATTGAGTATTGAGTATTGATACTAAATATTGAGTATCAATATTTAGTATTGAGTATCAATACTAAATATTGAGTATCAGTATTTAGTATTCAGTATCAATACTAAATATTGAGTATCAGTATTTAGTATTGAGTATCAATACTAAATACTGATACGCAATACAATACTATGACCTCAATACTAAATACTGATACTCAATATTTAGTATTGATACTCGGTACTAAATATTGAGTATCAATATTTAGTATTGAGTATCAATACTAAATATTGAGTATCAATATTTAGTATTGAGTATCAATACTAAATATTGAGTATCAATATTTAGTATTGAGTATCAATACTAAATACTGATACGCAATACAATACTATGACCTCAATACTAAATACTGATACTCAATATTTAGTATTGAGTATCAATACTAAATATTGATACTCAATATTTAGTATTGAGGTCATAGTATTGTATTGCGTATCAGTATTTAGTATTGAGTATCAATACTAAATATTGATACTCAATATTTAGTATTGAGGTCATAGTGTTGTATTGAGTATCAATCTTTATTATATCTTCCCAAAACATTTTCAAAATCGATTATGCAACGACAAGGTAAGACATTGTACAGATGGTGAGGCTGTAGGCAAGTTAGACCCTGAACTAATTAAATGCTTACTTTGTGAGATCTGTTGCTTGTACCTTGAGGCTGTCTGCATGAGCAATGGCAGCATCGACCTTTGGCCTTGCTTCTACATTACCTGATGAAAGGGTATCATAGAGCGTGTTCAGCCTGTCAACCATGGTCTCTAGAATAGTCAGGTCTCGTTCCACTTGCTACAAACAAATGCAGCACGTCTATTACAGACAATACAAGATTCCTAAGTGTGATTATGCCTCAAAGCTAGAAATTTTATCTTTTGACAATGTATAAAAAGTTATAATTTTTTTTTTATTGATTATGCATAAAATAAACAACTCCTGAGACAGAAGGAAACATCAATTAGAATGAAAGATTTGTGCGATGAAACAAACACAAACTTTTGTTAATTCTATGAGATGGCGATCAGAGATTAGATTCTATTCTCCATTGTTATATGCTATAAGGCCTTACATCAAACCAAATTTCAAAAATAGTGAAACTGGTTTTAAATAGCTTGGTATTACTTTTTAATGCAAACATTCAGCTGAAAAGTAAAAAAAACAACACGTTTTTCTAAACAGAACTACAATCAGTAAAAAGAGGCGAATTTGATGTAATGATACTGTTATGAATTTACACTCACCAAAAATACAGCAGTTGAATTTTCAATAAGTTCGTTAGTCTCAACATTGTACTGCTCGGCCTTGTCGATATTATCACCGAGAATTTCTTTAAGGAGCCTAATCTCAGCCGTATTCTCACGCAGAGCCGTAATGACCTCTTCAAGGCTATTCATGTCCATTTGCGACGCCTCCGCCTTTGCCAGCGCATCCTCTGCTTTCATTTGCAAGTCCAGCAGTCGGCGGTTCGTATCATTGAGAATGTCAGATATCATGGTGAATCTTTTCAACAGGTCCATGCTCTCTAAGTTCCATTGCTCGACTTTGTTTAATGTATCTTTTGCATTCTTTTCTGCATTTTCCGCACTTGCAAGGAGCTCATTTAATATCTCCTGTCTATCCAACATATTTTGCAGCATCTTCTCCGCTTCCTTCAGAAGACGGCTCACATCACGCAGTTCCTCACTGTCCATTATCTCTTGATATTTCCTCTGAATGTAGGCGAGTATGGCTAGAAAATGGTACAAAGCTTATGAAGTTCTCAGGAATCACATGGTTTTAACTATAAATGTAAACGAAACGGAAGGACCTAAAGCTAGATTTGAAACATGAGGCTCAAGAGTCATCACAATGGTTTACGCATAAAATTTTTTAGAATCTGAAAATTAAAACACAGTGTCAAGGTCACTTGTAGCAATCAGTTTTTACAATTATATAAGATTTGATTTGGAAACAGCATTGATGATATAGTATATTAGTAATGATATATTACAGAATAACAGCTGCATTGTTTACAGCAGACTGAAAATATGAAAACTATCTTTGGTTTTTAACAGAATTTACCAATGAGATGCAAAAGTTTGCTGCAGAAACACCATAATGGAGCTGAACACTTCGATATTAGTAATTGCAAAAAAATAGCCATGTTTCTTTCACTGTCTCTCAATGTCATAACCAAATTTCAAATTTATTTTGGTAAAACACAATTTGTGATAAGATGGCCTAATAACTATTCTCAGATGTTTTCAAGTGAAAGCATTTAATAACATGTCTTCATTGATTTTTACTAACAGGTAATAAATTTATTAAATAATTAACCTGCTTCTACAAACTGGCTTCAATTTTTTTCCATTAATGTCATATGCAGATCTACTGTCTTGTATAATTATCTAGCAAAGTGTCATATGCATGCTGCGAAAATCACCATGAGCGCATGAATATTTTACCTTGAATTTCGGCGAATGCATCATCTTTGGTGGCGTTGATATCAGTCACATTTGCATCCAAAGTTTTGTAGAAGTTTGTTGCATCTGCTATACTGCTGTTTGTCAGTTTTGCCTCTTTTAAAGCTTCATATGCTAAATTCTCTAATGCAGTCAAATTGCCAATAAGGTCATTCATCTCATCTGAACTGAGAGAGCGTTTAGGAACATTTTCTAGAGCTTCCTGAAACACACAGATATCAACTTGTTACCGGAGAGAGCTTTGTAGAATGATAAGCTATAAGTACTTGTGTACTTGCTATATATAATCGATAATTACTGTCAAATTGTTAGGTAACATAACTAAAAATTGCTCTAATGAAGTTGACTGTTGAAAACTACCTGCTTTTCTAGTTAAAAAATCTCTGTATATCTAAACAAAACCAAATTGCTATACGCAGACAGTTTTGAAGACGTTTATTCGGTACAGCAAAAAGTAACAAGTTACGATAAGAATGCATAAGACAATGTTCCCTTATTTTTCACAGTCAAATGGGACCAGAAACGCCTACAGCGGGTAAAAGTCCACGTAGTGTTATTAATACTCCATAACTGTACATATAAAATGAAAATATACTGTACACTATATATTTCTTTAAAAATATCTTAAATCAAAGTACTTAACTCACTTCTGACAATAAGGAAAACAGTGATTCGCGATGGCTGATATCAAATAATACTCACGGAGGGATCTCACACGGACAGAGCATGAAAGAGCTTTATATATCTCAAATATTTTAGTTGTTTTTTATTTTAATTTTTAATAAATAATTTTTGCCCCCAAAGTACAGAAGCTGTGAATGCTGAACCATGAAATAGTGAGGAAACACCCTACTATTACTAAAAACGGAGAAGCTTGTCGCCTGAAAAGGCAAGAAAAAAGGAATGAAAGATTATGACAATGGAAGATTGGTGCAATGAAAGTTACACAGGCACATATTTTTGTTAATTCTATCTATTCTCCATTGTTATATGCCTAGTATCAAACCAAATTCTAAAAATAGTGAAACTGGTTTCAAATAGCTTGGTATTTGTACCAGTTTCACTCAGACATCAAAGACAACTAACATGTGCCTATTAGTCATCTTCAAATCAACCTGCTTTGTCTGGTTTACATACCCTGACATTTTGTGCAGTTTTATTGAGCTCTTCAAGCCTCTTCTTGGCCTCCACACCGATATTTATAATGTAAAGACTTGCAGATGCATTCTCTATCTCAGACTTGAGATCATCCGTATCATCGAGTAATGTGTGCACGCAACTGTCGCAAGATTCACATCCCTTTTCGGGAATAAGGACCCATCTGTTTTCACACCTGTCACATTTCTCACCGGTGACACCATCGAGACACTGGCAGATGCCAGTGGTTACAGAGCAACCAACAGCGCCATCTAGTTCACAAGCACAAGATTTGCAACCTTCTTTTGTAAAGTCCCAGTGTTGAGACAGACACGAATCACAGAGTTGCCCTGTCACTCCCGGCTGACACTCGCAAGCACCTGTACAAAGATATTGCAAATTCTGAACAAAACAGAGTAATAGACAGATTTAAAGGCTATCACAAAAAAAGCAACATTTAAGAAATGGCTCCTGAAGTTCAACGATAGCAAGACATCCACATAGAAACAATTGCATAAAAAAAGCTGCCCCAGTCAACAAGCAAGAGCATCTGAGAGTTAAAATCAATCTATGCAAGGCCGATACATTAAATAATATGTACTAAACTAAAATAAAACTCATAACTAAATTACCAAATTCTTTAGAAGCATGCTAGTATACTAGTTGTGAGATTCTCAAGTGAATAACAACGGAAAATGGTGCAACTACAATAATGGCAAAATGAGCTTGTGATAAGCAAATTCTCTTCTAATTTCTGGTTTGCTGCCTAAAACCTTCAAAGCATTGCTGCCAGCAAAAGACAGCATGTAAAATTAATAATTTATGACCCGGGAAAAACGGTGATAGGATCAAACCTCTACATACATGTATGAGGTCAATATGAGGTCAATTGGTTCAAGATCAACTTTGAATGTTAAAACTGCCAATGTTGGAAAAAATATTTTTCTAAAAATACACAGCAATTCGTTTACGTACGTTGTTCCACTGTTCTAAACTCTATGATAACTCCTTAATAAATGCTGCAAAAAATTGCATCAAAACGAATTAATTATGTAAAACAACATAAAGTCTAAAACATTGAAATATTGATCAATAAAAATATGTTTTATTTATATGTGACGCTCAAATGGAACTGCAAGTTTGATGGATGCATAGAGTTACAATAATACTCCATGGCTAAGGAAAGTTCAAATCAACTTAATTTATGAGCTATTTATAATTTTTTTATTTTTTGTACTCTATACTTTAAATTTGAAAAAACTTCAAACGTCAAGTTTTGGAAATTACTTTGAAAATGAAGTCAAATATTTACTGAAATTGCACATCATAAGTTGACGAATTCATACGTTGAGGTGATCGAAAGTACAGGTAAGTTAAGCAAGTAAAGGTAAGTGAATTAAAGCAAAGTAAAAGTAAGTAAAGATAAGTAAAGATAAGTAAAGGTAAGTAATGGTATGTTAGGTAATGGTACGTTAGGTAAAGGTAAGTGAAGTAAAGGTAAGTGAAGTAAAGGTAAGTGAAGTAAAGGTAAGTGAAGTAAAGGTAAGTGAAGTGAAGGTAAGTTAAGTGAAGGTAAGTGAAGTAAAGGTAAGTGAAGTAAAGGTAAGTG
This sequence comes from Watersipora subatra, assembly GCF_963576615.1. Lineage (NCBI taxonomy): Eukaryota > Metazoa > Bryozoa > Gymnolaemata > Cheilostomatida > Watersiporidae > Watersipora > Watersipora subatra. The sequence continues at coordinate 56,380,382 of NC_088708.1, forward strand.
AAGTAAAGGTAAGTTAAGTGAAGGTAAGTTAAGTGAAGGTAAGTTAAGTGAAGGTAAGTTAAGTGAAGGTAAGTGAGGTAAAGGTAAGTTAAGGTAAGTGAAGTAAAGGTAAGTTAAGGTAAGTGAAGTAAAGGTAAGTGAAGTGAAGGTAAGTTAAGTGAAGGTAAGTTAAGTGAAGGTAAGTTAAGTGAAGGTAAGTTAAGTAAAGGTAAGTGAAGTAAAGGTAAGTGAAGTAAAGGTAAGTGAAGTAAAGGTAAGTGAAGTGAAGGTAAGTGAAGTGAAGGTAAGTTAAGTGAAGGTAAGTTAAGTGAAGGTAAGTGAAGTGAAGGTAAGTTAAGTGAAGGTAAGTGAAGTAAAGGTAAGTGAAGTAAAGGTAAGTGAAGTGAAGGTAAGTTAAGTGAAGGTAAGTTAAGTGAAGGTAAGTTAAGTGAAGGTAAGTGAAGTAAAGGTAAGTGAAGTAAAGGTAAGTGAAGTAAAGGTAAGTGAAGTGAAGGTAAGTTAAGTGAAGGTAAGTTAAGTGAAGGTAAGTTAAGTGAAGGTAAGTGAAGTAAAGGTAAGTGAAGTGAAGGTAAGTTAAGTGAAGGTAAGTTAAGTGAAGGTAAGTTAAGTGAAGGTAAGTGAAGTGAAGGTAAGTTAAGTGAAGGTAAGTTAAGTGAAGGTAAGTGAAGTGAAGGTAAGTTAAGTGAAGGTAAGTGAAGTAAAGGTAAGTGAAGTAAAGGTAAGTGAAGTAAAGGTAAGTGAAGTGAAGGTAAGTTAAGTGAAGGTAAGTTAAGTGAAGGTAAGTGAGGTAAAGGTAAGTTAAGGTAAGTGAAGTAAAGGTAAGTTAAGGTAAGTGAAGTAAAGGTAAGTAAAGTATAGGTAAGTAAAGTATAGGTACATGTAAGTAAAAGTAAGTAAAGGAGAGGTAAGTAGAGGTTTGATTTTATGTGAAATGAAGCATTAACCCTAAAAACTCAAATGTATTTTTATCTATAAATCAGAGTTCTATGGCAGCTTATCAAAACAAAACGTCTAGTATTATTATGTATAATGTAAGCTGTGTCAAACATTTCTTCCAATCACAACACAAACTTTACGTAGACTCAAGCTCATCCACACTCATGTAAATGTAAATATTACACAGAAAAAATATAGTAGCAAAGAAATATAAATTATTGCTAGCTTTCTGTTAATGAAAAAATCAATGCAGGTTAAAAAGCAATGAGACTCACCATTGACGATATCACACTGGGTGCTGTTGGAGGCAATGCTACAGTTGCAGGAAGTACAGCCATTGCCAGATAGAAAGCCCCAAGTGTCTGGGGCACACTGATCACACCTGTCGCCAACAACATTTGCTTTGCAGTTGCACTTTCCTGTATCTTTGTCACACGATTCTGACCCGATTTGATCACAGTCGCATTCTGCAAACAGCAAAAGTTAGTGGCGAGGGAACTTGGGTACAAGATACAAAACTATTTTACAACAGAAATCTCAGGCAAAAGAGAGCTATACGTCTAAAATTTTTGCATTCTCACAATTGACAGTCTTATTTGTTGTAAAATTATGAGTAAACTATAGAATGATTGATATTTAAACCATAACTGTCACGTACAACTTTTATCATATTTACTATGTAAATCAGACACACTGATTCCGATTTTGTACTCAAAATAAAGATTAGTCTAAAATTTGTGAAGTAATTTTAAAGCAGTAAGTTTCATAACAGCTAAGATTACAACTAAGTTATGCTTAGTTGTAATCTTAGCTGTTACCTTAGATTACAACTAAGCATGTAAATGACTTAGTTTTAAATGATTTAAAACTAAGTCATTTACATGCTTAGTTTTAAATCGTAAAACTAAGCATGTAAATGACTTTGAAAGTCAGTGGACCAATCTTTATTTTGAGTACAAAATCGGAATCAGTGTGACTGATTTACCTAGAAAATACGATAACAGTTGTACGTGACAGTTATGGTTTAAAACAAGAAACAGCCATACATACCTTGACAATCTTTCGCATCAATAGCATCACCCCAGTAAAAGTCACCGCACTGCTCACAGTTGTCACCCTGTGTGTTGTTTAGACACTTCTCACATCTGCCAGTTATGCTGTCACAGCTGTCTGGGTCTGAGGTATCAATATTACCATTACAGTTACATGGTAAGCAAGCACCACCACTTGTGTTACGTGGATCACCATAGTAACCTGGTCCGCAGCTGCAATGATAAACCATCAACTTAAAAATGCGGATATATTAGTTTGTAATCCATGCAGTGACGACTTTTATGAAATTAGTACACTTCAAGCCCAATAACAAGAGAGCCTAGACAACCAGAAAAAGTTTTAACTCTTACAGCAAATAGCTTATTGTTTAACTCGAAGCTTCTGAATTCTGACCCATCAACCCCTTGAATGAGAAGTTGGTGTTTTATTAGTAATTCTTCACAAGCTCTTACATAAAGATCTACGCAGATGTTGTTACCATTCATGAGCTCTTGAGTTATAATCTGATCTATGGGAAGCACCTGCTATGAACGGCTGGTGTCATCTGATAACTAAATATTTGTGCTGAGGGCAAATTTCTATAAGCATGTTTTTTTCTCAGACCAACTTACTGAAAGTGTCATAAATGAACTCTCTAATTATTGTCACAGCTACTAATATAATTTTTTCTACCTTGTCATCGAGTGTCACTAGACAACCATATACTGTACATTACTGTACATCGCTGTACATTCTCAGACCAACTTACTGAAAGTGTCATAAATGAACTCTCTAATTATTGTCACAGCTAGTAATATAATTTTTTTTAACTTGTCATCGAGTGTCACTAGGCAACCATATACTGTACATTACTATCTTTGTATGTTATGTTACTAACCTGCCACAATATGGAGGCATATATCCTGGCATGCAATCACACTGCATTGTCTGAATCTTATCTATTGGAGAGCGCACACAACTACTTGCAAAGTTATTTGATTCTATAGGCATGGGACAGGCACAGATTGTGCAATCCTCCAGTTCAGGTTCTCCAGTGTATCCAAACTTACAGAGCTCGCAGTGGTCACCTTCTGTGTTTCCTCGACATCCCTGTCGGCAGCATGCAGTAGGTCAGGTAAAAAAACTCAATGAGCTAATCATTATTGATCTGTAGACTCTACTCCCAAATTCACTTGACAAATATGATCATGCAATATGAAGAACTTTTTGAACAAGCTAATTGTCAGCTGTATCAACCATCTATTAATAAGTATACTAATCACACCGGCTAATATATCGGGTCAGCGCTCAGAAAACAGCAAACATTTACAGCTACCATTAAGGTGTGACAGCGAGCACGAAAGCTACATTAATGAATATGTATCGGAACATTTTTTTGCACAATAGTAAAGCACTACAACTAATTTTTGTACAACAAACAATTGTCTAAGAAGTCTTATTTTTACAATTAAATTATACACAGGCTAAATATGTTTATTTTTCAATCAATCGTTGTAGATTTTTTGACAAATGTTTAAAAGATAAACTTGGTAAAATGTTTGGTTGATCTATGTAAACTATTAGTGCATGTCATAAGAATAAAATTAAATATATTAGGCAGCAGCCAGCGAGTCATTATTCATTGTAAATCAAACTTACACTGCAGACTCCTGTCTCCTTGTCACAGGTCTCACTATGACCGTTACAAGCGCAAGGGATGCACACAAAGTCTCCCTGGTCACCAGTCTTTCTGTAGAACCCATCAGCACAGTCCTACGCATGGGTATAAGTAATGTGTAAAATCAGCCAGCCAGAAATTGACACACAAAAATATAGTCCAAAACAGCAGAGTTATGCACTCTCTTCTCAAATGTCTATGTAGAGGAAGTAACTTCAGCATTTGATTATTTGTCCAGCTCATGTTTTCAGAAGAGGAAGTTTAACAAAAAGTAAAAGAAATATTCTCCTATTATTATGCTATATTACTGAATGCATTCAAAGTATTCTAATATTCAAACTTTCTAATATTTCTAGTAAAAAAAAAGTGAAATAAAATCGGCAAGCAAAGTTTGACTCTAGTCTTTAGTGCATTACTTGTTGCCAGATAGACATCTGCATTCAAGGAAATTGATGGACAAAAACCAACATGAGTATCTTAAAAATATTAAAGGTAGGTTCCATGAGTCACATTCTAACAAGTAAGCTAAAAACTCCATAATCAGTGTGCATTGTAAAGTTCAAAGTAAATAAATGTGTTGTACCTCACAGGAAGTTCCTGCATAGTTGCTTGGGCAACTACACTGTTCTACACTGAGAGCGATATCCACTGGAAAGCTTTCACTGACTCCAGTCGAATTGCTGCTGATGTTGGTGTCAAGAGAGACAGCTGAGTCGAGGGAGACAGATGACAGGGTAACTTGAGGAATGTCGGAGTAATGGTTGGCTTTTATCAGCAACTCATCTATCTATTAAAGTGTTAGCATTTAATAGCATTAGAGTATTTAATGCGACCAAATTTATTTGGTTGACAAATATCATATAATGCTGCCCATAGTGTAAAAATCGGCAGCATAGCCAAGAGAGAGGTATTCTCACTAGAGAAAAGTAGTAGTGAAAAATTGTATTCTATTTTTAGACAGGGTTTTCTAGAAATGAAGACAACAAACAATAAATGCAAATGATATACATTGTGCTAACTAGTTGACCTTGAAATACAGTTTTGGTTTACTTATCATTTCAACCAATTTGTATTATAATTAAAGATGGTTGAAAGTTGTGCTATAACTTATAGCACAACTGATAGTGTCTTATATACTAAGGAAACTATTGGTTTTACTGCCGATAGTTTTCTTGGTATACAAGAGCCATTATTAAAATTTAAAATCAGTGTGAAACAGTGCAGACAGTGTCAAATTTATAAAATATATATATTATATTGGCAGTCCATCAAGTAAAGTGATAAATTAACAAAAACATTTGCCAGCATGTCGGGGTGTAAACAACCTAACCCATTCACGTGATGTTTTTACTTTCCTGACACCAAACAGGTGATTGTACACGCAATGTACACCTGACACCAAGCAGGTGACTGTACACGCAATGTACACCTGACACCAAACAGGTGATTGTACACGCAATGTACACCTGACACCAAACAGGTGATTGTACACGCAATGTACACCTGACACCAAACAGGTGATTGTACACGCAATGTACACACGACACCAAACAGGTGATTGTACACGCAATGTACACCTGACACCAAACAGGTGATTGTACACGCAATGTACACCTGACACCAAACAGGTGATTGTACACGCAATGTACACCTGACACCAAACAGGTGATTGTACACGCAATGTACTACTGACACCAAACAGGTGATTGTACATGCAATGTACTACTGACACCAAACAGGTGATTGTACATGCAATGTACTCCTAAAGTGAGAAGTACAGATAATTACAAATGAACTTACACAAAATTTCAGTAGATTTTATCAGAAAGTATCGATATTTTTTATCATTGGAGATCATGTTTAATGTTTGAGGCGATCTGACTGACAGGATGTTTCAAGATTAAAATTGGCAAAACTTCATCGCGATTAAATGACTGAGAAAAAAACGTGCATAATGACATCACTAGTTGTTATCGTTGCTATAGTTGATATCAGCTATTGCTTTCAAGTTGCAGCGTTACACATCTCTAACCTGTCGGTCTCTTTGCAACTGTAGACATTCATAATCGCACTTTAGCTTGATCTGAGCGTTTTAACCAGATTTAAGTTTTAACGATTTCAATCTTGAAACATCCTGACAATCAGGTTACCTCAAACACCAAAAACGATCGCGACTGATAGAAAAATACCGATTCTTTCTGATCAAATTTACTACAGTTTTGTGCAAATTCATTTTTAATTAAACAGAAAACGGGAAGGTGAGCGAGACTCACAGAGGACAGAGCTTTCATCATCTGCTCACGCGTAACGGTTTCTCCTGATTCGGCGTGTCGCCAAGAAGACTCTATGAGATCAACAGCGATCTCCTCGTCTAAAATAGGACTCATCAAGTAGACCATGGTAGTGCCTTTGCCAGTTATCTGAATTGCTGGGCCAGCTAGAACTTCCTTCGAAGGCCTATCATCTCGGCCAGCACCATCATTGCTCACTGTGAACTTTATCTGACCTCCATATGATGTTAACTACAATGCAAGTGTATAACTAGTTATATAAGTCAAAAAATACATGTTGCAAGTTTACACTAAAACAATTTTGCAGAAGATATAAAACAACAAAAAATAATCATGGTATACAACACAATGAAAAAAAGTAATAAATATGTATGCAAAAACCTCGTATTCCTAATCAATCATCAACCGTGATTTAATTAGAGTATGATAAGACTTTGCAGCAGGTGGGACCTAGAGTGTTTGTGCAATGGGACTAACTGATAAGGTCTTGCACAGTTTGGTTTTAAATGAAGAATAGGATAATGTTAAAGCCATGGACCTGTCAAAATAACTATTGAACCAAATGAATAGAAAAATGTTAATTCATGCATAACATTATAATTATGCTCAAAGGTGAATGAAGAATCAGTCTCAATGATGATAGGACTTGCAGCAGCTTGGACGGGAAAATGTGGACAACTCCGTTAAATCAGTGACATACCTTATTTCCAAGATAAGCTTCTGGGGCAACCCAGTACAAAGCTGTCTTCTGCACAGAATCATCCATGGCCAGGTCAGCAACAGCGAAATCTTTAGAGATGCTGATATTGGTCATATTACCGTCAATGTTCAGGGTCCAGTCAGACATGTTTAGTATCTACAATATAAATAGTTCATTACAATATTAGCTGTATCTAGAATACTTCGCAGTTGTGTTTCTTAAGATCAATAAAAAGCAAAGGACAAATCACTAAATAATAATACTATTAGCAGATAATTGTTATGAATATTAATAAAAATATGCTTTTTCATGTACAGCTGTACTTTGCAAGAATTCTTTTAATTAAAATCCAAGAGGTGTGTGAGTGGCAAATGACATAGACAGATTATTTAATTCAAGGTTAGTTACTAGAGTTGCCCCGATTTTAGTATCGGAATCGGTATCGGTGCCGATATGGGTGTCAAGTATCTGAATCGGTATCGGCCGATCTTTTCTTAAAAAATCTGAACCTTCCGATACTTTTTACAGATCAACCATTTAGCAGAAAACTGTATTTTAGCCTGCTCTACTAATAAAAAAATCATCAGCTGTAAGCTTCTTACTTTTACGTAATGAATTTCAGGCCTGCCACACAATTTATTTCATGTCTATAGCCTGATCAACACAGCGAAGGAAGCGTTTAGCCAGAACGTAAACAAAAAGTGTGGTATTTCCCAATTACAGCGATAGGATTTATTGCAGGCAATCACGAACAAAATAACAAAAATGGGAGACGAGAACGCAGTGTAATATTCCTATTTACTAGCAATACGAAAGTAATTTAAACAGTCGACGCAAAAAGTTATCTATTACTCTCTTGATCCTGACGATACAATGAATCGTTTGTATCGTACAAAAAATGGTAACCCTAGTGGCGTATCGGTATGTAGCCTGTCCTCCAACATCTGTGGCAAGTGAATCCCCCTTCAGTACGCTTGGCTACATTGATAATGATGGAAGAAAGAGATGTCTTACTGAGATAATTGAATCACTAACGGTAATTGAAAGAAACATTGATTTGCTCTAAACTTGTACAGGCACAGCAGTTCATCCAGCAATAGAAGAGGGACTTCGTTATCACAGATAGAACTGTACCACTAACAGAAATTACCTTTATTTACAAATTACAAGAAACATGGACTGTTTTGTTACTACATGCACGGTATGTCAGTACGTGAATATGTATATATATATTTTTCATAAATGCAAACAAATAAATGCAATAATATTTATGTTTTCTTTGCATTATGTTTGTATTTGCATAATAAAATGAACAATTATCTATGCAACACAAAAGATCTGAATCGGTATCTGAATCGGATTATTTTTCAATTAGGATCGGTATATCGGATCGGTATCTGAATCGGCTGGTGAATTTAGAATCGGGGCATCTCTATTAGTTACCTGGTTAGTTTGACCTGGCATTCGGTTAATATTTCATGCAATCTTTTCTATGCTAAATATTAGTTAAGTATTGAGGAAGTATTGAAGGAATATTTTAACACTAGGTTAACAATGTGTTAAAGATGAGCTACGTTAACTGCGCATTACCACTATACTAGCTCCTATCGAATGCCGATAAATGTTCTCCTTTCCACTAAGTTTTAATGTAATATGTTAATGCTATGCCTAAACACTTCTTTTATTTATACCCAACGTAACTGCAGCGAGACTAGCGGATCCCGTGTAAACTATTACAGGCAGGAAAGCATAATTGGCAGAGCATTATTAAAACCATAAACGCAATCATAAACCAAAGAAAGAAAACCAAAGTTTTGCTGTGATGTAAATCAGATGATCGTAAAGTTGCCATTTATTAACAATAATAAAATATCTTGCAAGCTTTTAAATATATTAAATAAATAATCCATATTAATAAGTCCCGCTTTATCATTGTGTGTCTGTAAGTTTGCTCAAACGCTATGGTTGAGCATATTTTTGGCTGACTTCGTCCAAACTTTACACATATATGCTCCGTGTCTTCTGACAGAATGCCAAAAGTATTTGGTTACTAAACTCGATCTGGTTTCCAAGAACGAGCCTCTAAAACACCCTCCTGCAGACTATCTGATTGATAATAAAAGGAATCATGGGCGCGAAATTTTTTTTCCCAAACAGGTTTACATACGGCAGTAAAATCTTGGCTCCTGATTGGTTTTAGTAATTGAGTTTTAGTAACCAAAACCTACATCATTACATTAGAAATCAATAGTTATAATTAGAAAGGAACACAAAATTCTAAATAATGTAATAAGAAATATGTTATCATTCAAAAAGTGCTGTTAAAACGTAAGAGGCGCTCACTTAAAACTCATTAATTTAAGCCATTTTTAATAAAATTTTGGAATTTTGTGTTCCTCTCTAATTATAACTATTGATTTTTAATGTAATGATGTAGGTTTTGATTACTAATACTCAATTACTAAAACCAATCAAGAGCCAAAATTTTACTGCCGTATGTAAACCTGTTTGGGAAAAGAAAATTCGCATCCTGGGCATTGCCTGACTTACCGCTAGTTCTCAGATAAGTAGTTTGGATTCGGTTGGCTTCCACAAATGCCCAACACAAAGTATATTTATAGATTAGAAATAACGTATTCATCGCAGTTTATTAATCCGCAAGTTTTCCCAAACAAAATAGCGAGACTCTATTTTATATCAAAAATTACAAACATTTTCAAATAAAAAGAAATCTACAATGCTTGGCAACAAACACTTGCGTGATTATTTATTCAAAGATAAAGTACTTCATCAAATTAATAGATCACAGAACTGCACCTACCTGAGATCTCAAAAGGCTTGACGACTGGCAGGTGGAAGTAATTCCAAAACAGAAGCACTTGGTGCAACCCTTTGTATTTCTTGTCTCAAGATTATAAGTGCCAGACTGGCATTCTCCGCAGGTGTCTCCTCCTGTGTTCGCCTTACAGCTACACACCGATGTATCCTGATTGCATACGATCTCAGTTGTGCCAGCCGGATCACAGTTACAGGCATCGCAAGAAGGATAATTCCAAAAGCCATTCATGCAACTGTCACACGTGCGTCCCCAAACATTAGGCTTACAATCACAATAACCAAGATCAGTGTCGCAGTTGAGGTTTCCATTCAAAACTCCGGCAAGTTTGCAGTTGCAGTCCATACAACCGATAATTGGATCATATCCAAAGGTTTGATTTGCGCATTGGTCACAGTTATCTCCCACAACCTTCTTTGGACATTCACAGTTGCCAGTGTCAGGGTTGCATGTAGCTGCTGGGCAGTCGCAAGCTGTAAGTACAAACAGACTAGTTGCTATCTGCAATCAATTTACAAACAGAAATATTTTTCAAATTATGCCATACAAAAATCTACAAACAAAAAAGATGGTAAAAGTTAGCCAATAAAATCAAATAAATAGTTTTTATCAATAATGTACATAATCAGACCTTAACAACAACTTAACTAATAGAGCTGTTCAAAAATATGAAGATTATAATGGTTGAAGAATGGATTCTCCAACACATGAAATACCATAGGTAACGTTAAAAGGTGCTATGAAAGTGCTATGAACATATTTGACATGCGTTTAAGACTGCTTTGTAATATCGTAATAAAATAGTTTAATTCAACAGAATATAATAATCAGATGTGAATAATGTAGCTAAAGACAATTGTGGTTGCTATAAATCTATAGTAACAAATACAAGGAGTCTTTTTACAAAACTTTGATGTATTTTTGGCAAATAATTTACTGCCACAAATAAAATGTGTCATCGCTTAAAGCAATCATCTAATAAATTCAAAATTTTGAGCTAAGCACGATCTTCTCTGACTACAAAAATTTATTTGGGAAAAAGAACAATCTTTATGAAGGAAATCCTGAAGTATAAAGAATCAGTGAAGAGGATTCCTTGCATACAGAAAGTGGAAAAACAAGACTCACCACAATTTTTTATACGGAAACTTACAGATAGTTCACTTACGTTTACAGTCTGGGAAACCCCAGTAGTTCTGAGCACAAGCGTTACAAGTACGTCCAATCACATTTGGTTTGCATCTGCATTGACCTCCAAACTCAGAACACTGGAAACTGTTACTCCCTTGTGCATCACATTCACATGGGAGGGCACCATTGTTGTAGTCAGTCGTCACCGAGAAGATAGATGAACGACAGAATGGAGTGATCTGCCCCTTCTCAGGACTACAATATTTAGGTAATTTATGTATGCAAGTTGTTTAGTACAATTATAGAAAATAACGAAACAAGAAAACCGTAAATCTGAGTATTGTATTATTTGTTTGTGTAAAGGAGTGCTTGATGAATTCAAATTTAAAGAATTGTCAGCTAATGTTCAAAGACAGTACTAAAAGTAGCTTATTGTTTAGTAAAGTATAATTTTTATAAACCAATTAACCTTATTTATTGAATACATAGTCCTCGTATAACAAGCAGGAGTGGTTTTGAGTTCTAATTGTATGCGACAAAGAGTGACAAAAGTTTTAGGTTTTCCATGGTTTCACCGATATTGTTTTATGGGAATGTTCTTCAGTGTTGTAAATTTATCACATTTTACCAAATCAAACATGGACTATAGAATTAAAAGTGTGGTAAATACTATTTTTCAGCATTTTGAAAAAATTATATCACTTAATATATAATATTTTATAAAGTGTTCTATAATAAGTAGAAGCTTATAAGTTATTTTCGATGTTTGAACATAATAGAATTTGAATATAACTAATAAAGTAACAATATAATAATTTGAACATAACCTCAATGCAATGACACACATAATCACCAAGAAAGCTATTTGAGCCCTCAGTAGAGATTATATAAACTTTAGAATATTAAGATTTTGATTATAATAGAACTCTTTTTATAGATAAAATCACCATATTTTAGGAATGGCCCGTGTACACATTATTGAATCAGGAAATTCAAAAAACCTATGATTATTAGATCCTCATCTATCCCTTTGATTATAGTAGCCATGATGTGTAAACAATAGATGTATTTTAGCTAAGCATAATCTATTAGAATTAGTGCTCAGTGAAGGAATAATGCTTTTACCACTGCTGAGACTTTTATAGCCGTCGGAAAAGGCTAAAGATTAAAATTTTTACAACAATGCATCAATAAACAAGAAAACAAATCAATTTTAAAGCTAAAGGAATTTACTTCCAGGGAAGAAGTGAACTTACTTTATGTAAAAGTCTTCATTGGTACATTCGCTTATGTATCGAGCTGAGAGGTCGTGAGGGTTCAACATTTCAAATGAAGGCAAGAGGGTTTTCACGTCTTTAGTCGGGACCATCTGAATGAACTCCATTAACATATCCACACCCTCACTCTCAAGAGGTTGAACACGAACAGTTACATCTGGAGACAGCACCTCAATAATCTGATTCTTAATTGGGATCTTGTCGAAGGTGATTATGCTAAAAACACAAACAGTTGAGCGTTGAAAATAATCTCTTGACTGCAATAAACGACTGAAAATGTGCTACTTCTGTTAACAGAAAAAGAAAAGCGAACGAAAAACACATGTGCTGGAAAGAACACTTGGCTATGAGCTGATGAAATTTGACACCATGATAACAAGTTGGTACAGCTGTTAGTAGAGGGGTCTAGTTTGAAGCCCAACATGATGTCATTATGTTATGGGTTGTCATAAAAGTTTCTACGCTGCTTTTTACAATAAAACCTTGATGAGTTCCTAGGTATGTATAGGAAAGGTAAAAACTAAAGTACATTATTTGTAAACAAACACATGATAGTATGTATACTTACTGCGACTGTGAGAGCATCTGCTAAGTTAATGCTCTTTAGTAATCAATTGTAAGTAATGGATGTGCGAAACCCAGAGAGTGTTTAGTTTAAACTCATGTAGAACATTGAGATACAAACTAACAAACATGATAAAAACAGATAAATTCCTGCATCAGTATAACTGGTTGCTCTCATTTGTAAAGCTAATCTAGTAGAGACAATGTCCAAGTGATAAAACATGAAGCCCCCACACTCACCTGTTACAACCTGCTGTGTTCGGACAGTATGGTGCTTCAAAGTAACCTGTATACATTACTCCTTTCACATCAACTGTGATATTGACAGGGAATCCCATATCATCAGTTTGGTAGTATCTGGCCACAATAGCATAACTCTGGCTTGGAACATTGCTGAAGTTGACCTCTAACACCTGAAACATCATTTAAACAAGTTTAGCCAAGGTTAATTGATGAAATGTAACAATTTTTCTTACAGTAACTCTAATAGAGTCATGTGGAGAATTTCCTAGCACAAATAAATATTTACTTTTATTAGGCAGTCTATAATCATTTTTATATAATAAGTGTTTTACATATGGTGCCACACAAAAAAAGAAAAAAAGGTAAATAAAAAGCATTGATTAGTCTACCTTAATCTAGTAGAAATAGTGAAACATAAATTTTGCTTTATATACAATTTTAAATTATTAAATTTAAGTAAACTACACTTACTTTAAAGTTAAGTAGAAAACAATTGAAGAAAGTTATTTATTTCTGCTATTACATACTTTTTATAAAACAGCACTCCATATGTTTAAAGTCATGTTATGTTAGCTTATGGACCAATATAACTCAACAGTATTGCTATTTTGGCCAATATATTCTTTCTTTTCTTTGTTGGTGTTCCACTTTTATTGTAGTATAGTGCGTGTAAACAACAGTGTCTTCTCGTGTGATGGACTATCTCATCAAAGACATTAACACTATAAAACTGTTACAAGATCAGTATATTATATGATCAGTAAAAACCAGTGTAGTCATTAACGACTTAAACAAAGTGTCCTGGTCTCCTTGCTTCTTGAAGCCATTTGTAAAACAAACTACAAATAATACTAAACTTTAGATATAAAACAGTAGTCTTGCAAGATCAGATATAATGCTGTTATGGAGTTCGGATATCTTACATTTGAGGTGTCCAATCTCACTAGTGTTTGACCGTTGGGACCCGTCACGGCAGATACATTGCTTTCACCTTCCACATCCATTTTTATGCTGCCAGGCAGGAATCTGTAGGAGCTCTCAATACATTTTCCATTCACTTGCACACACATGACTTCTGCCTTTACTATCTCATCCTTCCATTCACTTTCTGGAACTGCAGCTATGTAGCCCTATAAACAAGCCAGATGTGGATTAACCAGGTATTGGAAAATGCTAGCAATCAGAATTGTGAAATTGAAACTAGAGTGATCTATAAATTACCATTTATAAAATGGAAGTTCTCACATCACCCATAATAATTAAATATCTCATAATACGTATATACTTAACTTTTATAAATTACCATTTATAAAAGGTACGCTCTCAAATTACATCACTCACAATAATTGTATATTTTATATTAAATACTTTTGTAAGTTCACTGTACATCTTTGCTTTGCTCTTCTGACCAACATAAAAACCGTAATTTAAAGAAAGTCAGGATGTTTTTATGGAACATACGGTATATGCATTTAAAGTACTTAGATGTGCAGCAGATTCAACTCACTCACTCTACAAGGAAACTAGTAAATGACTAAATAATGAAACTGTTTAAACTAAAGAACCATCAAACTAAGGACTAAAGCATGTTTAAAGGATTAAATATTGTGTCACAATGTGATTATAACAAGGGAGATAATTCCGAACATTTTTTAGACTCGTATGTTATTCCGAAGAATGACAATCAAGTTAGTATAAACTTACGATAGAAGCGTAGGTGTTTGGATCAGTCATGATAGACACTGTCACGTTGACTGTCGGAGTGTCTAGAATCTGTTGACTTCCCTCCATATCAATCACTACTTGTCGACATAGAGAACTACATCGAGATGTAAATAAAAAAGGAAAATCAGGATTAGATAAAAATAAAGGAGCTATTTTCGGTTTCATTATTGCATTTCTTGTCTAAAGAACCTTTCACCTATCTTACCTGTATTCACACTCATAAAGCATTGCCATTCCTACAGTAGCGTTTTCTCCCTGAGGCTTCATGCTCACTGTAACCATCTGAACTCGGGCCATGGGGCTGGTATAGCCAACAACAAACACATATTTCCCAGTGTCTTTCAGCACCATGTCAAATACGAGTTCAGACTGATCATCATTCAACTGCAAACACAGGTAATAAGGAGACATTGGAAACTGGTGCCAGGCAAGTACTATTTTTGGAGGGAATTAATTTTTTTAAGTAAAGCACAACTTGGTAGGTTGACTAAGAGAAAATCTACATTGAGTAGTACATGCCATAGGAAACTTTATCAAGTAAGCATTTTTTGAGTTTTTCTAGTAACTGGCTTAACATGCCACAATTATCTTGACATACATCAGCATTAATAAGAAATTTGGGAAATAGTACAGATTCAAACAAGATGGCGTGGTTTTCAATGGCATGCGTGTCTTAGAGATTTTATATCATGGAACAAAACAAAACACTTTTCAACTCTGAAAATTCAACATTTTTTCATGCTATTTCTATATCAAGTGCTATAATATATAAATATTATATATATCTATATAATATTTATCTGAAAAATTTAACACTGGGTTGCTTAAAAAAATCTTACAATATACAATTTACACTAAAAATTCAACATCCTCCATTCTTTGACTGTTTGCCGTCCAGAGTAAAATCTTAAATGCAAGACTTATAATCTCCAGTGTCAAGTGTGTGCAACTCCAAACAGCAAATATGTTTTACCAAAGCCAACTCTGGTGAGTTCAGAGGTAGCAGAATGTCTCGGTTTGTTTCCATCATAATGTCTGTTCCATTCTCAGCGATTGCGTCTCCTCCATTCAACTGGTTAAACTCGGATAGGTCAAGGTAGGTATAGTGAAGACAATCCCTACCATCACTTGGCACCATGCATGGGTTTCTGAGTTTGTCTTGCAGCACCCCTCCCTCATAGTAGGCTTGTGGCAGCAGCACCAGGTAGTCCTGCAGCAAGATTTAGTCAGTTGCATATGTATTTAGAACATTCTAGATTTTGCGCAAGCAACTAAAAAAATTTTAAAAATATTTCAAAATAGGGTATAATCACTCAGGCTATCTTCGTTTTGTTTAACAATTCATATCACAACATAATAATAAATTTTTATGTACTCGAGAAGATAAACAATGTTATCAATAAAATTAGTTATTCTTGTTTTAGATTGCTGCATACTAAGTAATCTCTTTGAAAACTTTCACTAGTGAGGTTTGATAATCCATTCCCAAACAAACTGACGTATTTGATAGCAAAAATATGTCTTGTCATTCACAACACATAAACTTAATTAAATAGCTAAATGTGGTTTAGTTTAACTTGAGAAATCTAGCAATAAAACTGGGAGTTAGCAGGCTATGAGCAGGTCTCAAGGCTTAATAATTTAACAGTTGCAGAGGCTAATAAATATATGCGGGTCAACAAGAGTTAGCGAAAGGCTTTTACAAACTCGCAGGGTTGAGAAGCGGGTATCTAAGATCTACTTACCACAAATATGTGATCTGATCGCTATTATAAATAAAAGGAACAGTTCAATAACTAAACTTGAACATTTACTGAATGTCAACCACAACATATGAGTGTATCGGGTTTGTGTCGATTACAGCAATATAGCAGCTGAATAATTAACAAATACAACAGCTTTAAAGCGTTTAAGAAAGTTTTTCTTGTGTTTTTATAATCATGATGGAAACTCTAAAGAACATTCAAAGAACATTCAAAGAACAAAGAACTTCAAATCTTGATTTTAGCAGAATGTATGTGAGATTAAAAAGGGTGTGACGTGATGTTGTTAAACATTTCATAAGACAAAATATGTTTGCATATTTTTACTGATGTCTAAACTAATCTGTAATTTTTATGTTTCGGTCAATCCTTGATGCAATGACAATTAAAATAATGGGTGGTTTTTATATTTTCAGTACAGTTGAAAATGTAAGATTATGCAAGATCATATATATATTACATGTATATATAATCTGATGTGATGATTATTGCTGGGCAATATGAAATTATTAGTAATAAAACTGTTTTAAACTTGACTTGAACTTTCATTTTACTTAATAGTATATGCATATATACGTATGTATATATGGTATATATCTATGTATACGTACCTATATATATACATTGTATATACATACGTATATATGTATATACATATATACATATGTATATATGTATCTACTACATACACACATATATACACATACTTACGTACATATACGCACACACATACATGCACATATATATATATATATTTGCTTTTACAAATTTTTAAGTACCGTACTTTTCGGACTATTAGCCGTTACTTTTTTCTGATGATTTAAGCCATGCGGCTTATATAAGGGAGCGGCTATTCTGTGGCTTTTTCTTTGACTGCTAGGGCGCATTAACCATAATCTACGGTTAGTGCGGCTTTAGCGATGAAAGAAAATATGAAACAATGCCTAACGATACTGTTCTGTTAGGCACTGTGTTAAAAAGCGTCGGTTAATACGAAACAGTGCCCTTAGACACTGTTCCGTTTTAAACAGGAAAGTTGCCACCATGTTAAAAAGCACCGTCCTGAGTTCTGCGGCCTATACAAAGGTGCGGCCTATATATTGTTTTATTATCGGTTTTTGGAAAATAAAGCAGATGCGGCTTATATAGGGGTGCGCTTTATAGTCCGAAAAGTATGGTACTGCAATTGACAACTTGGGAGCCATTAAGCTAATAAGTCAACCACAAATTAAGTTCAAGTAAAATAACATCAACATACTAATGCAAATCATCAAGATTAACAACATAAGTAGACAACTCACAACTTCGAGATTTGAATCAGTCATAACAGATATGGTCCACTTTCCAGGACTCAGCACCAACTCAGTGTCAGTAGTCACGAAATCAGGATCAAAGCTGCAAACAATAAAAGGGATTTGTCAATGAACGCATTCTGAGAGAAAGCATATTATCTATCATTTTGATTAATTTTTAACTAATTTATTTGCGTTACAAAGCAATTTGTTAAAACTCAATTATCATCACAATTTTTACTAGATGTATAAGAGCCGAGCCTGATCGCCCGTTTGTTCGAAGCAACGGCTGAAGGTTGAGAAAAGATATTGCATCGTATAAGTTTCAAACTCTAGACTTTCAGCATGGTAGACTAACACTCTGGCAGGTGTGCTAACCAATCACTTCCTGGTACTTCAGAATACTTGTACAGTACATATAGCTATTACACCTGACAATCTCTCATGGTACACTAAACTACCAGGGTATTAGTTATGATTGTACAGTACATATAGTTATTATACCTGACTATCTCTCATAGTGCACTAGACTACCAGGGTATTAGTTATGATTGTACAGTACATATAGCTATTACACCTGACTATCTCTCATAGTGCACTAGACTACCAGGGTATTAGTTATGATTGTACAGTACATATAGCTATTACACCTGACTATCTCTCATAGTGCACTAGACTACCAGGGTACTAGTTATAATTGTACAGTACATATATTTATTACACCTGACTATATCTCACGGTACACTAGACTACCAGAGTACTAGTTATAATGGTACAGTATATATAGTTATTATACCTGACCACAATATCTCTCACAGTACACTAGACTACCAGGGTACTAGTTATAATTGTACAGTACATATATTTATTACACCTGACTATATCTCACGGTACACTAAACTACCAGGGTACTAGTTATAATGGTACAGTATATACAGTTATTATACCTGACTATCTCTCACGGTACACTAGACTACCAGGGTACTAATTATAATTGTACAGTACATATAGTTATTATACCTGACTTTCTCTCACGGTACACTAAATTACCAGAGTACTAGTTATAATTGTACAGTACATATAGTTATTACACCTGACTATCTCTGACGGTACACTAAATTACCAGAGTACTAGTTATAATTGTACAGTACATATAGTTATTACACCTGACTATCTCTCACAGTACACTAAACTACCAGGGTATTAGTTATAATTGTACAGTGCATATAGTTATTATACCCGACTATCTCTCACAGCACACTAAACTACCAGGGTACTAGTTATAATTGTACAGTACATATAGTTATTACACCTGACTATCTCTCACGGTACACTAAACTACCAGAGTGCTAGTTATAATTGTACAGTACATATATTACACCTGACTACCTCTCACGGTACACTGAACTACCAGAAGTACTAGTTATAATTGTACGGTACATATAGTTATTACACCTGACTATCTCTCACGGTACACTAAACCACCAGAGTACTAGTTATAATTGTACAGTACATATATTACACCTGACTACCTCTCACGGTACACTAAACTACCAGGGTACTAGTTATAATTGTACAGTACATATAGTTATTATACCCGATGATCTCTCAGGCACACTAGACTACCGGGCTAGTAGGCTACTAGTTACGAATAATGGCAGCTTATCCCAAAAGGTTGCTAAAACTAAAAAATAAGTTTGTGATTGAAAACTAGAAACTCAGACAATATGCTATTTTTAAGTTAATGTACTCTGAAAACTAGGAAATAATATTTGAAACAAATATAATAGGTAGTGAGGTATGTTA
This sequence comes from Watersipora subatra, assembly GCF_963576615.1. Lineage (NCBI taxonomy): Eukaryota > Metazoa > Bryozoa > Gymnolaemata > Cheilostomatida > Watersiporidae > Watersipora > Watersipora subatra. The sequence goes on from NC_088708.1 coordinate 56,399,656, forward strand.
GCCACCTCATCCTGAAGATGGAAATTATCAAAGACACTGTTTTGCATGAGTTCTGCTACAAGGAACTAATTCAACCTTTCATACGGTTAACATTATTCCTGTGTTGGTTCAGTCTAAACGCTTCAGCTACGCTATACAAACAAGGTATTCAACAAATACACTTACCTGCCAGTAACAGGAAAATCGACAGTGATTTCCTGTTCTTCTTCAGCTGGATCATCAGGCGCTACAAACACCTTCGCTGTTATGGTCTCAAAATTTCTATTCATGTATCTGAAGATCAACTTGAAAAATGATGAGGTTTTGATATCTGTTGTAACTCTGACCTGAAAGCCATTAAATGAATTAACTGTTTTATCACTCCTCACAACTGATCAGTCAGTAGACATACAGATCAGTTGAACAAGTTTATTAAGCGTTATGAATGACCATATGTACCATTCGTAAGAGTTGCTACAATAGTGAGTGACATTGTCCTATCCAAAATGTTTCAACTCCAAGGTTGTAAAAGTATTCATTACAATTATTAACCTTAATGTTACCTGTATACACCAGAGCTCTTGGGAAGTTTATTGCTTAATATTACTATGACCAGTTAGTTAATGTTTATTCTACCCAGGTAAGTTAATATACTGCTATCAAAGTCAGATAATTTAAGCAGCATGTTTTTAGTAATTCACAATTGTTTTAGGCTTAACAGCACTACCCATACCTCGAAAATTATGTCATCAGGTTTCGCAATTTTTCGAGTGGCTACAACAAATTGACAACACAACTTTTTCAATTAACTAGATGGAACCATCAAATCTTACCACCTTTCCATTGATTCTAGAAATAAGCATTACCCAAGAACACACAGTGTTTTAGCATAAACTAACCTCTGGTTGAATGCGGGAAAAGATAGCATAGCCTCTCCATGAAAAGTCGGGAAAGTCAGATTCCTTGAAGCCAAAACGGACAGCTGAGTCTTCATCATTTGGGTTGAATCCATCTTCTAATTCATACTTGAATTGATGAAGAGTGGGGAAATAGTTCAAATTAAGAGGTCTGTAAATCAGCAAAGCATATTGAGTTAGCATAATTATAGCTTTTAGCCACTCAACAGAGCTATAATTATGAAATGAGGCTAGGATTGCCATACCAAGCTCGATTTTGTGATGTTAATTTACCTTACCTAAGGCTTCACTTGAAAGCAAGGCTACACTCGCAAAATGTGTTGTTAAAATTCACAGTAGTACCCATAACTATTTTTAACCAATCAGAAGTGATGAAAAAATACTTACTTGTTACAAGCTCGGCCAGTGATCTGAGGTCTACAGATGCAGTTACCGCTGTCTACATTACAGACACCGCTGACGGAACCTCCCATGTCGCAGTCACAGTCTTCACAGCCAAACACGTTACTCTCTTGAAGATTGTACGTTCCAGCGACGCACTCTTGACAAAACTCCGAGTTGACATTGACCTTGCAGAGGCACTGACCAGTCACAGGATCACACATGTTGTCTCCCAATAGCGTACCAGGTAGATAGCACGAGCAAGCTGCAAAGGTATAGAATATTGAGACTTTTAAATTTTGTGCTAATTTTAATTATAATTTTAATTTTTTTAATTATACGGTAGTAACGATAAACAGGGAACCTTAAAATAAAGAGGAGTTTAGAATTTCACAAAAAAATATTTTGATAAAATAAGGAACTGCTACTGCAGGATATTGATGGGCAGAGATACACGTAAAGACTGACCAACAGTTTTAGCTTTTCTGATAGCAAGATATACTGCTGTGCAAAGATGTTAGAGGCTAGCATCAAAAAATGTAAAAAGCAACTAAATATAGAGAAAGTGAAACTATGAGTTAAAATAAAAATAAATCATTGCGACAAAATTATTTAAAGTAAGCCAACTAATGTTCACAAAATTTTGACATTATGTCAGGGTTTATAGTTAAGCAACCCATGAAGGCTTTAAAATAAAAAAACTGAACCCTTGAGAGTTCACCTTTTTTTAAAAAACGAAAATATTAAAGTAATAAATTTAACAAGGGGATCCAACTATAACAATACGCTAATCTGAGTGTAGTAGATGGTGCAGAGAAAACTGTTAGAGCAGAAAATAATGCTAACGCTTGCTATGGCACTCTGAAAATTGTCTTGTTATGTGATGAGTCGTGAAATCAATCTCAATTATGATTATTTCAGTTATTAGCTTGTGAAACTCAACTGGTCTTTACTAGAATAGAATTTATAGTGAAGACTGCAGGCAATCAAAAAACTCAGACATACAATAACCTATATTGGCCGCCTCTCTGAGATGATTCCCATCATATGATCCGAAGACAATGAGAGAGCTATGCTGAAGTGCCTTAGCTTACGCTCTGAACTGTTTTTAACAATTGTTGAACACGTTATTCAATTTTCCTTTTTTATTTTAGACTAGCTGTGCTACCCGGCGTTGCCCGAGTAATAAAAATGTCTTTGGACCAAAAATTGATTTGTATTTAACATATAACAACATTTCCCATTCTAACTTTTAAACTTCATATCATGAGAGAAGTGTTTTGTGTAGTTGAAATAAATTAAGAGAAAAACAAAAACAACTGTAAGAGTTTTAAAACTTTATCAAAAAACTGTAACTTTCAAGCTGTTAGCCAGGCACATTGCCAATGAAAAATTCTAGTAAGCTGCTTAATAACATAGGCTTCTAATGACGGTAAGCCATGAATTTGCGTCTGCACAGTTGTCTAGCTACAACTATTCTAATAATTGCTATAACCAGACAATCAAACCTAAAATACACATACGGACATACTTTGAGAAATATATATATATATAGATAATTTATGCATTGATACTAATTTAAATAAAAAATGCATTTTCACAGCAAGTATATACAACTTTATATAGGCATTAGCAAATCATCAACAAAAACGATGTTTCCGTTATATAAAAAGAAAAAGAGAAGACAGAAATCAGGAATTATTGAGTGAGTTGAACATGTTCTTGCAATCAGTTGTTAATATATATGCAAGATAATTTTAGATAAGGCTTATCTGAAATCAAAAACTAAAACAGATACTTTATTGAATGGTTGCTCTTCATGTAGGTTTTTGTTATCCTTCAGATTATATAACTTACGCTGGCAGCCATCTGGATTATCTGTAGCAAGATTGTAGAAGCCAGGCTTGCATTGGTCACAAATATGTCCCTCTACATTCTTCTTGCACTCGCACAGCTTGATGCCGTCAGCGAAAGATCCACAACCGCCAAGAGGAAATCCTTCAACTTGCATGGCACCAGCTGGGTTGCAGAGACACGCCTCGCATGTTGGAAAGTTGTAATAGTCCGGGGCGCACCTACATAACCCATAAATTTTTGCTGAGTAAGTCTCATGCTAAATAATCTTGAACTTGGTGTAAACCTTTTTTATTAAAAACTAAACTATGATGACTCGCAAGCAAAATATAGTCTGACTCATGTCTATTCAGACTATACATGTTTAATGACTAGCACGACTAATGAGTTACCAAAAATTTTGTAAACCTGTGTTTTGAGTGTTCAAAAACTGTTAGCAAAATTAAGCGAATAGTTCAAATGAAGCGAATAGTCCAAATGAAGCGAATAGTCCAAATAAAGCATATGGCAAGCAAGAACGCTATACTTTATCTCGACAAAAGGTTAACATACAGGAATACTTGTAGCGGAAAAAATCAAACAATGAAAAGTTCATAAACTTACTCGGTCTACTATTTATTGATTATAACAAAAACGCTTACGAAGAACACTTGAGGCCCTCAAAGTTTGGCCTACAGTTGCATTGAGCACTATCTTGATCACACGTTCGTCCGTAGCTGCCGAGCTGGTCGCAATCACATGATTTGCAGTTTGGATAGTTGTAGTAGCCAGGAGCACAACTTCCACACTTCAAGCCTCCAAAGTTTGCCAAACACCTGCACTGTCCTTGCTGGTTACAGGTAGTGCTTCCGTCGACTGTTCCAGTCACATCGCATTGACATTCTAGCATAAAACCAATGCATGATTTCAGTAAGCAAAAGTTTTTACGAAAGGTCATTGTTACATAAAACAAAGGTCAATGGATGAGGTGCCTGTACATGCTTTCTAAATGCATGTACACGAATAGCATTAAGAAATGCTACAACAGGAAATAGTTACGGAAATCACTAACAGAGATATTCCCTGACTGTTGCAGCACCTTATTGGTATTCGGTTACCACAAAAGTTAGAAGATGCAACAAAATGGCTGAGACTCACCTTTACATTCTGGGTAGGAAAAGAAGTTATCTGCACATTTGTCACACCTCTCTCCCATGTAGTTCTCTTGACATATACACTGACCCGAACGCTGGTCACAAACAGAGTCTACGGTTCCAGTCCGGTCACAGTTACAGAATGTGCAGTTTGGGTAGTCATAATTACCAACTGTGCACTGATCACACTCCATGCCTGTGAAACTAAACTCGCAGTCACACTGTCCCGTCTTCTGATCGCAGACATCAGTTTCGACTCCTTCCCCTCCACACGAGCAGGCTGTAAAGATAACATGGTGTGTTATAACTCTCTTAAATAAGCATGTCGTGAGAAATTCTTCATGCTGTTCGCAATTATGTCATCTGTTGATAAACTTTTGAGGTATATAGACTTGGATATCTTCATCTTTTTTACAACAGCAGCGACTCAAATCAATGAAAATTATATAACGCATAAAAATAACAATAAAAAACTTGTGCACAACATTAAACTAATTCAATAAAAGCAATTTCATTAATCCTATTTAGTTGGTTAAAGTGTAAAGTAGTTGATTTCCTAGACTGAGTCATGGTGTAACCTATATCTGTAGCAATTCTCAAGTTGCTATAAGTAGCCACCAATATTGATATCCCAAACACATTGAGGTTGTATGTAAATGTAACGTGTTACTTAAGACTGCTATGTTGCTGCTCTTCCGAAAAAACTAATAAACATGTACATATAACTTACGAATGCACTCTGGGAAGTTCCAATAGCCAGGAGCACATTCATTGCAGTAAATTCCAGCAAAGTTTTCCCTGCATTGACACTGCCCACTGCTATCGATCAAACATTGTGGCCGAGGAGATGGAATAGTCCCATTGAGAAAACAGTCGCACTCGAGGCACTCTGGGGCACCATAGTACCCGAAGGCACACCTGAATTGGTTACAATCAACATGTTAAAGTACAGAAGTCAGAGTACAGTCATTTACTTATCAACTTTCATCATATATTTCAGAAAATCTTCAGGAGTACCAAGTTTGTTTACATTTTAGAAATTAAACCAACAAAGCATCATATCATACTTTTGTACCCTCTCTGTGTGTTTTTGACAATTGTCGATAAGCTAAACAAAAACAGATCAATTACTTAGACAAAAAACTTGTTTGTTTATCCTTGGGTTAATATAACATAAAAAATTATTGTCTGCAAAAATCTCATATCTTCCAGCAGTACAGGTTAAAACAGGAATAAACTTAGCAAATAATACAAGATGTCACAATTTTATCACATCGAGCATTTTTGACATCAATGGTTACAATATAAAATGTAAATGCGATTGTTGGTAAAACAGAACAGAAAGTAATTTCAATAGTGGAAGCAATAAAAATAATCATGTGTTAATGTTAGAGGATATCCTAAAATATCCAATAGCTTAAAGGTTGACTTGCAACAAAATTCACATTACAGTTATTTGGTATCATAAGATTCACCATGTCTTACTCTGCTGTGTTGTAGGTGCAAAATATATGGGAATGTGATTACAAGCTCTTGAAAGCTCAAAAACGAACAGTTAATCGCAGCCATACGAGACCGCCGTAGTTTGGATTCGCTTTCCAAAACGGCTCAAACGGGACGTAGTTGTTACAGGATGGTTTCTGTTTACACTTTCATGCAATCTCATTTGTCAAAATATTTTCACAAATATACTCCACGCATTCAATAAAACCATGTCTATTGTTCTTACGCATCTGCTTTATCGTCATTGTAATGTTGTCACTTTTAGCACTGATATCTTATAACTTACCGTAAAAAATTGTTAAACTTTTTAACCTTAGCTCGAAGGAGTACATATCATTGTCTGATAATCATGACGAGCCTGTTGGTTACCTGTGATAATCGAAAAGTGCTGCAAAAATTATTTTCGAAGTATTGGGTCACATGATCAGATTACGACTTGACGATTAGTCCAAGCCGAAACAGAACTGTAAAGTAGCGAGCATCTATATTTGATACGAGGTATTCGGTAAAACCCAAAGTGTTTGTCATAAACTAGCGCTACGATAAGTTTTATATTGAGCTTTTTATTGGCCTTTCAATTCACGTGAGAACATCACGTGACAAGACAATAACCGAACTGTAATGACAACGTCAGATAAATAAAGAGATTCCAATCTACGGCGGCTTTTCGTTTTTGAGCTTTTACGAGCTTGTAATCACATTTCCACGTATTTGGCACCTACAACACAACAGAGTAAGACATGGTGACTCTTTTGATACCAAATAACTGTAATATGAATTTTGTTGCAACCTTTAAGAAATGTATCACAATCAAGCCTTTTCATAGACAAAGTCATACAGTAGTACTTTCCCAAAGAATCACGGTTCGTAGCAGCAAATGTTTTTCTCATGCTCATTGGCTGTCGTCATACTGAATGCTGACAACAAAAGCAATTTAACAAACACTACTCACTCTTGACAGGTGGGTCCAGTGTATCGCTCTAAGCACTTGCAAGTACCTGTCTCATCTTCACAGTCTCCGGTGGTATATTCAGGGCTGCAGTCACATTCTAAAACAAATTTTTCCATGTACATTCGTGCCAATTGGATTTAATAATACGCCCAAACTCAATTAACAAATTTCTAATTACGTTCCGCCGAGTTACGATTTCTAATAATCCACATCGACGTCTCATTTTGCTATAATTGCTTGAATTTACTTGTTACACGCATTTTACATGTACATGTTTTTTGTGTTATATGACATTCTTGTATGATTCACCTACAAAATGTATGTTCTATTGTTAGAGATCTACTACATTTATATACAAAATAATCTAGTTTTACACACTCCTTTTTACTAGTTTCAATGTTAGATTGGGTGGAGCCATATTTGTGGTATGAGTTGCTCCGGATTTTCTTTTGTTGTTGGAATGAGATGTTAGAGGTAAAGAGCACTTTCAATGAGGTCTAGTAGATAGGGTAACAACGATTTCCGATTTAAGGTTTTAGAGTCAGAGTAGATGATATGATCGATGGGTAGCAAACATAAGATGTGTAACTTTACGATTGATTCGGATATCTCGATGAATCATTTATCACACTAGCTCCGTAGAAGAGTAATAAAAGTTTACAAACATCATGAATAAAAGAAATAATCCTTCTGTTGCTATTTCTAACCGGCATGTTTGAGTTAAAATTTAAACCCATACAATAATGAATGCTAGATTGAATCAGAAATAAAACAAACATTTCATAAAACAAACAAAAAGTAGCCCTTCTTAATCACTGATGGAGGCAAATCGATTTAGAGAATAAGTTGGTCTTCTTGTAATTAAGAGCAAAGATTAAAGTTTAGAATCACTAACACAAATGAGTCTTCTAAGAGAGGTCACTTGATGGGTAAGTTGATGACAGGATGCATTAGCGACAGTAAGATGGAGCTAACAAAAGAAGCCTCTTTTACAATTACTATATGTGTTTGACTGCATTGTACTTGACTGAACTTCTTGTGGTTAATTAGGAACAGCTAGATCAAAATCAGGGCAAGCATACAAAGAAACACAAGGCTGAGATCAGCAATGGCAGCGATTGCAGCAATAGCCATTCATGTTTGTGTTTCATTCTTCCATCATCCGCACCCAATTATGGAATTTCCAGACACCACCTCTGCCTGCTAGTGAATAGAGCTTGTTACAATGCTTTTTACTGGCCCCACTTTAAGCTCGCGCTGCCAAAAAGGAAGCTCACTACAAGCTTGCTTCACTCTGCATCTTTCCTCAATCCTTTTGCTGCCAAAGGGTCCTCCTGCTGCCATCAAACCTTTAGGAAAACTGCCATTGGACATTCAGCTTTAGGATGCATTGGTTAGTTTTATTGAATAGCATACAAATGACTGCTTCAAACTACGTTAAAATTGATGTGCAACTTAATACCATATTTAAAAATTCTATAAAATTATAATTAATTATAAGGGAAGTTGAATAGCACATCAAACATCTGTTTAACAAATTAATTTCACCTTTGCAAGCATTCTATAACTAGAAATTCCACTGTCATACAGCCCACGACCAAAGTGATAATGGAAAAAAGAAAGGGTACTGTTGGCTGTTGAAAAAGTAGTTCTCAGCAGGAATTGACAGAGTATAGTGTAAATGAAACTTGTTTGAAATAGAGATGTTCTAGAAATAGCTTGAAAAGCTTGGTTTAATACAATAATAAATCACACACAAAATCACACCTAATCTACTACTATCTCAAACCTGTTTTACAGCGATAAAAAAATATTAATTTAAGCTGTAGGCCTAATTTACTGTAATGTATGTAATTGAACAACAATAAGGAAATATGTTTATTATAACTCTGAAATGCAAAATTAGAAGTAAAATGGCAAGCTACTGTGTACTATACACAGTTTGAATGTTGGTTGCGTTGAATGTAGAATGGTTTTGATAGCGATCTTTAACAGAAAGCAAGTATGAGCATTCACGCGTCTGAAAGTTTTCTGCAAACTGCAGCAAAATAAAAAATGTTCTCGTCATAAAGGGGCGTTGTAGTTCGGCCCCAGCTTGTACATAAGTTGTAAGGAATTTCGGCTAACGTTTTAAATAATGAAACCTTCGGTGATTGGACAAAAAAACATAGGCTGATAAACTGTGTACCACAATTTCGTACCTGTAATTCGGTCTACGCTTCAAACGGTCTACGTTTATTATAGAAACCTTTGAATAAATTCGATTACAAATAAACAATGCCATAGACTGGTGAAATGAACACGGTTTTCTCGTGAAATGCACCCTGCTAAATAGTTCTACCATCTGTCGCACGGCTTTATTGGCGTATCGTAGGCCGGTCTTAACTTTTATTAAACCAAGCTTTCCAAGCGTTTTGTGGCTATTTTCGTCCAAATTAATCTGTCTATTTGTGTATAATCCAATCAGATGGGTAAGTTTTAAGATAATGCTGATGGTTTACAAAGACTTGGTAATATATTTAAATAGGCTTAAATGTGTTTTGTATCGTTATTATACTTTAACGACTCTACAAAACGATGGTTAAATTTGTTGATGAGATTTCAAAACAAGGGTTCGTCTCATTGTTGATGAATAATTTTCGTAAGTTGTGTGCACATGCATTTATCATAAAAACTCTCAAACTTCGTATCCGCTCGTTTGGTCGTGGGAAAACAGATGCTTCTTTTTCATTTCACAAAAACACTTTTTACTTCTAAAAATTACAAAAAACTTTTGTTCAAAATTTTATTTTGAACAATTTGTCAACTGATTAAAAAACTTCATTGCCTTTACAGCTGCTATGACTTATCTAATGCTTTAAAAGTTTAAAGCGATTTTAATAAGCTTCTAGTCAACTACTTTGTATTCTCTCAGATACTGGTATTTATTAGTATTCTGATTGCTGAACTGAGTGCACTCTAAAATAATAAAAATGTATCCCACTTATATAATCAAAGATTTGATTGCAATTTGGCTTTAATAGCAAAAAAAGCATCAGTTCCTTAAAAGCATGTTAAAAAGCTCTATAGCCAACTTACAATTAAAATAATGCTTAGTTATTTGTGTAGTACATTGTAATTATCTAACAAAGTCTTTTTTCGCATTATTACCAAAGGCCATCATACAGAGCGCCTCTAGCCCAATAATTATATCTTGTACTGACTTATACGATAGAGGACACAACTCTCAAATTTCATGAAACTTTCGATGCTCCTAGTTTACTATTGACCATTTGTAGTAAACCCTTTATGAAATACTGTTAGAACGGCCTGCTAACAGGGCACAAATGCTCTAAAACGAACTATTTAGATGTTTATGAACAGTTATCAAAGGTTTTATCAACTTTTCAAGCATCATGGTTAAAATTAAGTTAGAAAGTTGGCAGATTTCATTTGACATCCTGACTTTCGACAAAAACAGCATTAGTTCATGGCCTTGGATTTTGGCAACAAGAGGATTCAATGCAAATATTTTGGACAGAAGTCTGACCAAAAGAACGAAGTACTTAAGTTGTTGAAGAAACAGACATTTGTGAAAGATTAGACTTAAATTAGATTAGATTAAATCTAATAACACATTTTTAGCATTCAATGAGCACTTTTGTTATAAATCCAGCGTTTGGTTATCGTAGCCTACAAACATTAAGATAGTTATAAAATACTCAATCCCTGGCTTGTGCTGATGCTTAGCCATGCATGTGCTTGCTTGTCTGCCATCAACAAATGTACCCAACTAGATTATTGTGTACTATAATGTACTCTAATGAAGGCAATAACTAACAATGACAATGTATTCTAAACTAGCGGTAAGCCCCACAACGCTTGGGATTTCTCATTTTCAATCTGATGGCATGAGGCTAGTTCTCAAGAACCAGAGAATGTTTTGAAAACAAACCTTTTTGCCAACCTGGTGGAAGGTAGGAGCAGATACATGTGAAGTTTGGACAAAATTGACCAGAAAATGTGGAAACGCTTAGCATTTACCCAGGCTAACACACGTGCGCACACTTATGCACACACTCGCACACTTATGCACACACACGCACGCATAATGTACATGCACATACATGTCGGCACACCCACGCGCATACACACTCAAGTGGACACGCACACATGCTTTCATTAGTGCTAAACCATGGAAACACTAGATATTTAATAACAGTTTTAAATCAAGATGAGCTTACTCTGGCAGACATCTTTATCATAGAGACTTTTGCCGAGAGGTCGAAAGAAGCCATGCACGCACTGGTCGCAGTTGATTCCTTCAGTATTATCTGTGCAGTTTTGGCAGACTCCGCCACCTTCATAGTTACCATAAATGTCTACGGAGCGGCCTTGGTCATCCACTTGTTGACTGTATACGCAGTCGGTTGCGTGTCCAAAGCACTGGCAGGCTGTAATGTGAATGTTTATCAAATAACAATTTGGATTAATGGGTGCAGATTATATCTGTGGTCACTAGATACCTTTATGCACAAAGGATAGACAGCTCCCCGCTATCCAGTTACCTAGTTTGGAGTGCAATGGATAATTTGCCAACTTTGAACAGAGCCAAGTTTCCAAAGGGAAATTATCAACAATATAGCTTCTATAAAGCTTTGTCATATAAAGCTTAGTCATATAAAGCCCTGCCAGTTTTCAAGTTTTCATGACTTAATTTTATGACCATGCATGAGATATGGTTTTGTAAACAAGGGCCAATTATGTTTGTTAGTAGGAAGTTATCTCACCTTTTTGCCATACTGCTATTAATTAAGGTGAGTATCTAACACCCAATGCTCTCACAGAGACTAGCAATAACAAAAACAATATGAAGATAGCATTTAATTTATAAGAAATTGTAGTGTTGCCATTGAGCAATTATAAACAGCTATTTACATAACACAGTGCATGGTCATTTGGCAGAAAATGCCAAATCGTGTATCAATCAGAAGACATGGCAGATAGATATTTCCAGACTTGCAACTCGCATAAATGACAGAGAGATACAGGTGGTACATGAACTTTGAGCTGCTCATAGAGTACATCAACTTCATTACTGACACTTTTATTTAAGCAAAATCAGTGTTCTAGAAATAGCTATCTACTCACGTTCACACTCATTTGAGCTGTCTATGGATGCTGGTCTCCACTTCTTCTGCACATAAGGCTCACAGCACCTATCACAGTTATTGCCACAAGTGTTGTGTTTGCACTCGCATGCCCGCTTGAATTCATTGTTCTTGTCACAAGCATCAGCGTGACCATTGCAAACGCAGCGGCCGCCTATGGAGATGTCCTTGACAGAGTAGAAGTACTACAAACAGAAATCAAGAAAGCCAAAAATAACTCTTTAGTAGGTATAGAAAATATTATATGTATTTATTGTAACCACGCAATGACCAAAGACACGGCCTTTGTGTCAAGAAATTAATTTTTTTCACTGCCGAACTTTTGCACGGCATCACCAAACTAACACGAATACGTTGAGAAAGCTTGCAGCTGTCAAAGTTTCCCGATATTTCGTCGAGTGTCGACAACCGCCTGTACACTGTGAACCATTTTGACGATAGTAATTCCCGATCACTGATAGCATGATTTACTTATTTCCGTTTATGACAATCGCTGCGAGCCTAGTATTTGATTCAAGCATGCAAAAACAAAGAGGTTTCTTCATGAAAAATTAAAAAGTAAAATGAGAATACTACGTCATGAAGTATTTGCTGATTCAAACGCGAATGAATTTGGGATAGTGTGAACATTCGTTATCATCGACTATCACCGTATTGTGGCATCAACGCCGAGATACATGACGTAGTGTAAAACCAGCCATAACTCTTTCGCTACCGTAAGCCGATGTATTGGCTATCGCGGTTATAGAAGTACAGACCGTAAGCCGATGTTCTGGATTATCAATATGGTTTCACTTTTCTTTTCATTATGAAGCCTACACATTAGCTAAACCGATCAAATTTTGTCTCCAACGAAACAGCCTTGTTGACAATCACGTGCAATCAATCGAAAATCTTTTTGCTAAGCAATTCAATTTCTTGTTATTTTTCAAAACGGGAAAACCAGATCGCAGTCGTCATGGCAATAAGAAATTCACCGCATTCGTTCAGTGCAAAGGAAGTTTCAGAGATTTTGCGACAGTGAGATTCGCTAAACCATTTTATAATTATCTTGTAGCGAACTTTGTTCTGAACAAGATGCATTTTACAGTAAAACAATATCTGCATTGATTCTCGAGATATTGCATAAATACTAGCGGCATATCGATTTTTTGAAAATCTGTTCGACTTAACTTGGTCAGAATAGTTTTAGCGCAGCAGTGAAAGAGTTAAGAGTCTAGCGAGAACAGAAACAAGCCTAGTAGTTTCCATCTATGATTACATAGTCCAGAGATAACATCCATACAACAACAAACCAGTTATTGTTTCTCTAGTAATAATTACATCTCAGTAACAATAACACACAATCCTTCAACCACCACAAGATCAAACTAGTGATTACCATTTTATTAAGCAACACCTGACACTATTAGAAGCCAGCAAGTTGACCCAGAAACAAGCCATTGTGCGAAATTCCTAAAGTAACAGATATTTCCCGACTGTGTGTGAGTAAAGAAGATATTGCGGGTAGGCAGGTAGAATGTCACTTCGTATCATAACTAGTCGCACATTGCACACCTGTGCGTATCTAACTAGATAGTTTACACAAGCTCTCAAATTTCGCATAGCAGTGTCCAGTGATGAGGGTCCAGTGATGAGCTAGCTTTTCTACCAGCTGTTTATAACTCAAGCCTCACCCTAATTACATGCATATAAATGCCATAAAATAAAAGATCGTTAGCTGCGTTAGCTGCACTAATCAAAGTCACTAGAGCCGCCTTCCTGTAACTAGTTTCAACATAAAGTACACAACTATGTAGTAATTTTGGTTGAAATCCATCAAGACCACTGCTGATTATTCATCATAATAATTATCTTGTTTTTCTTTAGATGAATATTATATCAAGACAATTTGTCTGGCTCAACCTTTGCTATTATTGGCAGGTTGGGATGCCAAAGTAAAATGTTTACATTTATTATTCCAGAAATGATGGATGTTTGACTCATCAATCAGAGTTAATTTAAAAGAATGACTTTAAAATGCCAAAAAACAACAAATAAAATGTTGATTAAACTTGGATTATTTAAATATAATCAGCTTAAAGCTTAATCCCAAACTTGCTTATTTCTGTATTTGTGTTGCTGGTTATAAAACCTTGCGCAAACTACACCCAGAATATTTGTATTTATCCTTGCACACATATGCCAAACGTCGTTTTCTACTCCGTGACACCAACATACAACATCTACCATCGTATGTTTCAGTTTATGAACTTTTTGTTATTACAGCCTACATTTCACTATTTCAATTCCTCTGTAGTAGTATTAGATTACCAGCTTTTAAAAACTTTTGTTCAACTTACTCAATAATTCCTGATTTTTGTCTTTTCGTTCAGTTTGGCATGTACCGAAAAACATCCCTTTGTTGATGGTTACGAATACCAATAAAGAGTTACACATAAATATATTAAAGACTTGGCTGTATTAAATGAGAAACTAAAACTTAAGGATTTCTGAAAGACCAGCGCCAGTGTCTCTAGTTATGGCAATCAATCAGGTCTTCAACTACTAATACAACATGAAAACGGCGACATGATATAGAAAACGGCGACAGATGTATTGAAAGAATTTCGATACATCTGCTATTTCTAATCTTGAGCTTGAAAAAGTAACGGAAACCCATGGCGAACAACCTGCTGCTCTGCAGCCTCATCTGATATTTGACCTTACCCTTCTCGTTACGGTTGGGTCTTGAGCCTGCAGCTGCATCAGATGGCCTTGTAGAGTCTTAGTGCGCAGTAGTCTCAGTCTCACACTCGTTGCCTTAGTAAACTCTTGCAGCACTGGGGAGTTCCAGAAGTCTGTGGCACCCGGTCTATCTTGAACTAGTGAGACAATGATCTGTAACAAAAAGAGGAGTGTTCTAGTGCACAATGTTTATAACTGTCAACCCTCAACAGGTATCTCTTTCTTTTTTAGAAGTAAAAAACTTTTAAACACCTCTGGAGTCATGCGAGTGGCATCGGAAATTAGCTTTCAGTTTTACTTTTATCCGCTGTAGGTGTGAACACAACTTTGAAGCTAGGTATGTATAACTGTTAATTTTTTGTCTTAATTGTCAAACAAAGAAATTTTACAATCAATTTTATTACGGTGCCAAGAGGTAGAATTAGACTGAAAAGATTGGATTACATTCTAACAATAATTTTAGACGTCGTACCAGCAATGGTTACGAGTTATAAACTTTCAGCCAAATTACTGTGATTCAAATCATTTGAATGACATCGACTCACTTGAAAGTCTCTAGCCTGCCTGTTAATAACAGGGCAAACCAGTACAGATGCTATTACCAGAGAATTAGTTTTCCCAAAGAGTAATTATTGACACCAGTAAGTGGATGGTTTTATCTCATGAGCAGACAACCAAGTATTAAATATGACACAAAGTGGATCCTGAGGCTTTGGTATGAATCAATTGAATAGAAAATAATCACTGCCCTATTTTTAACAATAAAACTTACGAAACAACACAATCTTAAGACAAATTTTTGGTTCTATATTTTCATACAAATTGTATGGTTTGTAGAATGATAAACTCAAGACTCATTAGCGATCTAATTAAACCATTGTCATACAACATACTATGAAGCTCTGCTAAGCAATATATTGTAGACATATTTTTTACTATACTACATTAGTAATCTATTTGATTTCAAGTCAACATGTCAAATGACTCAAACAGATCCCTAACAGCGTCAGAGCCAGCTAATCTGACACCAGATGGAGGGCTGAGATACCAGACTTGACTTGAAACTCAATGATTTGAATGACTCTGACAACCATGTCAGAATTATTTGAACATAATTACAACCCAACTGTTCACCATGAAATAGCTGCTTAGCATCTGTAACAATTACAAATCGCACGCGTGAATATGAAAAAATATTGAGAATTTTGCTGACTGTACCTCTCCTCCTTCAAGCGGAACAATCTTTGAAAACTCAGTAGTACAGATGACTTCATCATCAGTGGTTGGTTTCTTAGAAGCTGGTTGCTGAAAGAAGAGCTGACAATCAGCTCTTGAGTCGGCGAAGTATTGCCAAGGCGACCAGGTTTTACCGTTGTCTGTTGATCTCTCGAGTGCCCAGACACCCGGTCGAGGTGAGTTGCCCATTTGGATGAAGACATACGCAACGTGGAATTCCTGCAACAAAAAGCACGAGATATGAGAAAGTTGTATAACCATATATACGGACGAAATACTGGTAAAGGGTTTGGTCTCTTGTAAATACTGCTCGCGAAGTTGGGTTGAGATATGCGCACATAGGTAGCTCATGTTCAACAGCTGTGAATCCAGTACATGTACATGCACTTTACTAACTCCTGACACCATGCTGACAACTGTACTGACACTGTGCAGACGATCTTTTTGATGCTATGCAGATAACTTAAGTGACACTGTGCAGGCGGGTTTTATGCATGATGTATGCAAACACTTGTTAGCTGCCTGTCTGCTGAATTAGTGGCTAATAAAGAAAGAGAAACACTATGTTTCCATAGTTTTCCATATAGATTCGGAATTGTGCCCACTTTGAAGTACATATACTTTTCGATAAGTGTTTCAATGTACATTCACATATTGCAGACTAAGCTGTGCACTTTGTTAAAATTATAGGTAATTCTACACCAGAAGTCATAGCGACGCACTTCTGTCTCGCTTTCGTAGGATTTTCCTGTGCAACATTCGAAAGTGCCGTTTTCATCTTTCGCAAACATAAAACATTCAATAAAAATTTGCGCGTAACAAGACTCTCTCGACTTGCAGGTTTTTGCCGTTTACATTTTGCGGATGACGTGAATTTATGGATTAACCCCATCATGGAGACATAGAGATAAACAAAGTAGCGGTGATCTACAAGTAGGCTTCACTTAACATAGAGTAGTTGAACCCTCTTTGAAATCTCAGGCTAGCGAAATGATGATTTGTTCCTTCCTACCTACTTCCAACTCCCTATTTTTGTATGATTGTAATATTGGGAAACCTGAAAGAACTGTCCATTCGGTCATTAATCATATGTTTATGTAAAAGTAATTTTGCAAAATTTTTAAGGATCATTAGAAAGTTTAGTTGAAACGAGTGCTTTATACAAAGCCAATTACTAAAAACATTCAAATTGGGCCCAGAAATACTAATTTTTGTGTAATGATAAAACCTTTTAAGTTTTAATAAAATCTCTCACAGTAGAAAAGTGTTGCTGACACAAACACTCACAACAGCTTGTTCAAGTGCTGCCTATCACCACAGGTGAATATATTAGAGGTCAGAAAGAGTTATTGAGGTGGGGGACCATGATTAATTAACCACCACAGTAATTATAGAACTAAACAGGCTGCCATCTACAAAGGGTCCCTGTATGCTGTACCCTGACCGGAATTTCCTTCAGGTACCCTACGTATATGAACACAGACGCTCCTTTCACTATCAATTCATTGTGCTAGCCTTCTGCAGACATGCGTCTGTCAAATATTATGACCAATAAAACAGTAGGGTAGTGTTTAGCCTATGCCAAAAGTATTTCCTCTGGATATGATCAGCCCACCTAGTGACCTCAGCTATCTCATGTCTCACTTCAGCATCAATGTCCTCTTTATATTGTTTGCGTTACTAAATTAATTTCTTAGCACTACGGATACAAAACAGAGTGGGTTCTCATTGAAACTTGCAAAGTTGCTTACATGACCAGCAATGATAGACAAACTTAATTTTACGAAATAGTTAATAGTTTTCTTAGGTTCAAAAGTCCTGTTGTATTATTATATATTAAGGTAGAATATTATATTGATTATTAATCAGTTTTAATGAAATAGGGAAGACTAGAGCAATCTAACACCTTCTTCATATAATAACTCACTGAGGTATACATTGTTTTATCTTTGGCCTTCAGAATACTCGATACATGTTAAACAAAATATGATTGTCATAAAATAGCATAAAATGACATTCTAGGAGTGTTACTAACTTTAATATAAATACATTCCTGTTATAGGGTAGAGCGGAATGTAACGTTAGTTTGACTTGGCAAGAAGTGAAACCTATAAGGAAAGAGCCCATCCAATCAGCGGACATTCACAACCTAAGCCTCACATCTGTGCTGTTTTACATGATCATACACGACTACCACCCCTATGTTGTTTCTGGCAGCAAACATCTCTATTCATCGAAATAATAACTGATTTACGATTACTTGGATGTAGTCTGATAAAAGAATTTTGAAATGAGCGGTGACTGGAAGAAACATGTTTTTTATCTCTTCCACCAATCATACAACTTCTTACAGTATATATAGCACTTTTTTGGAGCAATAGTAAAAGGAAGATATACGTATTGAATACATAAATAGTAAATATTTAGTAGTTTAACCAGAATTGTTAGTCCTAAGGTGACATTTAAATTTATGCGGTTTTCTAGAAAAGAAAATACCCATTGGATGATTATTGTCCAATCACTTTTCTTAGATGAGTATATTTGTTCATGCTGTTGTAGAACTGCATGAAAGCAACAAACAAGCGGCATCAACAATTTAAAAATCGGCATTTTATCATGAAATAGTAAATCATTGGTATTTGCTCGTATCAACTAGTTTTAATTCTATAGTTACCAATAACTGTGTCATATGCTCAAAATGCATTAATAATTTTACTTACTTGACCAAGATCAACAGTTAGATTAACTTCATTAAACATTGCGCCCCTGGACAAAGGAGGACTTTGCCACCATTTTTCGGATCCATCTATGGCATATCTCGCAGGGTGTATTTGTGAAGTCTTGCTGTTGCTATCAACATCGCCTTCATCATAGCAAAAGTGACACAATTGTCCAGCAATAATGACACTGTCACCGGTGTAGTATGATTCGTCATATGTCTCTTGTATCTCATCAGCTGAGGCGCCAGTCAATCTACAAAATATTTCTCGAGGGAATGCTATGTCAACACCGCATGTATCCGTTGCAGAAATAGAACTTCCTGTAGCAAGGTTGAAATATGGTGGTGTCAAAATACGCTGCTCTTGTCCTATTACGGAGGTGATGATGGCCAAGGCCAGTAATGTCTTAGGGATGATCCCCATCATCCTATCTCTGCAGACCACACAGCCGTAATGACACATGAACTGAAATGAAAGCTTTAGCTTGTCTGCAGGTTCAAAGGTCAAAGTGCAAATGCTAGGGGTAGTAACTAAATTATATGCTTAAATTTATACACCAAATTAATAGTATAAAAAAGTAAATTTTAAAAACTACAAAAAAAAAGTTTTGGATTTTTGTATTACAAATAAATAAATATTTTAAATTATTGTAAACAAAAATCCATTACAGATCATGAAGTTACACGAGCCACATTTAAAAGCTTCAAGCGGGAACAGTTAAATCAAGCAACGTTAAAGTAATAGCCTTGGATTCACAGACTAATAATTATACTTCTGATAATGAAAAGCAATTATTATAATTTCCTGGGTTTATGAACTAAACTATTATTAGCGATTCCTTGTTGCTACTAAACAGCATGGTCCTCTCGCTAAGTTGTCTCATTGGAACAATTAACTCGTACTAGGTAGAATAAATTCGCTGTAAAGATACTTGATAATCTTGCAGACATTTTTCACGCTTCTGCATCATATTTGAAGACAGTGTTTAAGAATTTTACAAATATAGATACTAATATGTGCCTTTGAATGTAGCCTATACATGTGGCAATCTGGTAACATTGACAAATTGCTGCATGTTTAAAGCGATAAAATGCATATCTATTGGTTGCCCTGTAATACTTATAATGCTATGTAAAAAGAGCTACATTGATTTTTATAATTAGGTTTAGATAAAGATGCTGAGCATCGGAAAATGTGTTATATGCTTCTTGCAAACGTGCTGACTAAGATTAACTTGCTAGTTTTCCGTTAGGGTCTTAAGAAGTGTCTTGTTGTGTGCTATTTATCAACAGTAATTCTCTGTTTTGTTAATTCTTTTGCAAACTCAATCAACTGTTTCACTAAAGAACGCAAGTTCTGGAATTCTTTGGCCTATGTCTAATGGCTATGGACTTGCAAGTGTTTGTTAGAACGTTGGCTGGGCGCATCGTGTCGACAGCTTCTAACTTTTCGCTTTCTAAAAATTTAATAATGTTTAGTAAAATAATGGGTAATAAACAAAAAAGAGAAAAAAAACATCTGATACTGGTATAGAAGAGCCAATTGATAATGGGCTAGTTTCCAAAGTTGCAGAATTGGAGCCAAAAATTGACAAGTTACAATCCACAGAAAACATTAAGGCTGAATTTTTCAACTATGCATCTTGGGCATCAAACTATTAGCTACACAACACTCATTGTTTTGATGAGCTCAAGGAACTTGAGAGTTCATATGCTGAGACAACAAAGAGAAATTTTCACATTCAACATCAACTACCAAGGAAACAACCAAACATCACCACAATATATTCAAACCCAAAAAGTGACTCATTCAACAATCTAAACATATCTTCGATTTTAAATCCTACCCTAATAGATCTTGATCAATTTATTCCAACCTCAGCTGTCAAACAGCCAGCTCAACCAAAACAACATCAAACTGCTTTTATTTTAAGCTACAACATTGTGGTTTCAATATGACGCGACTCTTCTCTACATAGATCATTTAACCAAGACCCCATACAAAAAGCTATTAACAAGTAATATGGGCCAAATATCATCAAACACATGTTCGATGATAGTTGGCCCATAGTTGGCCCAGATGCCTTTTATGATTAGTACTCATACAGGATTATGATCCAGTTTTGATCACTAAATCTCATGAAAGGAGGTATGAATTGCTGTAACTCTAGTCTTTTTTATGGATCATTTTGCAAGATGCCGGTTAATCCAGATTCTCTTAAAGAGAATTTTCTCATGGTAAAGGGTTTCCCACTCAATGTGGGTGACAACAACATTAATCAGGACATCAAAAATTCTGACTCTGATGCCTTCATAAAAAGGTTCTTCAAAGACAGTAAAAGGTTAAGGTCTTTGAAGGTTAAGTTTTCCTCATCTTTCTGTTACCAAAATGTCATCTCACATTGAATAAGTATACGATCTGTTCATTGTCTATGTCGTACTGAACCTTTTAAATGATAGACCTCTTTGAAAGCTTTGCCATTGCCCGTTTGAATATTAGAGGCTTATCTTCTAATGTTGATCAAGTCAGGTATTTGATTTTTAAGTATAAACTTGAAATTATTTGTTTTCTGAGACATTTCTTGAAGCTAAACAAGGGTGATGATTACTTTAAAATTCTGATTGCATTAAGATAAAAATGATAGGAATTAATTTGAAGCATTTAAAATTAGCAATTAATCAAATTGATCTGAGTCTTTCCATTAAAGTCATTCCAATCATTTACATAGTGCCTTTTGTTTATAGACCTCCAAATTCACTAGTAGATTGGGTAAAAAAATTTTCAGGCTTCGTAAAAGAGTGTTACAGTAATTCGGAAGAAATTGTGGTACTGGGGGAAGTTTGTTGAGTGATGGTCTACTAAGTAAGCTGTTAGTATTTGAAGATGCTTTGTTATTACTGACATCAACTCATTCCGTTATACAGGTAGCTCTATTTTAATGACAGGGTTACATTTTGAAGACCCTGTCATTAAACGAACCTTCCCTTCATGCCTTTGTTGCATACATACAGACCGGTTATTTACATTGTACTGTGCTTCTTTACCTTTTCTCTTTCTCTACTTTTTAATGGCTATTTTTAATAATACCGGTAAGTGTAAACTTTTAACAAGCACATTAAATTTTAATTTTTTTTCATTTAGCTTTTGCATGTACTCAAGCATATGAAGAAATGTTAGGCTGCTGTAAAGTACACGGCGGTAGATGTTACGTAGTTTCACCTATTCTTTACGTTCCCTTTCCCTTAGCATTCTTCTTTTTATCTAGCATTTGTATGTACCATAGGTCTTTTGTTATACTGCTTCAGCTATGGCAGATGTTAGCCTAGTGTCTGGTACCGTAAACCCTTAAAAACAATGCCATGGCCAGTATACATGCCCAATATCTATACATTCATTCTTACTTTCATGGTTTTAAGACATACTTTTTTTTAATTGTAACTTCAAGCATATTTTTTACAATTTTTAACGTGCTGTCGGAACCCATAGTCGTCATTAAGTGAGCCTTTCGTTAACTAAGGACTACTTGTATTTGGCTTAATAAGTTTACAGCTTTTAACCATTCATTATGTTTGTTTACTTCTGCCTTTTGGTTAGCTAAATGTTGCTGGAAATATAGGATAGTAGCTCAATTCTTTCAATAAAACTTTATTGAATGTTGGCATCGTGTATTGGCAAAAACAAACAAAAGGTTTTAATAAGGTTGTACTTACATGCATTCTTACCGACAGGTCTGATGAGAAAACTGTTATCTCATATACCATTAATGGTAGGTTGTAGATTAGTTTTTACTATGTCAAGAAAGATTCTACGAGCGCCCATTGCGACTGAAAAAGGAGTTATGTTCTCGTGTGGACCATGCAGCTCTATGAGTGTCACAAGCCCTACTGGAGTGTTACAATTAGTCGCTTGTTCAGATGGGATGCACAAGCTTCACATTTCACAGCCTTCAGTTTCTTTGTCAAGGTGCTCATAGTAACAACTACGTTTGCAAGACTAGAACAAGAATTACCAAACTGAATATCTCAAAAACATGAATATCGTCAAAAACATGATAGTTACAGGGTTAATATTAGTGTAGCTTATGCGGTTATTAGCTTTAGACATTATACGCAAGAAATCTGTCTCCAGATACATGGAGTCCAGGCTATGATATTTTGTCAAGTCAACTTTTGCTATTTCTAAACATTCAAATTAGGACCTATCTGTAGGTGTTACGATTTGTATAATCACTCATAACCATAGCATCATCGGTTTTCACAGATGGTAGTGCTATTGTAACAGAGGAGCATAATTCCAAAGTCCAGGGTATAACATTATGTTGCCAAAAAGTTTGTTGCAATCGCAAAGTTTGAATTATTATTTTTAGCATTGGGAGTTATCTACCCAGTTACATTTTGTATTGCCAATCGAAGAAATGTTGTTTTCTACTGTAAACTCAACATTCATGACTGTTTCTTAGATTTGTGCATCAAGAACTTCAAACAATAAGATTTGCTTTCACTTTGCATAATTTAGGAATGTAGCCTGTGAGCTGCTGAACGAATCGGATGAGCAGCTGAATGGACCTTTGGAAAGTTGTCTTCATTGGCTCAAAGCTTACTTTACTGGAGATGTGCAAGCCATAGATGCATGCAGACCAGCACTTTGCTCACGGATATTTCACGAAGGTGAGAAAATAACAATTTAAAACCTTACATGTATATGTAATAGCGCGAGCTATCATCATTGCTAGCTTGTTATTCCTCCTGTTGATCACCGTAAGCTAAAAGTTGCAAAGAAACTTGACATCATTATTCTAAACAACCTCCACCGTGACTTATTCTGGAATTATTAAACACATCTGGAATCCACAGCAGTCACAAACAATTTGTACTTTTATGTTCAAGAACAAGATACCTTGCCTGCATTCTTGCAAAACAAGGCTTTTAGTTTACTGCCAACATGACCGGTATTGCATGACAGTGAGTAACACATTTTAAAAGAGGAGAAAAATGGGAGAATAATGCTGGCAGAAAAGTTATTAAAAGCATGGTTCACGATACATTTCAAAAACAATGACTAGACTACACAAATTGATAAGCTCGTGGAGTGGATTGCTATAACACTTTTAATTTTTCCATTAAAACAATACTAAAATCATTTTCAATGCATTTATTTTCCCTGAGTGTTTTAATTTTGTTGGCTTTCTGGTTTGGATGGCACAAAAAAACGGGTGTTTTTGTTGATGGTGTTTTTGTTGATGGTGTTTTTGTTGATGGTGTTTTTGAATGCCATTTCCTCAGCTACGCATCGCCCACCTCTGATGTGAATTGAACTATTAGCGATCAAACGATTTGAGCCAGAAAAGGGGTCGACTTATACGGCAGGTACATATCAAAACCAGGATTTTTAAACTAAACTTTAGACCTCGATTTCTAAGCCGGATCGACTTGTACGCCAGAATTTACGGTGATAGCTCTTTTATTGAGCAATTGTAAAAAATATCAATTGACGTACAGTTATGTGGATGTAGCTCACATAGAGCACTATTTTAGAAACTACTATGTATGAATTTCTACATGGAAATTGAAATCGAGTGAAAGATCTAAGGTTTATCTCATCCATTGTTTCTCCTAATAGTCTTCTAACTGATATTCTGTGTAGCTATAGAACTGCGATTCACAATATTTTTGCCCCTGGCTACTGAAGCACTTTCGACTATTATTCTTATTTCTTTTTTAACCTTTGTAGAAGTGAGCCAACAAATTAACTACTAAAACCATAGATATAATAAACCCATAAACTTATTTATTAACTTATAATGATAAGGGTTTATTATATCTATGACTAAAACTAACAATGTTTATCATTTAAGATTCAGGTATCTTTTCAACAAGTGGACTTGCACATTCTCAATGCATCCATTGAAGGTAGCACAGCTGCCTCCGACCTCTGCAGGTATTTGAGTGGTATTTTAGCCATAAAATTGCCGCAAAAGAAAACGTCACTGCTAGTCATTTCTACATGCGAATTATAGTACTGCCACACTTCTATTTTCTGAGTCCTGGTTCAAACAAAATGATTAATTTATTGTTTTTTCTGGTGTAATAATACAGGTCTTTCTTATGATTGATGAATACTCACAGAAATTTGAGCTTGAATGCTCATTGAAAGGACAAACTTGACAGATCACCAGCTAGCTCATCATCAGTGTCTTATACTGACTGATATACGTATTGCCGATCTTAAAGCATACAAATCTCTCAAAGTGCTGAGAAAACTTGCTAGCCAATTTATAAATTCAAATAGTTGTAAACATATGTTTTGGGTTGATGGTTGTGACTGGTGGAAATGAATGGTATGTGTTTGGAGTATTTGAGTTTTGTCACAGGCCAACTGTAAATTGGCCTGTGACAAAACTGACAATTGGTAGCTAATCTTTTGGCTTCAAGGTTTGTCTGAAATTGGTTAGAACTGCGAGAAAACCAACCCCAGGTTTAAAACTAGCAATGTTATTATGAAATAATGTTGCCGTGCTTACAGGAAAAAGATCAACAGATATGGATTATAAACAAGATATGTTCCAAACCTTCATGAGTATCTTTAGTTAAGCATCGGACTCTCAGACAGCCGGACTATGAAATAGTTTAAATACTCTGTTGATTATCTCTATTTCTGTACAAGTATTCAAGTAGTATAAACCTGTTCCTATCAGAGCTTGTCTGAAATTTTTCAGAGAGTTTCCGAAGCAAGGTCTGGTGTACCTTGGAAAGACAAGTCAAGTTTGGTGAAACTGTCAGTTATGGGCAGCTTGCTGAGCTCTGTGGGAACCCGAGGGCCAGCCAGGCTGTTGGGTCAGCAATGAGAAACAACCCTGTAGCCTTAGTTGTACCTTGTCATAGAGTTATTCTTGCATCGGGCTTGACTGGGAACTACTCCGGCGGAAAGCTAAACAACACTAAATCATGGCTGCTTGAGCATGAGAAAGCATCGGTCTTACAGTAAAGAGTTGCCTTTCCTCGTGTGCAAACAGTGTGCTCAGTCATTGCTCTTGTATTGACCCAGTTATTAAATAATATATTTGTGGTTGCTCGCATTATTTTTGTTTTTCCTTAACGTTTACAATATTATTTTCCACAGGTATATCTACCAGTTCTAGAGATTACTACATTATAATTTTTTATTACATATTCATATTTTACAATAAATACATGTTTGTTTTACCATTACATACTTTTTTTAGAATAAAAATGTTTTCACACTGCACTTGGCTCACTAGGGAACTAGCAAACGGTATCTTGTTTGTTTTTGGAGAAATACTGCTTGGCTTACTTACCCCATGAGTAATCACCTATCCATTAAAGTTGGGCTATCTTTTCATGATAGAATTTATCATTTTATGGGTGGACAGGTTAAACAGGTGTACATGAATAATACTCATAAATAGCGTTCATTATAAAATTGCTCTACTATGTAATTCGGAATGTTATCTGGACTAAAGCTGCCCTGGAAAGTTGACAAAAACCATTTTCTGTGTTTTTATGAGCTAGATGTACATCTGACGAGGTATTTAAAATAATTTCATCACAATCAAATTTCAATAGGTATCTCGTGTGCCTGTTAGAATATCAAGGGTATTTATTCTAATAGTTACTCAGTGCTCGAAACTTACATAAATAGTATTTTTAAAGATTCTTAATTTATCAGTACATAATTTTTACTTATGATGCTGTAGAAATGGCTTACGGTCTTCCTAAAATATTGTTGGTTATTAATTACATGTATGTAATTATATACTTTCTTATGAGCTAGTTAAACCTATAGCTTCATTGTATAATAGTTTCATTTGGCTGTAACATAAAAAAACTTGTCTACTAATTTTTTACTTAATTTACGGTTAGCAGTTTTGTGATAAAAGAGTTCAAGCAATTGCTACCAATTTACGTTATGCTCAGTTATGTATGATCAATACTACTAAAACTGTTATGTTAACATAATACGCAATTTTGGTCTCACGTGAGACATTTGACTTTATAAGCCTAAATAAATTGTTTTATTCAGTGAAAAACTTTCAAAGAATTGTAGCGCATTAGTCTTCATCGCAGCGACTAACAGATTTAGAAAAAGACATTCTAACAAAGAATGAAGTTATTTCTGCTAGGTTCAGCAGGTTGAAGTTCGAGTAATGTGTGGTTCAAAACACTTTCTTGGCTATAGCAGAGAATAGTGAGATAATACATGTACATATATATGTACCTGTATATTATGAAGCTAAGAAAAGTGACTGTCCCCTCTTATCTCTAGACAGTTGATCACTATTATTTTGATTCTCACCACAGCTTTTTCATGTGGTTTCAATGTATTTGTATAGCTAAAATTAGCTTATGTATTGTTGTGTTTTTATGCAAGATACTGCAGAAAGTAATAATAACCTAAGCACGCAAAGGCAGTTTAGGATATTGAATTTATCCTTTACATATAGTTATACCCCAGCTACAAAAAAGCATTGAGTACGTGTCATTGTACTCACATTTAATTCAAATTTACAAACATTGTTTGTTTAGATTAAAGAGATAGTGCTTACTTTAGTTCTATATGCCTATAAACTAGAAATATAAAGAATATAAAGAATAAAGAAGAAATATAACACTATTCAGCTGTCAAACATCAACTCAACGATTATGCAAACAATTATGCAACACGGTTAATGTACTATTCAACAAACACATTTTGTGATTTGTGCAAACAATGTTAGTGTTACACCACTGTTCATATAGAAATATTATTCATTAGACTGGTTGTTATCAGTGTAACAAACTGATTGAAGTATCGTCATGAAGTTACCTTCTCTATAAGTTTCCTGAGGCAGAAAACTCCAAATTGCTAAAAGCCACCGCAATAGTCTTAGCCTTATTTCCTAAGTAGTTGTACATGTAAATACAGATTATTTCGCCGAATAGTCTCAATTCTTCCTCGCGCACCTCTGTATATCCTTTTGAAGTTGAGCGTATTTCAACTCTGTCCAAAATGGATAAAACTGCTGGTGCTCAAGGCGTAAAAATGGCTAAGGTACTGCTCAAAACCAATTATATAACATAATTTATGCTTTAAAATTTTTTGACAATGACGTAACTAGCTTTTACGAGCTCTTCAATTAATGGATAGCTGCAATATCTTGTTTTTTTTATGTAGTCTGATGTACTACATATCTACTAGTTATTTTTTCAAATCTTGTCTGATCCACTACTTACCTACTAGTTGTATCTTGAGCATATCTTTAACATTTAAGGTCGTGCACAGTATTTTCTGTGATATGGTGGAATACGTGATTTGTTGCTGTGTGGTTAATGGAATTTTGTGTCTAAGCGTCATTTTTTAATTCTAGGTAATCAAAGTTCTTGGACGAACAGGCTCACAAGGACAGTGTACACAGGTAAATATAGGACCTTATTTTCGTTAACTACTCTATTTTTCGCTTAGTATTGACCAGAGTTATGGCCACAACTTGGTTTAGGATTGCATGGTCATTATCGTATCGACAGTATTAATAGGCTTGTGAAAAAACTATTCAAGGTGCATTTCTCATCGTGCTGCGAATCCCAAATATTTATTCCGATGTACTTACGTCTAGAAGAAAATGTAGCTGGTGTGATAGTAATATTTAGTCAATATCATATAAATGTATGCTTTCACCTCTTGCAAAGCTATAGGCCAGTTTTTGCCGGTGGCCTATTCATGGTTAAGCAAAGTTTTGGTAATAATCATCGCAAGCAAGTACGGTGAAAGGTTAGGCAGAACATGTTGGAATTGAATACGGCAATACGGGCTGCAATATTAAAATGTAAACTCACAAAAGACATGCTTGGCTAATATTTTGTACGCAGTGTGAAAACCTGTGTCCAGAAGTGTTGTTTCAATCATTGGCCATGTCATATGTCGAAAAATAAAACAATTCGCGTATTCAGCACTAGAGACATGTTAGAAATGGGTTTTACATAAATAATCTATGATATGTAGCAAATATGTTAAATGTGAAAGAACAGATTTTCCTCTAGCTATAAAAATAACCATCGCTGGGGATCAAACAAATTTGAGTGTCTTCAAGCAAGATCTGTTGCACAAAAATGAGATTTTGTGCTACACCAAGATAACTACAATAGACACTCCTATAACACATACATCTTTTAACATAAATAACTTATGTGAAGCTTTTGCTTCTTATTAAGTTAAAACATTCCATATAACAAATTTTCAAGTCAGTGCAAGTTCTCAAATTCCATTAGAATGATGAGAATCTCTTGGTTAGCCTTACAAATATAGTTTTTTGCTTTTGTTGCACTTGGGAGAGAACATGGCATATAGTGGTATATCTATTATATACTAGTGTGCCATGAGACATTGTCCGGTGTTAATAAGTAGTTGCACAATTATTCCGACGTACCAAGGAGCAGTCGATGGTTGCAGGTGTTAGAGTGTCGGTATACTGTACCAAGCTAAATGTCACGAAGTGGCGTCTCATTGAAAGCTACGTTTTATCCTAACGTTTAACTCTGGCTTCAGTCAGATGGGCAGACAGACACTGCTCTCATTATAATAAAGATACATTTTTGTTTTACTTTATTTTAGTCATACCTTTTTTTGCGGTATAAACCTTCCTGTGTGGGAAAATCGATTTAAAACAACCTTGAATCTGTGCGCTCTCGTTAACGTAAAATTTCCGTAATGATTGACCTTAAACCAAGTGAAAGAGATAAAAAAGAGAAAGGTTGTTGATACAAACCAGCAATACTGCAGTTACTCTGCTGTCATAAAATTGAAAAATCAAGTTTAAGTTTAGTTTTTCCTTTTTGAACGGCTGAAGAGGTGAGTTTCGGAAGATTTTGGAACGGATTAGACAATTTAATTGTGTTATACTGTTCGTATAATGTAAAATCACGTTGACATTTTCAGAGCGGTTTATGTTCTAGGAACGTCTACTGTATTCATACTTTTCTATTTACTATTCATATTTATACTGTATTCTACTTTTGAGTTACCTTATATGTATTAATAGTATTGGAAGCGTAAACTTTTTATGTACAATGAGATGTGCTTTCTTTATCTTCAACCTTACCATTATGTCTATTAAAACTAATCTAAATACTATCCCTTTAGTTATTATACACTAGCAGTAAGTCCAGGATTTCTTTCATGTTCAATCAGATATCCTGCAGGTGAGTGTTTAAGGGGCTGGTTCTCAGGAACTAGATAAAGTTTTAAGACATTATTTTTAGCGACCTGACAGAAGGCACAGAGTGTATGTGTTAAAGTTTGGATGAAATTGACCAAAAATTGTGGCAACGCATAGTGTTTACACGAAGAAGTAGACACACAGACAGTGTGGGAATTTTGAATATAGGTTTTTAATTTCTGCACACGTTTTAGGCTAACCATATACCATGGAACCTCAGTAACTAGAATTATTCCGAACAAGACATTCCAGAATATTTAACCACATAATTTGTACATATATTTGTAATTCGAGCGGCCAATCGTGCGTCGATTCAGCAGCACCAGCACCACTTTGAGTCAGTCCGTAAATGAGGATAGACTGACGCTTTGCGCATTGTGCAAAATCTTTCATGTTTTTGTGATGGATTTTCATTAATTATTCCCCCAAAAAATCATAGTTTGAAGGTGCGTGCAGTAAATATCTAAACTACACATTGGTTATGCTTTTCATTGGTGTGTCTAGTCAATCTTAAGTCAGTTTGCTACACAATAATGAAGGTGATCCTTAGCAAGTTGTGTGAATTAGACACATTAGTACTAACATATTTATTGTAGGTTCGAGTTGAGTTTTTAGATGAGAGTAACAGATCCATTATCAGAAACGTTAAAGGACCTGTTCGAGAAGGTGATATTCTTACATTATTGGAAACTGAGAGAGAAGCCAGGAGGTTACGATAGAAAGGCCATTGTTTGGTTAGTATTTTTTACCCTTTTAATGAAACTGAAATTGTCATAACACTACTGTTTCAATTTAAATACAGTGCACCCTCGAGATACGATGTTGATCCATTCCAAGGCTGGCATCGTATGGCGAAAAAATTGTATGTCTGGGTATGGAAACCATTGTAATTATACAATGAAAAAAAATGGTGAAAATCGTCAAAATTTTATAAAAATGCTGTACATATTGAAAATTTGTAACAGAATAGTATGTTAACTTTAGTAACTATGTTACCTACAGTAGCTGCATTGTATTAAGTGCACTTAGTGAATATAATCTGCAATACTGTAAAATTGTAATCTGTGTACCAAATGCAGATCGTACGGTAAAAAGTTCTTACCTTCAAAAGGTACGCATAACATAAACTTTGAATTCACTTCAAATAAGTTTAGCTTGCCAAACTCACCCTTAAAACTAAGTTTTAGTATGTATTTTGAACAATTTTAATGAATTTCAACTTTTTATCACGAAATTTTATCCTTCATAAGTTTATGTCTTCTTTTTCATTATAAGATTTAGCGTGTCTGGTTGAAACCTTTCTCAACCAGAATTCAATAAGAATGGCCGAGCGATGCAGTTATCGAAAACGGCCTCTCACACACCTGACCATTTAATGGCTACCGAAAACTAAATTAAATTTTATTTACTATACAGGACGTACATACCTTTGGGGTAACGTGACTTTAGCTGGTATATTGTAGCGAATAAAGCAGAGAGGAGGCAGAAACGTATCAATGTTAATTATGTTGCTGTACACTTGAAGATTAATTTAATACGTAATAAAATGGAATTTTTAGCAGGTTAAAGAAAGTTGTCTAGTCCTGTCCAATTTTTCTTTTGGTTTAAAAGAAAAAAATGCTGGTGCAATGCAGAAAACTGCTAGCTTGCTAAAGCTTGTAGAAGAATTCAGAGAAGGTGCTGCAGTAGTTTTTCTTGTATGAAATGTGCACAAGAATCAATGTAACCATACGCACAAAGTTTGTACTTATTTATGCCCTATAGGACGGCTTTAAGAAGTTTCAAAAAGTAATGTAAATGTGTCAACTATCTTGAGTAGCTAGTTATATGATTTACATACATTCGATGAATTGTATTCACGTAGGAGATAACAAGCCCATCTGCAAAGACAGTTAAACAAGAAAATAAAACATAAAATCAAAAGGAAACAAATAAAATTTGAAAAACATGCCACACAAGAGATGAATAATATATATTATACATGCATTGTTTTAATGTACCAGTCCATATCACTAAATTAAATGCTTGAAATATTTCTGCCAATGTGGGGTTTTCTGTATCTTCTACTTCCTCGCCTTTACTAAATGGTTGCTCCTTTTGAATGCTGATCGCGTGCATGACCTAACTGCTTCAAATCTTCAGTCGTAATCTCTTTCTTGTGCTTGCTTTAATGGAGTTCTTGTTTTAATAATAATTGCAAATGCTGATTGGTTGCGATCATATTCCTTGACAATGTTAATAATACGGGTGCCTTCTTCTTATTGACGACATTCAACTTTGTTGACATAGAAATCGTTTTTCCTTCGTTTTGTAACGTTTGTATTGGTCTCAGATTCCATAACTAACGAATTAAATGTAGATACTTGTAGTTATATACATATGCTGACTTAAGTTTATAGTAAAATATATTATAACGCTACAAATGAATATTGGCTCTCGCTTGTGTATTTTACACGAATTTTTTCACACGGAATGCTGACATGATATAAGTCGATCATCGAGTTTCTTCTAAACATTCTGAAAATGTTTTCGGCAAACTATATTTCGGTCTTTTTTTATTTTGACGTGCGTTATGAGCACACCGACCGCCAAATTTTAACTCAGGCGAAACTTTTCTCAAAATCGTATGGTGAAATAAAATTCGTGTAGCAAGGTGAAGATCTCACAATGTTCCACTTCGTAAGGTGAAAAAAATCATATATCAGGGTAATCATATCTCGAGGGTGCACTGTATGGTTAAGTATTTATTGCCTGGAATGCTACACTGCTTCATCTATTGTCATATTCTATGGTGATTCACTTTCGCAAAAAAAACACGATTATTTAGCTGGTTGCAAACCCATTTTGCAGGTTGGTGAGTTATTCATAATTGCAGTGCACTCTTAGGTTACGGCGTCCCTGTTTTATGCTTTTTTCGTCTTAGGATGTTTTTCCGTCCCCTTCATACAGCATTTTTTTCCACCATATGGCATCAAAAAAAATGTCTTACAAAATTCAATTTTGGTGATCAGTGTGCTGAATACATCAGAATAACGAAGATGCCGATATGCTATTTGCTGAAATCTCTTGTATTACGAAGACGCCGATATGCTTTCCACTGAAGGTCCTCCCGCAAAGCCTGAAAGAGATGCAATGCTCTCTCTCTCTCTGCTCTCTCTCTCAGTTTTGCATTTTTCGAAACCAGAAACAGGTAATAAAGATAAATACAATGAAAAAATTAGAGTTTAGTAAAATATGTACGAAAACTGAGCTTTAGGTGTGTGTGTTGGTAAGTTAAATTCAAAGTTTGTTATTCGTCTTTCTCGAAGGTAAGAGCTCGATACAGTACATACTGTACGTAGTAAAGTTACATTTTATTGCTTATTGTAACCGCTAAATACGCTATAGTTACTGTATGTAACTATAGTTATTAAGGTTAATATACTATTTTGTTATCAATTTTTAATATGTGCAGTACGTATATAAAGTATTGATGAATTTTTATCAAGGAGTGTTTGCCTTAGATAATGATGATAGATTTCCATACACTTTTATATGACATTTTCGTCTTACGATGCCATCACTGAAACGAATTAATGTCATAAGGAGGTGAGGTGCACTGTACTTTGCAAACAGTCTGTTAAATATGATTGGTGACATGTGAATTGTAAAAATTGTTTCCTCTTGTGCCACTCAACGTAATGAAGGGTAGACAACTTTTGTATTGTAGCCTTATGTTGTCACTATTAGCCTAACTTTTTGTGAATGCTTCTCCAGACCAATGTTTTGAAACTGCTCAGCTATTGTTGAGTCACTCGTTTTCCGGCTGTCAATTGTTACGTTCCTCTGGGTTAGTGTGTACATATGAGTGTATGTTATTGCTCTGTTATTGGACGGTCACTCAAGACAAATATTTATATTTACTCTACATATTCTTCTCATGTTTGGCTAACCAATTTGCCCCTCAAACTGTTTAGCTCAGAAACATCTCTTTGTATGTATTGTATATGGAATTACAGGATTTTATAAATAAGGTTTGCCCTTGTGATACCCATCATAATAACGGTTTATGCCAAAGCACTAAATCAACAAGCTATTGAGCACAGATGTGCAGTCAAACCCTTGACATGCTAAGTCAATTCTTTCAAATCTTCGCTTCGTATTTTTAAACCATATCAGTTGATGCCTATATTTTTATAAGAACACATTGTTTCTATATTTTTGTTCTATGTCAAAAACTTCATAAAAATATACCTGATGGCGCAAAATATTATTGTATTAACCGTAGTAGATAGATAACATTACAGATTGGGGTATGAATAATATTTTTGGGGAACTTCGACTAAATACCAAGTTTTATCAGCATTTTAGATTTATGAAAATGTAGAGAAAAATATGTGATGTTCGCAAAATATCATCCGAAAATAGCCATGACATTAAATAGTATATTAAAATTGCTAATTTTGATAACAAGATGATCTAAAATTTGTTCTATCAAATTCCTTATTCATAAAAAACAGCATGTTTTGAAGATGGTTTCTGAAAATTGCTAATTTTTACAAACAACTTATAAGTTTTCAATTAGTGTCAAGAAATAATTTTTTGCTAGCGCACTCTACGAGATAGAGTGCTAGCTGATTGATGGAATCTTCTAAATTGTTATGGCACAGACTTGTTTCTGTATTCATGGAGTCTGTTTGACCTTGCATTATAACTGCCTGCCACGCTGGTTGACCAAAATGAGTATGTAACATTGCGACTAAATGAAAAAATGTGTTAGAATGGTGGCAAACAGAACTGCTTGTCTCACGTTTATGCATTGGCTAATAGTTGCCGTTGGCAACCTATAACATACGTCTATGTTTTGTTGAACAAATGACCTCCCTGCACCACAGGCTTGGAACTTGCATCGCAAGTGTCTTTTGCCACAAATTGGTTTCTTGTTCCTCTATCATCAAAATCATTGCTGAAAAATGAAATGTCATGATTATATTGTTATGAATAGATGTAAATTTAAAATATTGTCAGATAACCTTGAGGCTATTATATGCAAGCACAGTAGCAGTATAGCAAAAGCATAGTATAATACTATTGAACAGCTAAATTATATCTAAGAAATGAATAAGGTAACGTATTAATAAGGTTTCCTATTGTTGTGTTTACATTGGAGACAAGGTAATTGTGGTATAGAGAAATTAAAAAGGTACGATGCACTCCGGTTTAAGATGTCCCTGTTTTTCGTCTTACGATATCACACACAATGTCTTTTAGTCCTCGCCTTACAATATCAACAAAAAATGATTCTCTAAATTTAAATTTGGCAGGTGGTGTGCTGAATACTGCGAAATAATGAAGATGCCGATATGCTATTTGCCAAAATCCCTCTCATAATGCCTATCGAAGATACGATACTCACTCTCTCCCAGTTTAGCATTATTTATTATGAGTTATAGTACAAACGAAATGGGAACCAAATTAATGATAAAATTTGAGCCGATGGCAAAGTTGAAGTTTAGCAAAATACATCTTAAAATTTAGCTTTAAGTAAGGGTCTAGTAAGCTAAATTCATTCGATTTAAATTCAATGTTTATGTTATACGCCTATCTCGAAGGTAAAAACTCCCTATGGTATGTACTGCACATAGTGCTTTGTAATGGTACATTTTATTGCAGATTACAACACTAAATACAGTAAAGTTACTGTGGGTAACTATAGTTGTGATGGTTAATATATTATTTCATTAATAATTTTTAATATGTACACTACAATACATATAGAAAATTTTGATGGTTTTTATCAAAGGGTGTTTGCATTAGATAATGACTATAGATTTGTATACCCCTCTATACAACATTTTCGTCTTACAATGCCAACACCTCCTTACAATGCCAAACGAATTAATGGAACGAATTAATGTCATATGGTGGGATACATTGTAATTGATGTGGTTTGTAGCTTTTGTAGCACACCCTAGCCATTTAATCACTATTTGTCATAGCTGAATGGTTAATTCTGTTGATGTACTGTTCATAAGCATTAAGATGCTACATCATGACTTGAAAATTTTAAAAGCTGTAATATGTGTGGTGTCTGTCTAGGGAGATTTTAGAGCTTATTCCTAACCAATGAATTAACTCCTATAGTGTATTTTTTTCTAGATGCTGAAATGACGCAAGAATTCTGCTGGAAAGACCATCAGTGCAGTCGTTACAATTTATGATCTATTATTAATTTTGGATAATAAATTGGTTACAACACATGCTGTATCTGCTTATGTACATGTCAGCACAAGCTCTTTGAAGCTTAGAATATCTAGACCATTTATGAACTATGAAATTTTGTATAAACCATGTACATTGTATTTATAAATAATGCAAGTACATGTATACGTCATCTCCAATAAAGCCTATCTATTTTATCAGGCAAAATTTGAGATGGAAATGATATAGCAATCAGCAAATACTTGAACAAATTATATTGATAAAACAAAGAATAGGTTTTGCAAGTATCATTTAGGTTTAAAAATATTATATCAATATGCTATTGGTCACATGGATTTTGCATTATGTACAAAGGCATGAGTGCAAAATTTAAAATTCCTGAATATCAACATTGCTTCAGCTGGTAAGCAGAACAGGTGAACCAAGAGAAGCCTCTGCATATTGGAAATAAGGTTGCAGCAGCTTGGTAGCAAGGATATTACTGTATGCAAAACGATTATTGTCACAAACAAGACAATTCTCTGATGCAACACTAATTGCATGTGGTTAAGACTATACATGGATCAATCGGGATGTCGTACATATGCTTACTGAAAATGTGTTTTTGCGAAACATTTTGCTCGCCTAATACGGTAATTATGGGAGTTGTGTGCTCTAGTGCTTCCTGAGAAGACAATTTTTACATTCAATTCCTTAATGTCAAAGCTTTCACATGCCATAATTGACAGCACCAAAATATGGTTTTATAGTGTTAAAATATGAATAGTTTACTGGTTTGTTTCCACATTTGCTCTTAACGAATACACTATTAGCAGATATGACAAAAATATAAATGGTAACTTTTCTTAGTTAATAGTTGATATAGGACAAACTGGCTTTCTGTACTGTCGGATCGTAATAAATATGTAAACAAAGATTATCATCGAAACGAATAATAATGGAGCAGAAAACTAAGAGCCACATAGTATACTATCATTACTGCAACAATGTTGATTGAAACCTGCCATCTTTAGTCAACATTTCTGAACCATCTTTGACAATAGTAGTCTAACCTATGAAAACTTTAAATATGCAAAGACAACCCTAATTTGAGAGACATGATGTTGCTTGTTTATGTTATTACAAATTTTAATGCAAATGTGTATTAAATAAATTTTTGGGAACTCTAAAAAGTTTATTTTAAAGTCTAAAATTGGAGAAAGTACAATCTGCATAGATAATCAAACAAGAACAAATATTATATTTATTTAAATAATATATTTAACCGCTAGGAAAATTTAAAATGAAGACCTGTTATGGTTTCCTATGACTTTTGTGTCATATAGCCCTGTATAATAGGAGGATATGCTTATCAAACAAGTTCCTCTAGTTCATATCAGGAACTACAATTCAACAAGATGGAAAATAGCGTCTTGTAAACAGGAGTTAAACTTTTGAACATCTTTCAATGTATGTTGGCAAAATATTTACTTAGTGTTCCATTTAGCTAGCCTGTTAATTCGCTGAGCAAATGATTGGTGCAAAGGACAGGGACTAGACAACAAATGCATCTAGTTCTATTCAGTATGGGTAAGTACATTTTTGTATGTTTCTAGTTATATGCATTCACATAGTTGCATGTAGGTACATTTGCCTATAGACAGAAATAACATTTTAACTTCATACTACCAATTCATAGAGTGTTTTCATTATTTGCAAGTAAACACTTCATTTATCAATTTTTTACTAAAAATTAATCAAAAGTCAAACTTATGAATAACCTTTGAACCCATTAAGGTGTTATATAGCTGGATATGTTACATACAAACTTGGACGTAGTTGTCTGTTGCGCTAACACAGCTCTTAATTGATGCAAGTCGCAGGTGACTTTTTCGATTAAAACTGGTTGCTAAGCAAGTTCAGTAAAACTACTCCCATGGTGATAATTAAATATCACATCTGTTTGCTTAGCAGTTTCAAGTAATTTAGAGTTCTCGCCTGTTTTTCGAAGGTAGAACGAAGGTCTATCAAGTTTGCAGACTTCCTACATACAGTACAGACAGATCTCAGTTGATTTATGCGTTTGGCATAATCTTCACTTATGATTTATATGAAATAATAAATTGTGTTAAGTGAGCGCTTTGAAAGAAGTGCAGTCATAGGTGAAAAGATCCTGGCCAAATGCTGTTCAGATTATAAAAGCACCTTTTTGAAAGCTTTATTGATCAAGCTTTGTAAACCGTAGATAGGAAATATATTGAAATACGCATTGTTACACAAGTCTAGTTTAGCTGTCTGCCAACAAGTAACCGTAATGAAATGTTGAAATAAATGAAATCTAATATAGTAGATATTCTTATTTACGTTTGATACGCCATTCTTATTTTTCAAGCATATTTAGATTATTCAAAAGACCTTCCAACACGTTCAAATTTACATGTAAATATTCAGCGATGTATATTTCAAGCTCTTATACTTGCGAATCAGCTTCCAACAAAAAGTGATGATAGGTGTTTATGCAGCAGTCTGCTATCTAGCCTGTTGACTCCTAATTCCCGAGTGTTTTCTTGAGAAACAAAAGGAAAACCCACTCGATGTTATCAGAAACTCCGAAGACATTTATAATAAATAATAATGTCTTTATTGCAACATCAATCATAGCACAATGCATATAGACAATAGCACCTTTAAGAAAACATGTAAAAAACTCAGCACATAAATAAATAAATTATAAATAAATTAAAGTTGCTACTCTTTGACAATATATATTCTTAAAGGTTTTACCAGTATAGAAATTGCTCAATGCGTGCAAGAGAGAGCTGAAAGTACATGAACAGATCGCAACAAATATATCACTAATCAAGCTTCTTTGTTGTCTGAAGTTTATCAGAACTGTCGCTAGCTGATTCGAGAGATTTTTTGGACGGAGTGTAATGGCACGTATCACAGATATCTACAAAGATAGATTATAGTATAAACAGAAAGTTGAAAACTAGAATTTACAAGACAAATGGCAGTTTGCTAGTGAATAGGTGAAAAGAGTACAGCAGTCTGGTTAAGTCAATTTATTGTAGAATTTCTGCTAAAGAGAAACTTTCTGAATCTAAGAAAAAGCTTAGCAAGTTCAAGTAATCTTAACAGCATCTTGTAATTCCCAAGGCAGTTACTGATCGAGTTTTTATAAAAGCAGTGACTGTAAGGGTTGTGTGACCTTTTACTTATACAACAAATATATGTGTTCACTACTCCACCATTTTGTCCAAAAATGTAGATTTTTACTTACTTCTGAATGGAGGGAGGTAGACATGTTCTTTAGAAGAATGACCAGTTAAATGTTTTCCAAATCGTTTTGAATAGCTAGCATCATGGCCGAGAGGTCCTTGTGTTGCTGAGGCTGGCGTGATCTAGATCGAGGTCTAACAGTGTTTCTGTGTTGCAGGGGTGGAGTAGTCGTTTGAGGTTTGCTTCGAACACGACTTTTTGGATAAGACCATATCTTTTTTAACTTTTCCAGAGTTGAAGTAGCTTCCTGTACATTGTCGATACCCATGATAGCTGCAATGAACAGAGAGACTTAGTTTCTCACATCTTAATATAATCAGAAACAGTGACCTTTGTCCACGAGGGCAATAAACTGGTCTTATCAAGTTTGTTTTATGCTTTTGACAGCCATTTATAGTCTTGGTCATCTTCTGCCATGTCCTACGCCACAAGTGCTATGTTATATATAATGCCTGCCGTCTAACATACGTGTGAACAGACAAGGGAGATAAGAGCCCTTACTATTTACTTAAACCTAAATCAGCTGATTATAAAAGGTCTGTTTTATCTCCAAGTTTGAC
Source organism: Watersipora subatra (assembly GCF_963576615.1). Lineage (NCBI taxonomy): Eukaryota > Metazoa > Bryozoa > Gymnolaemata > Cheilostomatida > Watersiporidae > Watersipora > Watersipora subatra. The sequence goes on from NC_088708.1 coordinate 56,439,439, forward strand.
AGCGAAGTAAGTCACCCTTTTGCATGCAAGTATCTTGCATGACAAAACTAGCTATGAATGAGTAGAAAATATGGGATATCAAAATATTATCTTGCATCATCTACTTACATTTATATTTTCTTTTAGGCTGAGGTGCGTCTATGACAGATTTGGCTATAACTTCCGCCCATAAAAGTTCCTCCAGCTGTTTTCCTATATCTAAATTCATCGACACTTTTTGAGTGTCACCGTATTGTCCGATGCGATTGTTTATCTGTGAGTTAACGTCAAGCTGTTGTGTGTTGATCCGTGGCACTGCTAGCGCAACGATTCCATTTTGTGTAAGTCTAATCCATACCAGTATTAAAGTCCACATCATGTGTGTCGAGAGAGTAATATTATCCATCTTCGTATCCTGTAATGAAATATTTAAAACTCATGCATCAACACTGAACATAAGCTAGTTAAAGTTTGCTCGTACCAAACACACAGCCGTAAATATTTGTTGCACAAAACAAACAGACATGAACGACCAGCAATACTCACGAGTGATTAACTAGTTGCTAGGAAAGATAGTTGAGATAAAGTATGGGTGAGTGGAGTAATCGTGGTGTGAACGCTTTGAGTTGCTAGGCACAAATGATAACTATAACACAAGAGATTCTTTTATACTCGTGCTTGAATAGCTTAATCTGAGTCAGCTCACAAAACAACCAATAATATCGCGGTTTGAGTGACCAATGACACCGAAGGCTCTCATCACTCATTCATCTTCGTTACTTCCATGGCATTCATTTAACGTCAGTGAGAGTGTGGTATTAAGGAAAATTAGAGCAGTGAACATTGCTAATCACTTTAGGTCTGAGTCACCTTAGAATCATTAATAAATTTACACAGCAAAAAAATCAAGTTAATGTCAATCCGTAAATTATGAAACTGTTCATTTTATTTTTTAATATCTTTTAAGCAGTTATTGTATTCTTTTTGAGATCTCATCATTGATTATTGCTGCATACCAATATGAATAACAAATTTGATGTTTTTTCATTTCAAAAACATTTCTATTTTTGAAATGAAATTATTGCCAATAAAGTACTAAATATATGTTCCCCAATACAATAATGGCATTATAATTTTTTAAACAATGTAACTTAATTTATCAATTGGTATGATAAATTCACAATTCTACCAATTATCTACATTCAGAACCAACAAGATTTTCTTGGTTATTAAATGTTTATTATAGTAAAGTGATACTCTGAATTACAAAGGTCTAAAATATATGTAGGTTAAAAAAAAACCTTTCGACTAACGAAGAAATTTTCCAAGGAGTAGGTTAATGGTTTTATAAACTCGCTCTTTCCTTCATAAAGACTAGTAAAGTTTAAGATTTAGTCATCAAATAGAGCGATGAGAAGTAACAATGTCTATAAGATGGGGGAAGGAGGAGAGATTGAGAACATCTTGCTTTGAGAACAAATGGATTTACTGCTTAATTTTAATTCATAAACCTGCTGTAAGGTACCAGAATAACATAAAATGTTAATGTATTTTATACCGTTTCTTAAAATACAGGACAGATATTTTACAGTCATTGATATGCAAGATTAGAGAAAAAATGGTTAATCCAAGAGCTCTGGCAATAGTAATACAAACATTTGACTAATCTGTAACTTTTTATCTTACAATTTCGCATATATTGTAGTGCAATAGCTGCAACTCTCTGTTTTGCTTACCTATTTTCATAACTGGCATACTTGTTGTTTTAGTCTAATAATAGGCAAAGGCTTGTTACTTTGCTCTGTTGCATTGTTTTATAAGCATGCGACTCCAAATAGCCAGTGTTTTAATAACCCTGAAGAAATAATGACTGTGTGATGTTGTTGCATAGCTCTGTTAAACCTTGAGGTAGTCTACAAAATATGCTTTTTTTGCTGCGTAGTCACAGCTGACCGAAGCCAAAAACTTTGCAGAGCAAATTTTACAAGTGTACAAAATCAAATAAGAATAAAACTACAACATATTTAATTACAAATTTAAATAAAAAAACAACTAAACAAAATGCAGAGAGTGTACAGCATCGTAACAACAATTAGCAGAACTATAAAACAATTCTGATAAGCAAAATACAACATCGTTAACTTCTATCTAAACTGGTTTGTATTGCATCATTCATTGGATCCTTACATAAGGCTATGGTATCCACTCGTAGCTAGATGAAAAAATATCACAATTTGATTAAACATTTTTGTTGCATATAATAATACGCTGGTGTTTGTAAAGGAACTCGCTTAATTCTTCCAAAACGTCTGTTTAGTGTTGGGCGTCACATTGGTTGCTTGAGCCTTTTCCAGATTGCCTGATGACTGTTCGTTTGTATCTACACAAAGAAGTACGTATTTTATATTAAGAGTTGTGCCATCTTGTTAGACAATTTTTATCATAGCAGGTAATGTTTTGTTTGTACTACGATAAAAAAGTTACGATTTCTGAAAAGTAGCGTTGCAAAGCTCATAACTCAGACTATTTAGCGATACCACTACTACACTTTCTCACCCAAACGCTTCAAATTTTGTTTAGCTTGCCAACGGAGTATAATTTAGCTTTTGAAATATTCTACTAGGCTCTTACTATTATGCATTACGTAAGCAATAGTGGCATTTAAAGAACTCCAATTTTTGTTAGCAATTTGCAATAGACTCTCTCTGCAATGTCTTATAAACAGATGAAGCCATCATTATTTAAACTAATGAAAATATTCATGTGTCAACCCAAACATTGCATATTTAAGCTGGTTTCACTTAATTGAATATTGAGTTAAAGTTAATTTATTGTTGCTAAAAATTTATTTTACAAGAATATGTGGATTTATAAAACGCTACTCAGTGCTAACTGAAAACAGCTTACTATTCTAACTACAGGTTATTCGATCAAAAATTTTGCTGTTTGCATCATTTTGTATTAACGTGGTTTGTTACAGCTATACGCTGCCATTTTTAGCTGAAACGTTTAGTGATGTGACTTATTAATTAAAGACGAGTTAGATTATTACATTCATCGTAGAAAAAGCAAATAGAGGATAATGATTGATGACAACGTCAAAGTTGCTGTTCGGGTATGTATTACACTCACATTAGTATTTGAAGATCTAGCTTTGAATGTTAGGTCTTGCTCGCGGAAATTATTTGAGTGCATGCTTTTGTGCATAGAAACTGTTTAGATGTAATGGTCACCATCTACTTGCAATTCAGCTCATGCCTTGAATCTCTGTAGGTCTTGATGCTGTATTACCTTTACACAATAGTTGTCAAGTCTGCTAAATGCTTGGTAGAGTTTTTTGTTTTATTAAATACACGTGCTCATTCGAGAATTGGTTGTAATACAACCGACACAAATGTGCATGTATAGGCTGGAATATATTTGGTTTAAGTTTTAAAAAGTGAAATCTCAGTAACAGTCTGACAATCAGTCTTTAAAGCTAGTAACTGCTTTTTGTGCCCAAGATAATAAATGTGGATTGACAACCAAGTCAACTTTTACAATGTATTATCTTATCAAAAAGGTCCTTCCGCTAAAACACTCTCAAATAATGAGCGAGTGGTGAAAAGTACTTTTAAGTTTAAGTTTATTGAGGTACTTTGAGAATTTTAGACAGCCCAAAATAGTAGGCATGAGGGCACTAAATTCATGATTGTTCTACACAATACGTCAATGCTCTTTTGAATCTTTAAAAACATTTTAAAATTTACATTTTACAAAATCAAGCTGATCGTTTTGCTCTATAATTCTAATGTTTTTGTGTTGATTTTATCAACCTAATTGTATTGTAAGCTTAAGAGTGGGTACCAGACTGCTAGGGCTGTTAGAGTATTTCTTCTGTATTAGTAGTCACGTAAAGTAACGCTTTGCTTACTGTATTCGGTGAGAAAGTAGGCCTAATAGTCAATTTGTGATTAATTTTTAGTTCTTTCCACTTTTGAGCTCATTTAAGGATTGAAAATTACTAAAATCAAGTTTAAAGCTTTTTTATATTTGATGCTTTAAATCTGTGAACATCTAACCGCAATTGCTCCTGTGCTAAATCTCATGAACAAGTGCTCAAAAAAAATTCTATACTAGGAGGAAGACAATTTGTGGTGGCAAACAAATCGAAGAAACAGGAGAAATCTGCAAACAGATTTTTGATACAACTTTTTAGAGAATCTTCAAGATATTTCATTTGCTATTTGAAACAGCGCCAAAACTATTAATGTTTTATTTGCATTAACAATGCTATATTTTAGGTTTGTTTTATACAATCAAACCTTTAGGGTATGTCATCAGTTGGAGTCGTGTTTTTCTATGAGGTTGTTGCTTAGTCATTGTAACTCAGCTAGCATGAATTGTACCAAACAGAGCTGAAAGATCAATACGATAAACAATGCTTAATTAACCGTGTTACAAATCTAGCATTTTTTTTTATATCGACAAGTTTCAACTATTTATCTTTGCTTCCTCCAACACCGTATTTCTCATCACTACTTTGGCAACCAGCAAGCATGCTCTGTAAGAAGATGGTGCAGTTACACTCAGGTGTCATTCGTGAACCTGCCGTGATGTACGTATTATGATGCAGGTCAGACCCCTGTTGGCTAAAGAGACGGTTTCAGGGGAACAAAAATGTGTTAAAGTACTAAAGGACTCTAAGCAAGTTCTTGTGGGAAAGGACAGGCTCTTCACATTCGATCACATCATTTCTCCTTTGGAGAAGCAGGTGAGACTGCAGACGAGACTGCAGACGATATTCACTACTTTTCCCGAGGGCCCTCAAAGACCAGACTACACTTCTGGTTGCTAGCTTTTATCATCAATAGACTCCTTAGTTTCTTTATACCTTTCACATTAATCGCTTATAATCCTCTTAAATCTAATTACGAGAGTTATTGTGCGTGACTATTCATCTCGATAAATCTATCTTCTGCAGGATACACTATACGAGAGGTGCATAGACAGCCTAGTGACAAGCTGCCTTGAAGGTTTTAATGCCACAGTATTTGCCTATGGACAGACGGTATGTCAGAAATAGCATTTTAATTTCATACTATGGACTCGTAGAGTGTTTTCATCATTTCTGAATCTCAAAACTGAATGACCTCTAGAGGTCATGTCGATAATGAACATGCTTTAATGTTTGCAATTGGATGACAAATACATGAACTGGAACAACCAGTGTTTTAGAATACTCCATTATTGTAAGAGACAGATCTTTATTAACACTTATGCACAATACTGTTGTATAACTGATATAGTGAAACTCAAGATGATGGACAAGTTAAAACATATGAGGAAGAATGATGCGTGTGAAATTGCCTTTTCTCAGCAATATCTTGGCAATAGGGTACCTAATGCCTCAGCTGGTAATTGATTGGCCAAGTGACATTGATTAACTGCTTCTAAAAATACTGATGAGGGCCTTGTGGGGGCATGAGACCATCGTTTATTCACCTATTGACTCAAATACCAAATATTTTATGTTCTGTCAATCAGTCTTCAATATTTCCAAATATTGCCAAAAGTAACAATTTTATTGCGCTTTTATGTCTATGCTAAAGTAGTGTACATGTACTTGTAATTGAATAATTCAATTGAAGTTGAAGATATATGCGCAGACATGGACTAAAACCTTATCATCATTCTTGATCTTTGCTTCTAAATGATGGCGTCAGCATCGAGTTTTGAATGACAGATTATAAATGGCGTTTATTCTACCGTCAATCTTACAAATTGTAACGTAAAATTTAGTAAAATGAAATTTGTTAGGTTCAAGAATCCTGCTATATGTATACATATCCATTGTTTGCCTAGTGTGATCTTGGTTGATTAATAGTATTTTGTTAGACTAATGTAACTGTTACCTGTTCATTTTGTATAACCTGCAGTTGCTCATACTGGCCTATATACTAATAACAGTGTCTTTGAGATTTCAATGACTATTAATGTTTTGCTGATCACTTTTTACCTCTTCCGGTACACCCTTATTTTGGATACACAGCGGGTAGACTGTTTGTCTGCCAGTGCTGCAGGATACCGGAAACTTTGATTTTTTAATCAATTTGAAGATATAAATTTTTTCAGGGTTCTGGAAAGACGTATACCATCGGTGGGACTAGTGCTGCCACCCACACTGATGAAGAACTCGGTGTAATACCACGGGCTTTACAAAGACTATTTCTGTTAATTGAGGTGAGCTTTCTCAGGAAGTTGTCTGAGCAGCTTATCAATTATTAAGAGAGATAAGCTGATGCCGCGTTCCTGTTGACGTAGAGTATAATCTCTTGTTGAGATGATGCTTTCTCCTTCGTAATACATACTTCAACCCTCCTTGACGATTCTATGTTTATCACTTTTATTCTACGTGACGAGATGAAGATTCGCAATTTGAGATGAGTTGGTCACTCTATTTGCATAGGCGCATTCTAATAATATTTGCTTAGAAAAATTGTGCTCATCCCCTCCTACCATTCGACACAAATACATATGAAACCATGGCGTGACGTATTGCGTTATTCCGGAACGGATACCTTTGAGTGAAGGACAACATTAGCACCAGCTGTGTTTGTCTTTAACACTCGGTGTCTTTTTCCTACTGAATTTTTCTTTTCTTATAAAGGAAATATGATGCGTTTTGCCTCATCAAGCCATCACAATAGAACGGCTTACATATACTGTTTGCACTAGATTGTACTAGCTTTGGAACATATTTTAGGAGGCGTTGTTATGAGTTGCGTAATAAGTCTTATGTGAATGATGAAAAAATAACTGCTTTTAAAATGTTGAGATTACGCAATAATTAGTTTTCAACTTGGGCGTTTCATCATTTTCATAGTTAAAAAAGAAAATTACTCTATTGCGGGATTCACATATTATAGCTTTTTCTTGCAAATTTACAAACCAGAACAAATGTGAACTCTGGGGTATCTTGAATGTGAAATTTCAAACATGTGATATTTGCTTAAAATGACAGGTGTATTAAAAATGAAGCAAGACTCAAATAGATCATTTATCGCTTATTTTCATAGCTAACATTACTACACTATCGGTAATGCTAGTATCATCAGACTATCTGTATAGTTAGTATCATCAGACCATCTGAATAGCTAGTATCATCAGACTATCTGTATAGCTAGTATCATCAGATTATCTGTATAACTAGCATCATCAGACTATCTGTATAGCTAGTATCATCAGACTATCTGTATAGCTAGTATCATCAGACTATTTGTATAGCTAGTATCATCAGACTATCTGTATAGCTAGTATCATCAGACTATCTGTATAGCTAGTATCATCAGACTATCTGTATAGCTAGTATCATCAGACTATCTGTATAACTAGTATCATCAGACTATCCGTATAGCTAGTATTATCAGACTATCGGTATAACTAGTATCATCAGACTATATGTATAGCTAGTATCATCAGACTATCTGTATAGCTAGTATCATCAGACTATCTGTATAGCTAGTATCATCAGACTATCTGTATAGCTAGTATCATCAGACTATCTGTATAGCTAGTATCATCAGACTATCTGTATAGCTAGTATCATCAGACTATCTGTATAGCTAGTATCATCAGACTATCTGTATAGCTAGTATCATCAGACTATTTGTACAGCTAGTATCATCAGACTATCTGTATAGCTAGTATCTTCAGACTATTTGTATAGCTAGTATCATCAGACTATCTGTATAATTTATTGGTGAAATGAATCACAAATAGATTAGGCATAAACAAAAATTGCCGTTGTGATATGCAAGGTTTGTTTACAACACATATTAGGCCAGCGATTGGGTATTTTTTTATTTCCTATATTTTCATCTCGTATTCTTCAGTTTAAAAAACCCACGCTTTAATGTGTTCTTTATGATGTATGCGTTGCTATTTTGGCATTACACATGACAAATCTGTACACAAATAACAAAAAAATATAAACTATAAACTTGTTTTTCTTTGAAAAATACCTAACAATATATGCATATTAGCTATCACCTTGTTTTTGACTTCAAAAAGTTTGAGAAAGCAGCTTTATCTTGCAGCGAAATTTGAGGATTTTTGATCTTGAAAAATTGTTATAGAATTGTTAAAATTTAAACAAAGATTGTAATCAGCAGGCAGTTCAGCTGAGACAAGTCAGTTTAACTTTCATAACAAAAGATTTTGTAGAACCAAGGCTAAATTATGCTTTAGTAGTATTTTCTTCTACCAGTCCAATTTATTGTGACTTCATAGTTTACAATTTTTTGTCAAAGTCGATTTTGCTGTTCAATAGAAAAATTTGCCATAATTGTATATTAGTTAACTCTATAGCTGAGGTTTTCGGAGTGTGAAGGAGACCGGATTAGTTTAGTCTGTCAAACTTGTTTAAAGTTAGTTTTGGTTCCTTGCTAGCGGCAGCTCATTTCAGTGGCTGCCTATTGATTTACATGACTAAATATACTTACCCAAGGGTCTCTGTTGTTGCCATGTATTACAGGAAGGAAGAAGTGAAGGCATAGAGTTTCAGGTGTCCACCTCTTATCTTGAGCTATATCTAGAGGACCTTCGGGATTTGCTTGATGTGAGCACGAGCAGTAAAGACATCACTATTCGTGAGGATGATCAGGGCAACACCGGTATGTGTCAGCTAGCATCTACGCTGTTGCAACATTTCCTGTCAGCATGTTTCCTGTCAGCATGGTTTCAGAGGCCTACTTAATAATTGAGGGTAAAGTGGACTCTTTTCTTTTGTATGCGGTATAAATTTGAGGATTCTGGGACTTGGGTGAACTTAAAGGTGTTGACAGGTTTTCTGGAATGGAAAATATGGTAGTAGCATTGCCAAACGCTACCTTTTTGAACAATTGCACAATGAAGAAATTGGCCAACTCACGAGTCTATTGCGAGCATAAAGAGTTCAATTTTTATTTGAAATAAATCTTTATTTAGTATTAAAACGGAAATGCATGACATATATTTTGATACAAAAGTATCTTATGATAATCACAAGCTGATTTTATGACCATCTGTAACCCAGGCGTTAGAGCACGCAGTTTAGTTGGTGTTTGAGTCTCACAAAAAGTTGCTGATATCATGACAGTCGTTTAATTTTAATGCTTCTCCGCTCCTTTAATAACCTTTAAATGTCCTTTTTCAAATTCACTTTTATACCAGAGGTTAACAGAAGAACTCACAAGTAGTTAGCATTGCTATCGAAAAAACTATTTTTGTTAGATTATTATTAAACCATTAAATTATAATTGAATAATTAAATCAGATTTTTCATGTTATTGTGAGGTAATAATTTGTTGCTGTACATAGCTTGCTGCAACAACACTCGGGGGTTGGAGGACCTGACAAAATTTGTGGACGTTTTCTCTTTCCATTTTCCTGATTTGAGCGGATATCTGGACCCTGTACTCAGGCACTTGTGGTTTTATTGTATGTTGGTTAGGACATGAAGTATCATAGTTAATGTACTGTTATTAACAACTTCTGTCATTTCTCAAACTCGTTTCCAATCTTTAACTGCCCAGACAAATGATTGATCAGGCAGCAAATATTCGATCAGTGTTTCACACTGTGCTCAAGAAAAACTACATTGCACTCAACTCGACCATTTTTTTGTGGTTCATATTTTTCTGTTTCATTTTGTGCCAACAGATACACAGATATGCATAATATTGAAGCTGTTCTTTTACTCGACTTCTCATAACGTTTGAAGATAAGACTATTGTTTTCCGTGCCATTAACCTTAAAATAAACTACTTGTAGACTTCATACTGTTGACTGCGTGGGCGCAAATAGTTTGAGTCCATATTTTAAAGCTTAAAAAACTTTCAATGAAGCGCAATCAGGTGACAGAATGTTTGAGGATCTGCGCAGGAAACTTTGCTCTTGAAGTTGGCGTCACGGAGATAAGCTTATGCACGTAGAAATATTTAGTCATGTGGAGCCAAAACTGATGAAAATGCTTTTGATCTTTAGTTTGTTTATCTGATAGTTTGAAAATACATTTATTTATTCTTGTTTCTAACGAGTCCATACTTTACACCATTTCTGAATTATGCTCCTCACTTCTCTATGTACTTTTATTTCTAACGCTAGTTAAGCTATTAAAATTTCACTCAGGGTAGTAGAAGATCTGCTACTAGCGGCATTCATATTTGACATTTGACCTTTTAATTGCTTATCACACATTAAAATTATCCTCTATATAAATGCACAATGTTTGCGTTTATTCATTTATTGTTGCAAAATCTATTTGTATGCACAAACTATATGTTAACAAATTTTACTACATTATGTTTTTATTAAAGTGGTGTCGGGGATGCGGGCAGTACCTTGTAAGTCCGTGGACGAAGTGCTCTACTGCCTCCAACATGGATCAGCAGCCAGGCAGACTGGTTCTACTCAAATGAATGAGCATTCCAGCAGATCACACTCTGTGTTTACTGTCACACTAGGTAAGTGTTCCAGCAGGTCACACTCTGTGTTTACTGTCACTTTAGGTAAGTGTTCCAGCAGATCATACTCCATGTTTACTGTTACTTTAGGTAAGTGCTCCAGCAGGTCACACTCTGTGTTTACTGTCACTTTAGGTAAGTGTTCCAGTAGGTCACACTCTGTATTTACTGTTACTCTAGGCAAGTGTTCCAGCAGGTCACACTCCGTGTTTTCTGTCACTCTAGATAAGCGTTCTAGCAGGTCACACTCTGTATTTATTGTCACTTTAGGTAAGTGTTCCAGCAGGTCACACTCTGTGTTTACTGTCACTCTAGGTAAGTGTTCCAGCAGATCACACTCTGTGTTTACTGTCACTCTAGATAAGTGTTCCAGCAGGTCACACTTTGTGTTTACTGTCACTCTAGGTAACTGTTCCAGCAGATCACACTCTGTGTTTACTGTTACTTTAGGTAAGTGCTCCAGCAGGTCACACTCTGTGTTTACTGTCACTTTAGGTAAGTGTTCCAGTAGGTCACACTCTGTATTTACTGTTACTCTAGGCAAGTGTTCCAGCAGGTCACACTCTGTGTTTACTGTCACTCTAGGTAAGTGTTCCAGCAGGTCACACTCTGTGTTTACTGTCACTCTAGATAAGTGTTCCAGCAGGTCACACTTTGTGTTTACTGTCACTCTAGGTAACTGTTCCAGCAGATCACACTCTGTGTTTACTGTCACTTTAGGTAAGTGTTCCAGCAGGTCACACTCTGTGTTTGCTGTCACTTTAGGTAAGTGTTTCAGCAGGTCACACTCTGTGTTTACTGTCACTCTAGGTAAGTGTTCCAGCAGATCGCACTCTGTGTTTACTGTCATTTTAGGTAAGTGTTCCAGCAGGTCACACTCTGTGTTTACTGTCACTTTAGGTAAGTGTTCCAGCAGGGCACACTCTGTGTTTACTGTCACTCTAGGTAAGTGTTCCAGCAGGTCACACTCTGTGTTTACTGTCACTCTAGGTAAGTGTTCCAGCAGGTCACACTCTGTGTTTACTGTCACTCTAGGTAAGTGTTCCAGCAGGTCACACTCTGTGTTTATTGTCACTCTATGTAAGTGTTGACAATCTATTCTTGAAGTAGGACAAGTTGTCAATTAAAAATGACAGAAATTGAATACAATTATCTGGTAGTATAAATTATATCTCTCTGATAATCTCTGACTCAGTTCCACCATCACCAATATACTTGTGATGGTTGTGTGAAATGTATTTATAATTTTTAAAGGTTTGGTGTCTAAATAAAAATTGAATAGTTCTGTTATTGGGCCCCTCAATGTTATTATTAATATTGTATATCTTGAAGATAAACATAGGTGATTAAATAAACATCTAAAAAGGAATAGAAGTGTATAGAAGCATAATTGAAATTGGATGGTTAAAGTTGTGCCTCTTTTGAACATCATATTCTCTAGCTACAGATCTTTAACCAAGTTCGTCTGTTCAATGAGTTTTTTGCCATGTGTTTTTGTCACGAATCCTCAAGTTTAAAAATAACACATAAAGCATCACTAGCTGGCCATCTGGACATTGAATTGTTGCTATGCTTTTAGATCTAATAATATGTTACTAATGTGTGAAATGAGTGATAACATTTAATGTACTGCAACAACTTACTCCGGTCAAAAATAATCAAACCGACAAGGTTAAAAAAGCATGCCAAAGTTGGAAGGGGTTGATGATATCAACAGGATGTATCTGAGCTGGTAACAAATATTTATCAGAGAGATTAAGTTTAAGATTTTTATTGGCAGTTCTGGTCAGTTTAGCACCAGAAAGTGATCCTACCTCCTAATAAACAAACAAAACTTTTAAGTTATATGTTGAAAAACCAGTTTTAAATGCTATATCATAGCCAACCAGTAAATATTCGTTTAATTGAAATGTCGTATCCGCTTCACAGTGTATTAGAATCTGCAGTTTTTTCACTAGCAAGTGCCAGTTACTCAAGCTATTAAGATTTACTAGAATCAATAAAAACTTTTTATTTATAAGTTGTCAGAACTCAAATTTTCAAAAAATCTGTAATGGACCTGAGAGCCTTGGTGATGATCATGCACAAGGCGGTCAATTGAGTCACAAGTGAGGAACTCAAAAGGTGACTGGGCTGCACATTTCTATAGAGCTGTCATCTGCTACACTGATAACAATGCTTAGATCTATAGATCTGGCATCTGATTCTACCTTTGAGGCCAAAGATTTTCTATTTTTAATTTTCACTAAATTACGCTGAAGTATGTTCTATTGGCAGAGAATGTCTCATTGTGACCTTATCTATAGTCGGAAAGACGCTGAGATTAGCCCCGAAGCTGCTTTGCATTCCCAGTACATCACTCACCTCTTCAGCTGCTCTACGGATAAGAATGGGAGACAGCGTTACGTTGTCTCAAGAGTATTAATGTAGGAAAGTCAGTCGTAGGATAGGCGTTATTACGTAAGATATGTCTTTGAGACGGTGTTTCGTCACGATGCTTCCTGGAGACCACAGGTCAATCGGCTTTGTCTCTGTGACAAATGCGTGAAAATTCCAAAGTGGTTTAAAAACGGCATAGTTTAGTGATGATATTCATGCCTCTTATCGTTATTGCTAAGAGACAGTAAGATAATTTAGCTTTTGTTCGGTGTTTATGGGTTATTTTAATGACTATTATTTTAGAGCAACAATGGAGGGCAGAAGAAACTAGCCAGAATATAACAAATGATAGCCTGCCGGGTATGTATGGATTCCCTGGCATTACTACTGTCATTAAGCTTAGTTAACAATTGATAGGCCAATAGTGTTAGGCCAATTAAAATTGAGTTTATTTTGTAAAAAATTAGAAATTTTAAGAGTTTGTGTTATTGATTGAAACCATATGAATGTTTGGCATGACCTTCAAAAGCCAATAATTCAATAATAGGTAAACAAAATTACGGTTCCTCTGAACTATCTCCTCCATTTAATCAAGAAGCTTGTGAAAGATATAGTTCTAAAACTTGACTCTTTTCGACCTAGGTAGCTTGCTGATGACTACTGCTGCTATCATCCTGTTGATAGAGCACTTAGCCTGGTCATCAAGGGCTCTAGATATGAGGAGAATCTTATGTCAGACAATCAATTTCTAGATATACTTGTGATTCAGCTGTAAGATGACTTTGTTCTCTAGCGTATGAACCATGCAAGTCTTGGTGTTTCAAGTGTCTCCGCTGTTGACACACGAACATCTATTTAGTGCTTCCGGTTTTTTATTGGCCAGCTTGTTACATCAGGCAGGTGATGTCACCCTGAATTTGCGAAGGGATGTATCTTCTATCCCTTCTCGTATTTTCCTTGTGGAGCAATAAAACTGTCGGGGCTCAAAGTTTCACTTTTCCTTTTAGCAATACAACTATGTCTTGTCGGTATTTCACTTTCACTTTGTTTTCTGGAGCAATACAACTGTGTCTGCTCCAAGTTTCACTTTCACTTATCCTTTTAGGGCAATACAACTATGTCTGCTCCAAGTTTCACTTTCACTTATCCTTTTAGGGCAATACAACTATGTCTGCTCCAAGTTTCACTTTCACTTATCCTTTTAGGGCACTACAACTATGTCTGCTCCAAGTTTCACTTTCACTTATCCTTTTAGGGCACTACAACTATGTCTGCTCCAAGTTTCACTTTTACTTTTCCTTTTAGGGCACTACAACTATGTCTGCTCCAAGTTTCACTTTCACTTATCCTTTTAGGGCAATACAACTATGTCTGCTCCAAGTTTCACTTTCACTTATCCTTTTAGGGCGCTAGAACTATGTCTGCTCCAAGTTTCACTTTCACTTTTCCTTTTAGAGCAATACAACTATGTCTGCTCCAAGTTTCACTTTGTTGACCTCGCCGGTTCTGAGAGAGCCCATAGGACTGGCAATGTTGGTGACAGGTTCAAAGGTCAGTCTTACTTCTTTTCACACGTTCTGTGCACTAGTGTTAGTACAACATTGATTGCGTGTGAAAATAAAAAATGAGTGATGAACCAAAGAATACTTATGAATAAATAATGCATTTGATGTGGCCTTCAGCTTTGGCTACACCGTGATATGTTCATATCATAGCTAAAAGCACTATTTAAAAGGCTACAGTTGAATGCTGGAATGTGGTAATCGCTTTTCTATTGTTTCATGATTTTGATTTGTACGAATGTGAGCTGAATGCCGGCCAATATGAGGTCGTAGCAAGGTTATTGGATATATAAAATATGCAGAATATACAATGACAATATTGATAATGAAGTTCTTGATTTAAAGCACTGCTCTGTAAGAGTATATAGTCGGCTTTAAGTATTCCTAATAATGTTTTTATTGTAAAACAAACATTTTTTGACGATAACGGCATAATTTTCATTTCATTGAAAAAAGTGTTTAGTGTGCTCGGTTTGATGAAAATTAGCCAATGAGAAGCTAATTATACTAGAATATTCTGCACAAACACAAATGGCATCGGAAGTGCGCTCTAAGTATAGAGTCATTCTTGCATTATTGATGCACGCGATCTGCTTTAGTGGACGCAGTGATTTAGTTCGCATTGTGAGGGTTTTGAGAAGGCTGCGCATCTATAACATCGCGTTTGTGTCGCATCTTCAAAAATGTTCATTTGATTTTTAGGAGATGTTGATCAGAAGTGCACTATTTTAAAGTTTTCATTTTCAAAAGCCTTTGTGAGCAAATGCGTATAAGTCATAGACCTGTTTGTAAGTGCTGACCTATCTATTAAAGATTATAGTGCTGCTTTTCTCTTGGTTTTTTATATTAAAATATGTTATTATGTTCATCATTTTATTACTCATTAGTCATGAGTGCTCAGCATTAATTAATGAGTGTCAACACCTGAGGGGACTCTTTTGTATATGCCAGCTTGTTTTACTTACAAAATATTGGATTAGAGTTGGTATGGCAGTTGGACCCAAACATTGTTCAATCTATTTTCATCTGACAAGAAGATAATTTTTGTTAAAGTACACAAACTTGTGTTCAATAAGCACCTGGTAATAGTAAATATGCATGATAAAATAGGGGATTGATAAATCATTGCGCTGGCAATCACCTGTTCACCTTGTCTATACTATTCAACGGAGCCATCCATGTATATAACTACCACTCAATGCTCACACCTGTCAACCATACGCTACCAGGCTGACGATTAACAGGGTTCAGTACATTTTAATGATGCTGTTGAGAGGCCCTTTCGGGCCCATGGGCTTTCTCCTCCACTCATATCTGCCCTTTCGCTGCCTGCAAAACATCCTGTTTTTTAATAGTTTTAATTAATGAAATTTTGCTAGCATTTACTAGACTGTTCAACTCAATTGTCATATCAATGTGGAGAAGCGTGTCCTTTCCGCGCCCGGTAATGAGGACGCCAGCTGACTCATTCCAATGGATGCTGATTAATAGACATAACTGAGGATATTCTCACCAAGCCATGCTGGCACAGTCTCTCGCAGGTCGTTAGATGTTCACCTTGAATCAATTTTATTTCACATCCGCATGCTAATATTTTATTAGCTGACAAATTATATTTCTCACAAATTTCAGAATTGCTGAATGAATGAAATATGAATACAGATTATATAAGGTTACGCGCAGTTCACAGCTGCATAGTAGTGGGAAACGTGCATCACAATTTCATATCAATGGCTTTACTCCAATCAACCTGTTTGAAGTAATATTTAGCATTAAATTAAATTTTTACGGAGGTGGATTATAGAGCATCTGAACACGTGAAGCAGTGATAGAGTGAAGGTGGAGCATTGCGAGTCCCAAGGTGTTAAACCGATGCACTTCATAGGCGTCTATAAATAGCCGAGATGTTAACAGTTTGAGGGCTTCTAGGAAACGACAACTGTTGATATAATGCGATGCATTCACGAGCCGCAGTCCTCTCATATATCAATTGTAAGAACAAGCGAGTCCGGTCGCTCCCAACGCCTCCCTCCCCTGATAACATCACAAAAAGCGATAGATTTTTGGACCCCCTACACTCATACCTTTAGCTTTGATGAAGAGTCTACACGTGACACTATCTTTACCTCAAACTGAACCGTATACGTGCGCCTGTGTAACAAATGTTTAGGAATATTTCGGTATGCTGAAAACTCAAAGCTACAATGAATATGCTACAATGTATTTACTTGAATTCTGTAGTATAGTGTGTATATAGTGCTGACATCTAAACTGTAATTACTTGATTGCTAGATAGCAACAGATTTGCCATCACTCACTTGATAGGTAGTCGTGTTATCATGATAATACTGCAGAGGAGCAGGTCTGGTTTGACATGAATTTAACAAATGGGTCTGCAGTGCATAGCATTGCAAATATGCTAAATATCGCTTTTATATGATAAGTACTGAAAATTAGGTAACCATGGTACTGTAAGCTCTCAGTAGAGTGATAGCCATGGCATTGTAAGTATTCAGCAGAGGGATAGCCATGGTACTGTAAGTACTCAGCAGAGTGATAGCCATGTTACTGTAAGCTCTCAGTAGAGTGATAGCCATGGTACTGTAAGTACTCAGCAGAGTGATAGCCATGGTATAGTAAGTACTCAGTAGAGTGATAGCCATGGTACTGTAAGTACTCAGCATAGTAACAGCCATGATACTGTAAGTACTCAGCAGACTGATAGCCATGGTACTGTAAGTACTCAGCAGACTGATAACCATGGTATTGTAAGTACTCAGCAGACTGATAGCCATGGTACTGTAAGTACTCAGCAGTGTGATAGCCATGTTACTGTAAGCTCTCAATAGAGTGATAGCCATGGTATTGTAAGTACTCAGCAGAGTGATGGCCATGGTACTGTAAGCTCTCGGCGAGTGATAGCCATGGTACTGTAAGCTCTCAGCGAGTGATAGCCAGAGTACTGTAAGTACTCAGAGGAGTGATAGCCATGTTACTGCATGTACTCAGCAGACTGATAGCCATGGTATTGTAAGTACTCAGCAGAGTGATAGCCATGTTACTGCATGCACTCAGCAGAGTGGTAGCCATGGTATTGTGTGGGAGCCCCGATTAGCTCCTCTGTTTATGGCTTAGCCATGTATCACTCATCATCATGTACATAGATGTAGCGCTTGCAGTCTTCTATGTTATATAGCTGATAAAGAATAGCGCTCAGGAAATAAGCGTTAACGCAAGGAAACATATCTGGCTAGACAGACTTGACACCCAAGAAATCGTACCATACTTGATGAGTTGTGATTTGCTTTGTAGAATCTATCACAATAAATACCGGGTTATTGGCCTTAGGCAATGTTATCAGCGCTCTTGGGGACCCTAAGAAGAAATCATCTCACGTTCCCTATCGAGATTCGAAGATAACGAGGCTTTTGAAAGATTCTCTGGGAGGCAACTCCAAGACATTAATGATCTGCTGCATCAGCCCTGCTTCAAGCGACTTCGACGAGACGCTTAATGCACTCAAATATGCAAACAGGGTTCGTCAATCGAAATCACTTTATAAATATGTGAAAGTTAATTAAGCGTTGATGGTTGAAAGATCAGTGGGGCAAATGAGATGGGAGATGTTACGAGGCCATGGTAGAACGCGTGTGTGTTTATTTGTGGCTCAGAGAAAGTAATTTCCTTTATGATTAAAGACGGTGTGAGTATTCTTATATGACCTGTTCACCATCCCACTCATTCAACTTTCTCACTCGCATGGCTGCCAAGAATTGCTAAGCTTCGTGGCTTTTCTCATGAATAAACTTGGCTGAGTAGCCATTGTTTGTTGGCTAAATGCTAAATACATATCTGGTCGTGGTCACGCAAGCATATTTCATATTTTTATTGTTATACATTATTGTAGGCGAGAAACATAAAGAATAAGCCAGTGGTAAATCGAGATGTGCAGTCCATTGGAATGGAAGAAATGCAAAATGAGATTCAGGTAACCCAGATACCATGCATGTGTTTATGCTTGTGTTTGTGAGTATCTATGTGTGCGTGCGCACGTGCGTGTGTCTATGGGTATCCGTGTGTATGCGTGTGTCTATGGGTATCTAAATGTATGCATATGTCTATGGGTATCTAAGTATGAGTGCCTCTTTGGGTATTATGTGTATGCGTGTGTCTATGGGTATCTGAGTGAGTCTGTTACAATTCGTACTAAGAATGCTTGATTGATACTAAGAATGCTAATTGAGAGAATTAAAACAGAGCTAATTAAAAACTCTTATATGGCACGCAGTGCTATTAAGTTTAAAGTGAGCTGTGTGTGACAGGGTTAATCTTATCATAAAGGCTAGGCATTGCGGGTGGATGCACCTTAACTTGTGTTCTATTCCATAAAAGCTAGGCATTGCGGGTGGATGCACCTTAACTTGTGTTCTATTCCATAAAGGATAGGCATTGCGGACGTATGCACCTTAGCTTGTTTTCTATTCCATAAAGGCTAGGTATTGCGGGTGGATGCACTTTAACTTGTGTGCTATTCCATAAAGGCTAGGCATTGCGGGTGGATGCACCTTAATTTATTTACTATTCTTATGAAATTATGAAATTCATAAAATTCAGTTTTTCAATTCTGATTACAAATGACAATGGCGCTCGATCATCTGTAAAACTGCTTTATACACTGAAGGGCGATGGCATCCGCCATGTTTCTTTATTGCATTAAATGATCTATTAGTGTTACTCCTGTTTAGGCAAGAACCAGATGTCTGGCTTACTGCAGGAGTGTTCCTGATAAAGGCCTCTCGCATAGCACCATTAGTTACTCATTACAATTCAGCTCGCCTTGCGGAAGGCTATGTAGCGACTTGCTATGTAGCGACGTTAATTATGACAATATGTTAGATAATTTTAGAATAAATTGTGCATTTTTCAGATCACTCAAAACAAAGTTTACAAGTAAACAGCAAGTCGTGTGCCACACTACTATATAATCAGTCAGACTCTATCTTGCTGCTGTCCATTGGCCAATAGCTAAGCATCTTGCTGCAGTCAACTGACCAATAGCTAAGCAATTTTTATTTTTTTCGCAGTTATTTTGTAAGCTTACCTTGAAAACATTTACAAAAAGAAACAGATATGCTGAGTTTTAAATCATGTTTGTCCCTAACTGTTCAATAATTGATTCCGCTTGGCAGCACCAAAATTAAATGTTAGAAATGGCTGGTGTAAATCAGGTGATTGCGTGTCAGAGTTTACATCAATTTTCTCAGAATGTTTGGCTACACAAGTGCATGTCACAATCGTCTAATACGAAAGTAAGGCACTCGCGAGCTGATTTAACGATGCAACTTTTGTAGTAATTTTTGACATATTCCAACAAGAGCTGGTATTTGAGCAATTCATAACATGCGCTCCACATAATTATTGAAACTGGAAAAGAGAGTTAGAGGGCCTGATGATAGGGCCTGAGCCACAGCTGAGCTGAAATACTTGAAAAACGTAAAAAACCTGGACTGTATGCTGATGTGTACTCGATTTGGCTGCGGTAATGCATTTTAGAGTTAAACATTGAAAGCCAATGCCACTCTTGAGTTACTGTTTATACATGATAGTTTATACACAGCAATTTCATGTTGTGAAACCTCTTACAAATTTGTCTCCTGTAAATCAAGTTTATACACAGCAATTTCATGTTGTGAAACCTCTTACAAATTTGTCTCCTGTAAATCACTGCTTATTCAGTTAAACCAATACTAGGTCAAGGCTAATATTTCTGCTTAGTGTTTATATCTAATTGAACAATGGTACTAGAACGACGCCATTGCTGAGTGTTTTTCACATTACCAACGATTGTTTAACTTTGAACTTCACAAAAACTAAGCAAAAGATTAGATAAAATAATTTTGTAAAAAATTTTTTGATTATTAATGTTTTTTAAGCTTACAAGAATCGATAGCTCTTACAGCACAAATTTCCTGATCTCCATTTTCATTTGCCAGATCATAAATGCAACATTATAGTCAAGGGACACAACTTCTATTTTTACATTTTTCCTCCTTTAACATGTGCTTTTGCAAGCTATCATCTGCAATTATTATATTATTAAATAATTTATATAGGTAAAATCACTCTAGACAACATGTGTGCACAATGTAGCAGAGACTGTTTGCGACAAAATATAGGTGGTGGTACCATATATGGTAGTACCAGAAATATCCAGACAAAGTTTTTTAATAGGTATCAAACCCTCTTCAGCAGTACTGAATTAGTTTATATAAAAATACTTTCAACTATTTACTATTTTGTGGAGGTGTGAGGACAATTAGCAAATTCTAGATCCAAAGCTAAAGTTAGACTCTGCGTCAAAAAGAGCTATGTCACTAAACATACGACAGCTGTATCTGGTTGGTGACTCATGTCTCTATAGGGTAACTGTAGAGTTCCTGGAGTGGGTGGTAGTGCTGTTCCCTAGGTCATTGGTATTACTATTAGCTATTCCTTTACCTCACAATTGCCATGGAAGTTGAATCACTCCGTTTCCCTGATTAATCACTCTGTTGTTTCCAAGATTTGTCTCATCATATTCTTAGTGATTCACTTAGAATGATACGAAAATCTCCTTTTTCTATGTAAGAGTATTGGAGATGTGTTTTGTGAGCATGAAAATATGGCCTGTCGAGACAATGGAACGTGTAGGCTCGTCATAGAGTGAGTGGTGGAAATATTCGACGTTATTCACTTACTTACTACATATGCCTAGTTTGATTTTTTGTAGTTTGTGCATTTAGTACGATTTACTGATTTATATGGTTTGTTTTGAATATTAACCAGTAGTGCGATAAAACCCCATTAAGTTGCAGTATACTATCTTGCTGCGATTTAGTAGTTCTATACACACACTAAAATCAGTACCCTCTGTATTCCTTGAGATGAATCTGCCTACAGTTTTTATCTGTATTGTGGATTTGAGGGAATGGTTGTATTTATTCTCTAGTGGGTTGTCTGGCTCATCTGACGCAGTGTAACGTCGAGCAAAGCAATGATATTGAGCAATAGAATTGGTTGGTTAGGCATATTTAGGCTTGGCGACAGACTCCCCAGGCTCCTCTCTAGACTCCCGCTATTAACTATTCTGTCAGTCGCTGACCCCTCAGTTTATCCTTGAGTCTCCTAAAGACAACGACAGCCAGTTCTAATAGCTATGCCACACGTGACTTATATGACAAAAATCACTTCTTCCATTTATTGATGCAAGATTGGTTGCTGCTTATAATTGCAGTTAACATTATTGTCAAAAATTATTTAGTTATAGCCAGTCTCTTCTATAAAGATTCTTGCATTTACGTGAAGAGTTATCACCACATAGTCTGAGGACTATATTGCGCAGGTAATAAACTCGAATGAGAAACAGAAATCTACTGAAGTCACAGCTAGGGCTTCTCTAACTTTCACATAGCTAGTTGACTCTGGTTCAGGTCTTCTCTGGTCTGCTGAGCTATTGTAAACTTTAGTAGTTATAAGCATGTATAGTACAACATTATTACAACTTTTTATGGTAAACATTACTAGATTTACCTGTACAACTTATTTTTTTATTAATACAAGAAACAATTCCATGAATTTTAATATAATTCAGTGAAAACCGACTTAAGAACTGTAATGGAGGGTAATTACATGGGCATTGTACATTCGAAACCTAGATTCTGGTTTGCTTCATAAGTGTATCCGATACTCTTAATAAATAAATAAACTTCTAGTAGAGTATTTTACTGGCTAGACTGTAACTCTGTACTATACTCTGCTAGTTGTAGACACATGGTCAACCAATTGTCTGTAAATATCAATGGCCAGATGCATTGCACGAAAAACAGATTTTAATAACTCCGTGTTGGGAATTCAATGATGAGAAGCCTTTAAACATTGACTCTAATTGTTACAATTATTTATGATATTATTATCATACATATTAATAATATTATGGACACAACTGACGAGCTCAAAAACAATTATAGTCATTGCTTTGTTGCTCATATAAAGAATAGCTGGTTATAATAACAGGTTATAACAACCGCCTGGTGAACATAGGAATCTTCAAAGATGTAATGAAAAACTATTTAAACTTTGCGTTATTAAGTAAAACTGCTTTTCCTTGTTAAAATGTAACCATGAGAAGCAGACGGAATCTGACTCATGTGTATTCCTCATCGGCTTACCTTTGCCACTTCCTGTTTCACCTCATTGGTCATTGGGCTATCTGTAATTTGTGGCAACGAGGTGGACATCCTCCGCTGCAGCAATTTTACAAAATTTTTGTTTTATGTATATTAGCCAACTTTAGACTGCTTCCAGAACAAAAAATAGTTTTATACTAATAAATATATAGAATATATAATATATATTCTATATATGATATATGATATAATATAATAATAAATATAATAATAGATAGTTATAACAAATGTAATATACAGTCAAACATGGATAACTCGCCCACGGATAGCTCGAACACATGGTTAATTCGAACGGTTTCTTTGGTCCGTTCCCACGTAATGATAAATTGCTATAGATAACTCGAACTCAACTCTGTTAACTCGAACTGTTTTTTGCCCAACGGCTACCAAAACGGTTGTTATCGCTTTAGAAAATCACTTTATTCCAAGCCATAGAGGTAAACCTCAACTTTTCGCAATTCATAAGCATCGTTATTACCACCATCGGCAAAATATTTTTGTCAACGACTTTTCTAAAGGTTTGGTGAAATTTGATTTATACCAAACATCCGCTTAGCGATCACCCTTCGGAAGCAAGGTAAAGTGAGGTAATCTTTGCATAAACTTCAAGAAAAATCGGCAAAATTGATCGTGGGTAAAACGCTCAAAAGAAAAAAATGTATTTTCTTTTGAGCATTTCAACAACGATCAAGTTTTTTTGCCAATGTCAATCTAAAAAACGTCCTGGCAATAACATCACCTCAAACAACAAACCAATCTCAAGTGATAGAAAAATCTCTATACTTTTTGATAAAAACGTTTTAAACTTTACATTAGAAGCATTTAATTTGAAACAAGCCATTTGTGCTTTTGATTTATATTATAGTTTGTCCATGTATCTACTAATAAATAAGTAAATACATGGACGTGTGACAGGGCTCTGATAACTTGAACGCTCTGATAATTCGAACACTTTTGCTCGGTCCCGTGAAGTTCGAGTTATCCATGTTTGACTGTATATAACATACTATAATATATAATGTTATATCATTATAACAGCCTTTCTTCATATCATAATCTATGAAGTAACTTTGGACAAGTTTATCTATGTAAGGCATTTACTGATCACTTGCTAAATGCTCATCTTTGACATGTGCCAACAGGTTGAAATGCTGGCATGTGCCAACAGGTTGAAATGATAGTGCATACATTAATACTATTATGAGGTGTCTGAGACCTCACACAGGGATATGTCTCTTATTATCTAAATATTGTCGCCTGCCATGGCAATTCTCCAGGGGGCTCTGAGAGAAGACAATGTTGATGCTAGAAAGAAACTTGCTAATAAACAACATATATTTGGTGAACTAGACGCATCAGAATTCTGTCTGCCACGGCCTTCAGTTCTCAACCTGTGTAGTAAAAGTACGGCTGTGCGTCTGTTAGTCATTAAATTCAGGATAAAGTTAATGACGCAGGCGTTGCATCTGTCGACTAGCATTTTGTATTTCTTGTTGCTAGGCACTAAAAAGAGAACTGGAGATTAAGGACTCGTTGCTAAGGGAAGAGACTAATTTGTCAGCCCGCACGGCAATTGAGTCACAAGTGGCACTCAGTCTACAGGATCGAGAGGATAAAATAATCAGGTAGTGATTGCATTTCAAGGTGTAATATTTTATTGCTCCCAGAGAAATACTGCCCGATGCTGATTATCAGTCTCACCTTCCCAAACTTTCTCTACCTAAATTTAATGTTTTTATTTTAAAGTGCTGTCATAAGCCTGTTTATAAGATTTTAGACGAGAAGCCGCAAACTTTTTAATAAGCTACACTTTATAACCAGAACACTAGTCTCGGAACTTCTTCAGGGTGTGATAATTTATTCTACCGAGAGAAAGCTCACACTACCAATATGGCCAACAGTTGTTTCTAATATTTTATGAGATCTTTTAAAAATAGCAGCTGAGGCATTTTCTAACTATTCAGATATTAATCATGATACATGAATGAAAAGAAATAGATTGTCTTATTTTATTAAGGCCTTCCATGTTTCGATGCAAAGAATACCTGATAGCATAACGCCAACACAATATTTTAGTCCATCCCTTCTATTTTTTGAGCCTCTTGGGATTCGCTGATCAAATTTTACTTGTAAATCTGCATACTAGATTTTACCTGCTATCTATAGTATCACAGTGTGTTCACATTTTACTGTACAATATAAAGAGTATGTGGAGCATATTTGAGACCATCTCAAGTATTGTGGAGGTGCGGGTTAAATTTAACTGTGTAAAGTGATTGTTTAAAAGATAGAGATATATATCACGTTTCGTTAAATTCTCGATATACAAATTTTATATGAACATTTTAACAAAACTTCGTAAATGTAAGTTTTGAGCTAGTCAATAAAAAATTCCTATTTGGTTTATTTCGCATTGCATACAGGTTTGAGTAAAAATAATGTTCTATCATTTATTAAGCGACAAAGACACTATATAAATTATATATACCGTATAAGAAAACATTAGAATTTTTTGTGTGTTCATTATGGGTATACAGACGTTGATTGGTGATTATTTTACTTATCTCTTGCAGCCTGCAGCGGACATCCGAACTGTATGAAGCACTGCTGAGGTTGGCAGCTGACACTCTGACTCAGATTGACAGCAAGGAGTCAGTTAAATCGAGTACAAAGTCAGCCATACAGGATTGGCTGAGACAATGGCACAATGCGCAGGTATCATCTCGAGCCAGTCATGGACGGAAATAGTTTTATAGTGCTATCTTAAACCAAAGTTTTACAGAATAATTTCCTTCCTTATGATGCAGGATTTGCATTACTTGTGGTGTCTTCAGTTTTCTTGTGCGATTTCTTAAGAGCTTTGTGTTTTATTTCTCAAAAGGCGAGTCCGCTAGTTGAGGCTGCGTGCATTTTCTAACGAACTTCCATCACAAATTAATAGCTAATTTTATACCTCCTCGAAGTGCCAAGTCATTCATGCCGACTGGCTAGCTGTTCACGCTCTGAGGAGAGTTTCCTATCCATTAGTCGTTTCTAAAGATGTTTGCAGTCGTTTCCTTTTATCGCAATAATAAATCAACTTTGTGTTATATAATTAGATCGTTGACGAGTTTACTCTGTCCCGCAGTGACTCCAGACAATTAAATGAAGCTAGAGAATGGTTGTATGACTAGAACTTCAACTTCTGGCCTTTTTCTGGTTTGCACTCTTGCTGAAACGCTACTCTGCCCTCTATCGGTTTGATATCACTTGCCTTCCAGACAGACCTAGGAATATCTCATGTTTGGAATTCTGGGTATTCTTACTGATTCGGTCACAACAGCGTCAGTTATTTTATAAACATCTGTGTTTGATATGAGGCATAAGGCATCATGTTCGCTATGTTGTTTTGGTACTATGCATTCTAAATGTATGAAAATGTATTTTAACTCCTTTACATCACAAGCCAGGGGCTGTGAACTGGTGCTAATTTCATTGTTTATTCGATCGTTTCTCTTGGTGGACTTCAAATCTTAGTAAGTTGACATTGTGGAAAACTTTCTGACTTTCCTCAGAGAGACTGGGATAAGGTAATAACATGATAATCTGTGGCGCGGAAAAATAATGAAAAATGCAAAACTTAGTTTGTTGATCTTGGCTTGAAATTTTCAACTCAGATATCTGACAGGATAAGGCAGGCGGTAGCTAATGTGGCATGTTTTCACAAGTAGCAGGTGCATTTTGTTCCATTGTGTTTGAGGATATGCCAGACCGATTTTGAGATGAGTTTTTCAAATAACGTATTATAGCCAACAAACTTCATCTTTGCTAGAATATGGTGACTTATAGAATTTGATTAAAATATAATTCTCAATAAGAAGATATAAACTGGCCGCTTGAAAGCGATTCGAAATATTTTCTCATCAGGTATAACTGTAAACTCTAAAGTTTGTGTTGGAATGTCCTATTAATGACTAATTTACATGTGAGCCATGACACGATGTTCGCGTCTGTCGAAAGTAACTCATAAGGAAAACATGATATCAAACTGAGTAGCTTGGCTGCAAATTCCTGTCTTCACGCCTCATATCATCGGTTGTCTACTCACTGGATTGCAAAAGGGAAGTTGATTGAGCGTGTAACAAAATGACTCGGATTGAGGAAAAGAAAATTATGTTGAGCTTAGGGTCGCTTTAACTATAAAAATGTTGTTTCAGTCTTCTCTGCTTTTTCATGGTGATTTTTGTTTTGTATAAAAGTTGCTAGAATGCTTTAAACCTTTTTAATTATTATTACGTAGCAAAACTGATAAACCATAAACACTTTAATATCAAATTATTTTATTATATTGTGATATAGTTTCACATTTATTATACTTGGATACAATCTAGAAGTACTAAAATAAAATTTCGTGTTAGAATGTACTATCCTAAATAAATGAGTTTTTAAAATATCTATATATATTCATGGTTATTTTATTTACTTATAAAACATATCATAAATAGGAAAAATAATTTTTACAATTTTTAAAAGTTTTGAGATAGTTTATAGGATGTAAATGAGTCATACATGCTGGAGATGAGTCACGGAAATGAGTGAGGATTTATATAGTCATTTGGTACACTATAATAAGATGCGCGGCAGCACCAAAATATAACTAACCAATGATAGCGAAAATGCAGTAGTTACTAATACTTTTAGAACATCAATTTTGAGCGAAGTATATGTTATCCATATTTTTTGGTAAATTTTGTGGCATAGTCAAGATTGGCGTTTTATTGTTTCTCACTCACTGCATATCTGGCAATATCAGGATATTGTTAGCTAGAATATTATTAGCTACATGTATAGGCCTACAGTGTAAAACGGGTAAACGGGTTTGATTCAAAATTTAGAAAAACTAAATGCAAGTCTATGTAACTAGAGAAGGCAGCTAGTGCAAAACTGATAGCTGTTGTATACAGTCAAACCTCGATTTTTGATCAAGACCGCATGTAAATTTTTTGTATACAGTGTAAAACTTGACTGAATACATTTGTCTCGATATTTGAAGTAATGTCCAACATACGACCTATGAAATATTTTAAAACAACTAAAAAGGTTGGCATAAATTAAGAATAAAACATGAAAATAATAATAAATATAAACTAATTTTATTTAAACTTTATTTAGCGTAAGCTAGAGTAAATTACGTTGCAAATGTTTTTCCTTCTCACTCCACAACATGCACTTCCAAGTCTCTACAATTTTGTTACTTGTTACTCTGCACTTGTTATTTGTGTCTCTAAGGTAGAAGGTATCAATAGAAATCTCTTTACTGAATGTTACATTATTAATTTAGTTTTTGTATATAGTTTTTGTATGATATTATATAATTCATCTGTTTTAAGGTTATCTGCAATTACCTTAAAGAGGTATCACTGCATTTTGAGCTGTAAAAAAATTAAATAAAATATGTATTCTCATAAGGATGTCTATGCTAGGATATGATAGTTTTGACTTAAAAGACAAATAGGATAATATTTTAATGTTGAGGCTTTACTCTATTCTTTTGTTCTGCAAGAAGCATTCTAAGTTTGGCTAATATATAAAACAATAATTTGGTAAAATTGTTGTAGCTGAGGATATCCACCCCGTTGCCACCAATTACAAATAGCGGAATGACCAATGAGGTGAAACAGGAAGTGGCAAAGGTAAGCCGATGAGGAATACACATGAGTCAGAATTCGTCTGCTTCTCATGGTTACATTTTAACAAGGAAAAACAGTTTTACTTGGTAACGCAAAGTTTAAATAGTTTTATATTACATTTTTTAACATTCCTATGTTCACCAGGTGGTTTTTGTGCGTGTGTTGCTAAGCAACAAAAATACTTAATCCAACTGCTTGCGTCGGTGTGTTATTGTTTCGTAGATAAATTTAGATTTCAACGTTTCAGTACGAAGAAATGCTGAAGAATGATGAAGAGATATTTGCACAAAAGGCGAAAGAGATCATTGAGCTACAGAATCAAAATGCTCAGCTGGTGAGTTTGTGCTGCAGAGCTCAATGTAGTAGTGAAAAGCATTCATCTTTAGTGATAGAGTGTAGAAACTTAGTTGTGTTATGAGCTAAAAAGTTTGTTGCCCCTTGTAAGCTTGCTTGAAGAGTTCATCTACCCGCATCAATGAACCTACAGTACTTTGTTGACAGATAGTTTTGTAACAAGAGTCCTAACATGTCTATTGCATCCTGTTGCACAAAAGCTATTGCTAAGTTCATGGTGCCAAGTGTCTGGATAAAATAGTTTTAGTTTAATAGCTCAAAGTTTATCCAATCTTCCAATGTAAAAAATGGTGTAAAACATCAACATGGTCAGGTCTAAAATAGTATTTAAATTTACAACTAGACTTTTAGAGAGATAATTTAAATACTTTTAGTAAAAAGCTTTTAATTTCAATCTTAAAGAGTTGCTGCCTATAAAGGTAGCAGTAACTCACCTTTAAAGGTAGCAGTAGGTCATCTTTAAAGGCAGCAGTAGTTTATCTTTAAAGGCAGCAGTAACTCACCTTTAAAGGCAGCAGTAGTTTATCTTTAAAGGCAGCAGTAACTCATCTTTAAAGGCAGCAGTAGCTCATTTTTAAAGGTGAGCTGAAGGCAGCCGGAAAAGATTACATTGAGGAGAATTTATGCTATCGAATTTGACATCAAATCTGTTTGTCTGGTATCAGCACATCAAGTTAAAAATGAAATTTGTAAAAAATTAGAAACTGAACAGGTTAACTTTAACTTAGAAATATTTATAGTGGACATTTTATGCCCGCTCCTGCTATTGTAGCTTACTGAACATCATACGATTGAATCCGAGTTGGAAGCCGTAAGGAAGCGTTGTGTTCAGTTGGAAGAGGTTCTCCTAGAGCAGCAGCTAGCATTAGACCAGGTTGGCCCCCATGGAGATGGTCTAGGAGAATCTCTGGAAAATGAAAATATCCAACTGTCATCCGGAAGAAGAGCGAAATCTGTTCCGGCTCATGGAGCTCGTCTCCAGGAGCCAGCCGTAAGTTCTTATGAGTCATTTCCTTTTCTCTCGCTCTTGAGCCAAGCTGCACTTGATTCGTAAAGGAAAGTTTATAATAGAGCAGTGAAAATAATGAACAGCGAAAAACATGTGTTTACAGAGTTAAAATAAGTTGGTGCCATCAGGAGAAACAACACAACTACATGTATTCTGTTCTTAGAGTCTCTAGTACATGCTATGGTTAGTCATTGTGTTACCATAGTACTATACTGTATTATCACAGTACTATACTGTGTTACCATAGCACTATACTGTATTATCACAGTACTATACTGTGTTACCATAGCACTATACTGTATTATCACAGTACTATACTGTGTTACCATAGCACTATACTGTATTATCACAGTACTATACCGTGTTACCATAGTACTATCTGTGGTACCATAGTACTATACTGTATTACCATAGTACTATAATGTGTTACCATAGTACTATACTGTATTACCATAGTACTGTACTGTATTACCATAGTACTATACCGTATTACCGTAGTACTATACTGTGTACTATCTGTGGTACCATAATACTATACTGTATTACCATAGTACTGTATTGTATTACCATAGTACTGTATTATACTACCATAGTACTGTACTGTATTACCATAGTACTATACCGTATTATCGTAGTACTCTACTGTGTTACCATAGTACTATCTGTGGTACCATAATACTATACTGTATTACCATAGTACTGTATTGTATTATCATAATACTATATTGTATTACCATATTACTGTATTGTATTACCATAGTACTATACTGTATTAACGTAGTACTATACTGCATTACCATAGCACTATACTGTATTACCATAGTACTACACTGTGTTACCATAGTACTATACTGTATTACCGTAGTACTATACTGTGTTACCATAGCACTATACTGTATTACCATAGTATTATACTGCGTTACTATAGCACTATACTGTATTACCGTAGTACTATACTGTGTTACCATAGTACCATACTGTGTTACCATTGTACTATACTGTATTACCATAGTACTATACTGTATTACCATAGTACTATACTGTATTACCATAGTACTGTATTACCATAGTACTGTACTGTATTACCATAGTACTATACTGTATTACCGTAGTACTATACTGTGTTACCATAGTACTATCTGTGGTACCATAGTACTGTATTGTATTACCATAATACTATACTGTATTACCATAGTACTGTATTGTATTACCATAGTACTATACTGTATTACCGTAGTACTATACTGTGTTACCATAGTACCATACTGTGTTACCATAGTACTGTACTGTATTACCATAGTACTATACTGTATTACCATAGTACTGTACTGTATTACCATAGTACTTTACTGCGTTACCATAGTACTATACTGTGGTTACCATAGCATAATGCAGTAGATATGTGCGCCGATAATGCTCCCTTATTTCCTGTTTAGTCTTCCAGTAGTATAACAATAGCCACTGCCCAGCACTCTTTGCCTAGTGTAATAGTTTGCCAATGGTTGGTTCCTTTTTTGACGAGGAGTAACATGTAACCGCAATTTCTGCACGAAGATTGAAGTTTGTTTTTAGTTATTCGAGCTGTGTTCAAATAATCTATGGGAATTATGATGTGGATAACTACACATTGTAGGCCCGACCAGTGCACACAAGCCCGGCACTCTTTACCATAGAGAGATATATGCAGGGTTTTAGGGCCAGGTCTCAGCTACTTGTTGAAAGGCTCGATGATGAAGATGAGGTTCTTCATCAGCCATTTCTCACGGGCAACGTTGAACTGGAGGAAAGAGACAACCTCACGGGACTCAAGTTAGTAACAAACTATACGCTGGAGAATCTACATACGCTATACCAGCATTATCCCTTGACCCCTAGCTTGGTTTAGCTCATTGCTGTTGATCAACCTGTTATTAGTGGCTGTTGCTCGTTGTTTGTTGCCAGTTGTCATTGCCAGTTGCTGTTGCTTGTTGTCTACTACCTGTTGCCAGTTAGTGTTGCTCGTTGTCTGTAGATAATTGCTGTTGCTTGTTGTTTGTTGCCAGTTGCTAGTTGCTGTTACGCCTTTTTTGTTTCTATTTGACATTGCTAGCTGCTGTTGCTTGTTATCTGTTGCCCGTTGCCATTTAGTTTTACTCGTTGTCCCTAAAATCTAGATAATTGCTGTTGCTCGTTATCTGTTGCTAGACACTGCTGCTTTCTACTCACATGTTGCCAGTTGCACACGGTCTGTTTCCCATTGCTGAGTGTTTTTTTTCTGTGATCCTGAGAAGTTTGTTAGGATTAGCCAAGCATCAGGAAGTTATTTGATCTTTTATAAATTTCCAAGTATGATTTTTTCCCTGAACATGCATGCTTGTTTTCCTTTAAGCATGCTGACTTTGTCAACATCAGTGCAAGAGTATTTTGCCATGAGATGATATTTTTGTTGTACAACTAATAAAGATAGACTAGTATTGTACAAATAGGGTGTGAATATTGCAATTAGTTAGCTCTCATAGTATACTTCTAATTTTATGGCCTGTAAGAACACATTTAAATTTTAGAATTCATTGAAATTTAAAATTTAGTTTATTTTAGGATTATTTCAAAGCAGGAGAAACATAAATTAAGTCAACCATTTTATAGTTAATGTTACAAAATTATTCCGATTCAAGTTAATAAGATCATAATTCATCATTTAAGTGAAAACTAAAGCTAAATTGAAACTATGAAACTGAAAATTTATATATTTAAAACTTTAAAATATATAATTTCTATGTTTTACTATTTATACTAGCTCTTCCACTAGTTACATGTCTAAGTTGACGTGCTGTAGTGACACAGGCTTGACAGAAAAGTCACCCCCAAAAAAATCAAGAAGTAGGACATTGTCATTTGGAGAAGTCACGATCAGAGAGACGCAAGCAGGTATTCAGTACACCCTATTCTCTAGGCTAGCTCTTTGAAAACTTACTGTTTGTTCAACTGTTCTACTGAATACAGAAGACTTACTGCTGTAAGTTTGTATTTGAAACCTCAGAAACCACTTCAGTAAATTTGGAAAAGAGATTCTCAGAACTACACGGATTGCTATCAAATGTTTATTACATAAAGATATGAGCATACTGCTTCTCAATCTCATCATAGATGTCTGGATTTGTTGTGTTATTTGTTAAACTAGTAACCTAGTCACAATTCTTTCAGTTTGCTTTGAATTCCTTTTTAATATTTATTTTTTCTTGTCTCAGATGAGAGCGGAACTCTAAAAGATGTCAGACTCAGCATGGACAGACACCAAAAAGAGATTCGACAAGCGAAACTCAAGTCACAGGAGTTCAACAGTCGGCTGAGGGATCTGACCATTGCAATCAGGTATACTTAGTGCCATGTGGTTTAGGTGGATGATCAGGTATACCTAGTGCCAGGTGGTACAGGTAGACGATCAGGTATACCTAGTGCTAGGTGGTGCCGGTAGACGATCAGGTATACCTAGTGCCAGGTGGTGCAGGTAGATGATCAGGTATACCTAATGCCAGGTGGTGCAAGTAGATGATCAGGTATACCTAGTGCCAGGTGGTGCAGGTAGATGATCAGGTATACCTAATGCCAGGTGGTGCAGGTAGATGATCAGGTATACCTAATGCCAGGTGGTGCAGGTAGATGATCAGGTATACCTAATGCCAGGTGGTGCAAGTAGATGATCAGGTATACCTAGTGCCAGGTGGTGCAAGTAGATGATCAGGTATACCTAATGCCAGGTGGTGCAGGTAGATGATCAGGTATACCTAATGCCAGGTGGTGCAAGTAGATGATCAGGTATACCTAGTGCCAGGTGGTGCATGTTGATGATCAGGTATACCTAGTGCCAGGTGGTGCATGTTGATGATCAGGTATACCTAGTGCCAGGTGGTGCAGGTAGATGATCAGGTATACCTAGCGCCAGGTGGTGCAGGTAGATGATCAGGTGCACCTAGTGCTAGGTGGTGCAGGTGGATGATCAAGTGTTTGCATTGCCAGGTAGTGCAGGTGGATAATCAGGTATACATGATACTGATAGCCTTTAAGGATTTCTATTGGTCTCTGAATGTAAATCTGCAGAACAGCAAGGAGTAGGTAAGTTTTTCTACGTTGCACCTTGGAGTCTTTACCACTCATAGATTTCGATAAGCTCGGTGCATGCGCACTGCAGCCGTTATATAGCGTTATATAGTAGATTTCAGCTGTTTGTGCAATATCTCAGTTTTAAATAGTCTTTCTTAAAATAGTTTTTCAAGTAATGATTTAAGACTCCTTTGTGTTCGATTCTATCCGACACTCAGTTTTTGTTCCCTGCTAGCATCATCTAACACAAAATCTCAATATCTATGTGTAGGAAGGCTACTTTATGATGGAAATTTGAGACTTATTCGAGAGCATGGTCATGATATGCATATTATCCAGATCTTAAAGTTAATTCACAGAAAACTACTGAGCCATTCTGACCTATGCACGACTATCTCAAATTACTAGTTGCACCTGCAAATATGCGGGATATGCTGGTATGGTATATTTATGCAAAATGAGATAAATTGAACAGGTATTTTCTGTTTAATTTTATAATTCATTAAGTGACATTGAGTGACTGCTGTTATATAATCTCTCGGTCATCAGCCCAATTATTTTGAAATAAAAATTAAAAATAAATGTAATTGAGCAGCTGTTGCTAGTTCTTAACTCGATTTTAAGAATAATCAGCAATTGCTGTTTTTGCAGTGCGGTGTTATTGATGAATTATCTCAGTATCGCAAGCTGTAAACGACCATGAGACAATGTTAGATTAGCTAGTTTGGATAGCAGTTACCAATGTTCTTACAGCAAAGTATTATTTTTAACAGCCGTGAATTGAATAAACTAAAATTGGAATATTAAAGGATATACAGATATAACCAAGAAGAACTAATAAGTTATTTGAGTATAACTCAAGGATCCTGGTTCATTAGATATAAACAGCATCTTAAGAAAGGAATTATGCAGGGATTATAACTACTTATAATTTTCTGTTTAGTTCCTTAAGTGACTAACAAAACAATGACTGATAGCATGGCCGTATTTGTCAATTCTTCTTATGGTTCACTCGGTTTACTCGATTAACCATGAGGTAAATTTGTAGATATGTATTTTTTCCTGTCCAACAGACTTACTGTATGCATCTCATGGAAAATTTACCTTTACAAAAAATATGTAAAGTTTGCGCTATGGTGCCAACGATGAGTCATGGTTTGTTATTGTGGTTTAGTTTAATAATCCGCAGTTTTTGAAGGATTACTCACATGAAATTTTAAAAGGATTTATCAGAAAGTACCGGTATAAATAGTTTTCTATGATTTAAGATTTTGGGAATCTGACTGCCAGGATGTTTCAAGATAGAAATCGACAAAACTTGGTTAAAATGTTAAAAAAAAGTTAAAATGCATGCCTAAAACAGACTTGCCTAAAAATGACATCAATAGACGTACGTTTTGTTTATAAGTAATAAATAAATGGTCTCATCAGGTACTCATAGGTTTACACAGCATTTAGAAAAAAGCAATGGGGCAAATTGTAACCAACCTATCTTTAAATCATCTTAAATATCTATAGCAGGGGTAGCGAACCCTATGGCTCTCGAGCCATATGGGGCTTTTTTGGCGATTGCATCTGGCTCTTTGATAAATCAATCGAAAAAATAATTCATATTTTTGCTGTTAATTTAATTAACATGATAATACAACAGTAACAATAAACAAAATAAAAAATAACGTCCATTTAATAGAAATAAATTTTCATTTGCAACTTTTTGATGTGGCGCGCGCGGCAAAGAGTTTCTGTGCTTTATTTACTCTGCTCTGTGCAGGCCACACAGAGACCGCACGAGTCATTTATAGATCAAAAGCTAAACCCTTCAAAGCATACTAAGTTTGTTGGTCTTCCTTTTCCATTTTATGTTTTCGAGATTCAAAATACACATATGGCTTTCCCTAGAATTAAATTTTGAAACATGTGAGTTTTTTGGCTCACTCAGTGAAAAAGGTTCCTGGTCCCTGATCTAGAGTGATGTTTCTGAGGCAATGTCTGAAGTTTTATTTTAACAATCATGAGCAAATGCAAAATGGAATATATGTCAATAGAGACGCGTAACACAGCATTTTGAATGGAGTAGCCGATATCATAATGAGAGAGACAAACGGGAACTGCGACAGTTGACATACCTTTTGGATAAATCTTTTTCTTTTGAGCGTTTATACTGCGATCAAGTTTCGTCGCTTTTAATCTAGAACCATCTCGGCAGTCAGATCACCAAAAACCACAAGCAAAATCTAAAACGATAGGAAAATATCTATACGGACTGATAAAACCATTTTAAATTTGATGTGAGTGACCATTAGTCAGATAATCTTGTGGTTACTTAAGACTGCAGGTTGCTGTCTCTAGCATCTGGTGAAGTGTTAGTACTTCTTTGGCTGCTCTTAGCTATGGCCATATGGAATCAGATTGACTCTTTACAGTAGTGTCACTAACCCATGTCATTGGAATATTATACCTGTAATGTCCTTTCTAGTAGAAAGTTTCTACTAGAAAGTTTCTACTAGAAAGTTTCTACTAGAAAGTTTCTATTAGAAAGTTTCTACTAGAAAGTTTCTAGTAACGTAACAGAGCAGGCATGCTATTCTCGGTGAGTTCAGAAGTCTCCAGTAAGCTAACAGCACCATAAATAATAGCTACACTTCTTTGTCACGCTGTCAAATTTATAAGTTGCTGCAGAGTACGCAACTACATATGTCAGGCTTTAGGTTATATTGAACGGTCCAAATATATAAAGTATAAATAGTTGGTTATCGTATGTTTATGTTCAAAAGTAGTTGTACAACTAAACGTAAATAAGATGAAATAAAATTCAAAGCTACAGAATAACTCTACACTAATAGTAGTAAGTGGTGCAATTGTTTAGACTTTAGACTAAAACTTACCCGGAAATATAGTTATATAATTTGTCAAATAGTATGAATAAAGTTATTATAGCATGTTTCACTCTATAACATCCTAGCAGTATTATCGAGCGAACAGGACAAACATTTCTGATTCAACCGTTCTCGCCGGCAATGCTTGTAAAATGTCTTCTACCCCACCCCTCTGTCTCCGACTATTTGAATGTAACAACTACTTGTCATAACATCACTGTTAGCGGTAGAGGAACATGTTAACATTGCCAAATGCTGTTCGGCAGCTGACAATGGACATTTTATCTGGCTCAGCTAAAAGGCTATATAACAAGTGCCCGTGACGGTTATCTTACAGATTTATGGTACTCATTTATGTCAGTATTATTATGTCAGTATTGATACATTCTACTCAGTAAATAGAGTGACATAAGAATGAGATAGCTTTATATTATCAATTAGCCTGACATTAAAATGACAAGTCTTCGAGGAAGCATCTGGCAACTTTTCGGATACAAAAAGTCAGTGTTGCCATGACCGTAGCCCACCCATTCAACGTATTAGGGTAATGATGTACAGAGTATCATTGATAGGTGATCCGTTTCATTGGCTTTAAGAAATTTATCAACCATTTCATCTGGTCACAATTCATTTTGCAAATGCAAGCGAAAGTGACAAAGATAATTATGGAGCCGACGCTCAGAAGATACTCTTGGCTCATAGAGTCTATAATCACAAGTGTTGTTAACAGTTCATTGAGGTTTTTGTTATGAGATACATTGAGAACATCGACTATCTGATCGTGAATATTGATAACATTGTGTAATAATTTGGCACACTCGCAAGGTTAGCGTATTATCCAAACGGTAGATGCATTAAAAATGATGAAGCGTGATACATGAGCGTAGAGTATGGCCTCTTTTGTTACCTTATAGCTTTAATCCTGTTAGAGAGATGTCATTTTATACACTATTATCTATGATATTACATCACACCAGAGGGTCCAGAGCTGAGATCAATTCTATGATAACATTGCGCTCTCAGCATTGTCTTCTTTCTCAGAAGGCATGTTCTTTAATGCAACCTGGTGAGGATAAGCATATCAAAGGGTTATAGTAGGAAGTGAGGGCAATTGGTGATGGGTAGTGTGAGGGAGAGGGCAGCCTTTCTTGGTTCTTTTGAACATTTTTGTTAGCAATAGTATCTGTATATGCATTAATGCGAAAATAGTTACGCTTTTTTGCGAACTCTTGAAAATACATTTGATATAAAAATTTGCATAAATATTCATGTGCAAAAGCTCATAATCTGATTATTGTCTTTGAAACCAAGGTAACACAGGCATCATAACCTATATAGACTAATATAGACTGGTAAACAAGTAGAGTTGTGCCTAAAAATTTTCAAGCCTGAAAATGGTGAATGGGGAAAAAAAAAAAAGAAAATGGAAAAGTCAAAAAGGGCCTTGAGAGGAGGAAATAAGGGTGAGGGGAGAAACAAATGGGTCATGACAATTAGGCTGAAAGAAGTAATAAGTTTGCAATACTCACTTGACTCTCCCATTCTTACTTCTACGCTTTAGTGAACTTTCCGAAACTCAAGCAGTTCAGCAATGAAAGTATTATTTTGTTTAATTATATTGATATAACTACGTGTTGATATAACTACGTGTTGATATAACTACGTGTTGATGTAACTACGTGTTGATATAACTACGTGTTGATGTAACTACGCGTCGATGTAACTACGCGTCGATGTAACTACGCGTCGATGTAACTACGCGTCGATGTAACTACGCGTCGATGTAACTACGCGTCGATATAACTACGCGTCGATATAACTACGCGTCGATATAACTACGCGTCGATATAACTACGCGTCGATATAACTACGCGTCGATATAACTACGCGTCGATATAACTACGCGTCGATATAACTACGCGTCGATATAACTACGCGTCGATATAACTACGCGTCGATATAACTACGCGTCGATATAACTACGCGTCGGTATAACTACGCGTCGGCGTAACTACGCGTCGGTATAACTACGCGTCGATATAACTACGCGTCGATATAACTACGCGTCGATATAACTACGCGTCGATATAACTACGCGTCGATATAACTACGCGTCGATATAACTACGCGTCGATATAACTACGCGTCGATATAACTACGCGTCGATATAACTACGCGTCGATATAACTACGCGTCGATATAACTACGCGTCGATATAACTACGCGTCGATATAACTACGCGTGATATAACTACGCGTCGATATTCCTACACGTCGATATAACAACACGTTGATATAAAAGTCAGTAAAAGTGAATGACATTGCTTGAGAAATTAGTCAGGTGGGGACTGTGTGTAACCACTATTTATGGCGATGTTAGCTTACTGGAGATTTATATATTCACCCAGGACAACGCTGCTGCTCTGTTACATTACTAGAAAGGACATTACAGGTATAGTATTCCAATGGCATGGGTTAGTGACACTACTGTAAAAAGTCGATCTGATTCCATATGGCCATAGCTAGGAGTAACCAAGAAAGTACTAACACTACCAGATACTAGAGACAACAACCTGCAGTCTTAAGTAACAAGAAGGTTACCATATTATATATGAATATAATATAATATATATCAGATTATTAAACTAAACTACTGACCACAATAACAAACCATGACTCGTTGTTGACTCACCAGCATTGATTCTGCATATTTTTTCCAAGGATGAATTTTTTTTTTGTTAGAAGTAATAATTGTAAATGTTCAATGGTGTGAGACTGCTGCACACTCGAGCTGTTGTAAGTAGGGGATAATACATGCAAAGCCTTCCTTTCCTTTGTCGAGCGATTTTTTGTATCAGGAAAAAATTTAATATTTCTTAAACGATCCAAAGATTTTACACAATGTTATATGACAATGTTGTCTTTATTCTGTTTTCTTTGCAAAATATTTTCTTTCCATCTTTGAAAAAAACATTGCCTTAGCTTACATTCTTTTGGTTTTGATTCCTTTATTCTGGTTCCTCGCAATTGGAATGCGATTGTTTTTTACAAATCTGCTTGGCAAATGAGCTCTTCATTTTTTGTATATGATTTGTCAAAACAGCGCAGTTGGCTATAAGAAAAATCACTTTCACTCAGGATTTTAAGCAGCTCTCAACTGCAAGATTGGTTGGTTACCTGCAGACCATGAGATCCTCTACTAGGGAACGGAGTTCTTTCTGAACAGCTTTTCGAAGTGAAAGATTCAACCAATGAAAAGGCATAACCTTGTTTTCGAAAA
Organism: Watersipora subatra; assembly: GCF_963576615.1. Classification (NCBI taxonomy): domain Eukaryota; kingdom Metazoa; phylum Bryozoa; class Gymnolaemata; order Cheilostomatida; family Watersiporidae; genus Watersipora; species Watersipora subatra. Next base: position 56,479,335 of record NC_088708.1, read on the forward strand.
CACTAGTTCATGCAAGATTGCAGTCTTTGATGGTTCTTATTAACACTTTGGTAGCAATAGTATCTCTATACGCATATATGCCAAAATAGTTGAGCTTTTTTGCAAGATCTGTGAAATGCATTTGAGATAAACAATAGCATAAATATTAATGCGCAAAGGTTCATAAGATAATTTTATAATTTCATAACCTATATAGATAACATAGACTTTTAAGAATAGCAATTGGAAATTCCTAAAATTTTCCAGGTGTAAAAGTGTTGAATATCTTTCATCATCGACATGCAGTAAAAGAAGCTGTAGAAGTATGTATTTATGTATTTGTTTTTATCATCTACTTTCTTCTTGGCAGATAGCTGGCTATCATGCTGCTATCTGGCAGTTAGCTGGCTATCATGCTGCTATATGGCAGATAGCTGGCTATCATGCTGCTATCTGGCAGTTAGCTGGCTATCATGCTGCTATCTGGCAGATAGCTGGCTATCATGCTGCTATCTGGCAGTTAGCTGGCTATCATGCTGCTATCTGGCAGATAGCTGGCTATCATGCTGCTATCTGGCAGTTAGCTGGCTATCATGCTGCTATCTGGCAGATAGCTGGCTATCATCTTATCTCTTATTATCTTAATTTATCATACTATGGCTATCTTAGTTTATACGAGCTCCAAATATTTTTAGCTACGAATATTCTTTAAATTGTAGTTTTTGATCTTAATTGTCATCTTAACCGAGAAGAGCGTCATTATCAATTAGTATGTGCTATTAAATAATGCACCCCTTAATGCTAAACCATGAGGCGCACTTATGAAAAGTATGAAATGATAATTAGTTATTGTTTTCAAGTATGAATATTTTTAATATTCTCGATCGCCATGACACTATCCTGTGTAGATAACTCTTCAAAGGGGAGTACTAGCGTATCAGAGGCTGCTGTATTATTGCCAGAGCTAGGTGAACTTTTCACCCAAAGTTATTTTTTATTGTTTGCTGTAATGCAGAAAAACTGCACGAGACTAAACTTGTTGTCTTTGTACCGCTCTTCAGATGTGACCGCTATAATACAGGAGCGTGTCTGATCACGGGGTCAGTAGCCTTCAGAAGATCTGTGCCACTCGTGGTTGTTTCTGCTTGAATAAGTGCCTCATGCACTTGAGTCTCATGCGCTGATTTTTATGCATAAAAAGGTGACTTAAAAATAGGGTGTCTTACCAACAGAGGCTTTGGCTTATTTATTTTTGATGAACCTTTTTGTTAGATTTTGATAGATTTGGGTAATCTACAGGCCATTCTTGCTCTTGTCTGTAATACTCATCTTCTATCTGTCAATAAATATATAAACATATAAACTTGAACTGTCTCCTGTTTGTAATATGCATGTACCATCTGTCAGCAAACAGATACAACCTAAAATGGTTCTAGCTTCTTTCTAAAAGATTGTTAGTGGATCCCAACCATACGTTTAAAGGTAAACAATGAGGATTACTGCTATAGAATGATAAATTCTAGAAAACTCTGCCCCTCCGGGTGTACAATGCAAGACTGAGGCCTTAATGTGGTACAATAGCTCACGTATCATTGTTACGAGCCGATATCTTTCTTTAGGATGAAGGAACAGCTCATCCGGCAGCTGGTAAAAAATGAAAAGGACTCGGCAGTGCTTGTCAAGCAACACAAGGATAAAATATCAGCCATGGAGGAGGTGAACGCTATATACATCAGTGTATTTGATACTTGCCATGATGTTCTTAACTAAACACTTCAACTGTTCAGTAACTTTATCTTTCAGGAAAAAATTAGAACCAACCGAGAGCTGCAGGATTTGCAAAAGGAGTTCCAGAGACTTGAGGCTAAGGAAAAGATGGAAATCAACAGCAAACGTCGACTGCAAGGGTATTTCTCTAGTTTATCATTTTTTATTCATTCCAGTTTTATTGTAGTACTTAGCTTACCTAGTTTGTGCATCTTATAGACTAGCTGTGCTACCCAGCGTTGTCCGAGTTTTAAAAATCAGCTTATAAGCAATGATAAGTAATGAGAGTTGCCTGCCACTTGCTATTAGCCTGGCAGATTGCTAATAGAAAATTTTAGTAAGCTAACTAAATACAATCTCTTACTTATGCAATCACTCTGCGCGGTATGCAAAGCCATTGGCTATGTGCTCCCATATAGCGACTCACCTCGGCAAGCTAACAACTCATTCCTTTTGGCCTATTGGGTAGGGCCTCGGACTAGCGAACTGTAGGGTCCGAGATCAAATCTTCTTCGGTACGAATTCTTTATTCTAAGATTTTAATTGCTATAGATGGAAAGCAGACACACGACATACAGACATAAAACATACTGTGAGAAATATATATATATAAAGATTGGATTGCATTCTGTCGTGGCGTAATGCAATATAGCGTATTATGGTATAACATCTTATATTATAGTGCAGTGTGAAATAACATAAAACAATATGGTAAATTATACTATTCTATGTTATACTATAATGTAATGATATATTATATAGCATATTATATATTATACTATTAAATGTACTATATTATTACACTATGCTATATTATATTATTATAGTATATTGTAATAAAATACATGGTAGTATAATGTATTAAACAATATAATATAACTTATAACATGTTATGTTTTGCTTCCTTATATTCTATTACAGTAAATACAATCTTATTATTTGTATTATTATAATTAACATTCGTGGAGTAAGAAGTTCATCATGGAAATTCTATAACTAACCTAACTGACCATAGTACAGCTAGTGAAAGCTGGTATAACCATAGTTCCTGCTTGTGTTGAGTCAACTGGGGTAGTTACCCAGAGGACCGCATGCGTAGCTTGCCATTCTAAGAATAGGTGCACATGTGGATGATTGTCAGTGTTCAAAGTCTGCAAATGTGTGCTTCTGAGATTTGGAAACAGTGACGCTAAAAGTGAGTTGAAATGCTATTTTTCCTTATATTGTAATAGTGCGTGCGTGGTTTGCTGGCTGGAAGCCAGTCTTTGATAGTTTTACTTGCCCACATCACTGATTAATCATTTCGCCAGATTTCAAACCTTGCTTAAAATTTCGATTGTGTCATTTGTCTTTGAAATTCTTTTCGGTTTGTTGCATAACAATGATTTCACTGCGCAGTCAGCTTCCTCATAGATCACTTGTGGGTGTAGATACAAAAAGCCAAATATTATGAGAAGACAAATTACTGTATGCCGAATTTCGGAGGTTTAGTCAACCTAAACTGTTGCACTATAAAAAACCGTTTTCTGTTTTAAGTGAGTTGATTTATGAGTGTAAATTCGTATCAGCTGACCTTAAACCTTTGGTATAGACTTGAAATCTATAGACTTTGCTAGCTTTGAAATCTTCGTTACATTTTAGGGAGTACAAAAAGAAAATCGACTCGGCAAAAAGACGTCTGACTAGCATTCAGACAAAGCAAAAAGAAACAGTCAAACTCGCAAGTATGTCAGAGCGAACCGATGAGAAAATTAATGACTTGCAGCTCGCTGTGGCAAAGATGCGGCAGCAACAGGAGGAGCTACAGAGGAAGCTGAAACAGGAGCATGACAAGAAGGAGAAACTAGAGGTGAGAAACCATAGAACTTTACAGACAGGATTTACTTTTCCCTGCTCTAAGATAGGTTTAATTGTGTAGCTTTTTAAATACACACAGAAGCAGGATGGATTTGCCTTGAGTTACAGCTGTACCTCTGAGTGCTTTGTTGTCTATGGCACATGGCTGAAGAAAATGCCAGTTTAAATCTCAGCGACAATTCAAACCCAGTTACAGTCATAAGTGTTAAAAGTTCTTAAGTCCGCGGTTTTACTTTAAGGTAACTCTATGTCCAAACTTGTGCATACAGGTCAAATTTGTTTGAGAATGCTCCTAACATTTGTTGTTTTCACCTTGCCACTGTCATGACCAAATGCAGCGTACGTAGTCTGCTATTTAATACTGCCAGGGGTGGTCAATTATCACATTGACGAGTAGTTATTAAAGGTCTCATTCGCTAAACATGCAATAATCTAGGGTTGAGGATGTGACAGGTCGATTTTAAAGTAGGTGTGACATCATCAAACTCTACATCTTTTGTGAAAATGATTGTGAGTAGACCACTCTACTTGAGAAAATAATTACATCGCGGAACAATCCATAATCACTCGGCATGCTATGAATAATGTTAGGTGATCCTAGCTATACTCCTCTATGGTAAGTGGATGTAAATAGAGACCTGTAACTTCCCGGCTGCCATAGCTCATATACATACTTGAAGACTTGTTAGTGCGTTGTGCTGAGGTGTGAAAGGCCAGCTGCCAGAGATGATAAAAAGAAGTGTGAGAGACGGGTAACTCACTGAAGAAGAGCCCACACTATTGCTAGATTTTCAGCCAAATGCTAAAAAAATTTAAGTGGCGATTTTCGATAACATTAATTATCTTTGAGTTATTTATACATTAATTGTTTATTCATATCAAGTTTATAGTTATTATTTTTGTAGTGAATTATCAAGTTATTCCTAGTGATAAGTTATTTTTGGCTTTAAAATATGCATAATTTCATTATTATGTCTCTTAGTATTTGACATTGGCGAATAGAGGAGTCAGCCAAGGATCGCGTTCATCGTTTGAACTCCTCATTTCCTTGCTCAGTACGATGAATGAGAAATGAGGAACGACTCGTATGACTTGATCGTTCTGTTCCAAATTTGTTTTTTCGTAAGCGTGTGGTCGGCTCTTAAAAGCAAAAGCTATACATATCAGTTTGATGTTAGCGGCTCTACAATGTTGTTAATTAAATACTGCTTTTAAGTTATTTAAAAATATTGCTGTTTTTCTTAGTCGAGTTACAATAGTTTAACACTGAAAAAATGTTTGTAGTTTGAGAGTCGTTCTGGCATTGCGCACCGCCATCTCTCAAGCTTGTACAATTTATACTATATATGTATAGTTCTATGGAATATTAAAAAAAAAGTGAGGCACGTGTTGTCTGTTCCGTTATCAACAAAGCTATACTTTTTCGATTTGCATTTAGCGAAAGTTATATTCACTTGTTGGCATTTTAATAGCTAGTGCTCAAACTAATCTCCACATTTTTCAACGACGATATGTCATAGATCAAACGTAGGCTAGCAAAATAAACATAATAGCAGTTTTCTAGCACCGGTTTCCATAGCAACAACCGTGCTCGCGGTGCATTTCCCTTTACAATTGAAAAAATGCACTCTACTTAAATTTAAAAATTCAGCATGAGAAAAGCAGACATCTTGGCACTGTTGTCGATCTAGGGAAACAATGATTTAACAAAACTATTAAACTATTACCTTGCATTTTAACACATATAAATTTTTGCTGCCAAATATATTAACGGTAAATATATGTGGAAACATTAAGTAACATTTGGCTCAGCCATATGGCATGCTTTATCAGATAAAATTTTTGTGAAATATGGAATATTACCAATAGATGGTTTTTAGTTGCCAACCTTGAAAGATAAGTCATATTCCTAGAAGCATCCAAGCGTGTTGAAATGGCACAGTCAATTAATTGTGTAATTAGGCTCGTTACCCGACTCAGTTTTATCAGATGTCTAATGAAGGCTTACTATAATAGCATGTTTGATTTCCTGTTATCATCTGACGTTACAGTATTAGTCTGTGATACGACGCAACAGAAAGTTGGCATATTACAACTATTAACAATAATTACTCGGAGATTATCATGTAATAATTTTCTAGCAGTTAATATAATGTAAATCTGCCTTTGTCACATTTGCATTTATAAGAAACTCGTCTGATGCCTTTAAAATGAGCATTTAATCTGATGCAAACTGATGTGATGAAATGTTAAAGTCCTGACTTTCCACTTCTCATGTAGTTTATTAGCTTGTTGATTGAATGAAAAGTCTAATTATTCTTTCAAAATTATCTTTGAATTTTTAATTATAAGCTCAAGAGTTTAAAATGAATCAATTGAGTATGTACCAGTTTTAGTGAGTACATGACCTTGAGTACTTTTATTGTAAATTTGGTAAATCTATGCATCATTTTCACTCAGTTAAAGAATGGTTATATTATTATCCTGAAAGTACTTTTGTAGCATTTCTGTATATCTGTCAACAGTAAATTACTGTGGTTGACTTTGCGGCGCATGAAAAGTAATATACATGTATATGTTTGAAGCTTTATATGTTTGAAATGCGCTTTAAAAAATATTTTGGTTAATATCACAAATATGAGCATGCTAGTCTTTTGATAGAACTACAATGAAATCTTTATGAAATTCGTTGCAGGTTTCTTAACTGTCTTTGTTAAAATTGAACTGCTCCAGTAAAAGAAAAATAATTTGATCACGATTGATCTACTTTTAAGTTTTATTTTATTTTAAATCTGTCTTTATTGGAATTTGAAAAAAACAATTTCAGAATTAAGCTTTGACTGAATACCATAAATCGACTTAGGGTTCTGTCTCTACAAATACAAAAAAAAAACCAAAATGGTTTGGCAACTCTTACTATCATCACATTTTTGGTCTGGGATGTTTGTAACTACAGCAATGCTATTTTAAGTCAATGTTTTTTGATCTTTAATAAATGTCAACACTCAAGAATGTTAAATTGTGATTAGCAGGGTCCTTCACTATCCTGGTTGATGAATAAAATGTTTACTTTAAGTGTTCCAAGACTTTCCCTCTGTTGATCAACTTTTCTTGCGTTTATAGCTTGAATGCTCGTTTTTAGCACGCGTTAAAATATGTTATAAATACTTGTAATAATTACTAGTACACTTGGCAGTTTTGTACACCGTAAGAGATCATCATGGGTAATCAGTATGTGTATAATTATTCCATGAAGTAGTAAGGTGGTTGAGTAGTGTAGTGGCTAGCACGCCGGTCTGTAGTACGAAGTGTCTGAGTTCAATTCCTACCTGAGGCAAGTTTTTTGGGCTAACGCTTTTGTTGCGGCTTCAGACAAACGGATGGATAGATATGGCTCTTATTATAGTAAAGATTTCGGAATTGTAATTATTTAATTTTTGGTATGAAGTTACAAGTCATTACTAGTACATTGGACTGTAAACGCAATCGCAGATTAATAATCTTTAGTTATATACAGCTCTCAAAATGCTGAAAATACATTAAAAATTGTTAAAATTTTCAACTAGATTTAAAGGTATATATTTGTACGTGTAGACCACCCATCAACAGAGTTTATTAGCCATAGTGTATAGCAGCATGTTATTTAGCTTAGAGTTATAAAGACCCTGATGTGCAGGGAATCTTTTCAATGGACATATGTATGGCTTTATGTGATGCTCTATTTCATCTTATATGTGTATATACATAGTTGGCTTCGTTTGTTGGTGGGCTTGTCCTCTATAGAAACCAACTTATAATTACACTATCTCTCTGAAAATTTGCATGTGGATTTCTCTGATACTCCCTCAGATGTTAAGCTCAAAATATTTTAGGAGCCACCACTAGTAAGGGGTGTTAGGCTGAAAAAAACATTTTTGTGAATGAAATGATGCTAAATAAGATAATAAGACAACCAAAATGTTGACCAATACAAAGCTTTAACCTGTAACACTTAACTTATTAGCCTGACGCTCTACCCAACTGAGCTAATCAGCCAAGTCTAATCAACCTAGGAAGGTTGGTTAGATTCCAGATCTAACCAATCTTTCAAAGTCTCACAAAAATTGTGCCAATCAGAGATAAATATTGCTTATTTGTACCTTTATTTTGTTCATATGTTTGTTGTATTTGTTTGAAAATTACTAGAATAAAATAATAAAAGTTAGAAATTAAAGCTGTACTTTTTAGTCTGGCAATCCTGAAAATCTGCCTATATATATATAGGCTATTTAACCATGATAGCCTCGTAATAAAGTTTTTTTTTGAAAACGATAAAAATGCCTTCTACAGAACGTGACTAAAAATTTGTTGCCTAAACTGAAGACTAATTTTTCATGTTTCTCATAAGTTGTTGTTATGTTTTACATAGTACTAATAAAATTACACATTTCATTATTTACGTAAACACTCCGGAGACAGCTGATACTCAATTTTTATATATCATATTATAGAGAGATATGACTAAAAAACAATTTATATACCAAATTATAGAGAGATATGGCTAAAGAACAGTTTATATATCATATTATAGAGAGATATGGCTAAAGAACAGTTTATATATCATATTATAGAGAGATATGGCTAAAGAGCAGTTTATATATCATATTATAAAGAGATATGGCTAAAGAACAGTTTATATATCATATTATAGAGAGATATGGCTAAAGAACAGTTTATATATCATATTATAGAGAGATATGGCTAAAGAACAGTTTATATATTATATTATAGAGAGATATGGCTAAAGAACAGTTTATATATCATATTATAGAGAGATATGGCTAAAGAACAGTTTATATATCATATTATAGAGAGATATGGCTAAAGAACAGTTTATATATCATATTATAGGGAGATATGGCTAAATAGCACCTTGTATATCATATTATAGAGAGATATGGCTAAAGAACAGTTTATATATCATATTATAGAGAGATATGGTTAAAGAACAGTTTACATATCATATTATAGAGAGATATGGCTAAAGAACAGTTTATATATCATATTATAGAGAGATACGGCTAAAGAAAAGTTTATATATCATATTATAGAGAGATATGGCTAAAGAACAGTTTCGAGTGAGAGAGCTTGAAGATATCACAGAACAACAGCAAAAGGTGTTGAAGATCAAAACTGAAGAAATGGCCGCAGCCAATAGGAAGCTGAGAAAGGGTAATGGTGTGGGACAAAACAATTCTATCCCTGGCAACAAGTATGTTTACTAGAAGTCTTCTCTTGATTTAAAATTTTTGGTTGTAACGCCTGATTTCAGCTAATCTATTTGTAACATTTTACAATTTTTTCATATATTAGTTGACTAGTAATCATCATCAAAAATATTTCCAGCAACATTTCCTTTCACTCGCCTTGTAAAACACACTTTCTATGTCAGCATCCTTTTGTCTGTTTGTTGGTAAGACACACAACGTCAAGAGGGTTCCTGGCAGCATTTTCATTGCAGAACTTGGACCTATGCTTTTTTAACAGCTGAAGTGGTCACGAAGGAAGCTAAAAATGCTTTTTCAGTTCCTTTTTTACCCTTGCTATCTATTTTATCTTCCTAGTATTCCTTCTCACTTTTGTTCAATGCTTTGTCTCGGGTCTTCATTTGTCCTATTGTCCCCTCAGTAGTTCTGTCAAAGAAGCTGCCATAAAGGCCCTGACCTTAGATAACCATTGTAATCAAATCTGTCAGCTTTTTGACCTCTTGCCTTGCGACACGCCTTACTCAACTCACCGCTGTTCTGTGTCATGTTCTGGGTATAGGAAATTATTATTTCTCACTCCCTATTCATCTTCGTGGAATCAATTTCTGGCTTGCGTCAATTCTGTCGTGACGAAAACAAACAGGCTAATAATACAGGGAACAAAGGACCTTCCGATACCTCCCCTACAATCCGCCTACACTTATGTGTTAAGCTGTACCAAGACCACTCATCTCTTTCCGCACTAGATGGTCTGTTCTTGGCAGCTAATCAATTCTTTGCTTTTATTCATGTCTAACTGCATGGCTTCAGCTAAAGGCTGGTTCACACTATATGGCCGTATCTCGGCGCTGATGCCACAATACTTTAGTGATCGTCGATAATAACAGTGTTCACACTATCACATACTTATCCGTGTTTGCATCAAGAAATAATCGGTGGCGTAGTGATTTCATTTTCTCTTTTAATTTTTTGCGAATAAACTTCTTTGTCTTCGTGTGCTTGAATCAAATACTAGGCTCCCAGCAACTATTGCAAATGGAAATAAAGAAATCACTCTATCCGCGTCCGCGAATTGCTATCGCTAAACTGGTTCATATTATACAACCTGTCGTCGATGCTCGATGAAATATCGGAAAAGTTTGACAACTGCAAACTTTCCCGGCGTATCCGCGTTGCATCGTCGACGCTATCGGACCCTGGTTTACATAATCGATGATGAGTGCCGAAAGAAAAACGCCGACACTCAGCGATATAGGGTGAGCTAAGCTCAAGTTATTTGAGAAAATACTTGAGTCAACATTTGAAGTAATTTTCATCGTATGTTTGAAATTTCTCAAAACATTGCAGTTTCATGAGTAAAAGTGACGAGTCTAGTGAAAATTAAAAATAAAAAACGATAAGAAATACATCAACTATGTTAGTTTATACTGCATCTAAAGTAACTTGTGATACACCATGCTGCCACTTCTACCTTCGAACCGGTGCATCGCCGAGTCTGCACTTTTATTTGCTTGTCTCTATCGTAAGGCGATAATAAAAAACTTCTTTCCATTCATTATTTCCTTATTAATTTAGTTGGTTACATATGGTTTTTTATATTTAGTTTTTTGCATATTTATTTTCAATGCATTTATTTTAGTGCTATGTGTAATTTATCTGCAGAATTTCTAAAGGTATTGCCGTAGTCTATTCTCATAAACACATTTGCTCCAATACATGACAGTTTTAACACATAAAGAAATCTTTGAAACAAATTAACTTTGAATGTCAGAGTACACTGTACATAGGACGTCTTCCTACTCAAAATGGTTTACTGTTATATAACTGAAATTAATTTACTAGAAATTGAAACTATTAACTGAAAATCTTTCGAATAATTTTCAAAGATTCTTGTTGACAAAGTTTTAATTTCAAGAAATTATTTTTATTTTTTATGTTTAGTTTTATTGTGATGTTGGCATCTGTCATTATATACATATTTTTTGACCAGTGAAAATACGTTTGCATATAAAATCACTATTTGTCCACGACTGGTCATCTGCAGCTAATATTTTGCGGTTTTAGTATATAGTTGTTACTCCGCGATTTTGAGACTTCTCAACCCACCCACATAGCCCACCCACGTAGCCCTCTTAGTTCTGTGTTGCTGGACCCTCCCCATAGCAGATTCTGCCGATCCTATATCATTGGTGGTTCAGTTGACGAGTGTCATTGCGATAAGCTAGCGTATGTCGGAATGCTTGCTATGCAGCCTTGAGCATCAAGTTTGGAATGGAGATTAATTTTTCCTTTTATGCTGTCTCATATCTTAATGTTTAGTTTTGAGTTGAGCTGGTGGTCTGTATCTATCGTATTTTGCCCTATTATCTAATATTAATTATGGCAATCGATTAACATTTTTGTCAAGGACTCAGAATGAATAAAATACTTTATATCACAAGCTGTAATCTATGTGTATGTCAGGTGCATTTATCTAAACAATGCTCCGTATCATCTACCCTACCGCCTACATAACTACGTTTACAAATGCACTTGAAATTAATGAATTATTTAACTGAAAGTTAATTTCATCATCGTGCACTTGGCAAAAGTTTGAACGAAGCCGTATTTCCTTTGTGTATTGCAAACAAGTTTTTCTTTATAGAACATATGACTGATTCTATAAGAGCTCTTTGAATGCATTTAAAAGATTCCTGTTTGCACGCTTATCTTATTAACCTATTCACACAAAATCGGCCATAATACTAACAAAACATTTTATTTACACTAAAATAATGAGCATCTTCCGCCCGGAGACCCGTACGCAAGGGTCACACGAATTTCTATTTTGGTGCAAATATTGTCGCCATCAGTCTTGCCAACAAATACAGAAATTATGGAAGTTTGTATCATAAACGCTGTTTTCTCTTCTCACCAATTTGATCTCTTGGCAATAATAGTAATGATTTTGTTGATCTTGTGAAGCCATGGCATCATCTCTAATAGCTCTCCTATTGCACAGCCACCTGAATGACTACTGTAGGTTTTACGATGCTAATAATAAAGATCTTATTGTCTACTCCCATAACAAATTTTGTTGATTGATCTAATTGGTGATATCTCTCAGTGATGTGTGTTTATCATAATATGTTACATATACATGTATGGTTAGATGTTTTCTTCATCTCATAAAGTGCATATTTTAATTGCTCAGAGACAAGTATTTTTGGCTATAATACCAAAAGAAGCATGCAAAAATATACTTATTTAATTTTTTATAGCAGAGAAGATTCAATCTTCTAAGGTATCTATTTCACTAAATACAAACTTTATCATCTATTATCTTAGCTGATGTAGAATTTGCCTCTTAGACATCGAACATTGACAATTCATGATTTTAAGCGTTATGCAGTCACCCAGCCACATCACTCATATAGGACGATCATTCATTGACATTTGTAGCCAGCGTATCGTGTCAAGCTGCATTAAGTTTTATATGGAAGTCACTACATTATCTAAAGACCTCTATTCACCTTCTTTGCTACTAGCTGGTGATGAATCAAACTTTATATGTCAGGTTTCCACTGATCAGTGAAGTTGGCTGGATATCAGCTGAGGTTGCTAAAAATATTCTTAGATGACAATATGACTAAAGAGATAATTAAAAATTAATTCACTTGTGCTTTTGTTGCTATTGAAACGTATGGAGGAGTATGAAAGGTGTCATTACATAACTGTGTCTATGATATAGTTGGACTAATTTTAATGCATCTTTTTAAAGACGGTGCTATTAGTTGTGGTTGAGAGGATACTGTCTGAAACAGAGCCGTCTGCGGAACAGATGAACAGCATTTGAGATTAACTCTTATTTTCATTAAAAATCTTCCGATTTGTTTCAGTTCGGCTCTTCGGGGAGAGAGCGATGACCCGAAACTGTTGGAACAGAAGCTCTGGCTAGATGCTGAGATGGAGAAAGTTCTGGAACAGCGGAAGCAAATGGAGCTATTAGAGAAGGTACATTTCAAACATTAACTGATGCACCCTGATGCTTGGCAGCAAAATGCTATTTATAGACGCAATGAGCTGGATAGGCAGCATACTATCTCTTGCAGACGTGTTCTGGTAGATTTCCCACAGATATCTGCTCATAGATATCCTGTATCCTACTCAGCATTTATCTCAGTTTATAAACGTGCAGTTGGCTGTTTGTTACCCACTCATTGTCCATTCAGTCAATTATCTTGCATATCAAGTGTCTGGGCAGGCAACTCTTAATAAAGATGTGAACTTACACAAAATTTTAGTAGATTTTATCAGAAAGTGTCAGTATTTTTCTACCATTTGCATTTTTTTATGTTGGAGGTGATCTGACCGCCAGGATGTTTCAAGATTAAAATTGACAAAGCTTGATTACGGTTAAAATGCTAATAAGAAGATGTGCAAAAATGACATCACTAGTTGTTAGCGTTGTGATAATTAATATCGGCTACATCGTTCAAGCGTTACGCATCTCTATTCTGTCAGTCTCTTTGTAACTATAGACATGATAATCACACTTTTGCTTGATCTGATTTTTTGATTTTAATCCTGAAATATCATGGCAGTCAAATCGCCTCAAACATCAAAAACAATCACAATTGATAGAAAAATACAGACACTTTTTGATAAAATATACTAACATTTTGTTTCAAGTTCATCTTTAATATGTGGTGAACATTGCAGTCTTCTTGTTTGTAGGATGTGCTTTACCACTTTACTGTGTAGCCCTAAATAATTCCTACAAAACTAGTGGTATACTGGCCCTACAGTCATCAGTCTACCGTTCTAACCTTTCCTTGTTGCGAGGTCTGCTTCACATGTTAAAACAGTTGTACGTATTTCAGGTGAAATATTTTTATAAGAACACACCGCGATTCATTTAATTCGTTCTACAGCCCAAAAGTCCTCGATAACTCTTTAATGAATATTGCAGGTAATTAATTACATATCGTATTAAATAAATTTATTATATAAAATATGTAGAAAAGTAATTGTAAAAGACTAAATTGTCTGTAAAAAATGAAATTAATAAAGTAACAACAAAAAGCAGTGTTTATTGTTAGTTTACCATATTAATACATGATTGGATGTGTGGTTCAGCCATGCTTGTGATTAAAGGTTGAGGTGGTGATACAAATATCTGGTGTAACTCATTTTTACTGTAGACTAGTTTGAGTTTAAATTATTATACTGTATCTATATTATTATTTATAGATTTCTTATGTTATATTTTGAATTTCTACCAGTTTTTTCTTACTTTCTTTTACGAAACTTTAATGCTACAAAAAACTTCAGGGGTATGGTCAAACGATTGCTCAAATTTTACATCGTACTTTGGACCGTTCGTATATTGAGGTGATCATTAGACTGGTTACATGGTTAGACTGTACATGTACTGTATTACGGAATACATATTTGTAATTGCGTTCCATAGTTCATCACTTTGAGTACATCTTTGTTCCATAGTTCTACTATAGTTATTGCTATACAGCAATTCAGTGGTTTGTACAGTTTCACATACAGACTCGCGTACAAACTCACGTACAAACTTGCGTACAAACTCATGTACAGACTTGTGTACAGACTCGCGTACGGACTCACAGTTTCACGTACAGACACGTATATGTGAAATATCTGTACAATAAAGTAATAGATGTACAATAAAGTAATATATGTATTACTATTAATATGTATATATATACACACATACAGAAGTACAATGAAATAATATATATGTACAATGTACATACAGACCCACGTATCACATATCCTGAGCGAAGACTCTCATATCTCGAGTAAGTTTTCAAGTGTTGGAAAACTAAACATAAACATGGTCATAAATGTTATCTCTTGTTGATTATACGGATTAGGACCATAATTAGAAATAGCTGATAGATGTCTGACACGGACTGATTTCATGATGTTTGTAAGAGAAGACAATTATGAATTATTTTTGACATTCTCGAATTTGTGCTGCAATTATTATGTGGTCACCTTTACAAAGATTTTTTTACTGAACTAATTAATTATTATACTAACAGATATATGTGTATTTTAATCTTTTAGTTTTAATAAAAAGTTCCTTTCATATGTGTATAAAATGGTTTCGTGTGGCAGACAATAATGATGACCGATTGGAACTAACTACCTGGTTGTAAACCAACTGGAGTGTTGATGGTGTACAATATAATTTACTATTTGTGATTATTCCCCTGGGCGAGTGCCAGCCCATATAACTTGTCCGTGGCCCATTTTTGGCTTCCTCGCTTTGAACTTTCTACGTAATCCCACAACGAGTTTTAAATCTATATTTTAATATTCGGTACTTTAGTCTCCTTTAATCTAATTCTGTTTGACAATACTCAGAGCTCTCCAATACAAACAGACAATAGATTGAATGGACCGAGGCCTGTCTCGCTAGTATGTACTTATTAAGTATAGGTTCTTTGGTTAGTCGGGAGGCCCCTTAAGGATTCCTACCAAAGACCTTTTTCCTGTGAACCGCGCTGGTCAATGGTTCATTGAACTTCTTGACATGTCTCCATAGCAACAGTGTTGGTAAACGAATGTCATCAGTTATATCGCCAGTTGGTGGCTCTGCGAGCGTGACATGTGTATGTAATGCAAGGATAGGCTTTCAATCAGACTGGATAGCTTGTTGTTGCTTGCATTTATCTTGTTCCCATGTGAGTAAGTCGAGCTGTTATAGGAAATAGATTTTCCTGTGCTCATTCTAAAAATATGTTTCCTTTAGACTGTTTACTGCCAAAAAAGTACACGCAGTTGCTCATTTGAAAACTTTTTAGATTATTCATTGTAAGAATTGCTGTAATATGTATTTAAAGTTTTATAAGAACAAATATTTTGTATACAAGCCATCAATGCACTTCGCAGCAGACCATCCTCATATTATTATGTAGTCGCTGCGATACAATTATTTTCATGCTCACATTGCTCATATACATGTCTGGCGCTAGGTAGGTCTTGCAAATAATGTTACAACTATCTTTATTTGATTTGTTTGTAAACTCATCAGACATTTCAGTACATAATTTGTTAGACTAATGAGTTATATACTTTATAATTCTTGTTATGAATTTCTTATATTATGAGATTATTTTTATTGCAACCTGCGCTGTCTGATACAAAAAGTGCTAGTATCATGTTATCTGTGAATGCTTTATATTCAGCCTCTTGGAGAGGTGAAAAATTAGTAACCATGACAACAGATAGAGATTTTATTGCTTATCATTAACACTAAAATTCAAATATGTTAGAATATATAATATAGTGTTATCAGTAATAGCCGTACAATCGACCCTTGCTTCATCGGACTTCACATTCTCGGACTTTCAATTCGGAAATGTGAAATCCGATTGCTCTTATCGGAGTCTGGATGATTGTCCAATGCGGCCGTGTCTGTTCGAAGAATGACGACTTTGACCAATAGCCCTCTCTCCTGGCGGACCATGCAAGCGAGGCGTGTGCGTGAGGTTCCCGCTTGTGTGTTGTACAGTAATTTCCGTTGGTCGTTATTACTGCTATTTATATTATAATGTGCCCTATCGCAAGTATAACCATATTTTACTCTCTCATTTACCCTATTTATGCATATTGTACTATGTTGTAGCTTAGGAACATGTGTGCGAGACAATATAGGCCATTTACTGTACTGTACAGTACCCAATTTTCGATGTCCGGACACTGCCTAGTCCAAATTAGTCCAAACAATAGAGGGTTGTCTGTTCTTTATTAAAAGCAAGACTTTTACATAGCGCAATTGCAATACAATTGAATGTGATAGTATATAGAGAACTGGCAGGATTCAACATCTTGTAACATGTAAATGGCTAGTAAAAATGGAAAGATAACTACATGTACAAGATTGAAGTTGCATCATGCAATCATTGTACTTGGTATGTTTTACCCTCAAAAGTGGAGTGAGCTCAGAGTTGTGATATATTTGTTTGTCAGGAACTGCGGAGTCGAGCATTGATTATTGCTAAGAAGGAGGAGATCATGAAGGAGAAGGGGGAGTTGGAAATGAAGCACTTGCGTGCCAGTCAGCAGTTTCATCAAGTTAGTTGCGTATTTTCTATCTCTGCGTGTCCTTCATCAGAAGCCAACATTTTTAAATGTTTCATAGCCTATAAATCACAACAATATCAGCTTTATGTGACTACCACAGGGTAAAATTCTTGGAAAATTACTTGGTCTAAAATACCCGTTTTTGCGTTTGCAGAGTATCAGGTAAGACAACTTCTAAAAGGAACTCCTTTGTTCCTTGACGTCATTCTATCGTAGTCTGCCATCTTTATGGACAACTTTTATTGTTAAAAACGCGAAGCTTCTGCAATTAATTATTGCAAACAATGCTTTTGTTTGCAAATTTTTTATTTTAGTATCAAAGCAACACCGAAAACTACTATTAATCAAGAGAATGACGATCGTTTTCTACAAAGATGGCGGCTTTTTCGTGGACGAGCGCATGTGCAAACAAGGTGATGACGTCAAAAAAAACCGTTGGATAGTAAGAAGGCTGAAGCTAGCAGAACTTTTTTGTTGGAAAAAGCAAGAGTTTTGTACTTCAAGACATTTTAGCTTCTCATACTAACTAGTGCGCTGGCAGTCCGGTGTGCCATGAGAGATCGTCATGAGTAATCAGTATGATTGTCTCATGAAGTGGTATGGTTACTGAGTAGTGTAGGGGTAATGTGCTTGCCTGTGAATCTAACACCATGGGTTCAATTCCTATGCAAGGCAATCTTTTTTCCTAACACTCTTCGCGGGCTTCGGACAGACGGATGAACACGCTTCTTACTATAGTAAAGACTAGCTAAATGCCCGGCATTGCCCGGGTAGTAAAAGCCTTTGCACAAAAAATTTATTTTAATCTAATATATAGCAACAGTTACCATTCTAACTTTCAAACTTCATATCATGAAAAAAGTGTTTTGCGCAGTTTAAATAAATTAAGAGAAAAAATAAAATGGCTGTAAATGTTTTCAAACTTTGTCAAACAACTGTAACTTTCAAACTTCATATCAAGAAGAAAATGTTTTGTGCAGATCCAATAAATTAAGAAACAAAATAAAACACCTATAAAATAGTTTGAATGTAAATGTGAAATAATTAGCAAGTAATATCTAAATTAAGTCTGCTTTGCTACAATAAAAGATGGTTTGGTAAAAGTACAATTAATATGAACAAAATAAAAATCCTGAATATGAAGAATTAATAATGACAATTCGTGCATAGAAGTACGTGTATAAAAAATGTTACTGTTCCAGCAGAAGCTATCCGTCAAAACTTTGAATACGTCGATACTGGTACCTCTCGATACTGGAGAAAAATGAGATATTAGAGAGAGAATGAAGAGGCTATTCCTACTCGAGATAATACAATTGTTTGTGTGAAAAGCATTAGCAATTGAACCTTACGAAAAACTGGAAATAAAAGTTCACGGAAACACGAAAAAGCATTGTGCTTTATAGAGCTCTTAGAGTTCATAGAGTTTCAATTTATACGTCATTTAGTGTGTGCGATCAAGAAAAGAGTATACAATGTGTGATAAGAGTAATAGAATTGTAAGAACAGTGTAGCTTAGTGACTAAATGCATGGTCTGAATTCGTGGTTGAGATCTCCGTGAGTTCAAATCCAGCACACAGCGAACCTTTCATTCCAAGATTTTGATAGCTATAACTGGACAGGCAGACATCTGTACGATAAACTTTAAGATTTATGTATATAGCTTATGAAGCTACGTTGTATGCTCAAGTGTCTCTATGGGAAATCAGCTCCACGAACATTCCAGTAAATGAATGCTGCTCCTCGGCACTGATTCAGTAAATACTATAACTGAGTGTTTGATCTGGGTCAGCCATTCCATAAAGCAGGGTGAATTCGTCTGTAGCTTGCTTATGGCTCAAGTCTCAGGATTGCTATTATAGCCAATTCCTGTGTCCATACATATTACAGTAAACTCTATTTTACTAGGAGACAACCTCGAGTTGCTAGGATTTGCTTATAATGTTCAAGCCTTGTTCACAGGATTTGTGCCTAAGTTATTGGGAACCTTGTGTGAGTTTTCTGTGATAGCTGATTAGCAGGTACAGAAGGAGGCTACAAAGTGTTCCAGTTTATTCCATAGAGATGCTAGATGCATAATTTCAACATTTATTAAAAAAACAAGCTGGAGAGTGGCATTAAATTTTTAGGGTCACAAATATACAACTGCTGATATTACCTGATCAGACAAAGCCTACCTTGATCCTCGTCATCATTCATTCATTTTGACTACATTGCTTCCAATCATTTGCTTCAATTCGCTTTTTAAAAATATCATTTAATAAAATTACTTCAGGTTAAAATGAATTTCATTTATTAAACACCTTTGAATACGTTGCCATTAACAATAGCTGGTGCTAAGGCTAACCAGCCAAGACCATAAGCGGTGATATGGCTTCGTAAATTCATAAAATTATTGTAAAGAGCATTTCTTTTCTGATACAAAGATTTCCGATGTTCTTTTCAGCCTCCAGCATACAATCACCTGTTAATAGTCATCTGTTTTATCATAGACTACAGCTAGAGACCTTGAAGCGCTGCATAAAGAACGAGACAACATAGAGAGTGAGAGGGTTGCACTGGATCAAAAGCTATACGGGGGAGGAACTCTGTCTAATGCTGAGGATAGGAGGTATACCTCATTGTTATTTATCTGTTAGCATTAAGCGAGATGTTGTTTGCTAACCACTTGTTGTGCCATCGTTTTCAGAGCTGACACACAGTTGCTTAAAAATGTTTGGACAGCTCATGTTGTTGCACTGTTTATCAATGGTTTTGTTAATCTTATTTTATATCTTTCAGTTTGTTAAAGGTTTAGCATCCTCAGCTTAGGTAGGATTCTCTTTGACCTTATTTACTGTTTTACTCCATGGCATCAGCAATGCTTAAAGACAGCACTATTACCATAACTGGATACTATAAAGGGTCATGAGATTCCGCTCAACTCAACAAGCCAGTTTGCTGCATGTCTCTTTGATTGGATCCCACTATGGCTTATTTTGAACTTTTGCACGTGATCAACAGGTCAAGGCCATGTTCTTCTAACGCCTAACGCAATTCTTATTGTAAATGTGTAGATTAAAGGAAAACTTGCCTAGTCAATTTGTCCAGCCCATAATTAGGGTGCTTTGCCAGGCCTCGTTAGCTCGCGTGCTGACAACTATCAAGGGAGATATTAAAAAGTTATGATAGTATTACTCAATGCGAGATCATGGACGTCAGTCATTACACTAATTGCTTTGCGTGAGGTGACAGCAGTGGCATGCTGTCAGAATGCTGCCATAGTCAAAGCAATTAATCAGTGAATTAGTGTGATTGAAAGGTGCTGCAAGAATCGATATAATCTACGCTTGTTTATCGCTTACAAGCTGCCTTTACTTCTTGTCCTGGATTTTAAATTGTGACGAGTGAAGTTATGACACTTGGGAGGTATTATAATAACCTTGAACTCTGGGGATGGGAGCTTTAACAACATTGATGTACTGTATACAATTTTCTTAGGAGATATTACTAGAGCATTGATAAACGACATTCATAATAAACCTCATCACATTACTATATTGTGGGTGTAACACATTCTGTAGGCCTGAGCCTTTATTCCTTCAACAATGAACACTTTTAATCATTCAAGTGTTTGACTAAGATACATTACAAATGAAAGACTTGCATAAGAGAATGTTAGTCGCAAAATTTTATGATTGTGTTTTATATGCTTTCAGACTGTCTATATATTTCTGATCACTGTTGATACAAAACACGATTCGTTATTGTAGTGATTTAGATTGATCCGGGATCAGAAATATCAACATGACCCATTTCAGATTTTTGCTTTATATAGCCTTTGATATGAGATAAGTGTAAGATTACACTGAAAGTATGAAAATACTGTAAATATAACATTGATTGCTTAGAAAGAAAAACAGGAAAGGAGTAAGACAAGAGCGAAGAAGTTGGATTTTAATGAAAAATTTATGTGTATTTGTGTTTATGCTATCTATTCAGAATGAATAGTGTATTGATAGCATGTTTATCTGGAACAAACTAAACCTGCTGTTTGTCTCTCTATCACCTTGTTCTTCATTCTTTGCATCATCAACATAGTGAATTGCAGTTATTTTCTCTTGTAACTAAATTGTCAGGTGAAGGTAACTCTATCTTAGTGTTCAACACTTTGTACATGCACCGATTATCAACAGGTTGTTGGAACTCTCTGAAGCTATAGAAGCATTAGATGCGGCTATTGAGTTCAAGAGTGAGATAATAGCGGGCAAGGAAGCAGAGATACGCCGATCTCAAGTTCTTTCCCAGGTAAAGCATCAAAACCGAATGGAGTTTCATCTTACGATGATTCATGAATAATTCTCAACTATTCATTAGTTCTGTATATCACCCTGCTTGTTTTACTGTATAAACTGTGTTGAAAGTTATTTAGGTATCACAGCAGGTCATTCCAGCTTTGGAAATGCTCAATTATTTGTTTAGATATTTAAAAATGGCCAAGGCATCGGATAAGTCTAATGACAGTAGTGTTAGTAGCATCAGCAGCAGTATTAATGATGCAGTAGTGACATCTGTAGTCAGACTCTTAGTAGGAGTATTAGTGGTCGTAGTTGTCATAGTAGTCATAGCAGTAGTAGTGATAGAGGCAGTAGTAGTTGAAGTCATAAGACTAGCAGCAGTATTAATGGTAGTAGTAGCAGCAGTAAAGGTAGCAGAAATACTAATAATATCACTAGTCATGGTTACTGGATCTGTAATAGCTGTAGTAATAGTACAGGTAGTGGTAGTAGTATTCAGAGTAGCCAAAATGGTTCGATGAGATAATTGTATTAATAGTAGGGGCTGTAGCAGTGTAGGTTGTAGCAGTAGTAATAGTAGTACATAATATTAGTCGTGTGATTGATCATAGTAGTTTGAGTCATAGTATTAGTCTTAGTAGAGGTGGTAGCAGTTGCAATAATAATAGCGGGGGTTTAAACAAATTTTTGTTATCCCTTTAACTGTTCTCTTTAGCATGAAGACAATCTTACAAACAGACTCAAATCGCTCAGCATTGTCGAAGCACAGAAATTGCTCAGCAGATATTTTACGAAAGTGATCACATTGAAAGAGAATTCTCGGGAAGTTGACTTACACTGTCAGGACCTACAAGTATGTCAGTCGTCATTATAAAATTCTGCTGCACACCAAAGTGTAACAGTTTTTATTGTCATAGCTGTTTTCATCTGTTTTGTAACTCATTTGTGTGATGAATACAAATGATCAATAGAGAAGGGCATATGAGTCACTTAAATTGTATCATCTTGCTTGATCAGAAATTTTCTGTAGTTGCTTAGGGAATTCTATGTTCCTTCATAGCCAATGTAAAATTCACTCTGAATGTGTTGATGCTTGAGTTTAGCTTCAGCTTGAGGACCAAAGCAAGCTAGTGCTAGAGTTGGAGGCGTCACTAGAGAGCCAAGTAAGAGAAGTAGACAACAGGCTAACAGAGCAGCAGCAACAGTATGAGTTGGAGATTAACAGTCTGCTACAGAAGATTTCCGAGAAAGAAAATGTGGAGCCAAACACACAGCAATTTGTAAAGTAAAGGATTATTTATTTTATTTTTCTTTATTTTTACCAAATTGACTTCTCATTGATCAAGTTTAATATTTGTATTGTTGCTTTCTCCAATGTGTAATTTATTGTTACCTCGCAAAGTGTTATTTTTTGCTAGGATCATCTGACTTATGCGCATAACAGGTCATCTTTTTAAACAGGTCACCTTTTTAAACAGGTCACCTTTTTAAATAGGTCATGTTTTTAAATAGGTCACCTTTTTCATGGATAGACTTCGCATATTAAGCGAGTGGTTTCGCAAAGAAGTTGTGACATAAAATATGTCCTATACCTTTGCTGTTGACAAATAGTTTTATAAATGCTTTTGATGTTTTTAATATTTTGCAATTTCTAAGAAAAAGTGATGGGTATAAATTATTTTTGACCCACTGAAAAGCTAGGCTTATTACAAAGTTGTGTAATAAGTATCATGTGAGTACTTTAAGACTCTTTAAAGACATTGACTTAAATAATATTTTAGAGAAATTTCTTTAAAGTTTTGCAACATTAATGTGTCTACAAAAAGTGTTGTTGCGAAGCAAATGTTTTTATCAACATCTGTTTGCCTACAATTTCTAATCTAAAAGAACAACCTCTCAAATAAATAGACAAATTGGAATCGACCTAAAATACACTTGACATTTATCAAAAGACTTATTTATCCAATGATTAAATAATTGTAAGTGAATCTCTCTAGATGTATTATTCATGTTTTAAACAATTGACACGTATATCTCGCTATGTTTGGTTCATAGAAACGATTTTGTAAACAAACTAGACGTATTTACTTTGGCTGATTCAGTGTGATGTGTTTGCCTGCTTAGAATTCAGCAGCTTGAGAAGGATTTGTACTACTACAAGAAGACCTCTCGCGATTTGAAGAAGAAGCTGAGAGAGGTGATGGTGCGTGCTGGTGAGCAGGCTGCTGGCTTCTCTCTTGATGCACATGTAGAGGAAAGTGGCATCGAGCCTCTAGATCATGAGCATCACAACAGACACTCCCCACGGCCCCATTCTCCAACAGGAACCCACCTTCCACCATTAGGTAGGCGTGTACGTTAGAAATACTAGCCTATAACTCACTATTGCCAAAAGAAGGCAGCCTAATTACCCTTTACATGTATTATTCTGCTCACAAAAATATTGATCAGGTCTTTTCAGCCGGGTTTAGTGGTCTCTAATTTATTGGCCAGCTTTTCTTGTTTGTTAAATCGTCGTGATACTCAGCAAAGTCATTATTGC
Source organism: Watersipora subatra (assembly GCF_963576615.1). NCBI lineage: Eukaryota > Metazoa > Bryozoa > Gymnolaemata > Cheilostomatida > Watersiporidae > Watersipora > Watersipora subatra. The sequence goes on from NC_088708.1 coordinate 56,503,110, forward strand.
TGTTGTTGAGAAGGCGGTTGAGAATATGGTGATATTAACATAATACACTTACTGCTGTTTCTATCAGCGGTAGTCATTAGTATTGACATATTTCTAACTGCTCCCTTATACTTTTCGATAAACTAGCAGTCTTGGTTTCAATTTAAGTTGATTTCATAACATAAACAGCACATTTTTAAAAACAATCTTGGTTTTGCACTCAATGCAGTTATCAAACGTTGACAACCCGCATACACATATGGACACACAAAGATTGTGTGACAGATGCGGTACCTTCATTTCAAGTAAACTAAATTTTGAGATATTATGAAATATATTAAGTGCCCTATGAAAAAATTAAATGCTTTATAGACTCGAGTAAAAATTGTTGTTATGTTTTCACAACTAGTTTTCCTTAGTGAATGCTGGGCTTTGAATGTTAATTGGTTTCGGAGTCGCCCTTCTAAATCTTAGTTTTTCTGTAGTTGGGGCAATGTCTCCAGCAACCCGAACTAGCTACAGCTCAGTAGATGGACAACATGTGAAAATATCAAAGAAGGACCTCCGACCAATGAGTCACGAGGAAATTAACATCAGGAGATCACAGCTTCAGTCCGCTCACTCCACCAGGACCTCTGCAGGTGATTAACTTTCACACCAGAAATGGTAAATACCGTATATAGAGGCAACTTCAGATAACTTGTTGGACCAGGTCAGAGGTCACTGTTGCTGTTATAGCTGCAGATGATTTGGCTAGGAGGAGGCTAAGCTGAGGAAAAAGTGTATTTACCTGCTTTTAAGCTAATTTTTTAAACTGATTTCAAACCTAATTTGCTTTTTTCATATCATCAATGCCATTGCCAATCGCTTCATTATTTTTGTCAGCAGACATTTCGATGATAACTTGCTAGCATTTGCTTGTGTGGAACCAGATGAAAGTTTATCGCATTGGACATAAAATGGAATGATTGGCAAATATTAGTTATAGTATTTTTAATCTACTCAAACAATCCTTTGACTGCTTGCAGTATATTTCATATTGTTTTAGAACAATTCTACAAATAAGGTATTACATGTAAATGTAAAGGAGAACTTGAGCTGGTTGCTAGTTCGATATAAACAACTGCCACTCCACTTGATACAAGATCAGCATAAGTTGAATAAAATCACAATAATTTATGGTTGAAGTTGACACTTTAAGCTTTTGATTACAACAATACTAATAGCTATGTTTAAAGGCTGATTGTTCTATCAGCAATACTGGTGATCTTGTGCAAGTGTAGGACTGAGTCTTGCTTATGCCGCACTTCAGCATTTTAATCTTCTATACTGCACTAATCTTGCAAGTCTTGCGACAAACAGGCTTAACACTATTTCTCATGTCCTTGACACTAAATAGCAGTGTGTACTCGCATAGCTATGGAAACTGATCTTACATTGTTTTATACTCATCCAATAATAGCTGATCAAATGATACCTAGTTCTATGAATTTCTTATTTCAGGCTATCTTAAATGGTCCTGTTTGAGCCACTCAATTTTCTTTCAATAGAGCAAGCTTCTTATTTACTGTACTCCATGCTAACTATAAAGTGTGATTGATGATAACAGAACTAGCTGATGGGATGCAAGCGATGCAAAAGCATTTCAAATGACGACACTAACCTGCTGCTCCTAGTACAAATGAAAACTTGCCAAACATTGACGCATGTAGCCACAGAGTTACACACACTAATTTTACTAATAAGCTAGTACATGTACTAATTGGTACACATGGCTTGATACTAATATGTTAAGATTGATTGAGAGAAAAGAAATATTGAGGCTCACAGATTATTAATAAACACCAACATCCACAGCCATTCATGGAAGAGAATAAATTAGTACAGTACTATGCTATATGACTTAAGAATAAGGTAAATGAAGTTGCCCTTATCAGCTAAAAAGACAAAAAAATATACTTTTGTGTGATTGTTTTTATAAAACATAACGTGTTGAGGCTTGAAACAGTCTTTTTTTACTCATTCACGCAGAGAACGCCATAGTTCGGACTTAAACATTGTCACTGGGTACATCATGAACTGATGAACTGTTTAATTATAGGCAAGTTGAACACTCAGATTAACCTGTGGAGTTGAAGCCATAGAAATATTTTTCATTTGGTATTTTTTGTGATAGCTAATCTTGTTGCAATTCCTAGCTCTCTCACTCTTCTGCTTAGGCTGCTCTTTCATCTGTACAGAATTTAGCATGTACTTAAATAATGTCACATTTAACCTACCTGATTTATTGATTTTAAACACAGACCTTTATTCAAATACAATTATACATACCTGTAGCCAATAATATTCCTTAAGGTTTCGTTAGAGTTCGGTCTTAACCTTGAGTATCGGAACTCCTATATCCTTGTTATTTAATAATTCCAAAGCAATGAAGTGATAGATTTTTATTACTATTGCGCATCTTCACATTGGTGCACAAAGTGTAGGAATAGATTATGTTTCAAAACTCAGTTTTTCTGTGCAAATAACATGTAAACTGTTATTTACACCGTTATTCTGTGTAAACAACATCCTATGGTTAATATAACATTAAGCATGTATTAGACATGTTTAATGTTATAGTAGTATGTTTTCACTACCAAGTCTAAGTGAAACTTCTCAGTTTTCATACAGTTGTACTTTCATACATAATCAGTCAGTCATTGCTGACGAGTGTGTAGATTTAAAGTATTCTTCTGTTTATTTGTGTAGATTCACTTGATGGCTAGCCAGAAAAAACGATAGTGGAGACAATGAACTCTGACTGGAAATTACTCTGACTGATCTCTGTGACATCATTCTGATCTCACAGCTTTTTGAAATATAACAATTTGCACTATTGCTGTCCTTTGTATTTTGTTAGCATTATATATATATATGCAAGTCTTCTGAGACGAAAAAACTTTAAGAATCTTCCGTCCTTGCCAACCATTCTGTCGCCATATAGTGAATGTTTTATTAGGAGTATTCATACTTGTACAGAGCATTTTGCTGCTATCTATTAAATTATATTGTGAATGTTTGTTGTTTTTATTGTTTGCAAAAATATAAATCGTATCAGTAAAATAATAGCAAATGAATTGTCTATGTTAAAAATGCTAAAGATTAATTCTTTTGCTTAGGAGGACTCCATCATTATGCTCCATCAATTCACCACATACATTCGGCTTTCAAGATTAAGAGGCAGGTCAGTTAGCAAACCGTGCAGTCTGACGTATCGCGTATCTCTCAGTGGATTATTCGTTCTACGACGACGAGGCTTCTGGGTAACTGGTCTGCTGAAGGCAGCAGAACTCTTCACACTGCATATTTCATGAACACAATTTACGCGAGTAACTTGTGTTGTAGGTGACTGCAGACGTGGTATTTTAAATTCCACCATTGTTTGTGACCTCTGTGGCAGAGAAATCGATGGTCGTAAGCTACTTCCTTTAGTTTGATTTATTTGAGGTAACAAGGTCATGCCAAAGTTTTCCTGCTTCATCGCTTGATCTGTGATGAATCGTCTTTGCATTTGTGACCATGTGAAAGCCGATTTTCTTTCTTCAATAGAGATGCAAGTAACCTCGCGGTCGAGCTTCTGACTCAGAGTGACATTATCATATAGCAGGACTTTAGGAAGAAGAGATTTCAATTTTACATTTGGCTTGTTCGTAGCATTACTCCGAGATTCATTTGACACAGCCATTCTGCAATTGTGAAGGGAGAGCTTACTCTCCAAACAATTCCTTATTTGTTAAGGAAACTATCGACAGTCAAGCAAATGTACATAGTTGTTACCCTAAATCCACACAACTCTGACAAATTTAAAGGAATCTGTAGACTTACTATTTTACTTGTAAGAAGCCACCACAATACTTGGGAGCTTACTGACATCACAAAATGGTGCGATTGTTTCATCAAATCTTTGAAAGTGATGATAATTACAACACTAATAACTTTCTAACAAACATTAAAAACCGATCATTACTTCACCTTATTTGTTACAATATGCCTATCATAATTAAAATGTTAATATATCGCAAAACGTAAAATCTCTGATTCTATAGCTTCAGTTAAAGGTATCGGTGATTCACATCAACTCTATGCAACATAAAAACTTACTGCTCTATTCACAAATGAACCTGTAGCTAATATTCACCAAAACCAGTGATAAGATTGAGACGGAACCATGAATTTCCTTTTATCCCAAACACCTTCAACAAGTTTAGAGACTAACTCAATATATACATGTACATATATACGCAGTGCTGACAGCTACATGTAGTTGAAAACAGTTTGAGTTAATAATCATATTCCTTACCGTTATGAGCCGTCCTGGTTTGCAGCAAGCCTTTGATTAAGAGCATCTCAGAGCAAGCTATTTAAGGTCCTGTGACTAGGCAGCTGCGCATACATTAGGCTAATGCTTGGTTAGCGAAAACAAACACGAATTGTTTGAAAGCCGTAACCACTCAGACTACCTACACGGTGTTTACTTTTTTTGAATAAATTACATTCAAGGATTGCTCTAGTGATGTCTTGAATGGAATATCTGTATTATTCAGATAAAAGAAGAGGTTATATTACTAGCAATCGAAAAGTAAATAGCAACCAATGAATATCAGTGATTTGAATCACCGCAAGGCAACTAGTGAACTCTAATATATACAATAATAGAATTTTCTGATGGTAGTAAGCTTTTGAGGAAGTTGATAGAACTACTCCACCAGGGCTACTCTTTATAGTATACAAACAAGAGGCTCCTGAAGCGCTGACAATCCTTAGGCTTATGTCCACATGTATCACAATTTTACAAACTGGCTGCATTCTTTACTAATGTTAAGATATCGTCGGATGCAGGTTCTTTCTTTCGTCTTTGTCGTTTTCTACATTTAGCAGTTACCGACTGCGTCTCTGTCAACTTGCGCTTCTTTTTCAAACATGATAAGGGATTTTTTCCCTTACGTTTTCTCGGCCGCTTAGCTGTTTCTGATGGTTTGTCCACTCCGCAAGACTTTTTAATATCAATTAAAACTTTTTTAGAATGCTTGGGCAGTGCTTTCTGTTCAATTTTTTCATAGGCTAACGCCTTACTTTTCTCAGAGGGAGGCTCAATGTGAGGAACCTTAGACTTGAGACAAAACAATGGAACTCCGCCTTTCTTTCTGGCATGATCTCGTATCTCCAGATCCTACATAGAAAAAAATGTAATAATTTTAGTAAAGCATCACGCTTGAAGTCGTTGGCATAAACATAGAATATATAAAGTTTAGTGTTATCCATCTATGTAAAAATAACAAGGGCATTGAGCATCTTGTATGGGTTAGTAATACCGAAAATCAACTCTTTTTATTCCAACAATGGCACAGATATGACGAACAAAAGCGACAACGAAAGTACAATCTGATGAAAGAATTTGCTTAATTTTCATATAGATAATCTACATATATGCCTTCACACTGAGAAACTTCTGCAAGCTACCAAATATCTCTGCTGTGTCCATACAACCACTGCAATAGCAACAAAATAGATTCACAACAACATTACCTGAGTACCAACACAGAACTTGTTTTTATCAACACTTTCCGTATTGTTCCTGTACTTGGAAGCGAAGCAATCCTTGACATCTCCAGCCAAAAGATGATTACACGGTATTACAGGGAATTGTTTGAGTATGGTTAGTGATGTACCCCTACTCACGCCTGGAAACCAATCAAAACACGGTATTACAGGGAATTGTTTGAGTATGGTTAGTGATGTACCCCTACTCACGCCTGGAAACCAATCAAATTGAGTCAATATTTGAGATTTGATAAAGATGGTGAATTAGAAAGCTCAATCTGAAAGTAAAATCAAAGACCTATTAACTATACAGTATAGTTAATAGGTCTATGAATAAAATATATAAGAGTTAATGGTTTAGGTTCTGCAGACAAGCTTGACTTTTAATTTGAACACATATTTCAATAAGTTTACTATTAAAGATGAACTTACACTAGTTTGTCCCTTGACTAACTTTGTCAAGAATTAAGCACGAAATGTTTTGATCCCTTATTTATTAGCAATATTTTTGGTATATGATAAACCGTGTACAACTATCTGCCAACGAGTAAGTCAACAGAGCAGAGTGGTTGCATTAAAATGTCTTTTCAATTAATTTTAATTGAGTATTATAAATACGTGTTCTGGTTGCATCAAAATAAAGCATCAATGTAAAGGCGCAACAACAATGAACAGCTTAGATAGTATTTACAATTATCCAATTATTTATACGCCTGACTGACTGGCTTGCTTTTATCAAGAAATCTTAGCTTTTACTCTGCACCGTTCAACAAAAACTGTTCATGTAAAACGAGATCCATCATTCAAAAGTTCTAAAAAGAAAGAACGATGCTCTTGGGTCAGTATTAAAATTTGACCGACGCACTTTTGTAAACTATAATTTTGATAGAACTAGGAAAGTTGTATTTGGATGCTGCAACTGTAACATTGTAAACTGCGCGCAAGTTGTCTTTTAGATTAAACTAAACTCATATACAGTGAACGCTCTTACAATGTGAATAATCCGTTCTGGGAACGTTTACGTTATAGTGATTTTATGTTACATGAACAGTAAAATACATGTAAATTGCCTAATCCGTTCCAAAAGCTTTCCAAATTTACCCCTTTGCCCCTTCAATAGGAAAATACTAAACTCAACTTTTTATCTTATTGGCTGTAATGTGACTGTAGTATTATTGGTTGGTATTAACCATTGTTCTGCTTTTTCTCATCCCTTTCACTCAATTATGGTCCATGAGTGCGGTAATCTTACAATAAGTTAAGGGGAGCGCACACCTCAAATGTCAATTTACATTGTTTTGCTCATTTTTTCCAGACAGCAAATCTATTTTGCTAAAGAAACATAACAAAAATAATGTATACGTCTAACATAAGTAAAACAACAATACATTTTTACTATAACAAAAATGGTGTTTATTGGTTCGTCCATCTATTCATTTCCAGGGTTCAAGGTTATGATAAAAAAATAGCTTTCGACAATACTCCAGCTTGTGACATTCTGATCGTTAGACTGACACTAGCAATCTGCATCAATCGATCGCCTTTAGGCATTTTTGAATAGAAATTGCGCAGTTACTGATTCTCTGTGCTTAAACGACACACCTGGCGTTCGCTCACGGCAAACTAAGCAGCCAGGGCTCTTGTATATATAATACGCATTGTTTTTTCTTGGAAGTGCGACAAGAGAAAAAGCGATATTATTAAAGGCCTGCTAAGAGATTCTCGTTGTTTAATCAAATTTGAGAACATGCATTGATTTGACACTTATATGAAATTTTTTACGTAGTACAAAGCCAAAACTTTCATACATTTTTTACGTTGTATGGAATATATGGTATAGGAGGTAAACTTATAGAATCCTCTAATGTATAAAGGATGATCTTATCCTGATTTTGCTCAAACATGAAATGTGTGAAAAATTGTGGTAAAAAGCGGAGTCATAAGGAAAATCTTATTTTAGATGCAAAATGTACTAGCTGTAATATATGTCATGACAGTCAAAATGGTATATTCTCCCTGTTGCCATTCACTAATGATACCTTAGAATCCAGTGAAACCCGACTTTCAATTTCCTAATAACATACATGTAACTATGATTAAAAAGTGATGAAAAGCATTTGAATGAAAAATTCTTGGAAATAGCCGAGATTTGCGTACGAACATGGAACAAAACCAAAGCTTCCAGAATTTGCGTAACTCAGCCGAAACAACCACACGTATAATGGGTGATGTCACCGATTAAATTCAAACTCAGCAAATGAATGCAGTTTCAGCTATTTCTTTTCCTTTGCTGAATTTGGACTCATGAATGCCTTGCTTGTCAAAAAATGAAGCAATTATTGAATTTGCTCATAATAGGAATACAAATTTAATTGGCAAGCAAAATTAGGGATGATAACAAATTAGTTTAGCATTTTGCAATAGCATGGTCATTGCATACTATAATAAACAAAATGCATTGCAGTAAACTTCTGTGTATCTACATTACAGTTTGATCATCAAACATGTGCTAATTAGCAAGTCACATATAATGAAGCAAGATTCAGATTTATTTGAAAAACAAACTTATTCTAGTCAATCAGTTGATCTATTGTATTTTTATAAGTTTCCTTTTTTGAAGGTGACATGACTCAATTGAACAAAGCACAAATTACAGCACTGTGTTCCAACTTTCTTTATCTAATATAACAATGATAGTAAATGGTATGAGAGAAAATCCTTATTAACATGTAAAGCCGTGAATTTAGATATGGCTTGCATTCTGATGATTATTTTAAAACTTGTTTGGAGACACTTGCTACAATGATGCTAAATTTTTTAGTACCCCTTATACATTTTTGAACATTATAATTCTTTTGCATACTATCATTGAGATTAACTATCCTGTTAAATGATGCATAATTTCTCTACTAATCTGCTTCTTTTTCGACATATAGTAATCCCTCCTACTTTGAGGCGTCAACTATTCCAGCTTTACTGAGTTTTTCATTTTTATTTACTCATGTTTAAACGTTGTAGTTGTTTTCTTGTTTTAAAATGAATACATACAGAAGTCAGCAGTGTAAAACAGTACAGTATATTTTACTGTCACTATATGACTCCAGGGCGTTCTTTCTACCAGCAGTAGCCTTCATTTGAATATGTATAGCAATACACAGCTAGTGTCATCACTAAGGCATGGATGTGGAATACACATGATATTGATATGAAAACTTCCTAGCAACGAGCTTGTTGATGTTAATGATAAAACTTAGTCTTTTACAAGAATAGTTTGAACGCTTTTCATGTAATGAATGTAAGTTGGCCATATCTACGCCTTCATTAACAGATAATCGCCAATAAATGCTTTCTATCATTTTGCTATATTCATACTGATTGGCTCAAAAATCTTTAGCATTGACTTTGCCTTTTTAGTTTTCATACTGGTCATGCTTTTCCATTCAGTTCTCGCTAATCTCTTACATGTAGCCGTATTGTATATGCAATATACTATTTAAGTATGCCATGTGTATAAGGACATGTACATGTGACACACTAACACATAAAAATCTAGTTTCCCATTTGCTACATTCCCATTTCGTGAGTGGGTCTAGAACATAACCCCTACAAAGTAGGAGGAAGTAATGTATACATTCGTGAGTTTAAATACCTCGTATTACCTCGTAGGATTCTTCACGCTAAACCACCTAGGGATGTAAGGGGCGTGCCTCAATTAGACCCAAATGGATTTTTTCTTTGTAAAACAATGTTCCAGTAATTGGTTTCATAATTAGAATCTATGAATTAATCTTACATAGAGGTCTGCAATTTAAGGTCTCGTATTGTCTTTGGTAAAAATAAAATATTTAGCATAAATAAAAATAGGATTCTTCACGCTAAACCACCTAGGGATGTAAGGGGCGTGCCTCAATTAGACCCAAATGGATTTTTTCTTTGTAAAACAATGTTCCAGTAATTGGTTTCATAATTAGAATCTATGAATTAATGTTACATAGAGGTCTGCAATTTAAGGTCTCGTATTGTCTTTGGTAAAATAAAATTTTAGCAACTGCTATTAACCACCCACATTTCGTCAAAGCCTTGTTTTGAGAATTGTCAAACATCTTTCCAGTTTCGATAAAATAGTCAGCACGCATTTAGAGACAGCTATTTACAAATTTACAGTTTATAATGGGTTACCACCAGTGTATTGCTTAGTTTTAAACTCGAGATGGCCATGTTTTGAAATATACTATATAAAACTAAAATCAATCTTAAAATAGTATACAATCCACTCTACATGTGCAACAAGGCCTTACCAGTTTAGTTTAGGACTACAAAAATGAATAAACTACCGTTTCTGCTTGTTTAATCAATATGAACAAAAATGTAATTTTTTCCCTTTTATTAGACAACTCTTAAAATACACGACACTGCATTTATTATTCAACAACTCAATACCATAAAAATCGTTAGATACAAACATCCGCTCTAAGCCTAGAAAAGATTCATTACTAATCAGGTGTAAACTTGCCGAAACGTGATTGTAGACTTTCTACCTCCGACAAGGCACACTTAGTTGTATAAATCTTAACATCGGCTTGAAACAATTTTGGAATCTGCTCGGCTAAATTTATATGATTCGCATATGCAGCATTACAGAGAGTGCCATCAATTAACAAACGGTAAGGACTTTCTATTTCAAAGTTAATTTTATAAAACCGTAATGTCTTTTGGATGTTTTTAAACCGTTTTCCTTTCATGGCTAATAATTATACTACTCGCGAGCAGGCTCGATCGCTCGATCACGTTTTGGCGAATTGAGTGTATTTGATGGCAGCTTGACGGATGTGTTGGCGTTATTTTTACACTAGATGATCATGTGCATTGAGTAGAGCGTAGACGACTATTTCTTCGCTGTAATTTTGTGCCGCAAGTCGGATAACTCGGCTGGTCAAACGTAGATAGCCTTACTGCTGAACATTTTGAGGGATAGGTGAAGTTTATTATGGTAGTTGATGGTAATATTTAGTTTACACTACGACTCCATTAAACAGCATACCTTGTGTGTGTTTAAGAGGCATCGATCCGAACATACAGAGTCACTGCATTAACCCTTTCTTGCATGACGTCCTCATATGAGGACAAAATACTACATTCAAATTTTAAACCTAAAATTTAGAAGTTGCTTTTTCTTGTATCATTCAATCAATATTCTACAAATTGTTCTCTCCTGTCGTACTGTTATTGAGGTCATGGGAAGTAGGTCAAGGTGTGGAGGGATATCTGAAGTCAGGCAGCTGTGCAGAAGGTGAGTTTGCTAATTATCAGTGATTCTTTTGCTATTTTTTCAGTTCCTCTTCTTTTTGGAAATGTGTCCTTTTTTTCTGAGCTTGTTCAGTCTTTCGGGTGAGTGATTGAAACAAAACAATGTTGTTCACACACTTGTAAAACTTTCAAAGTGGCTAAAATGAATTGTCCTCATTTGAGGACATCATGCAATAACTGAATGAAAATTCCATAATGCATAAAGTCTTCATTAGAAATTTTGTTGATAATAACACTGTCTACATTGTTTTAGTCTTGCTAAAGTTTCTGCACCTCCCAACTATGAGTAGTCAGCGCTCCAGTAAAGCAACCTCTGAGGCACTTCAGGCTATTTTATGCTCAGACTCTGAAGATGGCTACATTTCATAATCAGGTAACTGCAGTGATTTTGGTGCAGACTACAATGTGAATGCTCCAGAGGAACAGGTTAGCGATGACTCTGACTGAGAATACTTTGCAAACACTTTTAGTTCGAGCAGTGGGAAATTCTATGGCAACAGCAGTTTGAGTTCTGTCTGTTCTCGGCCTTCTCAACCTTCTACCTCAGCCGTCGCAACAACTCCTTTGCCACAGAAGAGAAGAAAAGTGGCCGTTGCATTGACTTCTTGTTCTTCAGCATCTACTTCAGCTGCAGCTTCACAGGAGCAAATGTGTAAGACACCACCAGTTGCTAACTCTACACCTTCAACACTTGGTCGAAACAAAGCAATACCATCAACCAATATCAAAGCATCAACTGGTTGGACAATCAACAATGACAACGACTATGTGCATAACGAACTTGTTGTTACTGGTAAACGTCAGGTAAACTTTGCAAATACTGAAACACCAGTCAATATATCAAGAATTCTTTTGACAATGACTTGCTAGATGACATTGTGTATAACAAAAATCTGTACGCGTAACAGGTAAACATCGACTCTGCATTCAATCTTACAAGAGGGGAACTTATGGTATTTTTGGGAATAAACATTGTGATCACCAACATAAGATATCCAAGATAATGGATGTATTGGTCCAGCAACCAAGGAACTTGATGTGGATTGATTGCTGATGTAATGAGTGTCAATAAATTCGAAGCCATACGCCGTCACCTTCACTTTGTAGATAATCAAAAGCATGATGCAAACTCTACTGATAAAGTATGGAAGCTAGGCCCTGTGATGGAAGCTCTTCGAAAAAGGTTTCTTACAAATGTAGATGCTGAAGAATGTCATAGTATCGATGAGCAGATGGTTCCTTTCACTGGCCAGAGTGGTCTAAAGCAATATATCAAGAGTAAGCCGAAGAAATGGGGTTACAAAATATGGGTGAGATCAGGTGTGCCAGGCTACCTTTATGACTTTGAATTGTATCAAGGAACAAGCGATAATAGACCTGAAAAAAGTTCTGGGACTGAGCCCAGATGTTGTGATGCAGTTATCAGACCGTTTGGCTGGCAAGAACCATAAGGTTTACTTTGCCAAATTGTTTACAACGTTGGAGCTGTTGACCGAGCTAAAGAAGAAAAAGATATATGCTGTTGGTACTCTCCGCAAGATTCGGCTATGCGACGCAGATGCAGTTTTGATTTGTGATAAAGGTATGAGAACAAGAGGAAGTGCTAGCTATGCTACCAACAAAGACAACATCACCATTGTGAAGTGGAATGATAACAATCTTGTTTCCACTGCAAGCACATTTGTTGGCATGCAACCAACCAGCGTAGTACAAAGATGGGACAAAAAAGCAGAGGCATGTGGATATTATCAGGCCTCGTGCTGTTGAAGTCTATAACAAACATATGGGAGGAGTAGATTGAACAGATTTTTTGATTTCATGCTACAGGCACAGCCTGTAGCATGAAATCACAAGCGTTGGTATTTACGTCTGTTTTTTCACTTTGTAAATGTCACAATTGTGGATAGATCCATCGCTGGGAACACAGAGAAAGCGTTGATTTGCTTGAGTTCCGCAGCTCTGTGGCACGAGCCCTAATCACACAAGGCTGGACAATGTCAAATCAAAGAAAAGGGAAGCCATCAAGCTCATATGTACACCCTCCTAGTCTAACAAACATCAGAACGACGGTACCAGATGAGATGAGGTAAGCAAAGTGATCATTATGAAGTTTTCATTTACTAAATAGTTTTGAGTTATCAATAATTTTGGTAATAGTAATAGTTTACTCATTTATTTTAAAATTTTCACTAGTAAAAATGTTTATTTAGTCAAAATGTGCATATTGCTATAACCCTACAACTTAAAAGCTCAAAATTTTCACAACACTGGTTGAATAACTTTAGATACAACCTTGATGCTGGAGATTGGCCAGAAAAGTCAGCTATGAAATATGCAAGCCGATGTGTTGCTCCAACCTGCCGCAGCAAAACCAGATACTTGTGCATAATTTGCAAAAAAGCTCTCTGCCCAAAATGCTTTGAAGTATATCATACCAAGTGACTTTGTCTGACTACAGCCTATAATGCTACCAACCAACTGTTGTTTGTCCTCATATGAGGACAGAGCGCATTGTTTAATAACTGCATGGCGTCCTCATATGAGGACATTAATTTTTACATATGTGTAAGATGGGGTGGAAGTAAAATAATAAATGTTTGGTATATTTTGTGTGTAAATGTGCAGTTTTTGCTTGCTTATTCTCCTCTAGCTCAATGGCAGCTATATTCATGCAAGAAAGGGTTAAGCAGACAATTACTATAGTGGACAAGCAGCCCAGAGCTATCGTTCATTTTTATTTATATAAATATGGAGAATAAAGTAAGACTAGATTCTTGGCCAGAATTGTATGCTGAGTTTAATGATATAGTTTCTACACCTATAACTGGTCACATTTAGAAGTTCTAGGACGATTTTATTTCGAAGGAGGACAACTCCTAAAATTTCGGGAAATCCCCATTTTACTAAAATTGTACATTATTTTATACATTATCCAACATGGCACTCAATTACAAGCATTGCAACTTCTCTATCTGCAAGCCACGTGCACTCTGCCGTCATGAATGCACACATGTTCATCGGCGCACTCTCTGTTACTGCTATTTTGACCAGCGTGAGAAACTAGCCACACACAAAGACTCCTTTCATCGGAGGTTCTTTGGCACCCAAACCGAAGGGAGGGAGAGCTGGGCTCCACATCCTTACAACCGGCGACCCGAGCCTCATTCAGTACAAGACCGCAAGCCATACTCCTGGGAGTCCAAGAGGCCAAGATGGCGACCAGCACGGGACAAGACTTCTACACCCCGCCGATCTATGGAGTCCGTTGTGGCTTGCCCCAAGGTGTCACTTTTGGAACCTTCCCCATGTCTTAGCACCACTGATCCTCTAGAGCTGCTGGACTCGCCAGTGCACATACAGCTGTAGCCTGTGCTCACACCCCCTTGGCCCTTTTCAGGGCCACCACTCTCTGGTAACGAGTTGTTCCTTCGCTTTAGTGGCGGAAGTTCTTTTTCATAACTTTCACGCCAATTTACTACATCGGTATAGTCAATTGCAAAGTATAAAGTCGACATATTGTGCAATAATGATTTGAGTTTAGTAATATTATAAATGCAAGACGCTTCTCATGTCTTAATAAGAACCCATTTTTCCCCATCAGAACAATATGTTGCCTCTGAGTAGTGGTGGCTGAACTGCTAGACTGCTATGTAGAAGCTAGGATATGGCAGCACTGGGCACTTGAAGCTTGCACCACTCCAAGATTGACGTACCAACAAGACCTGGTCGAGTGACAAATCTGAATACTCGAAGTTTATTGTACTCTCTAGTTATCAATGTAGCTTGTATAAATCTTTTATAATTGATTGTTTTGACTTAAAGATTGACTTCATTTTAGTGGGTACTCAACTTACTTTGAAATAGAGACTGACCACAAGTCTCGGGTTCATTTTTGGGAGAGGGTGATTTAGCTAATTGTCCCTTCAGGTGCCAATGGTTCAAACTACAGCCGATGAGGGAGAGAAAGAGAGCGGAAAAAAAACCTAAAAAGGAAAAAATTGCAATAGTGAGTTATAGAAATAATTGTGTTAGAAATAACTTCTCGCCATACCCAAAGGGATCATCATGAAAAAGAATAAAACCCTCATTCCTAAAAACATTAAAAGTTTGATGATTGAGAGGGTTCATTGGAGACATCAGTCATCCAAAAGATCTACAAAATGGGTGAGCTTAAAAGTTGACTTGCAACAAAATTCACGTTACAGTTATTTGGTATCAAAAAATTTTCTATGTAATACTCCGCTGTGTTGTAGGTGCAAAATATGTGGAAATGTGATTACAAGCTTTTAAAAGCTCAAAAACAAACAGTTAATCGCCGCCATCACGAAACCGTTGTAGATTGGAATCAGTTTATTTCTCTGACGTAATCAATCCATTTGGTTGTTGTTTTGACACGTGATGTTTTCACGTGAATTGAAAGGCCAATAAAAGGCTCTATATAAAATTGCTTGTAGCACTAGTTTATGGCAAACACTTTACGTTTTACCGAAGAGCTCGTATCAAATATAGATGCTCGCCACTTTACAGTTTTGTTTCGGCTTGGTCTAATCGTCTAGTCGTAATCTGATCATGTCACCCATACTCCTTGCCAAACAGCGCAAATATTTTCTGCAGCATTTTTCAACTATCACTGGTGTCACTTGTCATGTTTATCAGAGAATGATATGCACGCCTTCGAGCTAAGGTTAAAAAATTAAGCCAACTTTCACGGTAGGTTTTAAGATATCAGTGCTCAAAGTGATAGCATTACAATGATGATGAAACAGATGCATAAGGATAATAGACATGGTTTTATTGAATGCGTGAAGTGTATTTGTGTAAATATTTTGACAAATGAGCTTGCATGAAAGTGTAAACAGAAGCCATCATGTTCAATTACGTCCTATTTGAGCCGTTTTGGAAAGGGATTCCGATCTACAGCTTTTTTGTGATGGTTGCAATTAACTGTTCTTTTTTAGCTTTTAAGAGCTTGTAATCACATTTCTACATATTTTGCACCTACAACATAGCATCTAGTAAAACATGGCGTATCTTTTGATACCAAATAACTGTAATGGGAATTTTGTTACAAGTCAACCTTTAAGCAATTAGTAGCTGGAAGTGTAAAGAATAGTCTAAGAATATATTGAGGGCTGCCACAACTGTATCATCAACAGAACGAAATGATACCTCCCAATGACAAACACAGCTTTACTTGAACAACTTTGGCACACGGTAGAATGTGATCTATTTCAGCTCAAAGGCAGAGGCTATTTACTGATGAGAGTAAGGATACTGAGGAACAGCCTGGCAAAGGATTTAGAAATGGAAGAAGTGAGAGTTGTGGGTGGAGGAACACAAACACTAAAAAAAGACAATAGAGACAAATAAGTGAGAACGCACTATGTTTATATTCAGTATTCTCGATCTTTGAAAGAAGGGAGTGAGAAAGAACAGAGTTGAGAGGATACCGGAGCTTGAACGCATCATCAGCGAAATCACTAGAAGGGGCAGATGAGTTGTAGTCACCCTTTTTTTGCTCCAGGTAAGAAAGATGCCAATGCAAGAAGCTAAATCACCTCATAACAGAGACTAAAGTAATGGTTTTGGTGGATAGAAGGTCAGCGGGATAAAACATAGTGTATTTCAGTGAAGATAAGAAATTGTGTTGAAAAATTGGCTGTATAAGAAAATTCACTAAAATTTTACAGCACAGGTTCAGGCCAGGAACAAGATTTCCTGTTTTTAGCAAGAAATCAAATCTCGTCAAAATGGATTTAGGGAGTCAGTAAAACAGATACAAGTAGAAAAGGCGAAAAAAGATAAGAGAACAGGAAAAGTGAGAAAAGAACTTGAAAGGAAGAAAGATACAATCAAGAGAGATGGTTAACTAAGAGTACAAGAATTTACAAGAGCAAGAATATAGAGATAGTAAACGAAATAAAAGATGAAGAAGAGAAGTTTAACTGAAAAAAACAAGAGAAAAAAACAGAAAGTTCATCATATTAGTTTCCTCTAAATGCTGTGTAAACATTTGAGTACCGACTACGATTTTGCCGGTTTACAGTAATTAGGTCGTCGAGCTAATTTATTTCATTGCGGCCTTTGTATCAGTGAAGTTCTCAGTTGCTACCCACACCAGAAACTAGTTACTAGATAAAATAAGCAAGCCGCATTTTTGAATACATTATGTTCAAATATATGGCGAAACCAACTGCATCCCTTAAAACGTCATGCATGTTAAACGTTATCTAGTCAATGTTAGTACCAATTTGCAGAAAAAATTACTGGTTACATTTGATTAGTTGATTCAAATACTAAACACGGTTTTATAAGTTGACCAAAAAAGTCAATTTATTTGAACTCAATCTACCCACCGATTCTGGCAAAGGGTTAATAAAGCCATTCTTGCACCCGGTTGGCGGTTTGTGGACTCACATGTTCTCATTTAGTAGCATGGAGCATAAAATTTTTTGATCTATTATTTGGTCCATTGGAATGAGTCGAGCTATGCAAAATTACCTGTCAAAACAGCTTTTATTACACTTCAAAAATCCATCTATCAAACAAGATTTCAGCACCTGTGGCAATAGGGCTATGATGTATTCAATATGTTTTGCAAATCATGTTTTACATTATCTTCAACAGTATTTTATTATATAATTTTTACAAGCCAAAGTATTTTCATCATGGCATAAAGTTTTTATTAAAAATATCCATCCAAGTCGTGGTCACTCAAATAGTTTCAGCTCATATAATAGGACAAAGTAATCTACTGCAGAAAACTCAAACAAGACATATCATGGTTTGTGCAGCACACATTCATGTCTCTCTTTTCTGTGTATGGCAGTTTCCACACCGCTGCAGCTGCTCCACCGGTGTCGTCACATAAACATCCTGTAATCAATAAAATAAATACATGTACATGTATATGTCATTCATAGATATGTCGTTCTAACACGGATCTACTGAAAGCTTTCAAATTGGGAGTTAGATTGTGAGGGTAATTTTAAAAATGAATAAATGTTTCACTAAAGCATAAGTATGCCAAGCCAACAATTGGAAGCTTTGCTTCTGGGAGTTGAAGATGAGCATTGATCGATCGATTTTCTTCCCTTCTCACAAGTGAGAAGTGAACATAAGTTCTAATTATAAAACTAGAAAGTCCCCTGTCATACAGCCCACGACCAAAGTGGTATTGGAAAAAAAGAAAGGGCACTGATGGTTGAGAAATGCAATATTAGCAGTGAAATGGCGCTGCAGTGCATTAGGATAACTGCAATGGTAGCTGTAAAGTACTGGGTGTGGGTGTTATTATGTACAACAAACAGCAATAATGAAAGGAAAAGATTATATGTTTATATCTCTCCCCCTGCAATAGGAGAAATGCAATATTAGAAGAAAAATGCGCGGATATTATTAGAATAACCAATATTATTAATATAGTAATACAGTAATAATAGAAAACCAATGCACAATTTTGTTTACATTTCAAAACGTCATAGCTAACAATATTAAGAAGTTGTGATATTTATATAGATTTTTAGAAAATCTATTTAACAAAACTATCTAGAAAAAATAATAACAGTAACATATTGCCCATCATCGATGTTGTTAGTGTGACTCTAAGACTTCAATAGTCATCCAAACTTATAATTAAATATTGTAATAATCTCATAAGAATCATTAGAAAAATTATCATAATACTTCCAATGCTTTGGACATCAGTTAGAATACCAAAGTACTCAAAAGTGTCCAAAATGTCAGTTACTTTGAAATCGGCAAACAAGAAACGATTTCTGTACTTCTACATTAATTACAGAAACCTTCAACAATTCGACAATGCTATAGACTGGTGAAATGTGCACGGTATTTTTTCGTGAAATGCGCACGACTTAATGGTTCTATTTTCTGTCGCTCGGTGTTTCGTTTGCCGGTCTTAATTTTGATAAAAGCAAGGCTTGGCCAGTTTTAATAAAGATTTTTGGCAGAATTAATCTGTCTGCTTATGTATAATCCGATCAGATGGGTTAGTTTTAAGATATTGCAGTAACCTTTCAAAGACTTGGTAACATATTTAAATAGGTTTATATGCGTTTTGTATCATTATTATACTTAAACGACTTTACTGAAAAATAGTTAAATTTGTTGATGAGATTTCGATGCAAGGGTTTGCGACGTTGTTGATGAATAATTTTCGTAAGTTGTGTGCACATGCATTTATCATAAAAACTCTCAAACTTCGCTCCACTCGTTTGGTCGTGGGACTAATTTACTAGCTAAAACTGCCAACAAAAACTTGAAGCAAGTATTATAGCTCGGTGAAACGATAAAAAAGTTGATGGTGAAAAACGATGATTCGTGATAGCAACAAGTTATAATTTTATTAATTAGTAAATGTATTCACAAGTATTAAAATTATTACCTTTAGTATATTTAACACTTGTTCATCAATCTAAGCAATTGTATTGCTAGATGCTATAGATTAATTAAGAAGCCATCAATTTAGCAATCATCATCGTTTAATTTGTAGCAGGAACTCATTGTGCGTCCATATCACGCACACGTGCACAGGAAGTTACATTATAGCCTCAAACAGGGCAATATAATCTGAATGTAAACGCAACAGTATATATAGGAGACTTAAAGTTAAAGATAAATTCACTTCTATTCTTCTATCTTCCTCTGCAGCATAACGCTGCTGGCGCCTGTCAACTCTAACCATAAGCTGTCTGTCCCAAACTTTATCCACCTGATGCTCAGAAAACTCTCGTCACCTTCGCAGGAGCTGGAAGCATTGTTACAATTATGTTGTTCGTCAATAAAACGTGTCGATGCAGTAATTCAGTAAATTAACGATGTCAATTAATTCAGTAAATATCGATGTCGATGCGCAATCTAGTAATTGAGTAAAATCACAGACAACGCGTTTTAGGAGCGATAACATTATGATCTATATAAAAATTTTGTGCTGATGATGGCTAATGAAGAGATCTTATATTTATTACTCGTGGAATTTTTCGACATGTATCACTATACACGTCACGAATGAAGCACCAGCTCAAATCTGGGCTTTTAAAGGATGACCTCATTCAAACGCTTATATCTCTGGACAGGGTTAGTCTACAAAGACAAAAATGACATCAAATTGTAGCTGATGTTTTAGCCTTTTATTGGCCTTAGTTTTATTTGATCGACTTCTCTAATGCAATCACATCTTCAATTTGATATCAATTCCAATAAGCGTAAATAAATAAAAAACAATTTACAACATCGAGTGACTAAATGAATGTTTTTATAATAAAAGTTTGGTATTACAAAGTAAGTTGAAGATAATGATGCCAGGTAATCATTTTTTTTTAACTGAACCTATACGCTAGCTTGGGCACAAAAGATGTGTGATACAAGCATACACTATTGGTCTCTATAAAGTCATGTTCATATTGGCCACCTTTGGGTGTCCAATATGAACATTGCTCTATAGAGACCAATAGTGTAGTATCGGTGAGGTGTAGAAGTGGAGATATATACACGTAACAACACAACTTATTTCAATTATTCATATTATATTTCAATTATACGAAGTTAAGTCTTAGACTAAGCTCAAATATCGTTTTATTGTTGCTATATATTTTACACTATTTTATGTTCCCATTTAGCCTCTTCATTTTCACCTATGAAACTACGTGCAGGCCTACAATGTTTCAAGGAATTTCAGATGCTGTTTATTGGAAATTGCTTCAGTAGTACAGTAAAATATTTACAGATGTTTTATGTCTTGTGCTGGTTAATTCATATGTGAAATTCATCATAGCTTGAGGTTTGACTATATATATTATTAACAAAAATTTTTTTAGTCCTTGAACTAGACTGTATTATGATTATGGCTCTGTAAAACAAGCCAACCTTTTTCTCTGCTACATACCACACACATTATGCTGACACTAACTAAAATTGTCTCTAGTAAAAGAGTCAGTGATGAATAGCTGACAGAGAAAAACACTAATATGATATACGAGTGCTAGTCCTAAATACAAAAAAAATCAGCCAAAATTTTCATCTGATAGCAAGAGACAATGAATAGCTTTAGATTAAAGCTACCCAGCCATCCACCAGACGATAGAGCTGAATCAGATAGGTGAGTTGCGTGTATATAATTCCTCCAACGGAATTTCATTTTTAGAGCAATTTTGTATGCTCAGCCTATAGCCTAAAAATACGCACGCTTCATCGAGCATGCTTGCACTATTAGAAATCCCTAAATCTGACTTCTCCTAAATGCTATAAATATAAGTATATATAGCATAAACTTATAGCACACACGGAAATAAACAAACGCATTCATTTAAAAGGCAGAATGGTAAACATTGTACATGTTGATTAAAAATAATTTCCTTGTGCAAAAACTTTTTACTGCCCAACTCCATCCATTCACCTAGTCATTTAATGTTTTGTTAATAGGTGAGAACATCTGTCATTCCTCATGTAAAATCCTATATCATTACTGGCCTGTAGCCTTTTCAATGTTAGCTTGTTTTGTCATCTCTGACCATTGTCTTAGCCTCTGAAAGCATTCTTCCGAAAAAATTGATTGGTACACTTTCAAGCAACTAGTTGCACGTTTTTCTGCTTTCTTTGTTGTCTTACAATTTTAGCTTCTTTATGAGATTTTTATTATATTCTCGTTTTGGTGCTATCATTATGTTGGCTTTTTTATTGAAAAATCTGTGCAGAGCCATGAAATTTAGTAAATTACATTTTGGCTGACCCTCCAAAGCAAGTTTGTATTAAGATGGTGGTCGGTTAAAAAGTATGTTTTTTATTGTTACATTACTATATGCTCAGGCATACCCTCTTAATATACTTTACCAAAATTTTTTGCAGCGTTTCAAGTCATGTATTTATCTTACAATGTGCATGTACGAATAATATACATATACAAACAATCCGTCTTTTTGACTTTAATAATCTTTTACTTTTCGATAATCGTGCTTTTAGATTAGTCTAACAGTAAGCTAGCAGCTACAGCAGATTTGGCGCAAATTTGGTCAACTAAAGGCTATAAGTTTCGCAATAGTTTTGGTGTCATTTACAATATTTGCATTGTTGCACTTCAGCTTCACGTGATACATTTTTAAATGTAGTCTGGTCAAGAAAATATTTGTCAACCTGTACAGAAGTTCAACTTCTTGGTAGCGCCCTTAACCTGAGCTGCTTTTTTCTAATGCTTTTCTATTAATCAAAGACATCATCTATAACATACACATCTTCGCCTACTGGTTGCTTATTTTTGAATTTCTTTTTGTGAATAACGGTAAGCTGTGTTTTTAAAGAAAAAAATTAGTACATGCAAGTTTCCCTGTTCATGAGCATGCTTTTTAAAATGGTTTGTCTATGTTACAAACATGTATATGTAAAATGTTGTTTTAAAGGTTAACTGGCAGAATTTTAAAGTGACATCTATTCATATCAATATAATCATGATAGTTTATTTTTAGCATTGATTTGGATAGTAGAAAAACAAAAAATCAGGTGAAGAGACAAAATAATTTGCTATGCAAGCTCAAAGCTGTGACTTGAGAAACTCATTTTGTCAACAAAGTGTAGACGTGTGAATTACCATGTTCACACCTAGGGTCAGCCAATACATGATCGCTTATAAGGTCGAAACAGATTCCTCCAATATCGAAAAAGTTTGCGCCATTTACGTCCTGCGCTAACCTTTGAGTGGTAGTTATAGAATTACTTCAATCAGCTGCTGAGTACATTTTGTGAAGTTAGCAAGACATTTTTTACACAAGTAGGAGTTTGAAAAATTGTCTGTCTGTAATAATTAGCTATTCTCAAAAGTCATGTATTTAAATCCTGTTAATGCATGCTTTGCTTTCACGAATAAGAATTTTCAATGGACAATTATTAAATAATCTAGTTGCAAACAGCAAGTGATTTCAATACACAACATTTCAATTACACAGCACTGCTGCTGTTTCTGGTCGATATTTTGCAAAGTTCATGAATCTTTCTGTCCATTTTCACAACCTAAAAATGTTGATAAGCCCAGGTATTTGGTCAAAATTACACAAAACTATTATTCAAACACCAATCTGTAATGTTATATGACATCGTTAAGGCAATAAAAATCTATGCTGTCGGCTAATTAATCCACTCCCTGCCCTTTTTGAAGGTTAGAAAATTTTACTGAATTGACATGACAATAATATATGGCAATTTTGCTTACTAGTTTTCAAAGTTACGATACTAAAGACCCAGCACCGATTGAAAAATATCAAATTGTTTCGGTAAGAAAGAGTAATGGTGCAATGCAATGCTGAAAAAGGTTGAAAATCATTAGAAATTTTAAAGGTGGTCTGTTTAAAAATAATTTTACTTGGTCTACTCAAATTACCATGGACTGCATGATCCTGTTTCCATGCGAACACATTTAGCGAATTCTTCTCTTGAACATTTACCTTTTTCATGTAAATGTTTGCTATTCTCTCTGCCTGCATTAAAGTACTTCCATCCCAGCTCTCCATTTACTTTCAATCTTTGCAGCAGCCATTTTGAGGGTTTATTACAGGGAAACAAGTATTTACAGCTTAAATGTTTTTGTCTATGCTCACAATACTTGTGCTCAAGGGTCTTTCAGACTAAAACATGTAAGTAACAATGTAGTGTGGTCTCAGTTGAACCGTGTATACCTTGATCAAAAATATATTTATAAATTGGTTTTGTAAAAATTACAAATTCTCAAAACGATTTTTGTAGGAAAAAACATTCATTAAATAGACATAGCCCATATGCATGTTGATGCAATACTGTCAAGCTGAGCGATGCTGCATATCTAGGAACCATTTTGTAGACAGGTTTTTTATGTGCAGTAATTACTTTTAAATTTCTTCTCCTATAATTAGCACAATTCTCTAAATACTCCACAAAATACTCCAAAGGATTTTTAAAATTTTAGTTTTTTTGAGGCTAAATAATTCAGTTGCCAGTATATTAACAAGATGATGCGTTGAAACAGGTCCATCTATAATATGTCCGAAATATAAACCACATATTTTTAGAGAAGGAAACGTGCACACATAGTACTTGGGTGAACAAAGCAACAAAAGTTTGTTGTCAGACTTCAATGAAATAACGTACAAGAATACTAAAAATGAGAGTTTTCTCTGGAAATCTTCTGCTATTTATGAACTTACATCTTCATTTTATTTAGATGACGCTTCTAGCATTTTTCACCGTTGAAAACATCTAGAAAATATGTTTTACTTTTACAATAAAAGTAATCTAATAAATCACTTCTAAGTCAGCTAATGCCATGCTTATGTAATATTCTATTGCAATCAGCTCGTATTGGGTGTCCTTTGCTTGTAAAATGTTTTTATCTGTTCAAGATCTATGAACTCTTGCGTTATTTTCATTATTTTACATAGATAAAACCTTCAGATTCGCCATAGACATGTATTGTAAATATCCTATGCTAGCTGATTTGGCTCAATTTTTAGATATAAGATTTTTTGGAGGTTTCGCATCATGATTATTGGCAAATAGTGAGATGTTAGTAATGTACACAGAATAAAAATAGATAAAATATGTTCAAGAAAGCCTGTTAGAGTACATGGATAAAGCGAGTACCCATTACATCTCTTTCAAATTTTGTAAAATATATCGCTCTGATAAGCTATCTAGCCACCCGCGTCACATTTATCATTGGTTATGCAACCTCATAATGGTAAACACCAGTATTAGTTTGGCTAACATACCGTGCAAATGTCTGCATCTGTCTCTCATCAGGTTGACTACCTTCAATATCACTTATTTTGTGATCATTCATTGCTCAGCGTCTGTGCCATGGCTCTGCTCTTGCAACTTTGTCTGACTCTAGCTATTGCAACGGGTAGGTTATTGATGTGGCACATAGGATTATTGATTAAATATTTTTTATGAGTAGCTATTATTATATTTAACAAAGTTACACTTCTTGAAAATAGCACCAAATAGCAGATTGTTAACTTGATAATATGTCTCGGTAGGCTTTGTTGATATCTCTTTACATACTGTACATTTATCTTGAAATTTTAACTGTTGTGATAGTGTGCATGAATTCGATTGTGATTGTATAGCTCTGTGTTGCTTGCCCTCGTTGCTGGTTGGCATATGGTTAGCACTCTCGACTCTAAGACATTGGTGATAGTTGAAAACCAGCATAATAAGTGTTTGTTTGTAGACATTAGTGTCTTATGGTTGTAGCGCAACAAACCCATTGTCTAGATTAGTAGATTTCTTTAAACTTATCTAAAACCTGCGCCAGTATTGCAAGTTGCATTATAACTGGCAGTAACTTCTTTTATTGGGAGAACTTCTTCCAAGATCATGTTAAACAGTATCACTAGAAATCATTGTAAGCATTTTGCAGCTTCGGGTAGTAGGGCTAAACAATGTCCTTCACCTGAATATATACAGTCATACCTCGACAGACGAGCTTGATGCGTTCTGAGACGGGACTTGTAAATCAATTTACTCTCATCTCAAGGCACTATTTCCTAGATAAAATCTTCAAGTACAAATTAATCCGTTACCATACTATAAAAAACCGCCTTAACAGGATATTATGATGGAAAAATATGTTTTTAATTGTTGTAATTCAGTACCAACAATACCTATTTAGTTGTTATAATCTGCAATAAAATGTAACATCACTATGTGCACTACTGTATGAAGTTTTTGCCTTCGGGACAGACCTGGATAACGGCTGTCTGAGAGAGATACTTGAGAGCGAGGCGTCCTGTACACTAAACTTTTGTGACCTTACATATTAGAAACCTTGAATTTAGCTTCAATAACTTTAGCTTACTAAACACACACTTAAGCAAAGTTAGTCTTTTACTTTCTTTAATTTTACCACCTTATTTTTATAGAGATTGTCTTCGGTTAAGCAGTTCTTGCCTCACGTTTACTATAACCTTTAGCCAACCCTTTAACAACTTTGTCAAACAGATTCAAGGAAATGACTAAGTAATGATGTTCTCGAAAATGGCCTCTTCTATACTTGGCCATATACTGTAGTGGCGATCACACCCCAGCTAATATGCTCATATTTCAAAGACTACTCGTATCTCAAGGAAGAAACTTGCTCGAAAGTCAGCTCACTTTTTGAGTTTCTCGTTTGTTAGGGCACTCGTATATAGATGTATGACTGTAGTTGTTATCATTACTATATGATATCCAAACTGGTATGGGTGGGTCAGGTTGGACATTGGCTTTATTTGAATGTATGACTGTCATCATTGCTATATAGTACTTAAAGGACATGCTTGTGACTAAATATATTTGAGATTCATTGTGAGCTTCTTTACTAAATATTTTAGGTGTATTCTCAGCCTATGAAATATCAGACTACAGCTATACTTATGGAGAGGGGTACGAGTACTATAAGTCAAGTCGTTTGGAGCTGTGTAAAGCACAGTCTCAGTGCGTCAGAGTAGAGCTTGGCCAATGCATCAATTCCTCTAGGACAGTACTGTTTTATTGGAGCGAAGAAGTTGACACCTGTGCTCATGATAGTGACTCATTCATTGTATATGCCTGTACTGCCGATGGTAAAAGTAGGTACAGCAGATGCTCTTACCACCTAAATAATCAGTTCCATAAACGTTTACATTATAGGAATTTTATGTTATACAAACAGTAAAATACATGTAAATAGCCTAATCTGTTCCAAGATCTTTCTAAATGCACCCCTTTGGTCCTACAAAAAGGACAACCTAGACTTAGTTTTCTAGTTTATTGACTGTACCACAACTGTAGTTATTGGTTTGTGTCGACAACATTTTTCCTTTTTCTTATCGCCTTCACTCGTCTTATGATCCATGATTGCGGTAATTTTGCAATAAGTTAAAGGGAACGCACACCTTCGAAATCAATATACAACAGGTGGCGCTTTATTTTTTGACTAGCCTACCAGAACTTCAGGAAGATAAATTTAACCCTTTTACGGGCGAGGCAATGCTAATGTTGCCTACATTTTGCACTCTTCTTCGCGCAAAGCCCGAAAGCGCTCATTTATGTCACTAAGTCATTATTAGTACCACTTTGTAGACACTTTTCTACTGATCACTTTCTATTATGAGTTCGTAAATATCAAACGTAATAAATGTCAAAGTAATGGTCTAATAGGGGTGGTATTCAAAAAAAGGTGGTGCTCATATAGATGTTCTACAGTATATTAAGCTATTTGACTAACTCAAAATTTGAATTTGACAACTAACCTTGTATAAAAAGGCTTGGTTCCATATGCAATTGAATGATATTTATAGACACTTCAGCTGAAAAAATTAATCAAATTCGTTTTTTCTCTTTGTCTTTTGCATTAAGTCTTCACTCACTGAATGGGTTATTCATTAAGTATAGTATCATGTATCTACTCAGTTATTGCTATAGGAATATTATTGCAGAGTTCATCGCTTTCCACATTTTAGCACAAAATTAGTTAGTTGACATCTTGTCTTTGAATTTCAGTCGTTTATGCAAACTAATCGACTATTGACAATTATTTGATGCAGGAGGGCTTTTGTTTTTAACCAACAAAGTTGATGCAGGTAAAACCATAATTGATATGAGAAGGAATATTTCAAAATTTTTGAATAAGCTTTTGATGTATTCAAAAATGTTAAAGTGTTCCTGTTCAAACCAATTTTAGTTTGCCCATTTTTAAAATAGCACTTTCATACTCTCATAAAATGCTAAGAGTTACATGTTTGTAGATGACACTAATGAAAATGAGCGTAATTGGCAGTGGAAGGCTGGAAGAAAAAGCGGACTCATCACACATGCAAGATTAGGGGAGCACACATGCTTCGCCATTAAAGATTGTAAATACAAATTTAAATTGTTGATGTTGAATGATTCTTTATAGCTGGTGTGGTTTGTCATCAAGGATGACATTCTAAATCAGGTCAGGCTTTAGCCTAGCATTACCTACAAGCTGACGACCTCAGCCTTACAATATTATGGTCAAGAAGGCGACTGCATAGTTGTGCATGTGTAAACAACCTACGTACGTGAAAAGTGAAAAGGCGGATAAATCCACAAGGATTAATGACCATTTATAGAAAAGAAACCTCTTTCATTCATCCATGTTTTTTGCTAATAGATGTGACTTTGTTGCCCGTGTATGTGGAGGGCATGAAGTGCTCAAAGGAAACAGATGTATTGTTTCGTGTTTTTGTTGCCAGGCTGATTGTAATTAATAGGCCCTACAGACTAATTTCTGCTCGCTCAGCTGATCCAGAGCCGTATAGTGCAGAGTCCCGTGACCAAAATTGGAAACAAAAACGCTAGTTCTCAAACTAACAGACCATTTTATATATGCTATAATGAAGAAACCACAGCATTAACAAATAAAAAGAACTCCCATTTGCAGTTGCTCTAAAATTGGTTGTGTATTATACTATTTGAAAGAAGACAAAATCCCTACAAGATGATACCAATAATTTTATAATTTAAACTAAAAGAACCCTTCTTAAGCTAAAGTCAAAGCACAAGTTTTACGTAAATTGGTATGTAGCCCAAATTCTGATAGGTTTTGTATCTGCAACCAGTTTCTGGTTTGAGTTTCTAGAGAAATTATATGATTTATAAAATTAACAAATTAATTCAAATTAATTATGTAATAAATTAACGAATTCCTTTGTCAAAGAAGTACATTCATATACTATATACATCAGCTTTTTTGGCAAAGGATTTTGGTATTGAAATGATGAAATAATGAAATCATATATAATATTCAGATATAAATATATATTTATATATACAGATACCGTATGCATCAATGCAGGTAGTGTATATATACATGTACTGTATGTGTATATACAGATACCGTATATATATATATATATATATATATATATACAGTGTATATAGATATACATATACATGTATATACATGTATATACATACAGATATATATATCTGTACATATCTTCTATCTACTATATAAATGGCAAACAATCTGTCTGTATATATGTGTGTGTGCGCGCGCGTGCGTGCCTGTGTGTTAGTCCACCTTATAGAGGGGTCTTTCCTTTTTTCGATTCGGTCTTACAAAGCGAACTGAGTTAATATATATGTACTAGTGAATATTAATATTTACGCGTACAGGGAAGGTCATGTGAATGTTTGTTTCTTGTGGCCGCCCAGACAATTGTTTTCACGTTTTACCTACAAAATTCCTACTTCAAAATTTCTACTTCTCATTCAATGTTGTATTGTCTATGAATTGACACACCTCCACTACTTAACAATGTTGGATTTGCCACTGTTCGTGATAGTAAGCATTTTCGTTTGCTTCCGCAGCTGAGTTACTAATTTTTTTCCAGCCAAGCAAAATAATTAAGCTTAATTTTTTTAAGCGAACTGAATTAAGGAGTGTTAAATAAATTAATAAAATGAAATGTACTACTCATCAAATAAATTAATGAGTAGTAAATTGCATGTAATTATATATTTACTGCCGGCGCGTAAAGGGAAGGTCATGTGAACGTTTGTTTCTTGCGGGCACCCAGAAAATTGTTTTCGCGTTTTACCTACTAAATTTCTCCTTCAAAAATGTAAGTACTTCTCATTCAATGTATTGTCTATGAATTGCCACACCTTGACTACTTAAAAATGTTGGATTTGCCACTGTTCGTGATAGTAAACATGTTCATTTCATTCCGCAGCTGAGTTACTTTTACTTTTTTCCAGCTACGAGTACTACAGAACTTGTGCGGGTACTTCAAACGTTGTGATAGGCAACGGTGAGAAGAAAGAGAGCAGGGTATATTACAAAAAGCACACTATCTTATTCACTTTCAGAAATACTTTCAGTAGCAATTCTGGCCTGTTCTAGCCGTAGCCGTGTTTGCTCAGCAGTTTCTGCTTGGCAAAAAGGCTATCATGTTGGCGTTATGTTTTGTTATTGTAAGGTGCCATTACTGCATTATTGCATTACTTTTGCCATCAGTTTAAACAAATTTAGAAACTCATTTAAAAACTCAAGTCTTGCACGAAAGCAGATGACATGGCATCTAGTAAGGCACCTGATATAATGATGTCATACGTAGGCTGTAAAAGGTGTATGCCTAAAGGTGTATGCCTAAAGGTGTATGCCTAAAGGTGTATGCCTAAAGGTGTATGCCTAAAGGTGTATGCCTAAAGGTGTATGCCTAAAGGTGTATGCCTAAAGGTGTATGCCTAAAGGTGTATGCCTAAAGGTGTATGCCTAAAGGTGTATGCCTAAAGGTGTATGCCTAAAGGTGTATGCCTAAAGGTGTATGCCTAAAGGTGTATGCCTAAAGGTGTATGCCTAAAGGTGTATGCCTAAAGGTGTATGCCTAAAGGTGTATGCCTAAAGGTGTATGCCTAAAGGTGTATGCCTAAAGGTGTATGCCTAAAGGTGTATGCCTGTTTAGGTAAGACTTATGCTTTGAATTCAGCTTTAATAGGGTTATCTTAAATTATAGAATTATTGGTATCATCTTGTCGGAAGTTTTGTCTTCTTTCATATGGTACATAATACAACAATCAATTTTAGAGCAACTGCAAATGGAAATTAATTTTGTTTGTTAATGTTGTGGTCTCCTCATTATAGCTTAGCTAAAATGGAGGGTATTGCCTGTTTGTTTGGAAACTCGCGGCCTCTCGTATAGCTTCCATCGGTCGCAGGATCTGCGCTATATGACTCTGTATAGACTCTGTGCGCTTATAGGGCTCTTTATACACTCTGTGAGCTATAGGCTCTATAGACTCTGTGCCTATACTATATAGACCCTGTGCCTACACTGCATAGACTCTGTAGCTGTACAGCTCCGGGCTGGTCGTGCTTGCAGCTAGTTAATGAACTCTTAGCTGGCTGACTATCATGTGCTAGTGTCTTGCTGGCTTCCATCACAACATGTAGAATATATTTTCAGGTTTTTTAATGAGACATTAGCTTTAAAAAGTACCTGGTAGAGAAGACATTAAAATACTGCTATAATGTAGAAATATTTGTAAACTCTGTGCGGTGTTCTCTTGTCAAGTGTATCATCAATGCTGCTGAATGGTCATGTTAGGTTAAACAATGCCAAGAATGATACCATTAATTAAGTTCGTTTAACTGCCACCAGCTGGCTACAATGAATTGTGTAAAGATACGCTGTACCAATGAAAATGTCTGTATAGCGAATTGGTATTCGCTAGACTTTAACTAACTTTTAAACTGTTCCCAAATAGGAAGGCTTGGATCCTTACTGATGAGTGTGTGGTAATTTATTTCACTGTTTCACTGACACTGAAACCACCTTGAAGTCTAAAATCACATAGCAAAAATCACACTAATGTAAAATCACACATGTAAAACTTTTCAAACAACATTCAATACAAGCAAAAATGTTAAAAGTGTATGCATTTAAAATATAATAAAATATAAAGAGGCATATGCACTACTAACATT
This sequence comes from Watersipora subatra, assembly GCF_963576615.1. NCBI lineage: Eukaryota > Metazoa > Bryozoa > Gymnolaemata > Cheilostomatida > Watersiporidae > Watersipora > Watersipora subatra. Next base: position 56,534,437 of record NC_088708.1, read on the forward strand.
TGCCTCCTTTACTATTAAATCTTGACTATCAAAATGACCCTAAAATGGATCTCACTAAGCTGAAACACTGAGGTGAATACATTTTCAACAGACAGCGAATTGCTTGTTGTCTAACTGAATAGCAAAAGCTGGCTGAGCCATTGAGCGGATGGTTCAAGGCAGCAAGAGCTTGAGATGGTTCAAGGCAGCAAGAGCTTGAGATGGTTCAAGGCAGCAAGAGCTTGAGATGGTTCAAGGCAGCAAGAGCTTGAGGATGGTTCAAGGCAGCAAGAGCTTGAGATGTGTCAGTACACTAAAAAGTTGAGTCCCATTGGTCAAAAAAATTGGCCCCATGAGCCCAATCCAATCCTATTCAAACACACACCCAGGGTGTGACAATAACCAAGGAAGCACTAAGTCAATCAGGCAGACCACGAACAGATCTGCAACAAACAGTTGCGTAATACATACAGTTCGATACATAATTTCTTTGTACCACGCCAGAAACCAAACACTAGTGCTAATGCCGGCAAATCGGAAACAGTTACACTCTGCTTCAGCTTATTTGTTACATAAAAAAGATTATGAGTGAAGTAAATTTTTAATTTTTTAGTATTTATCAACGCTTTTATCGGCACATTGCCAGAGTATTTTTTGTTGTCGAAATACTGTCATATTTTTTTCAATCACGACTTGGGCTTTTGAATGGTGGCTTAAAAATTGAGTAAGCGATGTGGCATGATGGGGCATCGAAATAAAGAATATTTGAAAATTGTCAAATGCTAGTTGCAAGCAATTTTGAGCTTGCTTTCATACTGTTAGCTCTAAAAAAATTATACTATCCATTGCCTGTTGTATCATGTGGTGCTGTAAAATATTCTTTATGCAATTGTATATCACATTCATGTGGAAAATGTCAAGTTTTAATTGTAATTCACTATTTTGTTTTTTCCAGCAAGGTCAGATGAGTGGCAGCCGCACTGCATTCTGTCCAGTTATATCTCTATAGCAGCGCAACATATCATTCATAGTAATACCTATACTGGTACAATGGATGCCATTTGTAAGTCGTCTGGAACATTCTGCTCTGGTGGCTGTTTCAGAGAGCAAAGATGGTGTATCCAGGTACCAGAATGTAAGTACCAGCTTGTTCTTAAGCTTATTTTTTTCTAGAACTATTACATGAGAATTGCCTCCTGTAGGAAAACCTACAAACTTTTTGTTAAATACCGATATAGTTGCTTTCAAACAAAGAATAATTTTTACTGATTTAGGTATATAAAGCCAAGCTTTATTTTCTGGCAAAAAATTTAGCAAAACAAAAGTTTTATCACTGTAACAATGTAACTCCACATTGGCTTGTTGTACTAAAAAACCATTCAGTTTTCAGGTTTCTTGTATTATATTGTTGCTAAAATATTTTAAAGTGCAGTCCAATTAATCGCGCCTAGCACTTCACCTGTTAGAGCCTAATGTAATAAATCACAGGTAAAATATGGTTGGGCGCAAACATCTCACAGCTAATGTTTTGGCGTTTAACCTCATTCATACGCTATATATATATTAAACTTATTTATTAGGCTTCGTCAGAGCTTTAATTTCAAAAATATTTCTAATCAAAAAGGTATCAAAAACTATCACTAAAGTCTAGCCGACTTTAATTCTTGGCCTACGTTAGCATCATAGTTTTATTATCACTGATAAAGCTCAAAGAATGTTGGGATTAATTTTTATATGCCGTAAAACCTTTATTTGAACGCCATTACACTCTATTTTCAACCCTTCCCTTAGAGTGGCACTTTATTAGAAGTGACGTTCAAATAAAAGCGGCGGCGTATTTTTTAAACCCCTCGTTAGAATATTGAGATGATAAATTTAGCCCTTTCACGGGCTAATCGAATGTTGCCTACTTTTTTCACTCTCCTTCGGGCAGAGCGACATAAAACATTTTGGATGAAAAAAACTTTTATTAGACCTCTACCAAAATATGCACAGGGAAGCTGATACATGTCTCTACCAGTTTATATCTATTGCTTGCAATTAACCTACAATGATCTTATAACCTGCGGTGCAATTTGTGAAGTGTTCAAGTTTTTTTGTTGTTCTAAATTTGGAGGCACATTTTTATTTTATAACTAGATTTAACAAGGTTGCATAAAGGCTTATTGCACTCATTGATATGTTTGCTAGTTTTCAGCCAAAACTGGATTTAACAAGGTTGCATGAAAGCTTATTGCACTCATTGATATGTTCGCTAGTTTTCAGTCAAAACTAGTTTTTTATGTGCAGCAGATGAGTAGTTACGAGCATCGATCCATTGTAAGCCAAGTTCAGATTGCCCAATAATGCTGTCAAATAATATGCTATAAATCTGCAAATTTATAAGTTACTGGTATATAATAATAATCTATCAAATGCAACGAATATATATCCGGGAACAAGTAACCTAAATAAACCATATTTATAATACATTAAAAACAAAAAATAACATTTTAAAACAAACATTAACATATTTAAAACTGAAATATTAGCATCATTTCTTTGGCTAGTTGTGTTCTGATTGTTAACTCTGTTTGGAATCATTTTATATTCTTCTGGTTATTCAATACCTTCGACAGTGCCTTCTGACTTCAACTTCTTTTCTGCACAGCTGAGCTAGTCGATATTAGCGTTCAAACAATGTTTTAGCAGAGCAAAACTCTTACTGGATACATGCTAAAACGCATGTATACACTTTTGCGCAAATAAAGAGAAACCGCATGTAATCAAAATAGCCTTTACATATTAGCTTCAAAATATGTAGTAACACTGATTCCATCGCAAATGCAAAAGCTTTTTCACATACATCGAAGTATCACGGCCACGTTAAAAAAGGAACTACTATTAACCTGATACAGTTACTAATTATTTTTATGGTGTTGCATTCAAAGTTTTAATGAAAACGTAAAGACTTCGAGTTAAAAAATGGACTTTGATATGAACAGAAACAATGAACAAATTAATTGTTATTGATGTAATCGAGTCATTATCAGTAGTACTGTTTGGTGAACACTTTTCAGCTGATCACTTGCTATTATGAGTTTGTCAAGATCAAGAATGTCAAATAGTGGCGATTAAATAGATGTGTCGTTCAATTAAAGGGTTGCGCTCTAATTTTCAACCCTTCTCTCATCTCATAGTGGCGCTCAAATAAAGGTGGCATTCAAATAAAGGTGGCGTTCAAATACAGGTTTTACGATATGTTCACTAGAGCTGTGGTATTGTAGTTGTATTCTAGAAACTAAAGGATTATATTCTCTTTTAATATTTGTTATTTCTGCATTAAAATGTTACAAATTAGCAGCTACCCGTTTCAACTGCTGGCTATACACCTAATGCAGCAATTACCAATATAAACATAGAGTTGTCTTGTGTCATAGCTGACAACTCCTAATCACTAAAATTTTAGATTTGCACGTAATGTTCCTGACTAACTTCTACTAATTTTTTTATTAATAACATTAGCACTCAACAGAGATTTTTGCCGCAAAGTTTTTATTAGATTATTTCTACCAATAACAGATATGTATATTTATGAGATGTCTAAGAGTTGTACGCTTATGTTGATCAATCAAATGTGTGTTACAAGATATGTAAAAATTGTTGGCTACTCTGAACCAATCTCATCATATAAAGTTCTGGATGTTTGCAGCACATTTTCAGGAGCTGTAAGACTGAGGAAGAAAACTACAGGGATGTAATATGATGCTAAGTGCACATTCATGTGCACTTAGCGTCTACCAATGTTACACATATGTATGTATGTTAGCATATGTGTAACATCTACCAATGTTACACATATGTATGTATGTTAGCATATGTGTAACATCTACCAATGTTACACATATGTATGTATGTTAGCATATGTGTAACATCTACCAATGTTACACATATGTATGTATGTTAGCATATGTGTAACATCTACCAATGTTACACATATGTATGTATGTTAGCATATGTGTAACATCTACCAATGTTACACATATGTATGTATGTTAGCATATGTGTAACATCTACCAATGTTACACATATGTATGTATGTTAGCATATGTGTAACATCTACCAATGTTACACATATGTATGTATGTTAGCATATGTGTAACATCTACCAATGTTACACATATGTATGTATGGGTATGTGTTGCAGCTTTATTCATGTGTCCGTATAAAAGCAAATTAGTGGTAATATCTTAGATGTAGACACCAACGTGTGTTATATAATCTTCTCATTGCCAATTGATGCACACCAACATTAGATTCTTATTTCAAAGGTAAAAGATCTCTAAATGCTGTTTGTGTCAAAGCTCATCACCTCACATGGCTTAGTGGTATAACAAAGATTGCTCTTGTCGTTTAAATGAGACAAACGTTACAGGTGATGGCTGTGCAAGTGGATGTAGCAGTATTGGGAATGCTGTGTGTGAAAACAATGAATGCGTTTGTCCTTCCAACTTCCAGTTATCCGAGAACGGAAAATACTGCATGTGCAATGAAGGCCTGGCATATAAAGCGGGCGAGTGCCAACCAGGTAGATAATAAGGACTTTTGTGTGTTTTGTTGATGTTCAAAGCCTGAGAGCAGAAGTTGTTTTTTACTCATTACATAAGTCTGTATAAAATAATAGAGACAATAAGTTGTTTATATGCTGATAGGAATGGATTTCCAAACCTAATTCATTTTCAGATTATTTGATAAGATTATGGTTTTTTCAATTTTAAACCTAATTAATCAGGTAGGTTGTGATGTTGATCCTACACTTTTAAATTTGTACATCAAAAGACGCAGTCGGCATAATCCATGTAATCTCAATAAACAATATTCATCTTTTGATAAAGCTCATTCCAAGCTGGCTGAGGCTGTGTTCAATATTAGGTGTGTTATTAATGGACATATCAATGTGCTCTACATTTGCTAATTGAAAAACTCTGATGATCTTAGGATTTACGTTTTGCATGTTTAAATTTAGTTTATAATTTTATAGTTTGTTTTAGGCAGTCATGCCGTTTAACAGATGGTATCTTAACAGTTGTTAACAGTAACTCTATCTTATCTCCCTGGTTGATTTAGAGTCTTACATGTTCCGTTGTTCTGTTGAAGCTTTCCTGAAATACCTGTTCTTTGGGTTGTTTGAAGTTTTTGTGTTAGACTTTTCTTACGTTCACTGACTAAACACCTAAAAGGTTTCCATGAAATTGTATTTTGAGTCATTTTTGATTGGTTTCTCAAGTGTATGTTAGCATAGTTGCTCTAACCAGAGCAATGTAGTAATTTTTATCTGTTACAAGTTACTTGCCCATCTTGTAGCCACTCTCGGAAGTAGATGTACAAGGGTATCTGCTTTAGCATGTACTTCCATTCCTAATACTTCTTGTCATGAAACGCAGCAAAGATGCCGATGCATCAACGGGTACACCGTAAGAGTAGAAGGTGGTAAAAGGGTTTGCCGTGAGGAATACAACAGAGCCTCCTACTACCGGTAGATATGTCCATGAAGTAATGGCGCCTTTGGTAATACTATAAAACTATGCTATGATGTAATTCTAGCACGCTTCTGGATACCAACATTTACTCTGATAGCTGAGTGAATGCTTACTATCATCAATGTGGCATTCGCTAAGTATATTTTATCTCCTTTTAAAAAAGTATCTCCCATCAATGTGCAATGTGATAGCATACAGCTACTATTTTCATTTGTTATAAATGACTCAATGTGTTTTGTACATTGTTTGCAAAGCTAACTTGCAGTTAAGGATAGCCTCTCATATTGAATTATTGCTATGCCAATGAAGCGTATGTCCGACTGATTATTATATTTTCAGTACTATTTTTATTACAATGATGTGACTATTGCATGCGAGTGTCTGAATTGACTGCTGTTGTCAGCCATTGAAATTAGTTTTTTGGTTTACAAAGTATGTATTAGTCTTGCAAAGTCTTGCGCGAAAGCACATAACATGGCATCTAGTAAGGCACCTGATATAATGATGTCATATGTAGTCTGAACAACAGTGAAAAAGCAATATCTGCTGTTAAATCTGTATAATCTTGACATGCTCATTTTTACGTTACTCGGTGTTTTTCTTTAATCTGCCCTCAAAATTGTTCGAAAATGTATTGACCAGTTTGTCATATACGTTTCAGCATTCATCCAAAATACGAGTTTCTGATCCTACATGTATGTCGCGAAGAAACTATAGTCTGTATCCGCTTTCTCTCAGTCCTGTCACATGAGTATGCAGACGAATGCACAATGGAACAGGGCAGAAGAGCTTACACTCTGAACTATATTCTAGTATGGGAGCAGTTTAAGCAATGGCAATAGGTTTATTTAGTATTCAATGTATAACCTGACTTCACTAATTATTTATCCAAAGATAAAACTGAACACAAGATAACCGTAACTCGTTTTCTTATTGATATATGTTGCGAAAATGCATTTAAATTTGAAATTTGGAAAAAGATTTATGGAGTTTTTTAAAATTCTTCGGACTAGCTTACCAAGCAAACAAAAACAGTTTCAACACTGCAATAAGGCGCACATACCTGCTAACATGATATTAAAGATAGTATGGGATTTTCGTAGATATTGCCAAATGTCCTTCTAGAGTGCTGAGTGTTTGAAAGGAAGAGTATGTGACCTATATACGATAAATGTGAAATGTGAAAAATACAAAACACCAATTATAATAAGTTTCTTTGAATTTCAACTAAATAATAACAGAAGCGCTTTGGTCTGATTAAACTGACTATTAATAGTTGCACTTATTTTAACTAGCACTGAGCTTCGTAGCTGTTTACTTTGTCAAGTAGTTACACAATTCTTGTTATACAGCGTTTTCGTTGGTTTGTGCTGCCACAGGCCTGTTTGCCAGACCAATAGCAATCCTGATTGTGCCTGCCGAGTAGGAAAGTGATGACACAATGCTAATCTGTTAATTTCAAATTTTCTAGCACAACGTAAGTTTTATAGGATTCTACCTTGATGTACAGTACTGTTATCGCGGAACATTGATTGGATAAAATAGAGACACAGGTCAGTATTTATTTTATTCTCAAGATTTTGTCATCCATTTGTGAATTATGCTATCACAAGAATTGTTTGATTCATTAACTGGTTACTATTTTATAATTTACCGAATTGATTGTCGATTAATTACTAATTTTATTGTAACAGGTTTCCCGATGTATTAGAACCAATGAATAATAAATAGGAAGTTTCAGCTGCAGCCGTTTGTAACTGTTCTTGCTCTTATCCGTAAAAGGGTTCTGCAGTTTTTTTTAAACTATACACTAATGATACATACATGTGAAACATGAGCAAAAAATACAACTGGGTAGACAACTCCAACTATGAATGAACGATCAAATAATACAGTTTGAGAGCATGAAAATAGAGCCATAATTTGTTTACAATTAGTGATAGGAGCAGTTATTTTTATCCAGCTAGTTAATACGCTGCAGTAGAAGGCTCGTGGCTACGAATTCTGGTAATGGGTGCAATTACATCTACCAATGCCAGCCAAGCAGTATAGAGACGATTGATCACTGTAAAAGATGTTGTCTTAGATGCAAAATAAGCTTATCCTAAATACGTGCAATATTAAATTCTAAAACCTACACGATGTCATGATCTAGGATTTAATGCCTAGGTGTGTATACATTCTCATCACTTAACTTGCACCATGATCACACTAACTCATAGTTAGGTAGCTACTCTGTCACATCTTCTAATTGAGCTTATTAAAAGTGCGATATAGAGCTGCTAGTCTCTTAGAACTGTTGAAAGCATTAATGCAGCTAGATTTTTTTTTTTTAATTTGTATGCCAAAACAATTTCATTTCACAGTAGCCATACATCTGACACTGACTATTATGCAATTGTGTAGACTAGCATTATTTACAATATGAATATTTTCTGTAATTGTCAAGTAAAACCATTTGTTAATGATTTGATAGAATTATTTTATTTACGAAATTGTTGGCAAAGCAACTTAACTAACAAAGCTACTATTTAACTTGTGTTGAGTATTTACTTCTATTCATGGAATGCAAAGATAATAAACACTCTCATTGTAAATGGCATATTTATCAGTCGCTCCGACATTGAAAAACTGCAGATCAATATTAACCCACAAATTTCTGACATTTTTATTACATTACCAAATAGTTTTCAAAAAATTAAGACATTTGTGAGGATTAAAAGACCAGATTTTGCTTTGCAATTCTATGTATTTTCTGAAATTTTATAATCAAAGTTATACGAAATTCAACACATCTCATTGCAAAGTTTGGCAATGAGAATTGTCGAAAAGTTGTTTGAGAAGGACAATCTTAGATTTATTAAGAGGTGAGTTGGTGTTTGGTACGTTAGTGTATTTTTGATAGATATAATAGAAATATTGTAATAAAAGTGAGTTTTCAAAAAATAACTTGAAACAGATTTTTACTTTTAATGGATAAATCAGCTCATTGAAGAAACAAATTTCTGTTGCATGTTTATAAAAAATGAATATTTGGTTGAAAGTTGATCTTGCCACAAGAAACTTGAAAAAAAAACGATTTGACTGTTTCTGTAATAAGTTGTCAGTATGCTGGGGACTGGTAATGGTTGGGCCATGCTTGACTGAAAGTTTTAGATAATTTCAAATCTATCTTGCTCATATCCAATATCCTCATTGATTTTTCTGAATAAAACAAGTGGATTTTACCTGCCAATCGTGCAAAACTTAATTGTCTTCCCTCAACATCATTAGTGACATTCTAAGAGAGCACAACCCATTAGAATTGAACACTTCAGATCAACAGTATGAATGTTGTTATGCAGTGATATCTTAAACAGCAGGAGTTGTGTCAGCTTGCAATAATGTTCGTTAAGACTGACATTAGGTCAGACGCTACCTTGAAAGCCATATTTATGTAATTACTGTAGGGTTATGCAGATAGCAGATTTAGTTGACTTATAGTAAATACTACTTTTGAAAACTTTCACGCCTAAATAATTCTAACTAAAATCACATATGCAGCTGTTAATAGGCTATAATAAATGTACTCCTATAGCTAGAATTATCACATATTATATCACATATCAATGTCACTGTATACAAATACAGTTTTTAGATTGTGAACTTTTAAAATGGTGACAAAGTATTTTATTCTATTATTAATATTTTAAGTCTATTAATAATTTCATGGAGATTTTGTCTAAAATGATGTTATTACTTTCATCGTTAGTAGATGTACAAACTACAAGGACAAAATAATGATCATGTTCTTATTACAGAGCAAGTCAACAGACAGCGTATTAGTTTCCTCTTTTTGACCATGATAAGCATTAAGCAATGGCAACATTTTATATTGTTGATTTACACCATAATGATAGAATACATATATCATAAATTATATAAAACTTAGAATTATTAAGAAAATATTTGGTGCTCAAATAATGTGTAATATCAATTTGGATAATTCTATCATTTTTATTTGGTACATGCAAAATGGAGGTACAAAAACGTTGATGATACAAAACACTTTCTGGTATGCTATTGATATTATTCATAACGCGATTGTCAATACTGAAGTGTTTTTGTTGAATTGCAGTTGGAAACAAGCGTTAGGCTTGTTATTAATTTTGTAGTATTGACATAGCTAGGACATTTTATGACTTCAATGTTGTAAATGTTTCCTAATTCTTATTTTGCAACATGAAGAGCTAAGAGTTATCCCATTCGTGACAAGAAAATTTTGCGGAAGCGATGAATATTAAAGGAACTCCGGCACTTAAGGTATAGCTATCTTTCGTACTTATCTTGCCATATCCGTGATTAATAGCAGTATGCTATTTCAAAAGAATGTAAGGGACCGTTATTCGCTCATATAGTGCTGTTTACAACAACTGGCCAATCACTGCAGGAGCTGTAGGCGCTACGCCGACTCCTTATTAATTGAATTGGTTTCATGCATTGTTAGTTGCAGTTAGTTCATTCCAAGTGAAGCTCTATACTTTCTGTTGTGATAATAAACCTGCGTACCTCAGTTCTCAAATGCCAAGCATTTCACATCCATGGACGCGAGATACATAATATTTATTTTCTTCATTCAAGCAAACTATGCCTGTAAGTACAACTTTATATAATTCGTACAGACAACCATATCAGTGATATCGCGTACACCATATCACAATAAGTTGTGTTACTATAGTTGTTAGCCGTAGAAATATAATGACCAGTGTCATCATTTTGTACATTTGGGGCATCGGATGGCTCACGGTTTTGTTTGGTTGACCTTCAACCTTAACAAGCCATCTTGTTTAAGCATATCTATATTCTTGTAAGCCAACTAAAGCTTGTAGAATGCATATAGGGCTTTAAATGGATTTGCATGCCTTGTGTATGTATTTCTACTGTAATCTTTAGATGCAGACGCCCAAAGAATTTCATCTTGCCATTGTTCTCTAAATATTACACCTTAATCTAGTTCTTACCTTCAGATGTAACTAGAGATCCTATATCAAATCATTCATACAAACAAACACGTTTTATATCAGACAGCATAGATTCACTCACTGTCGTTGTGTAGCTGCACACTGCACGGCTGACCAAGTCATGTATAGACCAAGTTACGCATAGCAGTCATTTAGATGAGCCTGTTGAAGCAGCTATCATCTTACTAAGTTCATACTATCGGGTATTGTGTAAATTATTAGTAGAGTAACGAAAAATGCTCAGGCAAGGCTTATCATAATCAACGTGTTGATTATGAACATGTTTATCATTTTAGATTGAAATCCAAAAGTGAACCGCTTTTTTGCGAACCAATTTATGATGTATAAGCATAATTCATTAACTCCTAAAGTGTAGACGGTCTCTTTAAAAATTTTCAATCTAAACCTACAAGCAAAGTTGAAGCATTTATATTAGTCACCACCCTATGCTTATTACGTGGAAGTCTTTACAACAAATTGTCAAATATTCTCTTTAATTGCTATGTTCAATTTATGAACTTGACATTCTGAAACAAGCAATGGCTTAGCGAGTAATGGCTTGGCGTAGAGTGTGCTTTTAAAGTTGTACAACCTTGATAACAATAACCTGACATCCTTAAATCTAAGTATTTCACTAGACCCGGAATAGATCACATAAAATTGACTAGAAGATGTCTCTCGCCACATTTTTACTGTGAATATCTCTGAGACAATCTTTGAGCATGGGATGTTTTAGCGTTATTATAGAATTTAATATCCAGCTTATGTTGCTGCAACAGACTGATAGTTCTCATATTAAATACTGTTAATTCAGGGTGGCAGTTATATTGACTCATATATATCAGTTAAAAAAATTTTACAGCTGAGCTACAAGACACACGATAATCTTAAAAAAACAACGACAATAAAAAAGTGTCCTTTTTTTTGTATTATATAATATAAAATTAGTCATTTCTCTTTTGTTGTGATCATGTGATCAGCTCATACTATTCCTAGTAAAACCTGTGATTACTATTGTGGAGGCCAGTGGGTATTCCTGGAGAGCCTACACAATTACTATGCATGCCATGAATAATTGGTGGAGGCTAAAGCCATGATGTATCTATTCATTCTCGAGGCCGATGCCAAGACAACCTGAAATAGCACTGCAGTTTTTCGTGTTATGGTGTCTCACTCAGCTGTGGCTGATCTCAGTTAATCCTACCTAATCCACAAACTATTTTGTTAAAGCTTATTGCGGTTGTTCATTCTCTTACTGACATAATGTCAAGGGAGTGAGTGTTGTAGCAGTAATGGTTTCTTAAATATATGGCCTCGGGTAGTTAACTAATATTGTCTTGTTTACCCATTTACTCCCTGCATGTTCATTATCACATTGATATTACTCTGAGTAAAACAGCATGCAAATTGACCTTTGCATTTAAATGTACATACTACAATTTTATCAACCAAAGACTAAAATTGCAGAAAAGGTCAGGCATCTGGTTGCTTTAAAATGTATTGTCTGTAATCTGAATGATTATACAGCAACTACATGAATATTTTGTTCAGATGTTTCCGGGCAAGATGAAAGCATCCGAGCCTATTTTAACATGTCGGGAGTGATCGGCAATGTAGAATTTATTGCCAATGGAGCTGTAACAAGAGCTATTCTCAACCTAGAAGTAACAAAAGCCTGGTCTAGCTGGGAGATAAGGGAGTTTCCTGTTGTCACGACGCATGACTCATATGACTGTGATGATGCCATCCTTGGAAACAAGTGAGTATAGAGACAGTTGTTGTAACTTGGTATAAACTTGAGAGCGGATATGATTCTATTAGACACGCTGTTCAAGCAAGTTCTAGGAGTATGGAGTTTAAAGCTTATTTGGTAAAGAAACCTTTTAGATATTTTTACTGCAACCAGCTTTATGTCATCTTTGCACTACCATTTGTGATAGGATATCATTTGTGATTGTACCACTACTGTGTTTGTGATTGTATATCGCATAGTTTTTAGCCTATGACCCTTGTGTTATGGTTATATAACCACTGCAAACAGCTAGTGTGTTATCAATAAGGAAGAGGGTATTTGGAGTTTATTGATGTAGGCTGATGATTGCATGCATCAGGCTTCTACAGATTGACTTAGCCATTAGCTAAAGTGTGCAGCAAAGCTGAGATGGTTGTGAGCATTTATCAATTCATATAAATAGCATTATGCTATAACTCACTTGCACAGAGTGCGTACCTAGTGTCTATGATGTACTAGAGTGTACGTGGCGTCTGGTCTACAAAATACAAGTGCACATATGACATCTGGTCTACATAATACAAGTGTTTATGTGATATCTAGTCTACAATATAAATATGTATGAATATAATATGTTGTCTACAATGTTCATGCATGTACATGGTGTTTTGTTTGCAGCATACAAGAGTTTAAGTGATTGGTTGTCTACAGTATATAAGCGTGTATGCCTGTTTTGGCTGCAGTATACAAGTGTGCATGGATGTTTTGGCTACAGTCTACAAGTGTTTATGGGTATCAAGCCTACAATATATACTCTAAAAGGAGCAGAAAAGAATTTCTGAAACACTTTCATTGCTCAGTAAACTGGGCAAACGTGTAATTATGATTCTCAGATATGGTAGGCCCTATATGTTGGAATGTGTAAATGACAAATCTGGCAACAGATTCATTTACAGCGATACACAATTATGTCAGCTACTTGATCACCACCATTACCATTATGGGAGTGCTAAAGTATTGTAACTGAAGCTCACACAGATTTGACTAAGGTTTGCTGACTTTTTGGTGGAGAAACAGAGTGTCAAGCTCACATTTTCATAATTGTAACATAAACTACCCAGATGGTTTTGTGAGCAGCTGAACACAAAGTAAATATACATTAGTTCATTATTTGCTAACCACTGGAACATAATATCTTTAGCTGGACACTCAGTTGCTGCCTTTTTGGCATACAGCCTGTTTGTTTGACCAATCAACGCTGGTTTACTAGTATAACATTAGAGTACACTGATAAACAAGAGGTTGAAATATGCATTCTGCTCCTGGAATAGTAAGAATTTCTGCTGTAAATTTTAAGCTATTCAACAGCTGTGGTTGATTTAGCTTGTGATTTGTTCATCCAGCAGAGGCTAAACTCACTACTTGCTGCAATAAAACTAGAGAGTTATAAAGTTCTATCATCCAGCAGCTTTAGTCACCTGTCTCGTGTGTCACACCTGTCTCGTGTGTCACACCTGTCTCATGTGTCGCAGCTCATAAATATGACTACCTTTATAATTCCGCTGTTTTACCTCATGAGTTCTCACTTCTACCTCATAATTATAGACATAAATGCTGTCTAATTATAAAAATTTTTATTGTAATATATTTTATAACTAGTGTAGTTTAGTACATATCTCAGAGCTTGCCGATGAGTCTGAATGTACAGTATGTAGTAGTACATAAAAACATGGTGTGGGATGAATTTGTCTTACAAGGCGAGGATTATATTTAACTAGAGCTTAAATATAATCTGGAGTAATATATATAAATGATGATGTGTTTTGGATCTCCCATAGCAACCATGATAATACCATTAGTTGTATTTGACAAATTATCTCCAATATCTATTTTCCAGAAATCGCTATTTACCTGATAGCCATTCATTCTTCATGCTTAACTTCAAGTGGGTGCTTATCTGCTAGGGCTATACTCAGCTCAAGTATTCCCTATCTCTTTGATCCATTTAAAATTCTTCATCACATTCCAGGTTTTTGATCCTCAATTTGCTATGATTTTCTGTAACCACCATCATTAACCCTGCTTCTGACTATTCAACCAAACCTCACATTACTTTGTGTGGCTATTCTATTAATGCATGTATATTGTTATTTTAGTTTTGGTAAAACATTTTTACAAAATCTAGGTTGCTGCTGTGTTCTATAGCAGCCAGGTTACTGTCAAGTGACATGTCTATAGGAGGCAGGTTACTATCATGTGACAGCTCTATAGGAGGCAGGTTACTGTCATGTGACATGGTTATTGTCATGTGACATATCTATAGGAGGCAGGTTACTGTCATGTGACAGCTCTATAGGAGGCAGGTTACTGTCATGTAACATGTCTATAGCAGACAGGTTATTTTCATGTGACATATCTGTACAAGGTAGGTTACTGTCATGTGGCAGTTTTATAGGAGGCAGGTTACTGTCATGTGGCAGCTCCATAGGAGACAGGTTGCTGTCATGTGGCAGCTCTATAGGAGGCAAGTTAATGTCATGTGGCAGCTTTATAGGAGGCAGGTTACTGCCATGTGACAGCTCTGTAGGAGGTAGGTTACTGTCATGTAACAGCTCTGTAGGAGGTAGGAGGCAGGTTACTGTCAAGTTGTATGTCTTTAGCAGACAAATTACTGTCGTGCGCTGGTAAAAAGTCGCCACTGAATGTTTATACAGTGTGTTAGTATTTATGTAATATTGAAAATACAAGAACACAGTAAGCATTAGATAACAAATCTACTACTGCATAAATTTACTTTCAGAAATTGAACCTCTCACTGATCTTGGATACGATTGATTATTTGATAGCAACACAAATAATTCCCTCGGTCTCATGAGATCTTATATTGTATGGGGCCAAAGAGCAGTCAATCGAACTAGAATCATTTAAGAGCTGGTAGGAAAATGGAGACGGTTCCTAATAGATTGCTTGGGTGATTGATGAGGGGTTTCATCATACGAAAATATCGGAAGTGAAGTAGGGATTGCATGATTTCACAAACCTTCATGGGGCACATAAAGTCGCTGCCTTAATCTTTTCTGACAATCACTTCATTTTTAGTCTCACATGCTTAATATGTCGTTACTAGCAAAGAGCATACACGCAATCCCTCCTTGATATCATCTTTATCATTATTACGGCCACAATCCTTTACAACACTCACTAGTGTTACATGCGATGGAGTTTTATCGTATTTTTCATCTTCATAGCATGTGAATGGTTCAAAACGTCGAATCTTTAATTCTTCGAAGCGATTCAAACCTCCGTTTCAAGATAGGGTATTTTTGAAAACATCGTAGCAACAACAAAGTACTGCATATCATGTAAACATCGATATTCGTATTATTGCACAAATCTCTGCGGTCGGAGGTTGGATTTTCATCGTTTTCATTAGTGACGCCATTACAGCATCTCATCTCAGCATGTGACTTTCATTACATCATCTCTGTTTTTAATGCACGTGCTTTAAAAAATAGTATCTTCAAAATAAAAATATTACCTCCGAAATTTAAAAATTTTTTACTTACACGCTTTGACAGTGACGCTTGACCTTATACGCATTTTACAGAGTGCCAGCCGCGATATAAATTATGCACCCCGTTGTAGATAAAAGCGCAACTGACTATTTATAGAAAACATGGAGTTGTACGACAATTTCTTCGTAGCACGTAAACTCATCAGCTACGAATAACTGTGAGTGGTGTGATCACTTCTGCGTATCATGTAAATTTGTCCTCCTCATTCCTACGATCAAAACCACAACTTCGAAGCTCAAAAATTCGTAGCGTGTAATACTAGTGATGTAGTTTATCGTTAGAAGCTGCCTTGACAATTTCTGAGATAAAGCGCATGCTAGTTGTCTCCCTGTGATAACTGGTGTCACCTAATTGGTTGCTGTCAGCTTTCTAAACAGCTAACGGGTAACATTTGGCTGTATACTGTATATAATTGCGCTACTACCTGTATAATTTTTTAGCATTTATTAATTTAATTAAATTTTTTTTATCAGGAGCACAAAGGTTGATAAAATAGCCGCATAGTTCAGTTCATTTCTAAAAATTGTTACAGTTGTCAGTATTCATGCTAGTAGCTTGTAGATATAACAGGCTAATAAATTGTTGGCTGACGTGAAGCCTAGGTCACAGCAGCTGACATAAGAAATTCAGTTTCATGCAAAAAACTATTTGATGGTGTGTACTATGTAGGCAATCCTTGTTGCCTTCCGCTGCTAATTTTGAAAGTTCAAATTATGTTAATATGTATTTTCATGCAAACCAACCTCAACTTACAATCACATCTATGTATGAATTTTTGAATATGCAATGTAAAGTTTGAGTAAATATTTGTCTCGACATACAAAATAATTTTCTACATGCAATGTCTGAAATTTTTTGAAACATTTTGAATTTGTAAGCATAAGTAAAAAACCGGATGGAAATTAAAAATAAACCATAAAATTGATTAGAAATATAAATTGAGATATTTAAAATTATATCTAGCATTAGTTGGAGTTAATTGTGTTGCATACTTTGACTACTCACTCGGCCACTGATTATGCGCGCTGCCAAGCTTTACACATCTGTTTATGTGTCTGTGAGGTGAAGTCTGATTATGTGTTTCTAAGGCGGAGTCTGATTATGTGTTTCTAAGGCGGAGTAATAAAGAAAAGACCTTTTTTACTGATTATTCCTTTATCTATTTAATCTTTTTACTAATAATTTAAGTTTTCAAGTATAGTTTCTTACATAAGTTTATATAATGCATCTGTTTGCTGTAATGGTATATGTTGTTTCTTAAAATATTTATCGTTGTTTTTGGACCCCAAAGGTGATTGAACATAAATATAAAGTCTTTATATAAGAATCTTTGCTCCAACATACAGTTATGTCAACGTATGAAGTGAATAAGAGAAAAGATCAAGTTCATATCATTTATAAGTTCATATGTCGAGGTTTGACTGTACAGGAACGACAATATAGGACTCAAAGACAACGGAAGACTCTGCTGATAATTGGAGCATTGTTGTGTGTAGTTGTTACATAAAATACTATCCCTGATAGCTTTATAAGGCAAGTAGGCTTGCTGCAAGGTGATTGGAATATATCTAATAAGGTTTCACTTGTTCATTCAAACCTTCAGACAATAGTCTACTTATAGTTTGCTGAATAACACAGTTGGAAGGTGGTGATGAGACAATAACCTTATAGTGTATACTGTGTGTAGCTGAGCTGAAGCACTGGCTTCTTTTTCCTTCCATCCTTTTTACTATAAGATTAACCTAGTTTCAAGCTAATACCTTTATTGCAAACTACGTGTATCAGATGCGTGGCATTAAAGGATGACCACACCACTGATGAAAACATCATTTCTATAATAGCGCATACTTCATAAAAACTTTCGATTTACTAAATGCCAAGCTATTATAGCAAAGGTTGTTAGCTTATTCTTTCATTGGGATGGCACATACTCCATAGATGAAGTATTACCTCATCCTTTCGTCCTTTGAAATAGTTCAGTGTGCGTTTGTAGAGACATTTTCATCAGCTGCTTGTCTTCATCAATTACGGTAGATCTACATCCATGGCTATAAAGGTCCAAGTAAAAGCTTCTTGTTGTACCCAGACTTATGGGTGTTCATGTTTGCACTGTATAATATACCAAAAGAGGGTTTCATACAAGTTCATTAAACTGATAGACATCAGAAGTAAGTAAAATGCTTGTATAGTGAATCGCTGCCACAAACTGGATTGTACGGTAACATGGATGAAAACTAGTCAGCCAGAGAGATGGTAAGTACCACTGGCTAATTTAGTAACAATATTTGTTGTAGGTTGCACAATCTCTCCAGTTACCATAGTATCACTGGATCGGTTAGTAACTTGAGTGTAGAGCTGAGTGGAATCTCACTCACGTCTGGGGACACTGCCATACTGGGTAAGTGACACAGGCTAGCAGGTGCTTGTGATGTTGGCTATGGGTGGGTTAAGGTTATGACCCACCCCATGCTAACTTGAGTGTTTTTTTCAACTGGCTCAGAGCAAAGTACAAACACATTAAATATTGAATTTTTCATTAAGTATATCCAGTATAAAACCTGAGAATCGGAATATTCTATGTTTAGTGGATGGATCATTGGGCAAGGTTTAGATATACTGTAGGCTAAGTAAAAGGGATTGCGAAACGCTAGAACTAGTGTCAGCCTCTCAGCACACTTACGGCATCTATCGTGAGTGTAATATTGTGTCCTTGACATGTAAACAAATAAATTTGAATTACGAAACGTATAATATAAATTTTATTTTTCCAGTACTCTTCATCCTTTACACCTTATTAATTTTTTACATGTAGAAAAAATCTACTAAAATTTATTACTCTATTGTAAATGTTGTTGTAAATTGATTTAATGCGTTATTTAGCTGTAGAGTGTGATCTACGCATCTGTTTTGTTCTTTCATTGGATGACTAGGTTGTCGTTATTATACAACTTGCATGAGCCTGAACAGCAATGGCTATGAGAGTGGTCGACAAGATGGTTAGTCAACTTTGCGCTAGTACAATGTTTCCTGCTATGCTTATTATTTTGTAAATTGTTGTTATGCATCATTATAAAAAAAACTTCAAAACCTAATGGACACCGATCAGATAGAAAAGTCTAGATCACAAATATTTGTCAACTATTATTGGCCAAAACAGATGCTATTTTTGTTAGACCTTTACCACGTGCGTTCTGTATGTTACCTGGAATAATGTTATAAGCTATTAGCTACACAGTCATAGCTTTCCTCATCGCACTAACATAGCTATAACTATTAGGCAAGAACGCGGAAATTAGTTTATGCAAGAGTAGGTAGCGTTGGTTTGGCCAAATGGTTTGGCCCAGAGAACTGGGCTTGGTCATAATAGCTTCAACTCTGCCATAAATATCTTCCAACAGGTGTGCTTAAAAAGCACTTCAAGTTTCAACAGCATTTACCAAGAATCTGCTAATGCCTGGAATAGTTGGTTTAACGCCATTTGAAAAGATAACATGATATGAGATTTTACATAGAAATATTGAATAAAGCTGTCGCTGGACTAAATCAGCTCCTAATCACATCTATGTATACAACAGGTCGATCTCTGCTGCTGGATGATGGACAGAAAAGAGCTTGTGCAACTATACAGGGAGCAGAACCTGTATCTTTTGCAACAGTCAATGGTCAAATAGCTGGCACAATACACGTGAGAGAGGTTGGCTCCAGATATGCCGTGTTCACCGATCTCATCACTACCATATCGCTAGCTTCACGGACAACTGTGTATGTTGGATCTCTATTGTTGGGTTCTTGATGATTCAGTACGCATCCCAACTATGAAAGTGTCTCATTTTTCCTTAATCGTGCATAAAATCTGTCAACTGGTGAAAGCAAAATCATGCAAGATGATACGTGCAATTTGGTTGCTATGCTGGTGGCTATACTCACATATTGAATTTCAATTAGTGTATTTTATCTGAGAAATAAACTTTTTAATTTCCTTATTTTGATTTTATACACGTTTTGTTCTACCAGCACGTTTGATTGCTTTCTGTCCTAATTTACTTAAGAAATTTGATTTTTGATCTCGCCACGCACCATATTTAGACAAGCACTATAAAGACACTGATTATATTTCTGTTTTGGTAGAAAAATTTGGAGGCGATGCAGATAAGTTTTTTCCAAACGATTACCAAATTTCAGACAATTTCGTAATGTGTATACCATTTATCCGTAACATGTATACCATTTAGCCGTAACATGTATACCATTTAGCCGTAACGTGTATACCATTTAGCCGTAACGTGTATACCATTCAGTCGTAACATGTATACCATTTAGCCGTAACGTGTATACCATTTAGCCGTAACATGTATACCATTTAGCCGTAACGTGTATACCATTTAGCCGTAACGTGTATACCATTTAGCCATGACACGTATACCATTTAGCCATGACACGTATACCATTTAGCCGTAACATGGAAATACCAACAGTTTCATATAGTTAACTGAATATGTATGCTCAGTATTATGTCTAGTCGTGTTTCCTGCAGCTGACCAATGAAATGGCAGTGTGTTAACCGATGCTCAGTATGAAACCTACAGAAAAAGGACTTTTTAGTCAAACGGTATTTGAATGGATCATTAAAGTCTAATGAAGGGGAAAAATTATAGAATTTAGATTAAGAGTTCATAAGGATAGAGCTTTACTGTGAGATTGGACTAGTTAACCTTGATGAATTAAGTATTCTTACCCAAGTTTGATTTCAGTCAAGTATGGCAATGGGTGGGTCAATACAAATTTTGAGATAAGTTTCATGTGGCATAGAAACAGTTAATATATATTGTAAGTAAATACATATGGCATTAAAACAAACACATTATACAAAGTAAATTGTATGTGAAGTGTTTCTGCGCAGGTTAAAGGTATATGATGGCAGCGTCGAGTTGGATCTACCCACGGCTCAGCGGCTTACCTCCGCAGACACCTCTCGATGCGATAACATCACAGGAAGCACACTCATTACCGAACTGCAGAGTGTGCCCGTTGCCGCCGGGGATTCTCACACAAGATGGCTGACCTATGTCTCAGCAAGCAATTTTGACTTCTCAAGTAAGATGAAGTTTTTATACATTTACACTCTTTAATTGATTCTCAATATGAATAATTGCCAGTTTTCAGTATGAATAACTATGATAGGGAGGGGGAGGTGGTCAAGCAGCAACATTTCTAAAAGTCTATAGGCTAATTTTGAGTATTGCTTAACTTTTATTAGAAGTTTTTATATGCCGATAACATGTTTCTACTTCATCTCAGCTGTAGTTGCCAAGTCAGCTCACAACATTAACGGATCAGCTCACGACGTTGACACACTGTCCTAGAAACTATGTTTGAAACTAAGTAGCGGTAAATAGTTGGCATTCTTTCTCTTACATAAACATTCTATAGGCCCATCAATATAGCGTTGACAGCAGGGTATATTCATACAAACGAAGATCATAGCATATCTTGTCTAGCATTGAGACCAGTTGGATTTAGTGAGAGTGACACACTTGGCAGATGGCAGATGTTGGTCGTTGTAGATGAGGACTATGTATGCTAGGTTAGTACTTCGATTGGCTGGCAGCATTCATCTAACTGAATGTTAGAGAATGCTTCAACTTCATCCCCAAAATGGTGTCGTCCACAATTGGCAAACTTTCGATACATTAAAAGATCGATAAATACAGTAGGTAGCTGTGGATAGACATTGTTCCAGCAGAGATTTATAGAAATTAGGTCGATGCAATTAAATCAACAGTGAAAGATCGATCTATTTGAAAAAGTATTACAGATTGGCTCAATAGCGGCAATTGGATTGTAAAGCAATAAATATGGTCTGCAATTCTCAGATACATAAGACTGATCTGGTATCTAATGTTGCTACCGAAATGATCTCAGCGATTTTATGCTTGCTATAGTTAACACTTTGACGTTCAGCAGCACACCAAGTGCAGTGTCAGAAATTGGATTAAAAAATATCGATATTATCAAGTGCCATGGACCAACTAATAAATACCGCAACTTTACATTTTACAAATATTGACCTTTTGGAAGATCGATCAGATTTTCAGCAAGAAGCGTCGCTGATTGTTGGCTGTTTGAGAAGGTGCTGTAAGCATTTTACTGTTACTGTCAGTAGTATATACATGTACTTGGTATGTAATTGCTCTCATATCAGCTAAAATATGTGCACGTCTCATCCGCTCGAAAGCCTTATCTATGTATATACAGCTCAGTGTTTATCTTTTCGTTAAATCTTGTGTACAGTAACTGTACACAAGAAATGGAAATTGTGACATACACGTAATCCCTGGTACAGTTATAGCAATTAAAATCTAGCAATGAAAAATCTGCACGGCACTGGATTTGATCTTGAGACCTCCATATCTAAAGGCGGCGGACTTAACCAATAAGCTTCACTTATTACACCAGGGTATACAACAGGGTATTATTAGGGTATACGACAGGGTATACAACAGGGTATTATTAGGGTATACGACAGGGTATACAACAGGGTATACAACAGGGTATACAACAGGGTATACAACAGGGTATTATTAGGGTATACGACAGGGTATACAACAGGGTATACAACAGGGTATACAACAGGGTGTTATTAGGGTATACAACAGGGTATACAACAGGGTATTATTAGGGTATACGACAGGGTATACGACAGGGTATACAACAGGGTATTACAACAGGGTATTATTGGGGTATAGGACAGACTCATTGGGCAAATAGTCATTACATTGATTAGGATACATAAAGGCTTGTTTGGGGTTAATAACTAGAACTGTTGACTGTTACATGTAACAATAGTTGTTGGGCCATAACACTGGAATATTGTTTTAGCAAAGATTTGAGTAAAGATTTAGATTCCCAGGTAAATTACTTAAACTCATTAGCATCAACAGTAGTAACTGTGGCCTCTACTTTTATGCTATCCAAAAGGAAAGACTAAAAGTAAATATAGCGGGATTTCCTATCGGTTTGTTATATTCACCAACTTGTTTTACAAATTTAATTGGTTTCCATGAATCGTACGTTTCTGGAAGGTTCGCTCTTACATGTAGTACACAGACATTGTAATTGAATCATCAAGTGTTGGTTGTCATAGTTACAGTATCAGGGAAGCGCTTGACACTATTAATGAATTAAGCTGAAGAAAACTATATTTTTCTTGGTACGCATTTGGCTTAAGTAGACAGCCATTATATTCTGGTGTCAAGGTTATTTCTAATAGCTTTCAGCTTCGCCGACTAGTCAAAAATGTGTGATCGTCTCCGACTGTGAGATACAAGAGAGCTTACATCTTCTTGAAAAACTTTGATAATTTAATTAAGCTCATGTATGAGTGCTGTCGGATTCTTTGCGCGTGGGAAGTACGGCGATTACACGCACACGAGAAGCTCAAATTGTTATTGATTACTTCTCAAAATTGTAAAAGTTATTGCAGTTTTTCCTTTGATTAGGGTATGCGATACAGTGTCATATAAGGCTCCTTGACAGCGTATAACAGCAAGATATTGCTATTATTGCATACCCAAGATATTTTTACATATTTTAACAGTTTTGCTTAGAATAGCAGAGCAAATAATAAACATGGTTAGTGTGTGCGAAAAATGTTTCATTGGATTTTTCTGTGGCACATTGATAGCGTAATCACCATCATCAAATATCGCAGAAAGAGAATAACTCCGAGTTTATAGATACTTGCAAGACTAAAGAAATAATTATTGCCTACTTGTTACATGATATTTTGTCACGCGCAGAGAATTGAATGCACTCTAAAATCAAAAATCTTCTTCAAACATGTTGGTACCAGCATTGATGTCAAACATCATGACCAGTATTTTAGTAAATACCTATAGCCTATTGCTAAACAGCATCAGCCCATGTAGTTAATTGTTTCCTTTTTAGCGGTCAGCTAAACTAAATGATTGCACACATTTTATTCGTGTAAAGCTGGTTTAGGGAGGACATGCATAGGGTTGTGAGAGAAGGATCAGCTCGCGACCAAAACGCGAGCTTATTGCCCAGTTTTATCTAAGCGGTTGGTGTTAGGAACTGTTTATTTCGAGGGGCTTAGAATAATAGAGCGAGTCTCATGTGAGTTGAGAACTAGCTATCACAGCGAGGGGAAAGCTGCCGGCATTGTCTAGAAATTTATGATCTTTATCATCAGTGTTTGTGCTACACAAAATGTCGGTTAAGTCTTTGGAGGAACATCAGCGTCTAGACAGAGACATCTAACTACTTGTCATAGTCAACACTAAGTTCTGTATTCAAATCTTTATTCTGTCATAGTTGAACAGTTTTTCGTTTTTAATTGAACATTCTCCTGTTGCACATACATTAAACGTAAACAAATCTATCTCTATAAATGTACTTTTGAGAAACCATTGCTGACAAAAAAATTCCAATATTTCTGTACTTATGGATTTTTCTATTTGTTCTCTATAATCTATATTACCGGTATATTGTATTTATATTATATATATAATTTATTATTTATTTTTGTTTCTATTTGTTCAAAGGTGGCTCGGTGCTAATTGGAGAGACATCTGATTTGTCTTGTGCCAACTTTCATATCTTTGAACCAAAGACTGTAGCTGCCAAGTTTAGTAGAAAGGGAGTTAAGGGTGCTGTTACATTCACACAAGAGAATCCCTACAAACCTACATTTGTTACTGTTGACCTTCAAGTAAGATATCCAGTTCAGTTATTGACCTTAGCAGAAATTATGTCGTTAGTTTCAACCACATAACCAATGGTGTCAACTCAAATCTATTGCTGGTATTGTTTTTTATTATGGCTAAAATTATCGGTAATTTTACTGGGGTTAAACAGTGCTACTTGGAGGTGGGCAGAATAAATGGGGTTAGAAGGATGGCTGATAGTGTCTCATCCTAAATGATGTGTTGAAAATTCTAATACAAAATGCAGTCAAGACAGAAAAAGAAATCCGAAATACTTTTTTACGTTTTTCAAAATAAGACTGTAATATTATATCTCAATAAGGCTGTTCTACCGACTCATACATCCAGTTATTCCTTATTCCACATTCAAGTGTCACGGAGAAGCCAAATCACAGTAATCACATTAAATATCTTGCTTGTTGCTTTCTCATAAATCACAAAATTAAACCTTAGTAGTGTCAGGACCCTTGGCACTACCAAGAGAAGTTGGTCATTTGCAGTTAGCACTCTTTTACATGCCTGCTTGACTGTATTGCGTGCATTGTCACCTTACATTTATTATGAGCAAAACACGGAGGGGGAACTTGTGTATCATAATAGAGTCTTATGTACCTTTTCAAATTGAGTAAACATATAGAACAAGGCCAGTCTAGTAGAACGTAAACTGATCAACCTGTGAGAGCACTAGGGGAGCTTTTTGCTGATCTTGTGATATAATCTTTACCTAAATGATATCGTTTGGGTAATCAACAGAGTTGTACGACAAGTGTTGGTATTAAACAAAGTTGTAAAGTCGGTATATATGCTTGTCTAGCAGCAAAATAATGTGCCTTAGATAAACCTACCCACCTAACAAGCTAAATTATATGTGATTGACCTAGCAAAAGGGTAAAATATGTGAGACCAGATCTAACAACAGGCTAAAATATGTGAGGGTAAAATAGCAACAGGGTAAACTATGTGAGACCAGCCTATCAACAGGGTAAAATATGTGGGACTGACCTAGCAACACAGTAAAATAATCAAGAAGGATGATATGTACCCTCTCGAGCTAAGGTTAAAAAATTGAACTAATTTTTAGGTTTTGAAATATCCGTGCTCAAAGTGATAGAATTACAATGATAATGAAACAAATGTGTAAGGACAATAGACATGGTTTATTGAATGTGTGAAGTTTATTTGTGAAAATATTTCGACGAATGAGGTTGCATGAAAGTGTAAACAGAACCCATTGTGTTCAACTACGCCACATTTGAGCCGTTTTGAGCGAGATTCCAAACTGCGGTGTTTTCATGATGGTGGCGATTAACTGTTCGTTTTTTAGCTTTTAGGAGCTTGTAATCACATTTCCACCTATTTTGAATCTACAACACAACAGAGTAAGATATGGTGAATCCGTTGATATCAAATAACTGTAATGTGAATTTTGTTGCAAGTCAACCTTTAAGCAATAGAAATCTATGTTTAGGGACTGGACAGCAAGGCAGCCGGCTACCACGTTCATCTGTACCCTCTACCATATGAGTTTAGCGCAGACACTGATCTTTGTGGAGTGACGAGTACAGGTGGTCACTTTAATCCCTTCCAAAGCGGTGTTGTTGGACTCACACAAGATGTACTAGAGGTATTTATAATAGGCATCCATTGGTCTACTTTCTATTTGCCCGTTTGTGTTATAAAAGGCACTCTGTCTAGTTTGAAGAAATATAACTTTGACACAATTATTGCATAATGTTAGCATTTCTTTTTTTGTAAACATAGCTTACTGCAACGTTTTTGATTTTGTTTCTTTTTTAAATGTCAATCATGCACTTAGCGCAATAGTATAAAGTGGATGACTCCAACCAGGCTGATGAATTTCTTTTCTCCAAAATCTTAAATTCCAAAATATTTTTGATAATTCTAGTTATTGTTGTTACAAGACTTGTTCAAAAACTTTGCAAAACTGATATTTGAGTGCATTACTATTGGATTTGATTCCATAAAGTTTTCTCTCAATCTAGGCTATAATTGGTCTTTTCACGATGTTCATAACTTATCTAGGATCTACAGAAGATATTAAAAACAAGACTAGTAACGGTGATTGAAAGGAAGACTAATAACGATGATTGAAAGGAAGACTAATTACGATGATTTTGCATAAGACTAGTAAAGACTAAAAGCAAATAATTATCAACAAAAAGACGGATACAGCTGATTGAAATTCGTTTAGCATTCAGCTTCATCTAAATAGCTTTATCATTCTGTAAATCAGGAGAAGATAACTGTGGTGTTGCGATGCTTTATTCAGTTTCGGAGTTGGGGCGATAGAATCTGCTGTATTATTCTATTGCTGGTTAATGTCTGTTCTGTATATTGTATACAGCTTTCAGCTGTGCGCTGCCTAAATTTTAGATCGGAGATCTAAGCACTAAGCACAGCTCTTTGGCAGGCAAAGAATTGATCAATGAGACATACATGGATCTTTACCTGCCCCTATTTGGTAAACACAGCATTGTGGGTAGAAGCCTGGTCATCCATTATCCAGACGGTGGCAGGTGGATCTGTGCTAACATCAGATATCCAGGGCCGGTTATTGTAGCCAAAGCAGAGCTGAACGGCGACGTTCATGGTTCGTTTTAACTATTATTTATGGCTCAGTTCGGTCTGAAATTTACCGGCTCTTCTCATTGGCTATCGCTGAACCTTAGTATCATTTCAGCAAAGGTTCAGCTCTTCTCATTGGCTACCGCTGAACCTTAGTATCATTTCAGCAAAGGTTCAGCTCTTCTCATTGGCTATCGCTGAACCTTAGTATCATTTCAGCAAAGGTTCAGCTCTTCTCATTGGCTACCGCTGAACCTTAGTATCATTTCAGCAAAGGTTCAGCTCTTCTCATTGGCTATCGCTGAACCTTAGTATCATTTCAGCAAAGGTTCAGCTCTTTTCATTGGCTATCGCTGAACCTTAGTATCATTTCAGCAAAGGTTCAGCTCTTCTCATTGGCTATCGCTGAACCTTAGTATCATTTCAGCAAAGGTTCAGCTCTTCTCATTGGCTATCGCTGAACCTTAGTATCATTTCAGCAAAGGTTCAGCTCTTCTCATTGGCTATCGCTGAACCTTAGTATCATTTCAGCAAAGGGTCAGCTCTTCTCATTGGCTACCGCTGAACCTTAGTATCATTTCAGCAAAGGTTCAGCTCTTCTCATTGGCTATCGCTGAACCTTAGTATCATTTCAGCAAAGGTTCAGCTCTTTTCATTGGCTATCGCTGAACCTTAGTATCATTTCAGCAAAGGTTCAGCTCTTCTCATTGGCTATCGCTGAACCTTAGTATCATTTCAGCAAAGGTTCAGCTCTTCTCATTGGCTATCGCTGAACCCTAGTATCATTTCAGCAAAGGTTCAGCTCTTCTCATTGGCTATCGCTGAACCTTAGTATCATTTCAGCAAAGGTTCAGCTCTTCTCATTGGCTATCGCTGAACCTTAGTATCAATTCAGCAAAGGTTCAGCTCTTCTCATTGGCTATCGCTGAACCTTAGTATTATTTCAGCAAAGGTTCAGCTCTTCTCATTGGCTATCACTGAACCTTAGTATCATTTCAGCAAAGGTTCAACTGTACCTTTGGTTAACTCAGCCATAAATATCTATGTGTATTTAATCAGTGATTTATTTTCATACATGAATGGAAAGCAGTAGAGTCTTTAACAACTTCTGTTGATGCATTGTTGATAGGGTACGGAGTCGTCATGCCTTAAGTGGTGCTCATCAGCAGTTCTTTAACTCTAATGTTCTCTCAAGCTTTACATTGCCGCTTTTACTAAGTATTTTAGATGGCTGTAGCTAGAATAGCTGAAGGGTCTCTGATAAATTAACAAGCGTGGCAACTCCAGTTTCTTATTCATATCCGGAGGGGCTCAGCTAGCGAAGAGTGGTCACTTGTTTCCCACTTGTTTATCCTATGCTATGAGCTGTAAGGGCTTGTAATGATGCAACAAATGCAAAATAGACTTGACAAATCAAATTGCATCATTACGTGATTGTCATTTCATTTTCATACTTAAAATTTGTCCTTCATCATAGTCACCTTTCTTCTGAAGACATTGATGTAGTTGCACTCAGGTTTTTACAGAGTCAGATAAGATTGCGTGTAATCAAATTTTATAAATTCTTAATAATTGTCAAAATTAAAGTAGATTAGTTTTGAAATTTTGTGTTATTGGTTAACTGACAGCACGATAATATTGCATAAACAGCAGCTGATAACATTACAAATTGGTGTTTGAATAATATTTTTGGTGTAATTTCGTCCAATTACCAGGATTTATCGACATTTTTAAGCCGTGGAAATAGACAAAAAGATTGCAATCTGCAAAATATTGACTGTAAACAGCTCTGAGGCTATATTATTGTGTTAAAATCACAGGTTTTTTAAAATTGAATTATCTAAAAATTGTTTGTTCAAAATCCTTATTCATGGCAGCAAAATAAGCGTAAATAGGTTTTAAACAGATGACTTCCGAAAATAGCTAATTTTTATGAACATTTTTTTAAATTTCATATTTGTGTGAAGGAAAATTTTTTTCAGCGCAATCCACAGGTTGAGATGAACGAGCTAATTGGTATAATTCTATAGTCACTACTTAAAAATTAATGCTTGACTTATAAATATGGCACAGGCATTTTTTCTATTTGTGGAATCTGCTTCGACCTTGCGTTACCATTATATGCCATGTTGGGCAACGGAAATATGTAGCGCGGCAACTAGGTAAGGAAAATGTATTTGAATGGCAGCCAACAATAACAATTTTGTCCCGCATTCACTTATTAGCTAATCCTCGCCCTTGACATCATATATCATACTTCTATGTTTTGCCCCCTAAAATTCACCCGTTACCGTCTTTATATAACAGTAATCTTTATAACTACTGTTTTTTCATCACATCCATCTTCTTACTTACTGTTGTTACATAATAGCAATCTTTATAATTACTGTTGTTATATACCATCAATCTTCTTACTTTCTGTTGTTACATAATAGCAATCTTTATAATTACTGTTGTTATATACCATCAATCTTCTTACTTTCTGTTGTTACATAACAGCAATCTTTATACTTACTGTTGTTATATACCATCAATCTTCTTACTTTCTGTTGTTACATAACAGCAATCTTTATACTTACTGTTGTTATATACCATCAATCTTCTTACTTTCTGTTGTTACATAACAGCAATCTTTATACTTACTGTTGTTATATACCATCAATCTTCTTACTTACTGTTGTTACATAACAGCAATCTTTATACTTACTGTTGTTATATACCATCAATCTTCTTACTTACTGTTGTTACATAACAGCAATCTTTATACTTACTGTTGTTATATACCATCAATCTTCTTACTTACTGTTGTTACAGAATAGCAATCTTTCAATGTTCATCTTTTACTAGCAAGTCTGTTTGCTGGCTATTACCACGTATTTTCCATGGATTTGAATTTATTTTTTGCATTAGATTTGATTATATTGGAAGGCAGTAGAAAGTTGCAAGTTTTTATTGCCATTGATAAACTTTGGCCAAAAAGTGTTTTGACCAGCTGTTGGTTGCTCAAAGGTAGCCTAATGACAAGCTTTTCATGCTATTACTGGAATGGCTGCTGAATACAATATCATTTTCTTATCTGGTTATTTCAGGAACTCTGACATTTGTGCAGAGAGAGAACATGCCCTGGGATGACACATCTGTATATGTGGAGATGACAGATGCAGGATCTAGCAGTGGTCCTACCAATCAACATAACTATCATATACACAGCGACCCTGTTGGGGACGATTATATGTCTGCTGATGGCAGATGTGCATCAACAGGGGGCCACTGGAACCCTTTTGATGTCGCTGTAGATGGTGAGATTACTGTCTGAACCTGAGGTTAAATTTTATCAAGGCTCTCAGATGACTCTTTGAAATAAGACTGAAGACAGCGATATGAGTTTCTCATTTTGCAAGTACTTGGAGATTTTGCAAAATACATTTAAAGCTTCGAGACTCAAGCAATTTTAAGCAAAAAAATTTACTTAGCTGTTTTCAATAAGCTATGTTATATATATACATGTGTTGAATATTGTAGTATATTGTATTCAAATGCGGTTTTTAGGCTATGAGATTTCCAGTTAGCATAACCACGTTATTGCTTTTTACATTTCCAGAAAAGCTTGGTTAGTTTGCATGCATACCTTTTGTTACTTTCTGTGTTTAAATATTGGGATTAATCACAAGGAAGTTATTCAAAATTATGTATTAAGTCAGTCAATCATTGTGTCAGTTCAGAGCAGTCAGTGAGTTGAATATTTACTATTTTTTTATATTTTGGAGACGAGTGTATGATGAGGAGACACCTTAGTAAAAGTCTTATCAGAGTTACCAGATCTGTCATATATCTAAATCTGCCTATATTAGTGCTTATATTGAGCTGTTGACTAGTTTAAACTGCTGTGAAGTCAAAAATATGTAGACTTATGCCTTCTCTCATTATTGCTCACAAGTATTGAGGGAGTAAGACAGTAAACAGGCAGTGAATTAAATCAACTTTCACAATAAACCTTGTTTACTTTATATTACTTGCGTGTTAGCAATATTTCTATTGTATTGATGGTTTGTGCCCTCGTTTCTTGACATGACAGTTACAGGTTTTCAATTCATTTCTACTTACATGATATGAACAAATTGCATACAATATCTGACAAGTATTTTAAATATATAATTGCTAGCTGCTTTAACAATCTTCCACATAATACCTGTTCACTTTATCGGGAAGGGTATTGTAAACGATAAATGACAGACAATTGATTTTGTTCTATTGGCTAACTGTTGCCCTTTTTTATGTTTCTTTGGTGACATAGTTGAGAAAAAATCTGTATGAAATAAAATTATTGCCAATAAAGTAATATATATAATACATATAATATCTGCCATATTTATCTTATGGGCTGGTTGTTCTCCACCAGGTGGAACTAGTGCTGAAGATACGCTATGAAGTTTTGAAAGCATCAACATCAGTTGGTGATCGAAGTTAGCATTGTTGCAGATACCAGTGTGTATTCATCAGCATGCCCAGCCAACAGATTTGCCTGTGAGATAGGAGACTTGAGTAAGAAGTATGGGGAGACAATAGACATTCCGGAGAGTCCAAGTATTTCTAAGTACTTTTACACGGATGAACTTCCCCTCTCATCAGCCTATTCCATCATTAAGAAGTCGGTGACTGTACACCAGGAGTATTCAGCAGCTGGCAGATACGTCTGTGGTGACATCTTGCAGAAGGTAGAATGCTTTCACAAATTTCACTGCCTCAGCTGGTATAGTAGATATTGCAATATTAGGCAATGCTTCAGGGGACTTGAGTTATTCGGGCAATGCTTCAGGGGACTTGAGTTACTGGGGCAATGCTTCAGGGGACTTGTGGT
This sequence comes from Watersipora subatra, assembly GCF_963576615.1. Taxonomy (NCBI): domain Eukaryota; kingdom Metazoa; phylum Bryozoa; class Gymnolaemata; order Cheilostomatida; family Watersiporidae; genus Watersipora; species Watersipora subatra. The sequence continues at coordinate 56,566,412 of NC_088708.1, forward strand.
ACTCGGGCATTGCTTCAGGGGACTTGAGGTACACGGGCAATGCTTCAGGGAACTTGAGGTACTCGGGCAATGCTTCAGGGGACTTGAGGTACTCGGCAATGCTTCAGGGCACTTGAGGTACTCGGAGAGTCTGAGTATTGCAGGCATGTAATAAAGTCAGTCTTTTTCTAAAAACCAAACCTAGAGCGAGATAAATTTTACTCTGTGGAACATGCCAAGCCCTTTGGGAAAGGCTTTTGACACTTCCAATCATTTATGGCAGATTTTATCTCCTGTCTATAAGATAACATTTTAGTCTACATAATTAAACAAAATTGATGCTTGCTTGTCAAAGTGTCAATCAAGTATACACTTGGGATAGGAATCAATTATATCCTATAAACTCAGCTTATATAACTCGAGGAATTTCAGTTTTTCAAATTAACTTTATGAACTTGTTTTGCCACAAAAATGAAACCATTATTTTCCAGATATTAGCTTGGTGTCCTCTTGTTCACATGTCACAAAATATTATGACTGAATTTCACAATCTCGGATAAATAGTAAAGTAGTCACGTTACCATTTCTAGCTGTTTCATCTTCTTCCTGTTTTTCACTGTGCCCGGTTCAATGCGCTATAAGAATTTCTGTGTCAGTTTTGATTAACGAAAATGAGGAACGTGTTGCGCAAATATTATTGATAGCTATGAAGTGGTCATGATCTTAGGAAGTATGTGGGTGAAAAATGTCGGTAATATTATTGATTGACTCAAAAACTAATTTCTTTTCTACTGAAACCTGGTTTCTGTGTCAGTATGTCAGCATGTCAGTTTAGTTGTGTGAACACTTATTAATATTTGGTACCATCTTTTCTGAACATGCGCTAGCTTTAGGTTTATGTATCACAGTGGAACCTTGGTTCTTGAACATAATCCGTTCCAAAAGGTTGTTCGAAAACTGAGTTGTTCGAGATCCGAAACAATTTTTCCCTTTAGAATTAATGTATGTCAATTTTTATCCATTACAAGTCAATAAACAACTTCGGTAAAGTGATCTTTTCATATTTTACACCATAAACTGTACTGTATATTATAAATAAAAACGCGTAGCTATAGATTTTGTTCAATTTTAATAAAAGATTTTCTATCTATGATGATGAAAAAAGACAACAAAAGTAAACATTTTGTATTTTTTGCTCTTAAAACATCGAAAATATTAAAGGTTAAGATACAATACCAGAAATTGCAGATAATGAAACAGCAAAGAATGCAACAGATCAGTTGCATCAAAAATTGTGTGAAAAAAAATTATAAACACCAATGGCACATTTACTTCATATTTTCGAAGGAGAATGCTCGCTCCTCCAAAACAATCTAGGGTAACTTGACTGGAGGGGTTGTCTCTCTAGCAAATCTCTTTGGTAGAGGAGACGTCGTCCTAGATGGTTTCTTCCTTTTTTGTAAAAAATTTATGAAGCGTAATTTGCTTCTCCCTTTGTTTAAGAACCATCCGAAAGTGGCTCATAACATGTCGAATGTTTCCATGCTGTTTCCGGAGTTGTTCCGAACGTTTAATTTCAATGCCCATGCTCCGATTTGGTCGAGAACCGAATTTATGCTCGAGATCCGAGTTGAACAAATCTCAAAATTTTTTGGTAGAGAACCGAAGCGTTTGAGGACCGAGGTTCCACTGTAGTTCCACTGTAGTTCCACTGTAGTTCCACTGTAGTTCCACTGTAGTTCCACTGTAGTTCCACTGTAGTTCCACTGTAGTTCCACTGTAGTTCCACTGTAGTTCCACTGTAGTTCCACTGTAGTTCCACTGTAGTTCCACTGTAGTTCCACTGTAGTTCCACTGTAGTTCCACTGTAGTTCCACTGTAGTTCCACTGTAGTTCCACTGTAGTTCCACTGTAGTTCCACTGTAGTTCCACTGTAGTTCCACTGTAGTTCCACTGTAGTTCCACTGTAGTTCCACTGTAGTTCCACTGTAGTTCCACTGTAGTTCCACTGTAGTTCCACTGTAGTTCCACTGTAGTTCCACTGTAGTTCCACTGTAGTTCCACTGTAGTTCCACTGTAGTTCCACTGTAGTTCCACTGTAGTTCCACTGTAGTTTCAGCGCATTCACAGGAACACAATATTTTTTTACTATTACAGTGGAAACTGTTTAAAAACATTTGCTTTTAAGGCAAATAATCACGAAAGTAAAACACGAAAGTAAAAACAATGATACTTTTCATAAACATGTTGATTCGGCCCTATGCAGTATAACGAGGTGGGCTTTACCACTTGTACTGATGGTAGCATTTAGGTTGGCAATGGTGACATCTTCATGCAATGTGGGTTAGTTATACTGCATAATTTGCCTCTTGTAACAGGTTGGCAATGGTGACATCTTCATGCAATGTGGGTTAGTTATACTGCATAATTTGCCTCTTGTAACAGGTTGGCAATGGTGACATCTTCATGCAATGTGGGTTAGTTATACTGCATAATTTGCCTCTTGTAACAGGTTAGCAATGGTGACATCTTCATGCAATGTGGGTTAGTTATACTGCATAATTTGCCTCTTGTAACAGGTTAGCAATGGTGACATCTTCATGCAATGTGGGTTAGTTATACTGCATAATTTGCCTCTTGTAACAACAAAGTAAAAGTGAAGTTTAGTCACAAATGTGAAAAATATGCCTGCCTTTGGTGATAGATTTGTCAATTATTTATAGCATATGTTGCAAGGTTCACTCGTGTCAGTAGACTACGCAATCTTCTGCCGCCTCTCTGCTATTGCGAAATTTCTTTATGGCTTGGTTTATAATACGTAACACAACCAAAGTAGAACTAAGTGTTTAGGATAGACCAGGCCACTCCTAGTTCCTTATCACGGATAGCCAATAAAAATAACAAACTTTTCGGTCAAGCTGCTTGAATGTCAAAAACTTTACTACCGTGAGTAACAATGAACGATTGGGGTGCAGCCGTTAGCCTTTGTTCTAAAAGGTCTTACATAAAGATACTTGGAAATTGAAGTAAAGTAAATATACCTACTTGGAATAAAGTAAAAACATTTTGGGGAAAACTTCTTTAATAATAATTCCGTAATAATGAGCCAGAGGCTGAGTTTATCACAAGAAGTAGCGTTATGTTGAAAGTGTGGTGGAGCCATGCAGATCACTCTACCATTGCTGGTCCTTTCAATAATCCCCTAATGCCGGACTGTATGTTTGAAACACTTTCAAGAATCCTAGAATACTCAGGAAGCTCAAGTGTTGTTTCTGTTAGATAAATACACTGCATCTCCGAGTTACTACGTCTCTGTTTTGCTGGTTTTTGCCTTACAATGTGGAACACAATGTTGTTTCATGCCCTCCATACGGCATATTTTTTCTCTACGCAGTATCAACAAAAATGTCACTCAAAATTCCAATTTGGCTGTCAATTTACTGAATACATCGGAATAACATAGATGCTGGTATGCTATTCGCCGAAATCCCTTCCGCAACGCCTAAATGAAATATGATGCTTGCTCTCTTTCTCAGTTCAGTATCAGCCTACTCGTTATAAGTTATAGTGATAACAAACTCGGAAACAGGAAATAAAAATTAAAGTTTAGTTCAGTACAATACGTACAAAAACTTAGCTTTCAGTGTGTGTTTAGTCAACTAAATTCATTTAGGTTAAATTCAAAGTTTATGTTATATGTCTGTCTCGAAGGTAGGAGTTCCATACGTACCGTACATAGTAATGTTACGTTTTATTGCAGATCATAACTACTGAATACACTAAAGTTACTGTAGGTGACTATAGTTAATAAGGTTAACATATTGTTTTGTTACTAATTTTTAATATGAACAGTCCGTACATGTATATAAAATTTTATGCTTTTCATAAGGAGGTGTTTACATTAGATAATGATTATGGGTTTCTATACCTCTCTGTACAACATTTTCACCTTACGATGCCAAAACCGGAATGAATTAATGTCTCCTGTAATTAATGTCTACTGAATTAATGTCTGCTGCATATGAACAATGGCCACAGTGAACTAGTGGAGCCAATGCAATACAGCTCCTGTTGTTTGGGTTAGCATTATGGGTAGAAACTGTGTGAAGGTCACTCAACTTAACAACTGAAGATGCACATCTCCATTAGATAACAACTCTCACTGTTTTTTTGGTCTCCTCAATAAAACTCAGTAAACTTCTTTGTTACTTTTATTATTTACATTTCCGACAAGAAATTGATTCTTAATTCACTCTTATTTCAATGAAAGGGTAACTTATGTTAAGCTTTTAAGGATTCTATGAGAAAATATAGATATTTCTCTATCACTTCAGATTTGTTTGTTGTTTGAGGTGATCTGACTGTGAGGATACTTCAAGATTAAAATCGCTAAAACTTGATCGTGGTTAAAATGCTCAATAGAAAAAGACTTTCCCGAACTTCTTTAAAAATGATGTCAGTCGAGCATATTGTTTGCAATAGACATACGGTCTCATCGGCATCAGGAACTTGTTTAAACAGCATTTTGTGGGAAACAATTGGACAACTTCTAATCAACTTATCTTTAAATCATTTAAAACAACTATAGCATTGTATTTGAAGTTATATTTAAATTTTTATTCCAACGATCGTGAGCAAACCCTAAATATAATACATGTCAATAGAGACCTGCCGCGCAACACTGCAACTTGAACGCTATAGCTATGTCATAACAAAAGGAACAAACAGAAAGAGCGGCTACTCACGTAACTTTTGAGAATTCCGGGCACGTTTTACCTCCGAGTGTTTTAATCTGATCCTAATCTAATTTTGAGCCCATTTAAATCTTGAAATGTTCTTGCAGTCAGATCACCGTAAACAATAAATATAATCTCAATAGTTGAAAAAACATACCTATACCTTGTGATAAAATCTTTTATATTTGGACTTGAGTAACCCTTGAACCAACTCTATCTGCCATGGCATCAATTGGGCATTTTAAATCTAATGAGTTGAGTATTTAACTCCATCAGGCAAATAGTTATGTCAAAGTGTATTTAGAGAAGCTTAACCGATGAAGAAAGTTTTCAGATTGTTTCAAAGATGCTAAACTTGATGTGAAGTCTGTACTTTATATAAACATCTTTTGCTACAGCCTCAGTATTACCATCTCAAAATTGAATATTTCAACCTTTATTTGTGACAGTTGAACCCCGTGGTGACAACTGATGTATATTGGCACAACGGACCGTTAAATGGCACTGTGGAAGGATCTATAACAATGACATCATATGACATACCGACAGCAGTATCTGTCGTGTCGGTCAATATGAGTGGACTTGACAAAAAGGCTGATGAATGGCATATACACTCGCTGACTCTAAATACTCCACAGCCAGGAGATAATGTATGCGACACGACATCTGTTCATTACAATCCATTAGGTACGTAACTATAACTGCCAACAACTATAGTTAGGGTTGTGACCATTACGAAAAAGGATAACTGCTCATTGACAAGTTCTCACAGGTGCCCAGATGTAAAATGCTTGGTTATTTTTCTCTGGATATCTATGTAGTCACATTAACAGTGCAGTACTGAACATTTCACAGCCATGCAGTATGATTTTGTTATGTACTTTTACTACTGTGCCGCATGCAGTATACATGCAGTATACTAAGCAGTATTCGTGCAGTGGTGCATAGGGTGTCAGGATGGCCTAGTGGTAGTGCCTTTGACTTTTCAACCATGAGGTTGGTAGTTTGAGTCCTGCATAGTGTCGATCTGACAAAAAGGTCTCAAGCTTTGACCCTAAACGAATACTGGTTTAGGGTCAAAAGGTAGTGCAGTGGTAGTATTACCTTTTGCACCTAGTATTACCTAGTGGGCATTATGAAATGCTAAATGCAATTCTAATGCGTCACAAAATTGAGCGTAGTATCCTTACCAAGCTTTTAAATATTATTGTCTAGTATATGTTTATATGTATCATTTGATATCTGAAACCTGGTGCTTATATTCGTAACCATTGAAGGTCAATCTGGAGCCTTGGTGTTTGCAATTATTCTATGATGTTGATCAGAGTAAACAAAAAGTTTGAGAAGTACCTTGAAGTGGCCTTGAAAAAGCAATTAAGGTTTAGAAAAGTTCCCATCAAACTAAAGTTTGAAGAATGTATCAGTTGTTAAAGCTTTGAGGTGACTTCAGTAGACACTACTATAACATAAATAATCCATTCCGAGAACGTTATTATTATAGAGATTGTACGTTATAGGAGCGTCTACTGTAGAGAAAAATATTTATGGGAGAGTATAAATAGTATGTGACAGTCATGAGAATTATGAGAAGTTGCTATAATTTCAGATTCCGAAGTTAAAAGTCATTTCTTGACGGTTATGTAACTCATGATTAATCATAGTCTTTCCTCCAACCTTTCCGCTTTACGCAAACAAGAGCGAACAATGCATATCCTCATTTACAGCAATAAACAACAAGATTGTATTCATGAGCATTGGCAGATAACAGTTGTTTTACTCCTCATTGAAAAGCGTGGCAAAATAAGGTGTTAATGAGGAGATAACTACAAAGATATCACTAGTACTGACAGTTACTGTACATGTATACATCAGCTATATCACCAATGTAAAACCAAGTATAGTCACATAATATTACTGTTGTGTTGTACTATAGATACTTCAGATAACAAAAGCTTTTATTTCTTGATTCACAACTACCATGAACTTTAGTTTACCAAAATTTATTTATTTCGCTTCAATTGCAATTATTACAAGGAAAAGTTTTCGCCGACTTTAATAATTTGGTGTTTTTTTGTGAGCATTTTCACACAGGCATGCATACAAAGACTGAAGTTTTTTTTATTTTGACAAGAGCTTTTTGGTTGTGATCTTTTGATTAGCTGCAGCAGAGAGTAAGCTCTCTAGCTCTTGTTCTATTTTACCAATTGTACACGATGACCACAGCATCGTGTTGCTGTTAATGTCATTAAAAGCGAATATGATTTTTTGTAAATCAATATCTATTCTATAAAAATCAATATATATCATTGGAAAGTGGATAAATATATCTATATTTGATAAAGTGGATAAAGCACAACTTATCTGCCTAGATTGCCTTACTGACATTACTAAATTAATTTGCGTTAGACATTGGTGTTGCTCTGAAAAGCTCGGATGAAAGTGGACTTATGACAACAAAATTAAAACATTGCCCAAGCCGCACTGTACATGTAACTGGTATTGTGTATTGTGTTCCTTTAGAGAGAGCTTGATGTACTGCTGGTCTTCTGGTGTCTGTGTTTGTCAGTATATAAGGTAAAAAGCTATCTATGTAGGCTCTTTGATGTTGGTTTTTAGTAATTTTACTATTATACTAAATATGGTGCTATCACACACTTAATGTTTGTGTTACAGAAGCTGTCGATAAGGTCACAGGTAAGACTCTAGACAGCTATGAGATAGGAGATTTCTCTAACAAGTTTGTGTCGATGAGCGGCTTTGACAATTTTCAAATTAAGGTAAGGTATTGCAACTGGTCTGTGCATCCTTAAAAATTAGCTACAATTTACAGTTGTCAGCCATAGTTTGTGGAATTATCTTCTCCTGAATGTAACCAACTTACCATATTTCTTGTCGTTAAACCATGTTGGAATTTTTTTAATTCATTCAAACTACTACTAATGGTTTGTGCATCTATAATCTTTATTTACACGGGGCATATTATAGCTTGAGTGATATAATATTTATTAAAATGAAAATAGCAAGTGTTATCAGACTAATGAAAGGATCCTAAAAGGATACAAATGGTTGTCATACCTTCATCATTTTTTATTAATGCAAATGGCTAAATATTCTGTAATTGTATAAAGTTGTGGGTTCACTTATAGAATTCACAAATTCTGCATCAATTTGTGTAGGTTGAAGATACAAATCTGCCGATGAGTGGTGCATATTCAGTGATGGGCCGGAGTTTAGTCATACATGATGGCGCAAAAGCTCTGTGGAGGTGCACAGACATCAATTGGGATGCAGAGGCAATGGGTGGAGTGTTGCTGAAGGCTTCAGCAGAGTTCAGTGGTGATATAGAAGGCTACATGACCTTTGTGAGTAATCGCAAAAACTATCTGTAGTCCTGCAGAATTAAGGTATTATATCATAAACTAAAAACTCAATTACCGTAAAACCTTTATTTGAACGCCACCTCTATTTGAACGCCACCTTTATTCGACTGCCACCCTGAGAGAAAGGTTGAAAAATAGAGAGCCTCTCTCTAATTGAACGCTATCTCCATTTGACCGCCACTTTGACATTATTTGATCTTTATGAGCCTATATTATCAATTGATCAGTGGAGAAGTGTTTACAAAATCATATTAATAATTAATCGTTTACATCAACGATTAATTCTCTTGACCGATTTGAAGGCTTTTCGTTTTTTGTTGGTTAAAACCTTGAAAGCAGCACCATAGAAATAATCAATAACTGTCTCAGAATAAAAGTAGTTTCTTGTTTAACGCTGATACTTCAAAGTGCATGTATATAAAAACGGTTTACATTTATTATGGTAGATGAACGACTAGTTTTAGGGTGAAGGTTGCGTTTAATGAGCAAAACTTTTATGCATTGCATTTGTGCTAAATGCAACGCCTAAAAGTATTGCTTTGCCAAAAATTGTTAAGATGCTAATATCGACTAGTTCAGCAGTGCAGAAGAAGAGTTGAGGTCAGAAGACATTGTGGCAGATATTGGACAACCAGAGGAAGCTCGTTTCATCGAAAACAACAATCGGAATGCAGCTATCCGAGCAAATGATACAAATATTTGTGTTTTAAAAACGTTAATTTTGGTTTCTGCATGTAATATAAGTATGGTTCATTTATGTCCCTTGTTCGTAAATATATATATATATATGTAGCATTTGGTCGATTATCATTATATAACTTATAGATTTGCAGATTTATAGCATATTACTTGATAGCATCCTTACGGTTATCTTAACACGGCTTACAATGGATCGACGCTCATAACTCCTCATCTATTGCACATAAAAAACTAGTTTTGGCTGCAAATTGTAGCAAAAATTAGTGAGCAAGCAAAAAGCTTTAATTCAATATTTTTAAATATTGATATTAATTAAAAATATGTCTTAAAATTTAGAAGGAAATAAAAAATTGAAAGCTCTAACAAATTGCAAAGCAAGGCACAGGCCATAATATCATCGCAGATTAATTGCAAGCAATAGATAAAGACTGGTAAAAATATTTCTCGGCTTCCAAATACATATTTTATTTAGAATCTTTGACAAGTTAGAGGTGAGTCAGCAGATTTATTACATCCAAAAGGTTTAACATTTTGGATGCAATAAATCTGATGACTTATCTCCACTATCCATTGGAAAAAGAAGGCAAAATAGATGCGACATTCCCTTTGCCCGTAAAAAGGCTAAATTTATTTTTACCAAATTTTGACGAGCCATTTGAAAAATACAACATCAGCCTCTATTTGAATGCCACCTCCAATTGACCGCCACTAGAGAGGAAGGGTTGAAAAATAGAGCGACATGGCATTCAATTAGAGCTTTTACGGTATATTTAATAGTTCATTACACAGTACACAGTTCTATAAAATAAATCTCCTATAGCGTATGTAAATTTCACATAATGTAAAGAATTTATGTAAAGTTTCAGCTTCATATTACCCAATAAATTTCGTATAACGTTTTTTCTTCATATTACTTGAAAAATCCTATATGACGTAAACCATCAAGTCGGTGCAAGTTCTCAAACTCGACTTGAATAACGAGTCAAGTAGTTAGTTTTAAAAACACTGTTTTCTCTCTTGTCACACTTTGGAGAGAAAGCGACGCATAAGTATCTCTATTATGTATACTAGTACTAGTAGTCATACCTCGACGTACGAGCCTAATGCGTACCGAGCCTGAGCTCGTATGTCAATTTATTTGTGTTTTAAGGTACTATTTCTTATATAGAATGACTAAATACAATTTAATCAGTTACCATACTATGCAAGACATCACATAAAACAGGATACTACGGTGAAAAAAACTTGTTGTTAATTGTTGTAATTCAGTACCTATTCTAACAAAGTAACACGTACTTATTTGGTTGCATTATGCATTTATGCATGCAATAAAATGTAACATGGCTATGTACACTACTGAACGTTTTTACCTTCGAAACAGACATAATGGCTATCAGCAGTCTGAGTGAGACATGACAGTAACGTGTTTGGTACACTAGACTTGTGACGCTATGTAACACAAACTATGAATTAATCACAAACTTAAATGATTTTAGCTTACTAAACATACATTTAAAGCTAAGTTTTAATATTTTACCAAACTTATTATAATTTTGTAGTCAGAATTTTTTATTATCTATGTCCAGTTTGGTGCTTTTTTGTAAGAGCCAAGTAAAAATGATAAGCCAATAATACCACAATTACTGTAAAGTCACTAAATTAAAAAGTTAGGATTAGCTTTTCCAATCTGAAAGGCCCAAGTGGTGAGTTTAAGACTATCTTAGAACAGCTTGGCAACTTACATGTATTTTACTGTTTGTATAACGGGCAAGCCCTACAATGTAAACATTATCATAATGGATTGTTTACGTTGTAGGGGGTTGTCTACTATACTTATAAAACAACCACCTATACAATTATGCTACAAACTTCTGTCATTATTTATTAAGGAATATTGATAAGCATTTAGTGAAAACCGGCTTGATTTTGATTGTATTACTAGCTGTGCTACCAGGCGTTGCCCGGGTATTAAACATCAGCTTATAAACAATGAAAGGTAATGAGAGGTGTCTGCCACCTGCTATTAGCCTGGCACTTTGCCAATGGAATATTAGAGTAAGCTTACTAATAAGAGCTACCACTTCTAATGTTATGTCATGACTTTGCGTCATGACCAAAAGTTTAGCATTTTTGCTCCCATATAGCAACATATATACTGCCTAGCGAACCAATCAAGCTTGTGTGGCTTAGTTATTAAGGCAATCGGACTGGTGGATGGTAGGTTCCGATATCAAATCTTCTGCTTTACGGATTCTTTATTCCAAGACTTTAATAGCTATAGCCGAAAACGCATACACATATACACATTCATACACACCAACTTTGAGAAATATATACATAGATTTTCAACATTGGATGTCACTTGTAGACTTTACAATTCTAATACGCCAAGAATATGCTTTTAGTTTTGCGGCTTTCCCTATATTTTGTGGTGAAGTAAAAAAATTGAAATATACATAACATCTGTTATAACCATGTTGTGCATGTAGCAAATATTTATCTTGTGAAAAGCTGGAAGAGGTAGCTAGAGTGAGCTGTCAGCTACTTGAGCGCCACGTTCTGAATATTCTGGCATACCATACCAAATGAGACTTTAGTTATGAATAGAACCTCGCATATGCAGCATTTTTGTACACTGTTGTAGTCGCAAGTGGTAAACTCTGAAGGTGAGACCGATGTGAACATAGAAATAACCCTGTGGTATAGTGATGAGCAACAGGCCATGACATCAAACCACAACTGGCATGTTCATTCGCTTCCTGTTTATGATGGATGTGGCAGCACAGGTGGTCATTACAATCCTTTTGAGATAAATGTTTCAACAGAGGTGAGTAGAGCCTGCTGTCAATACTACTGATGGCCGTGTTAAATGCAATATTGTTGTTGACTACTCATGAGCTTTATTCACATGGATGAGATGAAGTATCAGTGATGGAATTGGTTTTGTTTGTTCAAAAGCCTTCAGTTTCTTCAGCATAATCTATCGCTTTAGTGTCTAGAATGCTTTTTCATGATATGGGCATCAATATTAGAGTTATCTTCTCATTTTAAGTCAAAGTTTTAGTTATTTAATAACTGTTGGAGTTATCATCTTTAGTTTGTAAAATACACCCTTAGAATCACGCCTCATCAATAATATATAGGACATGTGAGCTGCAACATCGATTATTTTTGTTATTGGTTGAATGATTCTCTTCTATAAAAATGCATTACTGTTGGTAATTCGACAGTTTTTACTACATCTTCAAAAGATTATAAACCAATTTTAAATATCTAATCAAGAGTTGTCTTCTAAATGTTGTTCAGCTGCAAATGCTCATGTCTAAACAGCTGTCTGCTTTTGATATTACTGGGAATAGAAGACAAGCAAGTACAGTTTTGCATAATTCTGATGGAACATTTCAGAGTTACAATTCAGACTGCAATGTACAAACACCAAAGAAGTGTGAGCTCGGTGACATGGCTGGAAAACTCGGGCGAGTGAATATTGGCACTAAAGACAGTCCAGCAAGATATGTGTTTAACGATCACTTCCTTTCCTTAACTGGACAGTTCTCCAGTAAGTTTTAATATCTTAATTCTATGTGTAGACAGTTCTGGTATCATTGTGTGAGTTTAAGTTGTTGGATATTCTTTTGGTTCCGAACAAACTGTAAAGTATTGTGAGTACAGACTAACTACAGTGAAACTCGGATAACTCAAACTTCAAGGAACCGAGCAAAAGTGTGCGAGTTATTAGAGCGTTCAAGTTATCAGGACAGTCATGAGGGCACGTATTTATCAGTAGATACATGTACATATACAAACTATATATAAATCAAAAGCATAGATTGCTTGTTGCAAGTTAAAGGGTCTCTCGTGTGAAGTTTTAAATATTTTTAATCAGAAAGTATAGATATTTTTCTATCACTTGAGATTCGTTTGTTGTTTTAAGTGATGTGACTGCCAGGACGTTCTCAGATTAAAATTGGCAAAACTTGATCACAGTTAAAACGTTCAGAAAAAATACATACGTATTTTTCTACCGAGCGTTTTGACCGAGATCAATTTTGCAGTAAGTCAGTTATTACAAAACTGCTTTACTATTAAATACCCATTATCAATTTTGCCGATTTTACTTTAAATTTATCCAAATTTTACCTCGCTTTTCTTGCTTGCGGAGGGTTATTGCTAAGCGGATGTTTGGTAAAATTTGATTTTGGCAAACCTTTAGAAAAGTCGTTAATGAAAATATTTTGCCGATGTTGGTAATAACGAGGCCTAAGAACTACTTAAAGTCGATGTTTATCTCTATGGCTTGGAATAAAGTGATATTCTAAAGCGATAGTAACAACCATCTCGGTAGCCGTTTGGCAAAAAACTGTTCGAGTTAACAGAGTTTCGGTCGAGTTATCTAAAGCCATTTATCATTGCGTGGGAACGGACCAAACAAATACGTTGAGTTAACCGTGTTTTCGAGTTATCCGAGGGTGAGTTATCCGAGTTTCACTGTAATTCATTTATTTATTGGTAAGAGTTGAAGCTATTCAACTAACTGGTGTGTAGTTTATAGCCTGCGCTCTACGTAGTAAATAGACTGTACGTACTCAATATTCTGTAAGTTAATGAGATCTTCGTTTTGTCTTATACAGTCTTGAAGCAAAGAAAAAGCCGCAACAGTTAATTGTAATCTAAAATTTTATAAACTATGTGAAGGAGAACAGTAGAAAAACTGTTGATTAGAACTTGTTGATTAGAACTGCCAATAATAACCTGTGTGCTGCAATGCTATTAACCTATAGTCGACCCTCAACTTATCAAAATATGGCATACCAAATAATCTTTAACATACAACATCCGAAGTTGTTTTAAACATTGCAGGTTGTAAATCAGTAGACATGTAAACAGTTCCGCTTCCCATAATTTTGGTCTTTAGACTTTAATAGATGATAAAAACTTCCTTTTTGGTATCTTAAATATAATTTAATTTGTTGCTTAGTTGCTGTTCTGTCTCAAGTGTTTATTGCTAAGTTTTTCTACTCAAGAACGTTTTAAGCAAATCACGGTGTAAGAACGAATTAAGCAAATCATGGTGTATTCTTATAAAGATATTTGCTCTAACATACAATCGTTTTGACATACAAAGCAGACATTGAAATGGATTTGCTGTATACATCGAGGTTTGGCTGTATTGTTCAAGCAGGACAAGAATCAGAGGTGGATGCTGAATGCATTGACCAATGTACAACAGCGGCTGGTTTTGTATCCCCTATTCTGAATTGTTATCTTCCTTTCAGTTGTGGGCAGGTCTATAGTGATACACTCAGAAGAAGCTGGACCCGAGAGAATCGCCTGTGCAGATATTGTTCCTTTTGGTGACATGACTCGAGTAGTCGAATATGAGATACCAACACCAGATAGTGCTTTCAAGTAAGAACAGACAACTCCCGACTATATTTTTTGATTTTGAAAAAATCAAATTTCATGTTAATAAACTCTGACAGGATGCATGCAATATTTTTCAATTATGCATGCAATATAATTCACTAGTTGTATATGTGTCAAATATTCTAATTGTCCAAGATTTTTGCTCATTGGGCCAAACGGTTATATAAATGAACATATGCTAATGAAAGCTGAGCGTGTCACATTCTACATTCTATTGTAGCTCGTGGACTCCGTTTGTATTAGTATATATATATACATATATATGTATATATAAGTTATATAAATATATAACATATATGCATGTTACATATGTATATGTTATATAGATATATTACACATTATATGTTATATATATATAGGTTATATAAACATATAACATGTATATATATGTTATATATATAACATATGTTATATAACATATATATATATATATATGTGTACATATATATATATAGTACATATGCTTAGTCAATATATATAGTACATATGCTTAGTACATATATATAGTACTTTTTGCTTAGTCAAATTTTAATAAATTTCTTACCAAATTTATATGTACATATATATATATATATATGTATATTAGACAAAGTGGACGCTGCACAGTTCGTTACAGAGTGCTCAATGATAAATCAGAGCTAAATTATAAAATATTTATAAGTGGAACTTCACTCTATAAGTTAAACATTTTATTACTAATAGTTTCATGTGGTACACTCAGTATCACACTCTTCAGATAAAATGTCTAAAATGAATTTCATACTCCAGTAAGTTTCATGGTGTAATTCCTCTTGGTTGGTATAGTGATGTTCTTTGTGGAGTAGTCAAAGCTAATACGTTCCATTTTAACGAAGTGTTGCTAAGAGTGCTCAACAGATATAGGAGCATATGTAGACAAAGTGGACGCTGCACAGTTCATTACAGAGTGCTCAATGATAAATCAGAGCTAAATTATAAAATATTTATAAGTGGAACTTCACTCTATAAGTTAAACATTTTATTACTAATAGTTTCATGTGGTACACTCAGTATCACACTCTTCAGATAAAATGTCTAAAATGAATTTCATACTCCAGTAAGTTTCATGGTGTAATTCCTCTTGGTTGGTATAGTGATGTTCCTATGTGGAGTAGTCAAAGCTAATACGTTCATATACATATATAGTATAATATACATATGTATACTATATATGTATATTATATATATGTACATACGTATACATGTATATATGTTGGTTATCTATATATAACATATGTTATATATAGATAACATATGTTATATAACATATATATATACATGTTATATATATATTATATATATATACATGCGTATACATGTATATATGTTGGTTGGTGCCCATCATGTTCCATATAATAGTGCAGTTTTGTTGATATAAATAAGACTCAACAATAAAATAATTGTATATAAATCTAAAGGTTTGTTGCGAACAGAACACAGGTCATGCAAGTTCATGAAATGTCAGTAGCTAAAGCCATAACAACTGTCAAGTATTGTTGGGTTGAGTTCACTTTTTATACAAGAACTGTTATTGCTGCAGTAAGTTTTTTGAGCAAAGATAAACATGCCAATTTATTGACGTCTCGTAGCCTTTGTAGATTTCGTATCGTGTTCTGTGTTCTCTAGTTTATTAAAATAGCCACAAATTTTAATCCTCTAATCCTAAGCTAATCCTTCAGCGAAATAATTTTTCAATCTATTGAGTGCACCGCATCCCCATCAGCAGCAGCTGCCGGCTTGATCTATGATCTATGATAAGCTAAGCTAACAGAGCGGCTAGTAGATTACTATGAAAATCGCAACTGGACTTGACCAAAAAAACCTTTATACAATCTGTTTTGAGAAATAATTAGAAAATAATCACCATAGGCAAAATTTATAATTATACGCAGTGAGTACGCGCAATGAGTACAGACAGTGAAAGTACAGACAGTGAGTACACATAGTGAGCACACGCAGTGAGTATACGCAGTGAGTACACGCAGTGAGTACACGCAGTGAGTACAGACGGTGAGTACACGCAGTGAGTACAGATGGTGAGCACACGCAGTGAATACGCACAGTGAGTACCCGCAGTGAGTACAGACAGTGAGTACAGATAGTGAGTGTACACGCGGTGAGTACACACGGTGAGTACACGCGGTGAGTACACACAGTAGAATGTGGTTGTATTGCCATTAACATTGAAGGTGGAAAACGACCAAACTTGGATCTAGCTTTACCGTAATGCAAAAAGCTTGAAAAGATAATTTTATTTGTCAACTTTTTTCTATTTTCTGTAGTAACCTAAAAAGCATTGTTTTTGTAGGTCAGATTTTGCAGTTGCTGTTGCGAACAGTGTTGGAACTGACAGTGAGAACGTATATATCGGTGGGGATGTGTCGACGGATGACTGTACAACAGTGCAAATTCACTTTACTGGTTAGTTTCTCCTAAAGCTTCACATTGACCTTGACAGTTGACCTGTCCAGTAGGTCTCGTTGTTGCAACAGCAAGGCTGCTACACCACCTTACAAAACCCCAAACCTTTAACGTAAATGCTCAGAAATATCAAATGCCTTCACCACAGTTTTTTTCGCGAAAAAAATTCTTTTCTTTTTAAATGTATTTATTTTTTTTAAACTTTTTTTCATTTCAGATGTATTCTCTGGTGAGTACTAGCTAATTGAATGTACCGGTAAGCTTGCACAATTTATTTATTAGGCCTGGATGCAATCGACTTGAGTAAAAGATTTGAGCCAAAAGCCCTGGAGGAAGCCTACTATAGTCCAGATGTTTGTGATACTACAACTGGTAAGGTTTCCAGTGCATTACACAAATGTCCGTTCTGACACCTAATATCTGTCACACTGAAACATGTTTATTGAAGTTTAAACCTCCATAATTAGCATAAGGGCTTGTATGTATTATATCTAGCCTGGGCATGGCTCTCGTGGGGCATTATGTATTGTATCCATAGCCTCTGTGGTTATGGTTTATGCTAATGAGGTGCATCCACATTCTAACTGATATTGACCAATGAAAGCTTGTGTCAAAGGTCATTCAACCGGGTAAGCGTATGGGATAAAAATTAGCAGTTGAGCATCTTATTTGATTTGAAGAGGACTCAGCGTTGTACCTTGTGCACGCAGTTTTGCTTTGTGTTAGCTACATAGCTACAGTTTAGCTACATTACTCATTGTTAGAATGTTGCTGCGCCGGTGTCTTGGGCTTGTTGCCATCTTGCAATGCACTGCAGGTAGGTTTCTCATATGCGTAACAACCTACAAAGTATGTATGTACCAAAGGTAACTTTCTCTTATTGTTCATACCATCTGTTCTTACTGCAATAAATTGCGTAATCATAAGAAATAACAAATAAGTATCATGGGCCTTGTCAAGACAATTTAACAATTTCCTATGCTTATGGCTTCTAAACTTACTAAAACATGAATAATTTGCACTCGCATAGTTACAATTTATGTTATAGCTTTCATTGTGTAAACTTTATCCTCATGCCGATACTTGTAGGTAATTTTTTTCTATAGAAAAATTTTAGTAGGGAAGTGACTGCTAGAACCCGCTGATCGTATATTTAAATGACTACTATGAGTGGCTGCTTATCTAGCTTGCTGTTTACTTAGAGCTTATCACTTGAGCATACATGTTATCTCTTTAGGCAACCCGCCCAGCAGTGCAATTTGTTCCATAAACAAAACACATTCCAGATTAACTTTTACTATAGCAAAATACATACAGAATTATAACAAGTTTACTTTGAAAATATTATGTACATTATGTATTTTATACTCTCTTTGTGTTCAAAATGTGTCACTACAAAACATAAATGTGTAAAGATTCTTTTTTTAACTGACCTGCTAATTTTGTGCAGTGATAGTTGCTGGCTGTTGAGCTATTTGTTATAATCCTTCACCCTCTTACTCTCTTTTTATCTATAGGAAAGTTTTGTTTTTCACTTGATTCAGGAATATTACTCGAATACTTTGGGGTTTAGTTGAAAATAACTATAATCATAATTTGGTTATCACAGCAGTTAATACTGCCATAGTAGCTGTTATTCAAAATAACATGTAAATTGGTATTATAGTGATCTCAGTTTGCTTGATACATTGTCCACTAATAGATATGTAGGAATATTAGTGAAATAATTCAACATTACATTTCAGCGGTGACCGGACAGGAGGTGCGCGCGTACTTCAACATGTCGGGTGTGCAAGGTTTCGTGGAGTTCACGGAAGAAGGTACAAGCTCGACTTCAGCGACCATATATGTAAATGTTCAGCAATTGTATCAGTGGGAGATACGAGAGCTCCCTATTTTAACTACAGAGGGTCAAACCTGCGATGATGCCTATTTAGGTCAAAGGTAATTAAGCTTTCTTAATAAACAATATCTAATCTCCCAGATTATGCTTCACTTAGTTAGTCTGATGTTTGACTTTGTGAAAAATAATACTTTACTTTGAAGATTTCAACTAAAAATGTTATTTCAAACCAAGGATTTGTGTTAGTATATGTTTAAATAATAAGATGGTTAAAACTAATTAGAAATGCATGGAATATTGACACACTACTGGAATTATGTGAATAGCTTCCCATCGCCTGGCAACAAGTGTCGTAATTATCTCTTTCTTTATTACCAAACATTGTCATTGCTAGACAATTGACCTCTCAAATTCTGTCAAATGTACAGTAGATATCGGTAACTCAGCACTACATGTACAAGTGTTTGCAGTATCCATAACCTGGGAAACTATATGAATGGGATAGATGCAAACACCGTCAATGGAACTAGGGTGCCTCTCAATGGCGTCCCGCTACGAGTTGGAGATGATGCAATTTTAGGTAAGTAAATGTCTCATTTAGGTTTGTATTTTATATTTATAGAACATTCTTTCATACCTGTTTTAAGTTATGTTGTGTAGTCCACAACTTATGCAGAAGTTTAGAAGAGGTGAAAGGTCACTTTTAAAGATGGATGAGCTTATCCGATGCGTTCAGCATCTCAACAAACACCTTTTTAGGAAAGTTGATTAGTGAATCTTTAGCAAAGTATTAAAACTGTCATAATTTGCTGTTCAACCAAATGTATATCTAGGGTGACAAGCAGCACCTTGCCGATATACAGGGTGCCGATATACACCTTGCCGATATACAACACCGATATATCGGTGTTGCAAGATGTGATACAACTTTAGGCGTTTACAGCAGCATGTAGAAATATTCCAAGCATTCAACATCTCAAATTTGAAAGTTGATCAAGCCTTCTCAAAGTCACACAAATATGTTTGCATTTACAGAAATCTCGAAGGCAAAATATTTGCGAGTGAAGCGTGTTACAAGTTTGCCTTGATTTGGTGTTAGATCACCAAATAAATAATTTAATGTTTTATCCCAGGTCGGACATTGCTGCTCTATAATGGACAGGGAAGAGCCTGCGCAACTATACAGGGAGCAGAACCTGTATCTTTTGCAACAGTCAATGGTCATATAGCTGGTACAATACACGTGAGAGAGATTGGCTCCAGATATGCAGTGTTCACCGATCTTATCAGCACAAGATCACTACAACAGAGCCGGACATCGTGAGTCTGATAAATGGAAATTAGTAGATAATAGATTGAACTTGGGAAGGTTTTGGGGAGATATTTTCCAAATCAATTTATATGTGGTATGCTTGAACAAGAAAAAACTAAAGTAAAAGTTCTCCCATTTATGCACGAATGCCAGCAGTTGGATCACAGCCAATGAGATTTCGATCTGCTTTGTGGTATGTTTATTGAGTTCCCAGGAGTCATGTGGTCAATTAATTTTGATCTCGCCATGCAAAGATTTCACTTACTAGAGTGGGAATATAGTAAAATTGTCTGGCGAGTTCTTGCTATTCTCGTTGCGAAAATTTTCATAAGTTAAACCGTTTTACGGTTTACTATGAAATTTGTAACTTCTAAAGCTTGATTTACAATTGACTAGCAAGTAATTTAGAAATCCATGTAATCTGTAATAATATTTTATTGAGATTGTTTTTGTGCTTTGTTTTGTCTTTGATTTTCTGCTTTCTAGATGTATTTTTCAAAGAGCGTAGCAGCAGTTTCAACTCCTTACAAACACGCATAAGTTAGGGAACAATTTTTTGGTAGACTTGTCAAACTTTCCTGTAGGCTAAAGATCTATGATGGACATATTCTGTCTGACTTGCCCCACGCTCAGAGAGAGGTAATTGAAGCTTCGGATAGGTGTAAAAACAAAAACAATCGTGTCTCCTCCATAAACATGATAGCGGAAATCCGTGATGTGCCGATAGCTCCAGGAGATGGAATGATACGTTATATAGCGTACGTCGAGCCCAACACTCGTGAATTTGATTTCTCTAGTAAGTTCAATACTATTTATAGAATAATATGTTTTGGCAGTGTTAGTAGATAGAGACACAAATCTGAATGCTGCTGAAAAACTAGATTTCTAGGCAATTGTTGCAATTTTGTAACAAAAGAGTTGTCCTTGGAAGAAATGGGTTGTTCGGGATATGTTTGATGATTTTAAATATTTCAGATGTTTTGTGTTGTTAGTGTCGATGCATCGAGATGAATTTGAGCATTCGAGTATACGATATCAAAAACATTCTGAAAATATTTTCATCTACTTTGTAGTACCAGTTTTCCTTAAAACCCTTCAATTTGTCATCTGATGAGATAGCTTAATAGTTTTGGTACTCACATTGAAGGTTTTGACATTGAAAAACCTAATCATTTTTATAGGCGGCTGGGTCAAGGTCGGTGAAGATCCTGACACATCTTGCGCCAACTTTCACCAATTTGAGCGAAAGACAGTGACTGCCATGTTTAGTAGAGATGAAGTTAAGGGCACGATTACATTCACACAAGAAAATCCCTACACACCTACATTTGTTACTGTCGACCTTTTGGTAAGCCATGTAGAAATACATCTCCCCTTCAGTACACTTTCTATTTTATGTTATGTGGTAGTCTTGACGAGCGGCATGCACACAACAACTGAATGTTTTAATAACTGGCATCCTATACAGTAACAAACGACACATTCATCAGGTCATTGTTGGCAGCATCTAGTTAAGAGACACATTCATCAGGTCATTGTTGGCAGCATCTAGTTAAGAGACACATTCATCAGGTCATTGTTGGCAGCATCTAGTTAAGAGACACATTCATCAGGTCATTGTTGGCAGCATCTAGTTAAGAGACACATTCATCAGGTCATTGTTGGCAGCATCTAGTTAAGAGACACATTCATCAGGTCATTGTTGGCAGCATCTAGTTAAGAGACACATTCATCAGGTCATTGTTGGCAGCATCTAGTTAAGAGACACATTCATCAGGTCATTGTTGGCAGCATCTAGTTAAGAGACACATTCATCAGGTCATTGTTGGCAGCATCTAGTTAAGAGACACATTCATCAGGTCATTGTTGGCAGCATCTAGTTAAGAGACCTGATATCCGAGTTGAATATGAACTTACACAAATGTTTTGTATATTTTATCAGCAGGCATCGGTACGTATTTTTCTATCATTTGTGATTTCTTTTTGTCTGAGGTGATCTGATTGTCAGGATGTTTCTAGATTAAAATCGATAAAACTTGATCGCGATAAAATCGCTCAGAAGAAAAATGCGGACTAAATGAAGTCACTAGTCGCTATCGTTGCAATAGTTAATATCGATTACTGCGTTTAAGTTGAAGCGTTGTGTCTCTATTTGGTCGCGCTCTTTGCAATTATAGACGTCATAATCGCACTTTCGGTTGACCTGAGCGTTTTTATTACCATCAAGTTTTGTCAATTTTAATCTTGAAACATCCTGGCAGTCAAATCACTTCAAACAACAACAATCGCAAATGATCGGAAAATACTGATACTTTCTGATAAAAGTCTACAAAGATTTAGTGTAAGTTCATGTTTAACGAATAGGATAGTTAAGAAATATCTGCTCATCAGCCTACTACTACTGTTAGCGAGTGTGAATGTAGTAGTGTAACATATTGTAGAATCTGAACAGACAAGCTGATGGGTACCATGTGCATGTTTATCCACTGCCATATGAGTTTACCTCCAACACCGACTTGTGTGGTGTCGAAAGTACAGGTGGACATCTTGATCCCTTCAATGGCATTACAACAGGGGCTACTCAGGAACTCGCAGAGGTAGATCATCTGATAATTCTACTGTTTACAACCAGTTTATCGATAATCTGTAAATAGGTATTCCACTTTAGATGTTATAAATTCTAAACGTATAAAACGGTTTTCTTCATGCTTGACATAGCTCATATCCTTTGGGTACATTTTATCAATTTTGGTTCTTTCTACAAAAACTTTCAGATAGGAGACCTAAGCACCAAACATGGCTTCCTGAAAGACAAGCTAGATGTCAATGAGACATACATGGATCTCTACTTACCCTTGTTTGGTAAAAACAGCATTGTGGGTAGGAGTCTGGTCATCCATGCACCAGGTGGAAGCAGGTGGATCTGCGCAAACATTGGATATCCTGGACCAGTCACCGTGGCCAAGTCAGAGGTGAATGGGGAAATTCAAGGTGTGCTTGATATTTCCACTGTACAGTAGTGCAAAGCGTAGAGTGATGCAATGAACTTTTATAAAGAGTATTTTTTGGATTTCTGCTACTCATAAAATTATTACACTCAAATTGAAAGAGTGCGTAAATATGATTTTTAAACAAAGTTAATTGAAACGTCAAAAATGCAGGTTTTTGCGTTCAGTTGATTTATGATACACAGTCTACTTGTCTGTTTGATTATTCCAGGAACTCTGACGTTTGTGCAGAGAGAGAACATGCCCTGGGATGACACATCGGTATTTGTGGAGATGACAGATGCAGGAGCTGAAAGTGAGGCCACATACAATCATAACTATCACATACACAGTGACCCTGTCGGAGATGATTATATGTCTGCTCAGGGAAGATGTGCATCAACAGGCGAGCACTGGAATCCCTTCGATGTCGCTGTAAAGGGTAACTTTGAATTTTTATTTAAACCGAAAGCTACCCTTTCGAAGTTTTAACTTCATTTAGTTATTATGATTTTTGCAAGATTTTAATCTTTTTCCATGTCAGATCAGCAAGTAAGATTTAATATGTTACTCTAAGATTTAATATATTACTTAAATGTAATAGATTTAATAGGTAAACGCATTTTATTAAAGGCTCTAAATTCTCTTGACAATTAGTTGCACAGTTAATCTGCTGCATTGTTTTGGCACCATGACAACAGCCATGATAAACTAACAAATGTGGTGCAAATCAAAAGCTTCTGAACAATGATAAAATGTCGGGGACTGGTTTGGAATAAGATATCTTTGTATGATCAGGTGAGACAACTCCAACTCACATATCTCTGTATGATCAGGTGAGACAACTCCAACTCACATATGTCTGTATGATCAAGTGAGACAACTCTAACTCACATATGGCTCATTTGCAGAAAAGAGTGTGTACAACCCTGCCTGTGAAATCAACAGATTTGGTTGCGAGATTGGTGACCTTAGCAAAAAGTATAATGAAACAGTCAACATGACCTCTAGTAAAGTATCAAAATATTTTTACACCGATGATCTTCCTCTTTCTTCTGCATATTCTATCATTAAGAAATCCATAACCGTTCACAAGGAGTTTGCTGATGCTGCTCGATATGCCTGTGCAGACATTGTACAGAAGGTAAGCAGGCCACATTGAAAATGAAGATTGAAAACTTTGTACTAGCTGAGTGGAATTAGTCGCTATATATTCTGGTTGGTTTGGCAGCTCACGCCTGTGGTCACAACAGAGACCCAATGGTATGGTTTGGAAGGGACCGCAACAGGCTCTATACAGATGTCATCATCTGGGCTTATCGGTAGTGTA